>NC_138910.1:68826102-69471807 GCF_965231255.1 Vanellus vanellus
GGTGATATTTAAAATCCAGCAGCTGCTATGAAGCTAACTGATGCCTAGGACCAGGTGAAAACAGACTTGTTCCAAGATACAGTATCTTATAACACTTTCTCTGTTTCTCTAAATCTCACCCAAGCTTCAGTGCACTTTTCAAAAGGTTGGGTGTGGCAGCTAAGAGGATTTTAATTTCTCCTATCCTTTTTGGTCTGTGTGGTAAGCATTGTTTTATCTCACATCCATCCCCACAATACTGTTCAAGTAGTACAGCCTTACAGCAATGAGAAAAGGTTTTTTTGGAAGTTTAGCTCTTTCCCAGTTAAATTCAAGTTGCCCTCGTGGCTTTCAGTGTTCTTCATAACTTCTGGTTACTCGCGCTATCAGTTGTAGAAGAGATACCTCTGCTGCTTGAGCAGGGGGAAGCAATGATAGCCCCACTTTCTTAGGAATGCTGATAAATGTTCACAGGCAATCTTCAGAGGTCACCACTATTCTGTATATGGGGTGGGAAGGACAGAAGTCGCTCAGGCACCTGAATTCACATGATTTTAAAAATGGGGCTACAAGTGTATATTAACCATATTAATAAGATCTGATTTTGTTCTTTCCTCTACCTGGTTGTTACAAAGGTACCTACCTCTCTTTGAAGACTCACCTAAAAATCTTTTTCTCACTAGCTTATTGTTGCCTTTTAAAACATATTAGAATTCTCTGTAAGAAGCATTTGAGATAAAAACAAACCTTACTGTACTGTGTACATATTTATCCAATTGCAGATTAGAAAGGGTTTATTTGTTCTCACATACAAGCACAGTTATTTCTGCTGTCTTCACTTATCTGAACAAAACAGCTCAGACTTTAATTTTAACTAATATTAGTAAAAAATTAACTTACTATTCTAGAAATCATATCATCTAGTTACATTACAAATGATGGTGGATGCTCAAGAATGCTAAAAAGACATTTTTGTCATGATGTTTCCTATCTACACAATAATTTTGTCTTTGTTCAGCTTGATACTATGTAAATTTGACGGCCAAATTTGAGCTATACAAAAGCATCACCAAAACATCTACATGTATTCTATATACTACTGTGTAAAGAAGGAACTGATTTATAGCTTTATGTTCATTATAAAGTTTTTATTAATGCATTACTATTGAGGGCAGAACAAACCAATTATGCTTCCGAATACTCTCTACATCTAGGGGCCCTTGACCCAAGGATGTTCAATTGCCTAAAGACAACCATATACTAGACTGAATACTTAAGAATTCACAGGTGGACAATCTGGAAAATTAACCTAGTTCAAAAAACAAAACAATCCCGTCTAGCTGGGTTTCTGTCATTTGAGGGAATACAACCTGAAGTACAGTCTGGCGTTTTCTCCTGGCAGTCTGAGCACAAAAAAGTTCTTCTGAAGTCAAAAGAAACAAATACAACTTTTCAAAACTGGGATGATGGTCATTAGCCTTTACAAAGGAGGTCACTAGGAGAGTAGGGTATGGAGATGAGTAAGTAGAAAGTGGCTAAAAAGCAGAGCCATTTTCAAACAATACAGGACAGTCTGATAAGAACTAGCAAGCAGGATGGCAGCTTCTTTATCATTACGGAAAATTAAATAGGGTTTTAAAGAAAATCAAATTATTTTTTATGCAGATTGTGGATGACTGGAGACATGAGGACACAAACTACAAAACAAACACCAAAAATATCATCTCTGGTAATTTTTAATGAGTATCCATTAGATTTTGACACAATTAACCATGTAATCTATTTTTTTTAAAATAACTGCCAGTGGGAGAGAAGCTCTGTCCTACCTCTAACACATCTACCTCAATGTCAACATACAGAGTAACTTTCTCCCCCTTTTCAAACTATTTTAAATACATAATTGGCAGTTATTCTGTCCTTGCATGGGATGAATCAATTATGACAGTTAATTTTACTACCACCTAATAGCTTTATGGCACAGAATTATTCATATGAAAGAGTATGAAAGTAAGTTTCTGTGTTAGACTTCCATGCAATATGAACACTATTAAAAGTAGCTCTGTTAAGTAAAGGTTGCTTCATTAGTAGTAGAAGCATAATGAAGAATCAGAAGTTGGGAATTTAAAGAGCGTACAGTAGTAAAGAAATCCAAATTATGACAGAGATTCCAAAAAAAATATGCTACTGATTTCAAAGCCTTTTAGAGTATGGAACACTACCTCATGAAAGGGTATGATGCACATACCCTGATGTGCTGATGCACGTGGCAGCGGACTGAGCACAGAAACATCTCAAGTCCCAGTGTGGACATTAGGCTGATTGGAATTTCCTAATAGACATTACACAGGGACCGAGAAATTATAACTGCAAATCAGGGATCTAGTAACATGAAGGACAAAAGGAGTTTATACAAGTCAGTGGTTTTATTTAGTATTTCCATTTCTGTGGATCCTAATAATAGTGAAGAAAGATGGTAAGAAACCTTTAGATGCTCCAAGCTGTAGCTGGCCTTCTCCTCACTTTCAATGCTTGCTCCCAAACATCTTCAGGACTAGCATCTACCACGTACTCAGATCTGTGAAGTCATACCAGACCTCCTCAAGGGTAGGACCTAAGCTTTTGCATATCACATAACTTCACATATAGCATCAAACCTTACAGAGAGTACTTACAATAAATAGACCTCTCACTAAATGATTAGCCCTAAAGGAAAAAGAGGAAGGAGATAAAGGGAAGGTCTCTTGTTTCACACAAACATGAGAGTGCAGCTTTCCACAGTCAATATCAGTTCTTTACAGAAACTGTGGCTGAGTAAGTGCAGCCCCACAGCAAGGGAAGGATCTGAAAACCACCGTGATGCCATCAGTTATGCAGATTCTCATCTGCCTACTTCCCACAAACTGCACTGGTCTCAGAGGTCAGTTCCTCTTTACAAAAATGGGAAAGCATGCCCTGGGCTTAATTTTTTTTTTCTTCTAGTTCTAAAATGAGGATAATAATGAGGTACACCACAGTACTTACTGTGGAAAAATAATTTATTAGGCCTTAAGTATTACCTGTTGCTTTTTTAAAATGGAAAGTTCTCAACAGGAGCTGAGTAGTGGTGGTAATTTTTTGACTAGTAACAGCAACAACACAAAAGATGGTATCAGAATCCCAGGAACCAAAACTATTTCTTCTGACACTCTGGCATTTGTAATTTGAAATACATTTCACTCACAGAAATAAAAAGTCAGTGAAAACAATGGTTTAAAATTCTCAGTTCAAGAAGCCTAGTGTCAAATGAAGTATTGTCTAAAAGGTTTTTTGAAGTGGAAAAAAAAGTAATTCAAGCATGTTTGTGGTAGGAATACAAAGCGGATTCTGATTATGTGATGCCTCTATGAATTCATCTTTTACCTGCAGAATACGCATCTTTATCATCAGGAAGCAGCTGAAAACTATTTAATAAATACAAGCCCCTGCTTGGTTTTAGATGCACAAAAGGGTAACTTCTATAGCTATAGGTATATAGACCTAATAGTACTTAATATATTTCTCCTACATGCATTTACAACCTTCGGGTAAACCCTTGTATTTCACTCTTGTTTTCATGAACCTCTCTGCTTCCACTTACCTCAACTGCACCTGTCTGCAAGACATGCGTATTAATACTTTAAGCTGGAGTGTAACACACTAGTGTGAACATATGGGTATCTGGGATTACTTCTCTGGAAACATAACTAGTTCTCCTACCTAATTATGAGTACAAATTGCTTTTTTCTAACAAAGGAAAAGGGTTTTTTATGACTCATTTGAAAACAAACCTATTTTTTTAACTTGGAACTAATTTTCGTTGATTTTTGTGACTGGGGAATAAGTTTTATTCTGAGTCTCAGCTTGCAGGAAAGGTGTATAGAACCAGCACAGACAGGAGAACTGGACTCCTTCATGCTGATTTCCCATAACACACTCATCTTGTGCTGAAGTTAGAGGGTCTTATTCACGCCCAGAAACGCACGTGAGGGAAGGACTGTGGGGCTCAGGGAAGTGAATTCGACTACATACTAATTGGAACTCAGCAGAAGGGAGAATCTTTGCCTACGAGAACAGACAGGTTTCTGGTAATTTATAACCTTCTGAATTTTAAATGAGACAAAGAACGTATGGCATCAACTCAGAATAAAATTGGTGGGTACAGGCTCTCACTTTTTAGAACAGTATTTATTAGTAAGTAAATCCTACTCTCTTTGGGTCTGAATCTCCTTTGTAAACTGGAACAAGGAGTAAATTGAGAGTAATTCCATGCAAGCTGGTGGTGTTATTGACATAAAGCAGTATAAGTGGAAAGATGCTCTCTTCTCTCTGGGGATATTTTCTACATCTCCTCTTGTTAGTGAGAGTAGTGTGGTTGTTTGCTAGAAATTAGATGATTACACTCTCTCTCATTATTCCTCATTAGGCAAAAGACAAAAATGCTCTGTTTCTTAATTCCTGGTATGTTCTACTAGATACTCCTGAGAAAATTAACTGACAGCTCATAAACAATTGTCATTAATTTAACAGTGCATTTTATTCTAATTGGTAAAGGTTACTAGCAAGCTAGGTTATGTCCATTGTATGGGTGCCCTCCCGTGTAATTACTGATTCGCTTTTTATAGTTCCATCTCTGCTGGGTTACTAGACTGTTTGCATATTTTCTTCTTGTTTTAGAAAAGCAAAACCATGAATCATGTTGTCAAAGAATGAATCCTGCTGACAGATTTTTTTTCTGGTAACTGTTTTTGAACTATATTGACACTGCCCAAGAAATAAGCTCCCAGCAACTTGCCCAGACTACATAATTAGGAGCCCTAAGAATTGATTGAGAGAGGCAGGTGTCTTTAGGGAGAAATGACTCAGATTTTCACCTGTGTAGGGCAACTAGTCAATATAAATCTCTAGCTGTAAACACTAATGCTAATGCTACAAAGAAAGGTCTAAGCAGACCTCTGATTGAGAACTGCTCAGTAGGCACCTCCATCCACTCTGAATTCAGAACATCAGATCCTCTCCTGAGGGTTAAGGACCAGCAATGGATGACCTCTCATTTGGCTAGTTTGGCTAGCAGAGAAGAGCCCTTGTGCAGGAAAACTGGAAACCTGAGGTCTAGGATCTCTTACCCAGCAGAAAATTGAACCACTGCTTGCCTTTCCCAGGAGAATGCTCTAGCTTCTAGGGAAGAAGACAGACAGTAAGACCATTCCACAGGCTTCCTGCTCAGGCTTGGCTTTAAGAAAGCAAAGTAAAACCCACTGGGCCAAAGAGAAGGAATGAGAGGAACCACTGCAATGCAGACTGCTGATATGCTAGCCCTGCCACTCCTCATACAGATGACTGGGTACATATATCCAGTAGGGGACTGTACCTGAGGCTTATCAGTCTGGAACAATGAAGTGGAGATTTGGGTGAAGGGAGATAAAGTTGAGGAGGCAATGAAATGAAGAAGACACATAGACCATAATGCACAAATAATACCTTTACTAGATCAAAAATTTATTGCAAAGAACAGATACTTTCCCCTTAAGAAGATTCAGAGAAAGGTTGCATTCATTTTACTAGTTGTTCTGGAGCCCATGCTCTTGGCCAGTGACAGAACAGGTTTTCTATGAGAACCTCTTTGCAGAGCATGAGCTTGGTAGTCGGACTGCCATAAGACAGCCTGTCACAGATACCTATGTCAAACTCTGAGGGGACTGCAGGCATCATTTCTGCTTGGAGGTTTAAGTCTTGGACATGGAGGAATTGGACTGCTGTCCCTAGCCTGTGAGAGGTCAAGTCAGTGTTTCCCAGCATACTATGTTGTTCTATTTACATAGTTTGCTCCACTTTAGCACAATTCCCATAACAATTTTCATAAGGAATATATTTGGGAGTTAAAAAGTTAACTTGAATCACAGCTGAGATGAACTAATTAGTCTTTTGTAGGTGTAGTGCATTTATGAGTATTCTTAAGGATGTTTTAAACAAAGAATTAGATAAAATTTACTGCCTCTTTATTATATAAATTATGATTTTACTTCTTCAAATATAGTCTTGTCACCCAGGCCACATAACGCAACAATATTTTTAAGATAATTTCTACAAAAACAGTCTTTCTCTTTTATCAAGGAATTAAATTACATTCATTAATGAATGTTCATTAATTCTAATACCTGTTCCATGTTTCATTTCAAACTAACATAGTTAATGTTGGTGAAGGAATTACTGAAATCAGAAGGAAAGTTATGCACGAATGACTGAAAGTGGGAAAAAAACCCAAACCAAATCAGTCATTGAAATTAACTGGAAAATACTGAAGTGAGAAATTGTTTCTCCTGGGAAAGGCAAAAACTGAGTGAGATTACACAGAAAGTCAAACTGCAGTTTCTTCTTCTCAAGTCATTTGAGTTCAACACACCAGTCAGAGGCATTTCATTACAGTGTTACTGGAGAGGAAGATATTTAGCATGCTTGAGCATGCTGGTACTGTAGGTGACTTGCTGAATTTCAAGCCGACAGGTTAATGGTAAATAAACCATTTTCTCCTTGGCATTTTCGAATGTGTGCTTGGAATCTAAACACCTTTCTACTATTTGCACTCAGCAGAGATCATGGATACCTTAGAAATTTGTGGTTTAGGATAGCTTTATGCCTAGGCTCAAAGTAAAAGGCTAAATAATCAGTATTAAATCTGCACTACTGCACAGAAGGGTTTCAAAATTATCAACATCCAGAAATTATCATATATTTAAAACAAATATATAAACAGGATGTTCTATTTGCTTTTAAGACATTAAAATTCAATGTTTTCATTTTTTCTCCACAACCATGACAACTTGAAACTTTGTTTTAAAGGGAGAGCTGAGATTCTCATAGTCACATGACTTCAGGGCTCTATTAAAAGTACCCCTATGAAAAGTGTTGGCAGTATTGATTCTGCTTTCTGGAATTCAGAAAGGGAAGAATCAGGATTTGGTAACAATCCAAGACTTCCAATGAGAGAACTTATATGATGTCATGTATTCAGTCTTCAAAGAGAAAAATACAGGCCTTATTTCAACCCAGATAAGAAGTTCAGAGAAAACTATGAGAGACTCAGAGAAAACTGCAGTGCTCATGGCTATGAGGGTGCAATGAATCTGAAATGAGTAGCTGACCATTAAGAAACAAAGCTGGTGTAAGGAAGTGACCAGAATGGCAGAGTGGCTGCTGGTTGGCAAGCACTGCTGAAAATCTGAAAACATCACTGATGTCATCTTAAAGACTTCTTTCCTGCTCTAAATATATGGATGATAGGAACAGTTATATTAACAAAACTCAATAAAAGAGAGGGGAAAAAAGCTTTAATTCAAATGTAAAATTCCTCAGATGTGTAGAGTGCTTTTTAATCCACTTATTCCAGATTGACATTATTGCTTGGAAGCAGCGTTTGCTACTTCTGATTTCTAGATCTGAGCAGAAAGAGAAATACTGTGAGTACTGCAAATGATACATTGCATTGTGTTAGGCACTTTAGTCATTGAGATGCAATGTGTTTTAATACAATTCTGCCTAGCAACACGTTGAGAACTTACTGTCCGCAAGAGAGTCTGGCAACATAATAAGGAAGAAATCGTCATCTTTTAGCTATACCTATGTTTGGGGATGTTAGCATAAGTTGGTTGGCTTTGACTCGTTTACTAAAAATAACATTTTTTCCCAGAGAAAAGTTCAGCTTCTGGATTAGTCAAAGGGATAAAAATGCGCTGGTAGTACCAAGAGCAATTACAAGCGAAGTTCAACAAGAATTCCTTATCATTGTATATTTCTATACTAGAACATTATGCAGGACAGGTATTGTAACTAGAGTTCAGACATATATGTGTCCATTTGATTTTTTTCACAAAATGAAGAAATTATGAAAGCTCAAATAGTGTCACATCTCAGTAACAGCTATGTGCGCCATAAAACTGAACGAATTATTTTAGCATAAATAATTTCTTACATTAAAGATGTCTGCAAACACAGCACAGTTAGATTTTACATGTGCTTGCAAGAGAAACCAGGCACCTTAGCTGACCTTTTCCTTTTCCGCTACTAATACGGTGAACCATTTCCAATATAAATTAGTTTATCTTTACAATAACTCAGCACAGTTCTTACTGGTGAAAGCCATGTAATAATATATATAAAAAGGTTCAGTAAAGAGTGTTCAGGGAACTATAGTGTTAGTGTTTGGGAGCAAGATGGATTTTATGCCCTTTGTGCCTTGCTTTTCAGTTGTTCATCATCTACTCTCTACAACACGCACTGGTGGAGAAAGGGGAGATGATGTGGCTTAGACCAAAAACCATACAGGCTTTCTCCTGATCCATCTTTCACTGATCACCGTGGCCAGCTCATATCTGGTCCAAGTTTTGACTTCCTGGCCCTTTATGTAACATGGGTTCCAGATATTTTCTTGACCCCACTGCATCATGCCTCACCAAGAGGAACAACATATGGGTAACAATACAATATAGATTTCTTACGATTAATAAAGACCAGACATGTTTTCATGAACTATAATGATGTTAGGTTTTTGCAGCCTGTTTTGTTTATCGACCTCCTGTTTTCCTCACATTTGTTCAGTCTGTGTTCCAGCCTTACCTACTCTCTCAATATCTTGTATTACTCATCTCTATTTTCATTCAGTTTAATAACTTGTCCTTCACATTCTCCCCCCACGATTTATTTTTGGTATTATTACTTATACTGTTAGTTTGTTTCTGTCTGTGTAAACAAGGGTAAAGAAGAAAGGCTATACAGTGGAAAACACTACTTTTAAAATGAATGCTTCTTTGTTTATTTCAAGCTTCCATGGGATTATAGATGAATACCCACCCCAACACACTCAAATGACGAAGGATAAATGAACAGCCACCCTTGTCCCTGCTGCTCATTCGTCCCACTGGTATCTACTCTATATCCTATATGGCTGAAAGAACTGAGAAAGTGAGCGTATTCTATTTACCCTTATACAAACTTACCACCATTATTTTAATTTAAATCATAAAATCCAAAATTGTTCTCGCTGCTTTATAGAACAAATAATATGTAAAGTCACTGTTCAAAAGCACGCAATTGCATTTTAGAGCCTTTGTAATCAAAACAATTAACAGTTGTGAAGGGATCACGAATGAGGGAAAACAGTTAAATAAATAGTAATACCTACTTCACGCATCTTTTGGCAGTTCCCCTAAACGTAACCTTTAAAATGGCTTATGTCATACAACCTTTGCTGCTGCTTACATAATGGACTTAAAGGGACTGTCTGTAAGAATAAGTATTCACCTATGACAAAATTAATCATAACAATAAGAATTAGTTCTTATTCAGAACTTTTTATCAACAGATAAAACAGATCAGTGTTCTACAGGGGATGCCTTTGTAAGAATAAGGCATATGTATTACAGAATAACGTGATTTGAGCATTTGCATTTTTGGGGATTTGAACATTTTCTTCAAAAGGGTGTTCCACTGCTTAATAGACCTTCTAATTATAAAGTGTCTTACTATTTAATCAAAATTTTCTTTGCTGAAATTCCAACTAATTATTTCTCATCTTGTCACTTTTTGCTAACGAGAACAATTCTGTTCTGTTCTTCTACACTCTGCTAGCAAGAAAGCTATAACATTTCTAAGCTGTGGAAATCACCTGTGTAGTATCTTTAATTGCAGACCTACACAAATTATCACAACAGTTAATTACTAAATTCTCCACAACTCGATTGCATTTCCCATTGAGGGACCTCTGAGTGCCTTAAAAATGTTAGCACGTTTAATGTAAATAACTTGACATGCCATGGATTACTGTCAGCCTCATCCTGTGAAGGAAGATGGGTATCACGTCTGCTGATAGTCCCCTTTCCTTACCACAAGACCTTCCTACTTACGTGGTGTGTAGCATTACAGCTTACTAAACAGAGAATTTTAAAGAAACAAGAAGCATATTTTATTTCTTTAAAATATAAATCCAAAATAAAACACTGAACATATCCCACCGGATTCAATAAATGTTGTATGTTGAAAAATATATATCCTTTGGACATTTATTTCCATGGCCTTAGATATGCTCATATAAGAGGTCAGCTGCAAAGAAAGATGAAAAAGCAGGAGTCTAAATAGACCAAATTTTCTTTCCTATGCTCTTATAAAAGCTCTATGATTCCTTCTTTCCTTTCCCATATTTATTTTAGAACAGGTAAGATATTGAAAGATGGCCCTATACGAAGTGGTCTGTGATTTTTTGAGAGACTTGGATAGTCATCTATCTTTCAGGCAGAATCAGGCCTTGAGGAGTATGATTTAGCAAATCTCATTAGACTCAAAACAAAGGAAGTCTCTGAGAATATAGTCAAGTCTAAAATGACTGAACCCATCCTCTCTTTTCTATAAAAAAAAAATAAAAAAGACCAATTTACAGCATCCTTGAAGCAACAGCACTGACTGAAAAGGAGCCAAAGTCAGGATTTCTGTCACCAGTCATTCTATCTGTTTTTTCCACGTAGTTTTCAACAGTCAGTAAGAGCTAACCAGGCTGGCAGAGGGGAATATTTCAAGTTAAATGAGAAATACTATAAAAGCATACTAGAAGACAGTGTTCAAACACATATGAAACACAGTGTCCATCTTCCTCTCCTTCTACAGCACAGTATTGCCTGAGCTTTTTCTATTACCTCCTGGATTCCACTTCTCAGTGGTACTACTAATGGACCCTGTGATAGGTGCTCAAGTGTTGTGTATCTGGTTTTCCTTTGTAGCAGCAGAATCTGACCCTCGGATAACTCGAAGCACTTAATTTAACTCCTGTCAGTTCTTTCAGTTTCACATTCCTCATTTTTTCATGAAGCATCTCAAAGAAATGCACTTAAGTCACACTATCACACAATATACTGGACAAAAAAATGAGGGAAGGAAATGACCATTAAGCCTAAATTTCTGCTGTTTCATTTATAAAATAGTCACTCTTCTCTTTTGTTAATTATAAGGAGATATAGCTGGCAGTCATTGGCTATTTTCTGTAATAACTATTTTGTCTGTTTCCTTTAATTTCCTCAATTTGGTCTTCTAAATTTTGCCTAGAATAATACCTTACAAAACCACACTAATCAAATGCTTCATTAGCTGTGTTCTTTTGTTACTTCTGTCTTGGCAATGCTACTTAGAATTCAAAGTACAGAAATGGTAGTACGCCAGCAATTTTGAAGGACTTTGAAACGCTCTGCATGAAGGGCACTCTAAAAATTTAGCACTGAAACTACAACCTTTACTTGTGACCATAACTGTTAAGTTAACAGCACTTGATCAGAAAATGACATAAGCTGTTTGTTTTTCCACTGAATGTAAGTATTTTTAGGTTAGTTTAAAATACACCCATGAAAACAACATGTGAATAGAAGTGGGGAATACAGTTTTAGCTGACTAAACCTTACAATTGTAGTTTAGAATAACAAAATGATCTAATTTTCTAAAAAAAGAGCATAATTTCTGGCTTACAAAAACTTACAAAACATGGGCAGTTTTAACCCTTATTTTATTCCAGTCTTTTCAATGCACTGTAGTAAACTTGAGATTAAAAGCATTGTGAAGATTTGTGTTGATTTAAGTATGTTTCTATTAATGTAGATTAAATTAAAGAAATAGATATGGAAATACAATGTCTTCCCCCTTTCTAAATCACTAAGATAGATACAAAAAATATTAATTGTTAGATTTGGTGTTATTTTCTTCTTCATCTTGAGAGGATTTTCATTACTGAGACAAAAGGCTTGGATTATTGGCTATACTATCACTTTGCCGTCTTACAAAGCAGTTTGTCTTCAGACAGAACATAATATAACATAAACCAAAAGAATAACCTTTTGTCAACCCGTAGTTATGTATTTGCAAAGATTTAAAGAGCAACGCTCAGTCAGAAACAACATCTAGTCTTTCTTGGAATCTTACTGATAATTTCAAGAAGCTTAACTATTATAGATATGTAAGTTATTTTAAGAATAAAAACAATCTCTTACTTGGTCCTCAAAGGAGATTGCCTGGGCAACGTCTCTGGGAAATCCATCAATCACTATACCCTCTTCATCAGGGATCTGCATTAATCTCTGCTTTATCTCAGTTATGGTTGTTTCCTTTCACAGAGAAAAGAAGTTATTTATTTAATATTGTAAACGAGGTTTCCTTGATGGTGCAAATTAATATAGCATGTACAAATCCTTCAAGAGTAAACATTACACAGAATACACTATACCTGAGGGGCCAGTTCTCCAGTAGTAATTATTTTGGCAATTAGACTCCATTTTCTATTGCTGCTTGTGCTGTGGATCTTCTTCCTTAACAATTCACCAACTGATATGTAGTTAAATCCATAACGTTCTGCTATTTTCAAACTCTGTGTTCCTTTACCACTTCCTGGGCCACCTATTGGTAATCATAAGCAAAACATTAAATTCATCTTTCATCTGAAGTACCCAACCACATGTGAAATCTTTGCTACCAGCACCAATTTTCCAACCATTATTAGAGCAAATCTTGCAGTTGCACGACTTGTTACCAGCCATTCAGAAATGGGTCTCACCTACCTGATCATAAAGGTAACAGTTTGTAAAATGAAGTAAAAAAAAAAGAAGACAAATCTAACTGTGAAATAAAAATAAACCTGTTCTTTTAGGCTTGACCTCATTCTAAAGCTGTTTCTGGAAAGGAATTTTTCTTGATTTGTAGTAGAGGAAGAAACAAATGAACTGGTCCCTTCCTGAATTCTGTGAATCCAAAGATAGAGCCAGAAGTCTGAAGTGTATTCATGTCAGAAAGAACCATACTTGGTCAAATAAGCCAATGAAATCAATGGACTAGTCATGAAATGGAACTAATAAAATCTGCTCCTAAATATGCTTGCATGAGTTTCTGAGGTTTTCTAATTTTAAAATACAGAAAAATATTAAATAATCAGCTGAGATGTTTCCATAGTGATTTGGTACAAGGACTTTTATTGAACCATACATACTTCTGGAATTGATGCTTGAAGCATCTGATAGAGAAGCAATTTTTTAGGTTCAACTTGCTGGACGACTTGAAGAATAAAGAGACCCTTCAATATAGCACAGGCAGAATAGGTATCAAAATAACAGAAAACAGCTACATTACATAGCAGGCAATGCTGAAATGAAGGTCAGCTGGACAGCAGAAGCAAGAATGCACGTAAAAAATATCAGGCTATGTCTGAACTGAAAGGATGTGAAAAGCAGAGAAAGCGGAATCCAGTACGTAAAAATAGGCAGTTGTTCTGATAAAAATAAATGTTTATATATAGAAAAGTGTATGTTACTGAGTAGCTTAATAAAGCAAAACCAAAACAAATGTTTTGATATTAATTCCCAACACTACGTAGGTATATTTTGGGGAACTGTATGTGAGAACACTGAACTGTATTTTAACAAAGAATTAAGATTTATTAAAAATATAATACACGTTTTCTATGAATTTTAAAAAATATAGCAATGCAATGAAAGTAAATATGAATACAATGAGCTTCTTGTTAGTAATCATATAAATATTTCTTATACTATCTGTATTATTCCCATAAATAGCTTTTAGGCGTGTATATAATGAATATATTAATACACTTGACTGTAAGATAAGCTTTACAATATTGCTTCATATATAGTTATGACACTCTCTGTGTAACCGTGTTCAAAACTATGCCCCAATATTACATGTCAGAGAGCTTTCAATGTCACCAGTAGTGACTAGGAACTCTTCTGTACCCCTGATGCAATGCTGTGATGGTAACTCTCCACCTGGCCTTCGCAACTCAGATCGGGACCCATTTGAAGAGAATGCACAGGGAAACTTGTGTATTCCTAAGGTGTTCCCATACTCTGCCCACAGTTTAGTTATACCTTTGGGAAGAAAAGGCTTTATCATTATACAATTAGTTTAAATAATGCTTAAATCAGGCCAAGTTAAGACAAATGCAAATATAAGCATTTATCTGTAACATCCAGATAGTCAATACAGCTACAGATGTTCATAAAACACACAAGCAAAGAAATGAAAGAAAAACTGTATCTTATCTCTGCACAATGAGGTTACAACTGAATTTTTTTTTCCTTCATTCAGTTCACTTGCTGTTTCTCTCCTAAAAAGGCACATGCTTTCCCTCTTCTTTCAGCAGATTATGTTGGGTTTTACAGCTATTCTTCCACTTCAGTTCTTCTAAGTGATCTAGATGAGCTTAGTTTTTCCAGCTTGAACCCTTTCTTTGATGGACAGTTTAGCTATGCTCTTTGTTAGAATAAAGGATGTTTCCCTTTTGTAGATACACAAGCATCTGATATACTAGGAATCACCTCCTCCACTAAAGTGGCTACAAAGCAATTCTTCGGTTCTCCCCACTCCCTTTAATGGCACACTCAGCCTTCCCCATGACAAATGCACTTCACCAAACCTTACATTGTGCTTCACTCCTGTATCAAAAACATACCTAATACAAGTGTTCAAACAAGATAATTCTATGTAGTTTACAGTTTACTACAGGCTCTTGGTAATGTGGAATGAAAATAAATTTGGAGTAACTGATTCCCAGCATCTTTTTTCTTATGTAATCGAAAACAACAGCACAAAGAAGTGCAGCTAATTGTTTGATGATTGCTGCCAGTTTGTACGGAGCAGATTTTGCTCTGTGAATGAATAGGATATTACCCGTTAACTGGAATGACTACTCGCTCTATGTAAAGATTTCCATAAGCAACCCTCTCTTGATATATAAAGCCACATATTACAAGCTGATGAGCATACCATAGAAATAATGCATCTTATGTATGTGTGAGTTTATATATATGTGTAACATTTGTCAGTATGAATTTATGTGGCTTTATTTACTGGCAATAATCCTAACTACTGAATAAAAGGGGCAATAGGTTGTGACTGTGCTTCAGAGCAAAGGGTTTATAAAACATACCGGAGCCAATGTTGTGCTTAATTCCTGCAGATACAAAACTTCCAAGGAAGGTAAATCAGTTTATTTCCCTGTAGACTCAAGAGAAATTTGAAACATAATATGTTGCACCCCAGAAACAATAAAAATGCAAAAAATATATAGGTGATGGTAGAAAATTAGAAACAAAATTTTACAACAAGGAAAACAGTATCCATATTCCAGCAGAGATACAAAAGATGCCAGAAAAACAGAAGTGTTAATTGAAAAAATATCAGTAAAAAAAATATCTGTAAAACCAAAAAATAGCTGAAAAAAAACTTTTTGGAACCAAGTAGATAGCCTTTACACCCCTGTTAGGGAGAGCTTTGCTTTGCCATTAAAGAGAAGTAGAAAAAAATTAAATGTGTAGTTTGGCACTTCTGTTCTTTCAATTTTGAGTTGCAAGCAGAAAAAAAGTAATGAAGTATTTGCTTTAATGTTCATAAACTTCTCATACATTTTGTTTTTCTCAATCCAAAAATAGCCCCTTATAGCAAACTGGGATTATCCGCTTACAATCTAAGGGGAAATATCCAGGTAATAAAATAAGAGAAAAGTAATAGGACAAAATTACATCCCACAGCAAATTATTATAATTTATTGAACTATGTATCCTTTCCTGAC
Source organism: Vanellus vanellus (assembly GCF_965231255.1). Taxonomy (NCBI): domain Eukaryota; kingdom Metazoa; phylum Chordata; class Aves; order Charadriiformes; family Charadriidae; genus Vanellus; species Vanellus vanellus. The sequence goes on from NC_138910.1 coordinate 68,841,704, forward strand.
TCTTCGATAAATCGTGCTGACAAACTGTTCACAAGAAAGGAAAATCAAATCATTTCTGTTTTTCATTCTTTTCACTTATTCTGAGATTATATATTATTCAAGAAACGCGTGACTATTTTACATATTTCTTAGAAGATGTCTAGACTAGGGAACAGTTGTTGCATCTAAAATTATGTTCAGTAACTGTTTTCAAGTGAAGATTTGTATGCCCAAGAAGTTTTACTAAAGCAGTTGTTTTAATCTAGTTTTGTCAATGGAATTTAAAATTTCAATTTAGCTTACACTATTGTAAATTCAAAATAAGTTCATGTAATAATAAGATTTCTGAAAAGACTTATGATTTTAAAACCTAGCTGTGGACTGGATTTAACAAATCAACAGGCCAGCCGACTGCTGACAGCACTATCTTTGATCTATCCTTTAAACTTTGGTTATAAAAGGAAAACATATTCTTTTTATATTAACTAATATTTTAAATTAAGTGCAGTTTAAAAAAATACAGAACTATGGGGCTAATGACACCAGGTATTTTTTTTTTTTTAAGATCTTTATATCAGGCTGTATCAATAGTAAAAATGTGTTTGTCAAAATATGTTAGGAAGCACATTTTTAAACACAATCTAGCTTCCTAGTGTTATAACGCCCTAGAAACTTAATTCTCCAGTGATTCAGACGTGTGCCATCCTGGCTGGGTCCATCTGATGTTTCTGAAATCCAGTCACATACTCACTTTACAGCTTTGTAGCTTTACATTTCTCTAGAAGACTTCTCTGCAAACACAGAAAAAGAACAAACCCCCCACCTTTATAAGTGAGTTCTCCTTCGCCTTGGAGCTACCTGGTTCGTTATAAGGATGATAGATTTCATAAAGCAAAGAAGTTGTAAAAACCTTTATGGAAGCATTAAAAAGATCCTGGGCTAATGCATTATTAAAGAAAAGTTCACCTAATACACGAAGCAGAAGACAGGTCTTTAACTTCTGTTCATTTCAGTCCCCAACGATGAATGGGACCAGTACCATTGGACTAGGCAGTATGGTTAGTTATTGCTAGTTAAACATCAATAGCTTGCTTAACTGAAGCTTTCACTGGCATTTTGTGCAAACTGAAAAATATGCAACGCATTTTTTGTGTACAATATTTGTCTCTTGAAATTAATAGTACACTTCTTTAATTTTCTCTCATTCACTATATTATTCTTTTATTCTTTCCAGTGTGTGTTTTTATGTGCTTTCTCAACAGAAAGTTGAATTTGGGAGAAATTTTCTTGATACTGTACAAAATTGGACAATAGGTGCTAAGCTACATATAGTATTGTCTTTCTATCAGATCACACTATAATAGGCAGATTCGGAGAAACTCAGCTGGAAAATAAAGCTGAAATAACCTTTGTGGAATGTTTACAATGTTCCCTATATAAATGAGGGAAAAGAAAAGCTCTGTGAAATCCATGGTCTGTTCACTATATGATGGCATTCAAGGATTTCACTTCAAACCCCCCTGCACTCAGTTCCAGAGGTGAAAGCCAATCTCTCTTTATTTCACCTAGTCCAAACCTTCACTCATCACTCTACTGCAATATAGCTACGCGGATTTCAACGCATTAAGAGCCTTCTGTGGTCACTGAAAAGGAGCCAGTTCTTCTCTTTTATGAAAAGGAAGGCTAGCTAATTAATTAAGATGAAAGAAAGGCATGTGTTATTTCTCCATCTAATGCAAGCTTTATAGTTCAATGATGCACAGAGAGATTTGCATGTTGAGATTTGTAATTATGAAACAAAAGATTAAGAATATTCAAATGCCTAAGCAATTCTTTTGTCATACCACAAACATCTAAAAAAATGCCTGTTTTTCTGTTTTCGATATATTCCAAGATCACATTTCTGAGAACTGCTGGATGCAAAGCCTAGAGGACATGCTGTTCTTAGAGATTCCACTCTGTAGTACAGAGAAGACATTTCTATTCTGTTTTACTTTACTACATACTATTCTCTGTTATGGAAGTGATATATCTAATATATATAAGGCTTTATAGACTAAAAATGATTCTCCATCACCTGGCATCTGTGCTGTAACTATTTGAACAGTCCAGAGAATCAGAGAATTAGGCCTGGTGGTAAAATTTCGAAAGACAACTATCCCACATGCCAAGGAAACTAATTCAAAGAACTTAAATTCGGAAACAGAATAAAACATTGATTTAGACTTAAACTGCAGCTGTCTCTTAAAAAACAGTATGCTTGTCTGAGGCTGGAAAGTACAAGTTGCTTAGAAAGGACACTGAACAGCACACGAGAGACACAAGAAGAGAGCACAATTAACTGATGCTAACTGATCGCTCACTCTCCCTGAAGATGGCACAGGATTCATTTGCCAAACAGAGCTAGGGATTAATTTATCAATGCAATGGGCTAGCAACGATGTACCCTCACTCCAGCTGGACATACTGATCAGTTTTCGAGGTTCTAAATACAGAGGACCACAGTTCCCTATCACCTTTTTGATCTCTCTTATCCAATATTTTTAAATATCCTTTTTTGTCAGCAGCTTTGAATGCATCTACGATAATGTTTTAGTTCAGAGCTGGAGCACGCTTTGGAAGAGCACTTTGGTTCTCGTGGTGGGGCTGTCTTGAAATGCACGAGACAGGTTTGTTTTAGAGTAAATCAAACCAGCAGATGTGCTCCATAAGCAAACCGCGAGCTCTCCAGCTGCTAACAGGCATCTAGTCTACAGAACATGACCACAGGTGCTCACTAACCCCTAAAATGCTTACAGTTGGGATGCTATATCCTCAACACTAACAATTTCACTTTCTCTTACACTCTAATTGGGCTGCCACCACTTGCTACAGCAGATGGAAAAATTGTACTTCAATACATATAGGCATTCAGTGTATTTGCAGTAGAAATAAAAAGGCAAAGTAACAAAGATGAAATCTTGTCAAAAGGACTCTGCCTTCATACCTATGACAAGGATAATTTTTGGTCGAGGTCTTGCAGGATCAAATACATCGTACTCCTCAATTAGCTCAGCAGTTTCAGAGAGGTCAGTGTCACTTTCTATTGAAAACTGTTGGATTGGAGGGAGTCGGTCATACCGTCGGTATGGGAAGTTAGAATTATCCGGCATCACTGTAAAATAGTAAGATAAACTGGGAATTATGGAAATACACAGAAAACTCAAAATCTCTGGTGTGCACAGTTTTAAATAATTATAATAAATAATGTATAAATATCTCCTAATTTTACAATGTGCTTGCTGTTACTATATGAAATATTCCTCACTTCTATTTAGCTGATTTATTAAATTGGAACCACCAGGAGTCAGTTTTCTTTGGTGTTTTTTACAAGCACGTCCACTTTTCTGTGAAAATCTGCTCACAGCACCCAGACTTCAGCAGCGGCCTCTGAGAAGAAAAGCACTGTATTGTGCAGATAACCTGTACTATTAAGCAGAACTCTTTTGGTGATACACGTTGTACAGCGAGACAGAGATAGTATTCTTGCTAATTAGTTTAACGAAATGCTGGATGGTGAGGAAGAATAACTATGGCAACTGAAAGATGAGCTAATTACTCTTTGTTAACATCACAAATACAATAATTACAGGTATTTGATTAGATTTTATAAGACACACTTTTTTCTAGGTGTTTATCATTTACAGTGTATTTAGTAAAATAGCATATAGCTCCCATATAAACTAGAAAGTGTAACTGCATTGAAGGTATTATGCACGTCATCTGTAAGGACCAACTAAAAATATAAACCAAGTGCACTGAGTCAACTTTGCCCCTATCTTTGCAAATGTTTTAGGCAGGATACAAGAAATGTCTCCACTAACGTGTTAAACATTTACACAGCAAATATCCATTATTAGGCTGCAAAAGGATCACAATTTCCTCTCCTGCATAGCATCCGTTATGGGAGGAGAAAAACAAAAGCCAAAATGCAAGGAAACTGAATCCTTGAGTCCTTCACCTAAGGAAAACCAGAATGAGGCATGATCTGCTATAGAAGTAAGTATAAAATAATTCAGTAGTGGATGTAAAACTACCCACAGCACAAAAAATACAATCATTTTTATACTTAATACATTACCATTCCTGAAAAAAGACCTCCTGGATTGTCCTCCATTGAGTGGAGGTAGGGTCTTCTTTTCTGGGCTGACAAAAGTGTCCCATTTCACTTTTTCTGACCCTCCAAGCTCTTTCACTTTCTGCAAGCAGCTTTCCAAATATTCAATTGGGTCATCGGGTTTGTAACACATTAATCCATTCAATAGACTCTGCAATGAAATGCACACTACAATGATAGATGCCAGGAAAAAACAAGCACTTTTACTTTGAATTTACTTTACAGAGAGATACCCCATATTCCTTGTGTATCCAGACTCTCCATTTGAAGCAAATACATGAGAGTCAGGCCTGCAAAAATTGTAAGATTTTGGTTTGATGGTGTCACAGAAATGATTCAGAACAGGAAGCTCGTGGCTATGTCTTTAGATTTGCCTGCTTGCACTGTAATAAAAACTGAAAATAGCAAAAAAAAGTTCCTGATATTTTTCTTAGAACTACCACTGGCAAATACACACAAAGCAATGCACAAGCTAGATAGCCCCAAAAGTTACATATTCTGTGTAGCCTATTAGATCACTGAAACGTTATCTTTTCCTTAAAGACCACATATCTTATCTTGAGTCAACGCTTACGCAAATAATGAAAAAAAAAGATTTTTATAGTCAAATAGCATCTTGATCAGTATTAGGAAAAAAAAAAAAACCCAAACCCAAAGTTCATAGGTGCTTCCAGATTTAGTTGACCAGAAATTCCCAGCCATTAGAAAACCCATGTCTACAGTATTAATTCTGCACCCATTGTACCAATGGGCATTATGGGGAGCGTGGAAGCAGGAATGCCAGGCCCTCCTCTGACGCACAGTAATTGATTTTCCTTGACAAAGTAATACATAAGTCATCATCTCACCTCTCCGCAAAACAACTGCATCCAACCTTCCCTTAACACTAAATGTCTCTCAGGATGATTTCTCTGCCTTTGTGCTTTTCCTAATTGTTGTGCAGATAAACTTGAGGGTCATAGTTGATATTAGTAATAAACATAAATAGCTCCAATTCAGGATTAGCTCAGTTATTTGTTAGCTACAGTTTATACATCAATTGTTATTTACACACACTTGTATTTATAAAATAGGTTATAATTTATACGCATCTATGCCCTTATTACACTACGTAACCGACCACAGCAACTAGTCATCTGTTTTTTGCAGAAGATATGCACCATTTTTTAAAAATTGCTAGCTCGAGCTTTGAGCCTCTACAGAAGAACACTTTTGTTTGCATCCCTTGTTAATCCATTCACATTCTAAATGTGTTGGTAAAACATCAGCATGGTCTATGTCCTTTAATTTTCAAATTCATAAAACAATGTCTAGCTTCAGAACAGACCAGGGAAAATACATATGTGTCTCTGTGTGTGTGTGTTTTATATAGATGGCAGGATGTCTGACTCCGAAAGAAAAATAAACCACATTTCACAGAGAAGTGATTATCAACCATTAGCAGCAGGTAACTTGTAGGAAGCTAAACAAAACCTCACTAAACAGTTGTGTGGGTTTGGTTTTTTCTCCCAGACCGCTGAAAATCTGGAAAAAAACTGAAACATCCCCCCCCCCCCCCCCCCCTCCGCCTGAATTCCTGGACAACGCGGCCCCGGGGGTCCTTTGCCCTGCGGACACACAAGTTCGCCGCCCCCCCGGGCGGCTGCAGGAGGGCAGGCGCGGCCGCCCGCAGCGCCGCGGCCGAGGGGCGCGGCCGCCCGCCCGCCTGCGCGCCCGCGGAGCCTCCGCGGCAGGTAGACACCGGCAGCCGCTCCCCCGCCGCCTCGGCGGCCGCCAGCTCCCACCCACCCACCCTGGCCCGCGGGGCGCTGCCGGCCGGCCCCGAGAGCCGCGATGGCCCGGCAGCGCCCCCCCGTCCCCGGGTGGGGGGTCAGCCCTCCGCGGCGCGGCTCCCCGCGCAAGGTACGCGCGCCGCAGCCTCCTCGGGCTGCTCCGTCCTTCCAGCCACCTTCAGCCCGCTGCCCGCCGCGGGGTCCCAGCGCGGAGCATCCCCCCCCGACGGGGCGGAAAACGTGTGTGTGTGTGTGTGTGTGTGTGTGTGTGTGTGTGTGCGTGTGCGTCCCCTCCGCCTCGCCTACCTCGAAAAGCTGCGGGATCTCCCTGCGGGCCAGATACTCCTTCGCCTCACCGGCGCTCATACCGCCAGCCGGGGACGGGGGCGCCGGCGGGGCGCGGGTGGGCAGCGCCGAGCCCCGGCGCGGCGGTGCAATGCGGGAGCCTCGGCGAGGCTTCGGCGGGCGGGCGAGCGAGCCGGGGCGGGGGGATGGAGGGAGTGGGGAGGAGGGAGGCAGGCTGCCCGCCTCCCCGTCCCCGCGGCACGGAGGGAGCGAGAGCACGTTAAGCCCCGGCGGGGAGGCAGAGCGTGCGCAGGCGGCCGGGGAAAGTTTCGGGGGGTGCCTGCGGTGAGGCGCCCGAGCGGGGGCGGCGAGGGGCTGAGCCTGGCTGTGAGCCGCGGGCAGGATGCCCCGGGAGAGATCGGACCCCGGCTCCCCGGCGGGCACCGGCTGCTTTCGGCGTCCTGAGGCGCTCCAGCACGCTGGGAGGGCTGTGGCAGCCAGTGCGGGGAGGGCTGTGCAGGGGTGTAGCGCAGAGGTGGTGGAACCTTCCCGGTATACCGCGGGCTCTGCCCTTGGCATGGTTTTCTGGCGTTTTGAAGAGGGAGGCATTTCGTACGCTTTGGGCTGGTGAAAGGCAATGCGCTATGATCGCTCGTGAGCATCTGTGATCGTCAGGTCACAGGAAGAGACCTGAAAGACATCTCTGGTCCAACCTCCTGCTTAGAGCAAGGGCAGCTCTTGAGGTCAGACTGGGTTGCTCAGGGCTTTATCTAGTCTCATCTTGCTAAACCTCCAAGGATGGAGAATGGCTGGCCTTGTGGTGGAAAGGGGTTTTCTTCTATTCAGTTAGCACCTCCCTTGTCTCAATTTCTCTCTTGCCCACCATTGCACCGTTGTGAACAGCCTGTCTCCATCTTCATGACAACCTGCTCACAAGCATTGGAGGCCTGCTATTATGTCCCCTCTAAGCCTGCCACAGGCTGAACAAGCCCAGTTCCCTCAACTTCTCCTCAAGGGCAAGTGCTCTCATCCCTGACCATCTTTGTAGCTGTCCACTCAGCTCACTCCAGTTTACCAGCACCTCTCGTTCACTGGGGAGCCCCAAACAGGATGCATTATTCTATATGTGCTCTGAGGAGTGCTAAATTGGAGGTAGTTTCTGTGATATTCTGTAGCATACTGGAAGTCAGATTATTTCAGTTGCTTAATTGTCCTATATCAAGTCTGATGTTCCAGTTAGATTTTGATTCTGTTGGTTATCTTTTCTAACACAACATCCATGTAGCTTCACTGATGCACACCCTAACAGCAATAGGTTACATAAGTCCAAGCTCGTGAACAACAGTGACCAAGTGCTTTCCACATCTTAGTATTTTTCAGACATACGATAGGTCTTCTCAGGAGTCTTTTAAGAAGCTTCTCCCCCTTGTGTGTGATTTGTGGATCAGCATCAGTTTCACAAGCTTCTGCCTCTCAGCCCCAGCCGTATTCCTTGTTTTGCTACTTCTGTAGTTAAACTGCCCCCTTTTTTCCTCTGCCCTGACTCCAACTTTTTATGTAGACACTTTTCTTTCTCCTGGAGAGGTTTCCAGTCCTTGTTCCTTCCTCAAACTGTTAAACGCTGCCCCAGGGGAAATGCCATGTTCTTCTGACAAATTGGACTAGAAGGTTTTCCAAGTCATCCAGTGAGTCCTAGCAGCTTCCACATGAAGGGCAGCACTAACGTCCCTTCGCAGCAGTCCACTGATGGATGGCCTATTCTCCACTTCGGCTGAAGTATCTCTGGAAAGAAGTTTGGATTAGACAGCTTAAGATCCTTTCCAGCTCCATTTTCTATGAAACCAGCAGTGCCCACTTAGGGAAGCTGCAGTAACGTCTCTGAATTGGCACTTCTCATATGTTTAAAGAAGACCTCAGTCTCCACTGGAGAGTTTAATTGGCCTTCATCTGCAGTGTTTCTCATCCTCCCATGAACTCTGGATGTGGCTTTAACCCTACTTTCTCTTGATAAGATTTTAATACAACCAAATGTAAATTCATTGAAAAGCACAGCATCTTCATTTTGATTGAGTAAAAAATAGAGTAGGCTTCTATGTCCTAATCAAAAGACATGAAATATAATTGCTTTTAAAAGACTTTGAATGAAGCTTGACAAGAGGAATACTGAATTAAATTAAATAGATATTTTCTTAAAATAAGATCTTTCCTAAGGAGGGCTAATGGAAGATGCCATTCCATTTAGGAAGACAGAGCTGTGGTTTTGACATTTTGTGGTTTTAATTTTTATTTTTGTTTTATAAAAAAAACCCATTCTGCTTTATTATCATTGTCTCAGAAAAATCCCATGTATAGGCTTTCAGCATATATATTTTTATACATTCAACTTTTTGGGGTATATTAGTATCTCATCCAATGTCCTGGATTGATACAGTAAAATATTGCCTTTCACATGCTTTTCATGGCATCTTCTTCAGGAACGTGAGAAAGTTTTGTGTAAAATCTTGTCTGAGATGTTTGGTTTTTACTGTAGGCTCCTGGGCATTTTGCTTAGTTAGATAATGGTAACAGAAAATAAAAGTTCTGACTGCTCTGCCATAAAACTATTATCATTATGCACATCTGAATTATTGTTCAAAAAAGAGTGATTTTGAGCTAACCTGATTTTTATTGCACAAATCAAATTATATGTTGCAGAAACTACCACCTCAGAAAAAATATGGCCATTTAGGAAATCTGTCAGACTGAATGTGTGAAATGTATCTGGAAAGGATATTTTTGGATCTAATAATATGGTACTTCCTTCTAGAAGGAATTTCTTATGTGTTTGCCTTTGGCAAAACCCCCATATTGAAACAGGGTCACAGGTGGATGCTTCTCAAAGGCTCTGAAGAACATTGGCAGCAAAGGATTAAGAATATATTAACTAAATACAAAGCTAGGTTATTTGTCATTTCAGGTATGCAGGTAATGTAAAGGCAGCTGTTAGAAGGTTAGGTGTTTGTCATTTAATAGTATCTGATCAAGAGTGTGGATGGAAATAAAGTGAACTTACTGCCTTAGAAAATAACACAGGATGCAAAAAAAGTGCACAGAAATGGGAACATGGATTTGAACTCCAGAGCACTGCCCATTCCTGAAGGTACGGGCAGTTCTTCCTGGTACAGGGGCGAGCCAGAAGGATCACTTCGGTTATACTTCTGCTGCTTCCTACCTCTTCTGGAGGGGAAGAAGCCAAAGTAGAAAAAACAAAATTTTGCTATCAAAATTATAACGATTCCGGAAATGGATCTTGAAAACTTCTTATGGATCCTATACCATTGGGCTGGTTCCATTCTCATTCTTCTTGGTTCCTCCAGTAAGTACATGAAGCTGAACTAATATGAAATTAGTATGGGATCAGCTGGAATATGCTGTTCTGGGCCTTCTCTTCTCCTTGGTTAAACCAATTACCTAACACCCATAGCCTTCAGTCAAAGCTTAATTAGGTTCTATGTTTTCAAAAATCACTTCAGAACCCCCCAGTATTTTATGAGCCTTCCAGTTTTTTGTCTGGGGCCTGTTCAAGCACTAGTGGCTGTCATTTTTCACATAAGCTGCTGCTCTGCTAGATGTCTTTATTAAATCTCATCAGAGATGTCCTTGGATTGATGTGCCTATATAGGCTGGTACAAAATATGTGGACAGTTGGAATTTGTAGATTCTGTAAGTAAACCATTATGTGTAGCCTTTTTTAATAGAATATGCTGAATTATATGCTTCTGATCCCCAAATAATATGCATTTTAATGTAAATAATGCACAACTTATTTGCAGCCCTGTATTGTTCCTAGTGTGGTGTAAATTAATCCAAGATTGCTATAATGACCTTTTCATTTTAATGAGAAACCTGTTTCTGAATTCTTTTGCTACAGTGTTGTTAATGTTTTTTTTTAAACCTGCTGTTTTCCCTCCCCTTTCTTTTCCACTTTGCTAAACCCTTTTTTCTCTTCTACTGATATCTAAATAGGTTACTTAAGTAAATTAAATCACTAATTGAAAGGTAGTGAATATTGTACCTAGAAAAATCTAATCTCTGGATGTAATTCTCACTGAGTCCCAGAACTGACATTTTATATAACTTTTTTGGACACCAAGATACATAAAACCTGGGGGGCGGGGGGAGGAAGAAAGAAGGTTATGCTGCTTAAAAGTTTGAGGATGCATATTTAAATCTGCTGAGAAAAAAAAAAAACACCAGAGTTTAAAAATGCTATGATCAAGTCACTCCTTAATCTTTGTTTTGATAAACTAAATAGCTGTAGCTTTTATTTTCCAATTACAGTGCAATCATTCTTGTGATCCTTCCCTGAACTCTTTCCAATTTATCAGCAGGCATCTTTGGCGAAGGCATCAAACAGGACACTGTTCCAGAAGTGGTCACGCCGGTGCCAGGTGCTGATGTGCTTCAGCCTGCCTATAACATCCTCACAGTCCTCATTCTGTTGTTTTCACACTGATGGATTGGATTTGTGCACTGGCCTTGGTGTTGCAATGGGGTTCACCTTTAGCTGGTTGTCTAGCAGCCTCCCAGCAGTTCCGCCCTCCACTCTTACTTTCTCACATAGATTCCTCCGCTCTAGGATCAACACCTGCTCTTTGCTCTTTGATGTATAACTTCATATATTGGCTTGCAGCCAATTTACCAAGAAATCAGCTTGCTCGGTACCAATGAGCTGTCCCCCTGTGCCCTTGGTGATTAGCGCTTCCCCAGGCTTTGTTATCTGCCAGTGGTACCAGTTATTTTCCTTTTTTTTTTTTTTTTTTTTGTAATCAATAAAACTGTTACACAGCACGTGGCCAAAACAGTTCCCATGAGACCGAACCAGAAACTCACTTAATATTTCCCATTTACACTTCACTTTTGAGACCCGTCAATTAGTCATTAAATATATGTGCATTAATTTTGATCCATTGACGTTTCCTAAACAAAATATCCTGCAGCACTAAATAAATGCCTTCAGATCAGCATTTTTTTCTTCATCAGCCAAAACAAACCTTCTTGAACAAGTATCTGTGGATAGATCTGAGAGGATCTATTTTTCGAAAGCTGGCATTGAATAGCATTAATGAAATTCCACATAAACTGTATTCCAGTATGTTCTTATCAGTTCTGTTTTTTTACTAAGTTTCATGTTAGACGGACAGGCCTATTTTATCATTATTTATATTTAAAAGGGTGCCACCCTTTTATTTATATTTAAAAGGGTGCCACCCAAATATTTCAAGGGTTCTCAGAGGACTGAAATGTCCTTTCCAGCTGTTTTAAAACTCCGATACAAGTTATCCAAATATGCAGATTTACTCAGTTGTTTTTAATGGCTACTATTTATAAAACTGACCTGACTACAGTTGTAATGAAGAATGTTTCATCATCCTCCTACGGTATAATTACATCATCTGATTATCTCTCTATATACAGACCAGAAATATTTAGTGAAGGCTTCCGATTGCTTTTGTTATATTTACGCAAGCATATTCCAATAATACTGTTAGGATCCTTTTCTTTCTTCTATTCAGAAAACAGTTCTTTTAAATGCTCTTCCACCTGTCTGACCCTTGGGGTTTCTGTCATTTTGTTTCCTTTCTTTTTTTTTTTTTTTTTACAGTTCTTAAATGTCTCATATATTTCTTGCAGCTTCTAGTATTTTTATAGATGTTTTTCATATTGTTCTGTATCTTCATTTTCAAGTCAAATTGCTTTTTATCAGTGCTGTCTTTTTTGTTTCAGTCATAGGTTGCTAGTGTTTTGGCTGTTTTGTTATCATTTCTTAAATAATTCTCAATTACTGTGCGTATTTTTGTATTTTAATCCTTATCCTTGATCTGGCTCATAGTAATTAGATAGTATGAAGATATTGTACAGACATTATGTAATTTAATAAATTCAAGGTTACCACCTCAGGAAGTCCTTAAGCCTCAGTGAGACAGAAGGCAGGAGATCCTATAGAGGTTTTCCATGTTCTTAACTCAGTCCCTAAGGCGGCTGGTCACTGTTGGTGAGAACACGGGCTGAGGGCTTACACAGACTTTTAGTCTAATCCATTACAGCTTCTTGACACTTTCCGTTTTTATTTTATGTCACTTAAACTGAAATTCCCTGTCCCCCGCAATGTTATGGAAGTTGTTTTTTGGGAGGATTATTTTCCTCAATTACCATTTTTCAGTAACTGATTAATAAACACTCCAAATAATTTGATGTTGAATTTTCAATGACTTAGAAATGCTGTGCTATTTTTTTCCAGTAAAGTCTTAATTTCCTTGCCTTTTCATCCTAAGGGTCCAAGCACAATTTTTAAGGTTCTAATCTATGAACTGTCCCCAAATAGATAACTGAGAATAAAGCAATTTCAGTTCATCTTGTTTACTCTTTATGAACTAAGGAAATTTGGGTAGCTGTAGAAAAGAAAACCCACAAAGAAACACAGCAAAATTTAGTTAATAAAGTAGGCGTGAACTGAATAATGACTTGGGGGAGGGGGGGATAGAAAAGAATTCAAGCACAGCTATTAGACCTCATCCTGGGAATGCTATGGAGCATAAGATTGTTAGAAAGTATGAGTCCCTGCTACTTAGCATTTGGGTTTTATTTCAGTGGTATAATGGACCAGTGCCTTACAATATTATTTCTATAACCTGTTATTCAATCATACAGTGAAAATCTTCCCTACTTGAAAATCACCTTGATACAAAGTACAGCTCTTGAAAAGATAAGCCTCTTGATTTTTTTTTTTTTTATAGAAAGCTAAGTGAATTGAAAATAATGCCAAATTCCTAAATGGAGGGCTTAGAAGAGTCATGTCATGATTTCAGGGATTGCTCACACTGAGAAACCTTCAACATTTTGTGACACAGATCTCCACAGTGGCACAACACACTGTGATCTCAAGTCATAGGGAAAAATGTGCAAGTTAGTTTGATATATATTTTTTTTTTTTACCCAGAGTCAAGAAGGATTTCCAACTGAGCTTTTTTTTGCATAGGAAAGGGCCCACAGGACAAATACAGATTTTTGTTTCAGTTATTCAAACAAAAGTAGTATTAATTTTGGTCAGGTTGTACGTGGAAAGAATAAAAGTTGAGAAAAAAAAATCTTGGTTTGTGACATGGCGATTTTTTTTATAATTCGGATTCACAACGGAATAATGTTGGCATGTGCTCTTGTTGAGAGCGTTCATGGCAATAACTGTAGTGTTTGGGTAAAAAGTGAAGAGTCACCTATTTCCATATTCAGCGTGTATTCAGTATTCACCACAAAGCAGTAGCTGTCAAAATGTCGGTCAGCCACTGGTGGTGTTTCGTTCTTAAAGAACTTAGTTTCTTTAGAGCTAAAGGTCTGTTGGTTTTCATATTTCATAATAAAGTGGGAAATGACTGTCCAAACCCTCTTTTCTAAACCCAGGAAGGCTGTAACTTAGGCAGGTATTGGATCACAACTTGGAATTCTATTGCAAGGAACAATTTTTTTTTGTGAGGGGAATTTTAATTTTGATTGAGTTAAATCATTTTTCAACAATCTAAGCTTCTCAAACTCATCCATTTAACTTTTTGTTCTTGCATTGCAATGAATAGAATGCAATATCTAGAGATTAAAATATGCACATTACATAATAATTAGATACAAATCCAAATATAGAACAAGGACAAGATAAAGAAATTGTGTCTTAAGATACAATGAGATGAGCTGAGAGACAACATGGGAGAACTTGGCAAATGTTTTAACCATGGAAATGTTTTAATGTTAATTTGAAATTCATCCTGACTTCCTGCTGACGTACAAGAACATTGTCTGAATTTAGTCACCAACTTCAGTGAATGCTTCCTTGACAGTATAACAAATGAGAATTGGATCAAACACCTGTTTTCAGTAGAAGATGACACCCTGCCAGATGGCTTATTAGCAAAGATAACAGAACAGTTGATGAAACTGTCATATGATGGTTGAACTTGAACTCAGATTCAACAAAGCATGGGTTGAAAACTTTTGGCTAAACGGAGGAAGAGCATTTAGCCTGATATTGGATAGAGCCTGATATACAATAGTTTTTAACATTTGAAATTACTAATAATCATCAGCACTTCTTGAATCACCAAGACATTTTTTTCCCTGTCATGCTATCCAATAAAATTAAGTAGTTGTTCAGCTGCAGTGCTGAACGGGACCCTTGGCCCTGCCTTACTAATATCTTTTAATAGATGAGGCAATTTCGCTCTGGAAAGCAAATACACCCTGGCTGGTGTTGGAGTCATGATACAAGGCACGATTGAGGAGAAGCTTGCTAAGGACAGCTGTTTTCAGGATCCTCCTTACAAAGTTCTGCTCCTACGTGAACTCCTTGTCTCAAGAGGCAAATGACTATAAAATGACACAGCTGTACAATTGACAACCTCTGTGGCTGCAGCTTTCGTAGGTATTCATAAATGTTCAGGGGGAAAAAAAAGAAAAATATTAGTTTGACTCTTGTGTATTTGAAAAAGTGATCACATGCTTCAAATGTTTTTCCTTGTATATTCTGGATTTCAGTGGGTTCATGAAGCAAGCCTTTCAGTAGCTTTTATTTCCTTTTATTCAAGTTATCTTATAAAACTGGAATCACTAATATGTTCCTGATTTATTAAAAAAATTGAAAGTATGACTGTCTCAAAGTCTTAAAAATGTCTTTCACAGCTCTCCGACTTCACTGGGACAGTTATTAACTTTACCATGCGTTTGGAGACTTTGTATCTGATAAATCAGAAATGAATTTATTAGCAATAATACCAAGCAAGTAATTTTTTTTTCTTCTGTAGTGGCTATATTCTGTATAACAAATGGATCAGATTCAGGCATTTTGCTACAGTCTTTACTGTTTCTTTTGTTGCTGGCTTACATCTGAGTTGGTACTATTTGGAAAAGATTTGAATATTCAAAGGTCTCTTAAATTACTTCTTTCTCTACATTATACAGCTAAATCACATCCACATCAGTTTTGGACAGAATTTTTAAAATTACCCTGTAATGTAGCTGACATTTTATTGTTCTATATAAGTTGATTGACAAGTAATGATATTCTACTGCGTTTTCCAGCCTTTCTGCCGAAACTTTTTATTCCCTCAGCCTCTGGGCTAGCTAAAAGAGAATCATGACTTGTAGAGGTATACTGTACAGCTTTCCTAGCTGACTTCTTTCATGGAAACACTGTTATGAGCAATTTCTGGGAAAAAGACTGATTTTACCATTCAATATTACTAATACACACTTGGATATGCTCCCTTTCCAAAACAAAATTTTCATCTTTAAACCCATGAAGTTCTCCTCTGAGAGAGAATTTGGTTTCTAGAATTCTGAGCAAATAAATAGCTTAATGTATGAATTTATTTCACAAAAGGATTTGAAAACCAGTATGACAATTTTAGATCTTCATAATCAGATACAGAATTACTGAGGAAAATGTAAAAGATGGTTTATACTGTTCTGGATCCTAGATGATGATATAAAGCAGGCAAAATACATTCAGCTTCCTTAACTTTAAATACTCTTTTAGAATCTTGTGATAAAAATCCATCCACGGAAAATAATCTGTATTAAAAATGCTTCTCATAACATGGTAATATACAACAATAAAAAAAATGGAACTTGTTTTCTTTACCTTGCAGAAATATGCAGGCAAACAGAATCAGGTGAAAGAGCAAAAATTAATATATAGTAGCAAAAGCCAAAATTTTTGAGTAGGGTTTGAAGTATCCTGGTTTCAAGATGACATCAAGTTAACACTGAATGCTGTGAGATCCTTCAGTAAGAGGTGCTGTACAGATGCAAAGCATTTATTATTTTTATATCTAGCAAATTCAAATGAACATCATCTTTATTCAAAAGTTAAATAGCAAGTGAAGTTATGTACCCTTAGCTCATATCATGATTTTGATGTTGTTATTCTGAAATGGATAATCTTAACATGTTCTTTTTAAGGTACTGTTTGTGAAACTTCCATCTTGAATTCTTGCAGTCCACAAATAGAGCATACATTTCTGTACCTGATAAATATATATATATTATTTTCTTGATATATATATAATATGAAGATGCAGCTAATAAACCTTAGTAAATAATATGTATTTGACACGCTTAAACCCTGGATCTTTTATTAAAAGCTTGGGTTGAATGATTTGAGAATTCCAAAAGGGAGGTTGTTTTTTTCCCATTGATGAAACCATTGTCAGAATGTCATATCCTCCAACACAGAAAGCTAATAATCTGTTAAAAAATGAAAAGAGGATGTCATAAATGCAGATTTGACTCACCTTTATAATCCCTAGAATCCACGACAGGCATACTCAAGTAATCCCTAGTCTGTTTTGACTTAGGTTGTGCTATTTGGGTTTTTGGGCCACTGAACTGTGGGGAACCTGGCCATTTCACTGACCCTGAACTTAGGCCTTTGGGCTGGGCTGGGGTGGTGAGGCAAAGGCCTGCCAAAATTACCACACTGAACGGTCTACGAAACTGGGACACATAGCAGGCTCTGATGCTTTAAATCTGTAATGTATACACACATAATGGTTATTCTTTAATAAAGTATTGTTAGTAATCTTTTTTTTTCCAAGTGCAAGATTATTTTTTTCAGCATTTACATAATGTTATAATGAGAGAAATTTCGTTTAAGGAAATCCTTGATAACTATCAGAGAGTTAAAGTGCAGGAAGATGATTTTCGCTGAGATAATACTTTTGCAAATGCACCCATTAAGGCACTGATTAGTTGAAACTGATTGACTGATTGGTGTCTTTTCTCCATATAAAAATCAATCACCTCCAAAGAACATGTAAATTCAAATGCCTATCCTAAAATGTTAAAGGTCATTAACTGCAGTAAATGCAGCTTTTACATTTTCATGTAATATATATTTAGCAGCTAAAACAATTAGTTCAGGTCATAGAAGAGGACAGATACACAGAAACAACAGGCACATATTCACATACTGATAATTCCTGTCATCACTAGAACTTTTTCTTTCAGTCAGAAAAATCTCATTGGGATACACTCCTTAACGCAAAGATAAAGACAGGTAAAAAGAAAGTGTTTGGATTTTTTTATTCGTGAGAGAGTTGCAGAACAATATAGACAAACTTTCACAGATTTCATAACTGAATGTGTTCTCATGTGGACAGTTCTCTTCAGTTTGCACAATATCCTGATCAACTTAGGCCATGCAATTTGGCTTTTAAGAAAGAAATTATTTGGGGGATTGCCTAGTCACCAGTTTACTTTCTTGCTGAATGTGTCGTTTGGTTTCATCCAGACTTTTTGCTTAGTAATAGCTAATTTAATTTTTTAAGTAAAATTCCACCTTGCACTGAATGCCAGCACTGTAATGGTGGAAAGGCCTTTTGACGACCTCTGCACAGAAGGAAATTTCAACAAGATTGCATTTTTATAAATCACAGCAAAATCTGGCTCCCAAGCATTATGATTTCAATTTATGAAGTCATTCTAGCATTTCTACTTGGGAAAAGCTTCCAGTCAATATACTTAAAGAAATAGGTACTTTTAATTTCAAAGAGCACTGAGTTAGAATTTATAGTATATTGAAGGATACTCCATACTTAGTTCAGCATGACTACTTTCCACCTGACGTGTAGCAGCTTTTACAGAATCCTGCTAAATGAAGCTAAAGAGGGAACCAAATGCTCTGCTTTACACAGTTTGAGTAGTCAGGGAAATTATTAAGGTTTGCTGATCCACTGCCACTTTTGTTCACAGCCTAGCATCTACTCTAAAAAGTACAAGTGAGCTTTTGTCTATAAATTTTTGGGGCTGTTTTGATCTACTCTATCCCACAAATCCTGGAAAATCAGAAACAATCATGCATATTTACATTTTTAAAAATTAAATTATTCCTTCTGTTGAAAGTATTTCTTTAAAGTTCTTAATGGCCTGGTTTAGGATTTATCTTAAATTTTGCTTCTTGAGTGCAATCTTCCACTAATCAGTTCTACTAACATTTTAGTACTCATCACACAGTGATCTACATAACCTTTCCTGGCAATTTACTGGATTCAGTTTTAGTCACTGTTCAAATACTTAATGTTAATCAGTGTTATTGTACTTGGTGTATGAGTAACCTTTTTTAAAGTTGACTCAGTGTTCGCTGTGTATCTTATTTCTAATACAATTTTCAGAATATTAAATCTAATATTTTTTTCAGGTAAAGCTGTTGTGCATTCAGCCTTTACTTTTCAAAACTTTTGTGTTTGTTTTCTCATATAGCTGATGAGGAGTCCACAATGGAGTAAAAAAACCCTTGCTGCAAATTAAGAAAATTACTTGGAAGACAAAAGGATATATTTAGGTTGCAGGCTGTAGAGTAGTCTAAGAATACACACAATAGCTTTAAGTAATGGTTTGGGAGCTAAAATGAGTCCATCAGCAACACGGCCCTTTACTTGAGTTAATTTAACCAGAAAAGCTGAGACCACTTCAGCTCAATCACTACAGGGAGGACTTTCCTGAAACATTCAGACACTTGCTGTGTTTGGGACATGGGACAGATTTATCATAGAGATGTCAGAACTAGTAGTATAATAAAAATGATAACTTCTTAATGATTCTAAGACAGTATATGTTATATCCACTGCTTGAAATCAAGAATAAAACTATGATTATAAACTCAGCTTTATTTAGGGCAATTTAATTAAGATTCTTATCTTGTTCCTAATTAAGCCGCCCATTAATTTTCTATTTGAGAATGAACCCTCTTGAAATATTAATGGAAAATACAATGGAAGGGGTAATTTGAAAAAGATAAAGGTTGTTTTGGGTTTTTTTTAATGCTGTATTTTTCATGTATTTTGTTATTTTAATAAATGAGAATGTTTTGGTAAAAGTTTTCAGCATTATTTTCTATTGAGAAAAATATTGATGCACTGAGACCAAATGTAATGTGCATTTATATTTCATGACTGCTATTATACCTAACAAACCATGTAAACAAGTTGCCACTGTTTTTTCATATTTTGTTTTCTCATATTTTACTTATTTTACCAACAGGATAAGCTGTTGGAATAGTTTGTAACCTCATGTCTTCTCAAGATGAAATACTGGATTATTACACAATTCATCATTATGGGAACTCCATGCCTGGCGATAATTGCATCATTGACAGAACAGAACTGATGACAAGGTAGATGGTTAATTCATTGAGAACAAATGTCAACTGAATTTCATTGTGGATTTCAAGGTTTTTGCCCATGTTCTATTCTGACCTCAAAAGGCACTGTACAAAATAATGCCTATAATCTCACTTCATAAATAACAGTAAAAAAATATTGTCTAGTTTGATTCTGATGTAGAGATAAGCAACTTGATGCTATGGCTGAACAAAAGTGTACGTTCTAATGTGTTTAACCCGTGTTCAAAAAGAATCTATTGATAAACACAGTTCAGTACAATTGTTTCAGTTTGATAATATTAGAAGCAAGACTTCTGCCAAGTTATTTTCCTTTGGAAGTTCTGTATATATTATGCTCACCTTATTCTTTTTGCATATTTTTTATCAGTATTACTTTGCTATTGTAAATCTCTTTAAAGTACAAACATTCTGCAGGCAAGCCAGTCTTCCACTAACAGAAATGGAAAAAACCCCAAATGAATAAGATCAATCATTAATTTGATTACTGCTGTTTCATTCAGGTTCCATATTTGAAGAAAACCATTTTATCAGCTCAGATACCAAACTGTAGTAGACTTGTTTGGCTGGCACAATTTTTTTAATGTATTGTATTGACAGTCAAAATGAAGAAAGTAATAAATCTGCATTTTTTTTTAGTGAGATAATGCAGTTGAGCTATTATTGATGATTCCTTAAGAATCAGTCTTGTTGACTTACTTCATTGCAAGAGTTCCTTTTCATTTTTCTTTTGGAAGCATGATAAATACAGCCAAAGATATATTTCTTTATCTTCTACAGTAGAAAATTATCAGGCAGTACATGCAAGTCTGATAAAAAACAGGAAAAGAAACACAGATCAAGAGTATAGAAGAAGGAAGAGATACACTATGATACATATAGGTAATGTAATCAAGGTCAATACCAACCAAATTAAAGATACTTAGTTGGTATTTTTTGGTATAGAAAAAAAAAAAAGTTTGTGGTCGAAAAGTGTCAAGTGGATTCTAGTAGGCACAAACCGTTACCTTAGGAGCTTATGGGGTTACACTTGGGATTGATGCCCCTCCTCAGAGGAAGGCTAGGTTTGTTTGCTCCATGCTGGACAGGAGCAAGCTGACAGATGGCTCTTAGAGGGTAATTTCTAGAGAGTATAGATTAGAGGATTAGGGCCTCAGCAACCTGCTGGAGGAGGAAAGAATCTGGAAGGGCACCAAGATGTGCACCAATGTGAATACCAGCTGCAGTTACAGTAGCTTTTTAAACAGTTGTTTTAATTAAAAATCATTTTGGGATATACATTTGATGTCCTTTCTAATTACTCAGCGTGAAGTACAAGAAACATTGTGGCAAAGGTCAAGCTAAAGAGACTCAGAGCATGAAAAATACTGTGATTAGCATGAATCACAGAATCACACAGAATCACAGAATCTCAGAGTTGGAAGGGACCTCTACATATCACTTAGTCCAACTCCCCTGCTAAAGCAGGAGTGCCCAGAGCACATTACTCAGGACTGCATCCAGGCGGGTCTTGAAAATCTCCAGAGAAGGGGACTCCACAACCTCCCCGGGCAGCCTGTGCCAGTGCTCTGTCACCCTCACCGTAAAGAAGTTTTTCCGTGTATTTGAACGGAACTTCCTATGTTCTAACTTGTGCCCATTGCCCCTCGTCCTGTCACTTGGAACTATTGCCAAGAGCCTGGCTCCATCCTCCTTCAACCCACCCTTTAGATACTTGTACGCCATAATAAGGTCTCTCCTCAGCCTTCTCTTCTCCAGGCTAAAGAGTCCCAGCTCTCTCAGCCTTTCCTCATAAGGGAGATGCTTCAATCCCTCAATCATCTTAGTTGCCCTATGCTGGATTCTCTCCAGTATTTCCCTGTCCCTCTTGAATTGGAGATCCCAGAACTGGACACAGTATTCCAGTTGTGGCCTCACCAGTGCAGAGTAGAGGGGGAGAATGACCGAATGACCTCCCTTGACCGACTGGCCACACTCTTCGCTATGCAGCCCAGGATTCCATTGGCCTTTTTGGCAACAAGGGCACATTGCTGGGCCATGGATAATTTACTGTCTACCACAACCCCCAGATCCTTCTCCTCCGAGCTACTTCCCAGCAGGTCTGCCCCTAACCTGTACTGGTGCCTAGCATTCTTCCTCCCCAGGTGCAGGACCTTGCACTTGCTTTTGTTGAACCTCATTAGGTTCTTCTCTGCCCAGCTCTCCAGCCTGTCCAGGTCACGCTGGATGGCAGCACGGCCCTCTGGGGTAGTTTGAAAACAAAGCAGAATGAAGAAACAGAAGCAGACAGCATAAAGCTTAATTTCTACAAAAAAAAAAAAATCCTGTGCAGGCACAAAAGCAAACACCAAGCCTGTATTGAGAGCTGCCTAAGGGAATAAAGATGAAAGAAATGAAGGCAAAGCTTGTGGTACTATCTTACTGGGGAAAAAAAAAGAAGTGATACCACCTCCAGGAATAATGCCTGAAGCACTGGCACACTCATGCGTGACTGACGAATACTAAAGCCCATGGGAGACTGCAACTGTAAAGAAATAAAAGCCAGGAGTAGAAGAAGAAATAGATCCGTTACAAAACACAGTCAAGAAGGCTAAGGGAATCCAGAAGGCAAACCACAGACAGATCTGAAAAGGTGAACTGTGTACTGTATTAGGTGGCATATAAATCAGAGGGAATAATAGCCATTCTTTTGGACTATTCGAATGAGCTTGTGAAATTGACTTTGCCCTGACTCAGTGCTGTTTCTGCCCTGCAATGGAAAGGCAGCAATATGACCTTAACACTTACAGAGTAACACGTGCATTGGGACTGTAGTTGATCCACACATCGCTCACGCTGCAGCAGACAGCATGTGACACAAGACTCGTGAGTTTGCAGCTATGCTTTTACATCAAGAGCCAGCTAAACCTTCCTGTAGATTGCAGAACCAATGACATAGAACCCATGAGAAATAGCAGCAATATTGACTAGACAAGCGTGCTTAAACTATTCTGACAACTGATGAAACCTAGTATTTTAAATGTCTCATCCCCTGCAAGAGATCTTTCATGTAAGGAAAATTTGCTACAGTTCATAATTGCTCAGCGGAAGTAGCAGATATCTGCTTGCACAGTCTGTAGGTGATAGCCTACATTTACATCATTTCAATGCTACATAACAGAAATTTGGGGGTTTATGTTTTCCATTTCCTTTTTTCTTATGTAGCAAATCACGCACAGTGACCTTAAAAGAATGTTATTAAAACCACAAAGCCAAGTATTCCAGAGAATTAAGTCACAAACTTTGTGAATTGACAGACAAAATTAAGTCACCTGTGACACAAATTTTTAGAAGGTTCAGGAGTTTTTAAGTGAATAAGACATTTTTAAGTTTTATTTGCAGAAAAGATGTTTATTACTTCTCATGTCAGGAACGTTTCTTGGTAAGCTGAAGTTACCTCTAGGTAGCATTTGACTTAACTTTTCATTTGGTACGAACATCAGGACTTATGCCTGGTTCAAAGATGCATCATGAGGATACAGCTGATGATGTTAATTCTATGGGAAAAGCTGTTGACCAAAATGCGTGATACCAAAGGATACTTGTAATAAATACAAAGAGCAAAGAACTAAGCTTAACAGAAAGAAGTTCAGTAAAGGCTGAGACCTTCTGTCACATGTTATCTGACCAACCCCACACGGGAGCTGAAAGGTAATGAGGAGCTATCCAAGTCAACGTGAGTGAAATCAACTCACCAGTTTATGAAACTGCATGAGTAGATGTTCTGAAAGATAGCTGCCTATCCTTTAGAATTACTGACACATCTTGAACACATCTGAGAATGATGAGAGACCTAAGTTGAACCATTTGAAAGGGCAAGGAAAAAGCTTAAGCTCGGCCCTAGTCTTAAATTCATTTAGTTTTCTGGAGCAAGATAACCAGTGCAGCTCACAAGCAGGCACCAAGGGACACAGACACCCATAGCGCTTCTCAGTAGGTTCATAAAAGGCTCACACAGATGTGTTCAGGCACAACAGGAGCTGCTGGCTATAGTCTCCAAAAGGCAGCACGTTAATTAGCTTTAGGCACAAAAAGAAAAGGTGATCTAATCACAGGTGATTATTTTTATCAAGGAAACCAGTGATACTTTCAAACAGAAAATGTGATGTTATTGAAATCCCAACATCAGTACATGGAAATACGCTTGTGTCTGAGAATGTCACTACTGATGACAAGCACACAGAGCAGGAAACTGTTTCCATGGTTCAGGGCAAATTCTGAATCTTCACTAATGGAAAGCATCAGGCAACTGAACAAAGGTGGTGACGGGATGACTTACTGGAAATAAAAGAATCCTACCAAGTGGTTCAATAGATTGAAATAAAAATCTGATGATTTATCAGCTCTGAGGGCTGTATGTGCCAAAGGCAAGGCTACAGCAGCCACCTTGCCACGAGATTGCCGTTCAGATCCCCCTCTCCTCCATGCCCACGGTGGTCCCTCTCCCCAGCTCCCCCCTTCGCCCTCCGCAGCAGCTCTGCTCTGCAGCCACCGAGGCCTGAGGCCACCCTGGGCCCACAGGTCACCAGGCCCCTGCCCTGCCCTTGTGGTAACTCCAACGACGCCTGGTGATCCAAGCGTACTTTTGGTGGAAGGGTGAGAGAAAGGTCGCACACCGGGAGCCTCCCAAGCCGAAGGTGAGCTGTGAGGCCACGGTGTTTTCTGGCGCCAGCCGGGCCCGTCCAAGGGATGGACAAGGTCGCGGCAGGGCTGCGCTGCACCTCACGACAGAGCCACAGCCGACACGTACGCGCGAGGCAGTGCTGAGATCTGCTACCATTACTGCCTCCGCTCTGTAAAAATCGGATTTAAAGCAAGCTCTCCGGGGGCTGGCAAGGCCGGGGGAGCTCTGATGCGTGACTAAGCGCCTGCCGTGGCTTAGAGCAGGGGCACTGTTCCTGCTAAACAGCCTTCCTCCAAGCGCCGGCAACGAAGGACCGACGGCGGGGACGGCGCCCATCAGCGGCCGGCGGTAGCGCCTCCCGCCCCGCGGCGGCGGCGTGGAGCGGAGCATGCGCAGAGGCCGCTTCCCCCCTTCCGGCAGTTGCGGCGGCCGCAGCCTTGCGGAGGAGGCGGGGCAAGATGGTGGCCGCGCTTCCCGCCGTCGGCTGGGCCGGCGCCGCCGCAGCCCTGCTCCTGGGGTGCTGCGGCGCAGCGCTCGCCAGCGGCGTCCAGGTACGAAGGCTGGTGGGGAGAGACAGCGGGCGGTGCCGGGCCGCACCGCAGGCTCTGTGCTGCTGTTTCCACCATCTTTCCCCCCTTCCCCCCCCCTTCCCCCGCAGGCAGAGCCCGCGCTCGCCGCCCCTCGGCCCGCTCTGGGGGCCGCGCCGGGGGAGCTGCCCCGATGCGCTCGTGGCGCTCCGGAGAGGGGTTGTGTTGGCTTCGGCGGGCGCAGTCCCTGAGCGGCACTCCGGAGCGGAGGGTGCCCAGTGCCGCGCTGCCTGCTCCGGGCAGGGGGGTGGACCCTCCCCCGGCCCCGCCTGGCTCCGCTCTGCCCCGTGGGCGGGACGCGCCGGGCCGGCGGCAGCCGCCCCCCCCCACGGCCGGGGGAGGGGTGGTGGTGTGAGGTGCGGTGCGTCCCAGAACCAACGGGGCTCGCCAGGCATATAACTTCTTTAAATTAAAAAAAAAACAACTCACCCACCACCCTGTCTTTTAATTCGTTTGCACGTTTCTCTTTGGCTACGCCTGGTAGCTGTCAGCAGTCGGTGTTTTATGTTCCTTTTCCGGACGTTTTCTGGCTGAGTTAGGCCGCACCCCTGGAGGTGTTCAAGGCCCGGCTGGATGGGGCTCTGAGCAACCTGGTCTAGTGGGAGGTCCCCCTGCCCGTGGCAGGGGGTTGGAACTAGATGATCTTCAAGGTCCCTTCCAACCTAAAGCATTCTATGATAAGTGTGAATAGGTTAAAAAGCGGGGTGGGGTGTCGGGAGGTTTCACAGGTGGCTGGGCTGCCCTCTGCCCTCCTCGCAGGTGTGAGGCCTTTACACACAGAAGCAGTAGTAATTTCATATTTCAGTAATTATGCTTTTTGCACAGTGCCCACACTACATCTGGAGTGTTGTTTGCGTTTGCATTCTGCTTATTAACAAATTGTTATACTTGAAATTAATTACAAAGAGTACAAAAAACAGCCAATATAAATGTTTTTAGAATCTTTGGATTACTAATTAAACTGCCGATTGCTTGCTACTTGAAGTACAGTATGCTTTACATATAGTTTAACACTTTTTCTGTTACCGCATGTTTTGTGTGAGACCACAGGCATCAGCCCAGTATCCCTCAGAGAGTTAACTGAGTCTGATTAACAATCAGCAAGTCTGGGTTCTTGTCCTTGTACAGACTCCTTCTCTTAACTTCGAGAAGTCTGATCCCCTTTCTGTGTCCTGATTTATGCTATCTGTTAAAGGGCCCTCTCCTTTGCAAAGCACAGTGGGAACTATGGATATCACAAATTATAGAGAAGGTTGTTGTCGTCATAGCTCCTGATATTGGAAGATAAATGTAACCACCTTGGATTTAAAATGGGTAAAAATTGCAGATTCACTTACCTGCTTTTGAAAAGATGAGAGGAACAGCGAAAATAGAAATTAATCCAAGCCCCTTTTCTCATTAAGGAAGAAATTGTAGGTCAATAAATCATTTTATTTTGTTCTTGGAGTGTCCTTTCGAATAGAGATGTGTGGGCTTTTTGTTTTAACTAAGCTGAAAGTGACTAATAGTTCTTTTTCTTTTGTTGTTTAGTAAGTTTCAGGGAAAGATACAGAGCAATTAGCTTGCATGAAATGTGCAAAACGGAGTAAGAAAGACTACCTTTTTTGAAGCTTCTCTAAGGTTTATGCAGTGTTAAGGTGTGGTAAACATATGCATTGAATGCTGTTTTGTCGAAATAACAAAAATATGAGCAGTCATTTCTTTCTTATTGCTGAACAAATCCAGTATTTTCTCCTTCTTTCAGGATCAAGCAGAACAGTTCTTTAGAAGTGGACATACAAATAACTGGGCAGTTTTGGTAAGCGTGGTCCTGGTTGTTTTCTTCCAATAAAGTTGACGGTTTTTTATCACGAGCCGTAATTGCAATGATCGCTCGGGAGTTCTGTTCATTTGAAAGAAATGGGAAGATGAAGACTTGGAAATGAATAGATTTGAAATTGTGCCTCAAAATTTATTACACTATAATAAAACTATCTTTTCAGTGTGACTGCATTTCAAGCACAAGAAATGTCTAGCTACATGGCAGGATTCATAAAACAAAAGTTCTGACAGCATTAAAACAGTTAAATAACCATACTGCATACTGAACAGAAGTGTAATTCTGATTTCAGAGAAGTATGTCTCTTTGACCAGAAAGGTACGATTTATTTCTGATTTTTGTTCTTAGTCAGTCTGTTAACTTGTGTAACAGGCTTAGAATGAAAAAAATTCCGGCAACATAATGTTTAGATCAACTGTTCTTATCCTAGTCTTTTTTTCTTTGCCATGAATCTTTTATTAGCTTTGAATCATGCTACGCGATTGGTTCTTAATCACAATTCAGGTCTTAATGACTAATTTGTTTCAGAACACTATTGTAATTACTCAGTAGCAGCTGTTTGTTTTCCACATACTAAAATTGAGCAATATAAAAGGAAAGTTAACAGTAATTAATTGAATTAGAAGGAAAAATTTCTGTATTCTACAATGTACAAACTTGAAACTATTACAACATCAAGTACTGCTTTAATACTATTAACAAATAGGTGCTTTTATTATTACCTATAAAAACACACAAAGAAAATGGAAAATTAAGTCTAAGGAGCTATACTTTCTGTCCTCAACAGATTCTCTGCTGGTTATATTTTTTTCAGTAGTTCATGATTAAGCTTTATAGCAATTGCTACTAATTTTTTAAGCAGTAAAATAGGGAGGTTTTTACTGCTATTAGGCACTTCAAACCTGGGATCGTACTGCAATCCCACCTCATCAGTAGTTTGAATTAATATGCTGCGGTGTGAATAGCTCTATTTAAAGCATAGACACATCTTCCACTGTGTTGTAAGGGAGGTAATGAAAGAAAGGGGCAGATAACAGTATCTTGAAATGTCACAACTAGATTGGCCACAGTTAGTTTTCAGAGCTTTAAATCTTGCTGAAAGGCCAATGTTCTTGTGCACTGGTTACTGTGGGCTTCTTTGAATTTCCTAACTGATGGGATAATTGAAACTCAAGGAGATCCTTTTAGGCTGAATTTTTATTATTATTTAAGCTACTGCTCATTTCTTTTTGAGAAAAGGCTAGAGAAAAAGATGTTGCATAGTGTAACTTAAAAGATGTTTCTATTTAAATCGGAGCTGTGCGTTTAAAGCTGAAAAATTAAAAAACTTCCTGAAATACCTTCTTCTGCTTTTCTGTTTTTGTGTTTTTAAAGTCACCTCTTCTAAAATGCTTCATCCTGTGTCTCATTGAAAGACTTTAAAAGTGAAGGAAATTTTTCTCCAAAGGAGAACTGCTGTCCTTGGTGCAGAGCAAACAAAAATTAGGGAACTTAAGTTAAACACAAGGGCAATGATAAGGCTACTAAGGAATTACAGCAGATTCCCTCTGAAGGTTTTTGGAATCTCATTGGTTTGAGGTTTTTGAGGACAGATTAACTAATATCTGACCTATGGAATAGCTTAAGTACACGAATAGCTGATCCCCAGCCCTTTTTGTGTTAGAACAGCAGAACCTGAACTCCTTTGAGATTTTTGAGAGTTTGTTCAGATTTTGGTTAGAGCTCACTTAGTTCTTTATTATATTTGACTCCTTAAATGCAAATGTCCTCAGTGTATTTTCCCTTATGTTTGGCTCCTGCATGAATTTACTTATGCCTTTGTGCAAGAATGCTCCCAGAATGGGTTTGCTATTGAGATGAGAACTCTTCTTCTGTTTTTTCTTCCATTTGATATGGAGAAAGCAAACAAAAAAAATCAGCTTATCCACTTACTGTTGCTGAATTATTCCTTGAAGGGCCAGTTTCTATACTTAGTTGAGTTTTATGACAATTTTTTCATGAGTCAGTATGTTAAGAACATTTTTTTAACTTCTATAGTCAGCATTTGTTGCTTTGGTACAACAAAGATTTATATAGCTTAGATCATGAGTTTCTTGGTGTTGCTATGTTCTTTCTGATTTGTTACTAGTTTGTTGATACTCTTGTAATCACGGTCTTCTGATGCAATATGCCAGGCCAGCTTGTATCTTTTACACTATTTAATATGCCTCTTTTTTTTTTTTTTTTTTTCCTTAAAAACTCAAGGTGTGTACATCTCGATTCTGGTTTAATTATCGTCATGTGGCAAACACTCTTTCGGTGTACAGAAGTGTCAAGAGACTGGGCATTCCTGATAGGTGAGGGAATCTTGGTGAATACAATTCCTTGCAAATGTGCTATTAAAGTTCTCTTGTTGTCTGAAGCAGTATAAAAATACCTATCTCTTCCCAGTTTAACTGGATATAAGTAAAAAGGAAGGATGTGATCACATCAGTGTATTGAAAAGTGCGGCAATATTGTTCAAAAGGAAAAGCAACAAGTTATATAATAAAACTTCTAGTTGGAATGGGCTAATTGGATTTTAAACATGAGGAGCTATCTGTCCACTAAAATGTACCATTTAGTGAAAGCATAATGTGAAAATTGATAAATGCATTCAGCAGTGACAATACTACTATGAGATATGACTTTTGCTCTACTTTAATTTCCTTTCGGTGTGGAGATGTTAGCAACTCCAACTGTATTAAAATATAAGATTTCCATATCTGCAACTGTACTGAGAGTCTCTAAAGGCCCTGAACAAAGCAACTCCTACATATTGAATGTAGCCGTGAAAAGTAACAATTTTATAGGAACCAGAAGCTTCGTCCATACAAATTGTGCTTCTCTAGCAATAGCACAATCGTTAAAATGGTATCCCTTCTTCGACAATAGGATTAGGAAGGTGAGCAAACTGTTCTAAAGCGTCTTTTGGCTGTGTTCCTACTGGAAGTTCTAGGGCTATTGGCACACTTCTATCCAGCTGTTTTGGAATGCAATTTACTTGTACCAGAACTGTGGAAGCAAATTTTAGGCACCAGAATCCATTGAATAATAGACTATACGTAGGCTCCTATAGAAATCCCAGTGATCCTGAATTTTAATGTTAGTTTAGAGTACTGGTAGTTTTGTAGTTTATCCAGCATGTCTGCCTAAAGAGGTATGGCCTGCTTCATCATTGCGTAATGTGTATTCCGCTGGATTAAATTTGTATGGCATTTTTTTGTCCAAGTCCAAAACTGTAGTATCTGGAGTCCCCACTTAGCTTCTACTAAACTGTGAATGCAATGGCATTATCATCCTGTTTCCTGTGTTTAATTTAAAAAGAAGAGAGTGACTTCTTGGTTTTTGAAGGAGGCTGAAACCTAATTTTTGGAAGTGCTGGGGGGCTATAAATCCAAGGGAGCATACTGCCTAAGCGCTGTGGGCTGAAGGCCGCAGAAATAAGGCATTTTTTTTCACATCTCATTCAGAAGCATCTGTCTTCTCTCCTTTGAATCATAGGCGCCTGAGGCATTACCTTAGAAATTCTTTCACTAGTTCTACCCTTACCTGGAGGACTTTCATCTTCCCTGCATCCATCTATTTTCACCATGAATGTCAAAATAGATGACAGTTTTAGAAATACTGCAAAAACTACAGCATGGCTGGAGGTTTCTGTTGTTCAGTATCCTGATCCGTTTCTTATCCATACCCAAGGATCTGGAAACGAATCTCAAAAAGCCAGCAGTGCTTTAGACTGAGGTTGAGAATAAGACACTGGAGAAGACCTAGAGAGAGAGAGAGACTATTTTGTTCCCCTTTGCAGCAGTTTTTACGTGGGTTTGAGTGGCTTTCCCCTTTAAACAAACTTTTCCTCTGCTTGTTTTTCTTTCTTTGGTGCAACACTTCATTCAAAATATTGATAAGATGAAAAAAACCCACCTCCCAAATCATGTCTTAAAAATAAACACGATTCTTGGTTTTTGTGTTTTTTGTTTTTTGTTTTTTTTTGAGGGATTTGTACATAGCCTCGTGTTGAATGGAACTGTGTCAATTTGGTGGTTTAAATAGATTTGTCATCCAACAATGGAACTCATGAAGAAAATTATTTGTAGTTTTATAACTGTAAGTTGCTCTGGTTTGTTGACATGTGGGCACAGTGCTCCAATTTGTAACAGAAAAGTTTTGCTGGATTAAAAGAAAGCCAAAATGAATCCAGAAGTTCTTTTTGATTCCTGGAATCATGATGCAGTGTAAGTTTTACATCATGAAAACAGCATTAATATAATATATGGTTAGATTACTTTGGTTTAACAGTTAAGCTGCAAGTTAACACCTAGATTGTTTTGCTTGCATGTATGAAGCACTTGTACACAGTGGTTCTGTTTAACTGTGGGACATTCTATCCTATTTTAAGAATGCCATACAGTATACAGACTTTGCCTGTTTGTGCTCACCTGTCTGTACTATTACTATGCAGAACTTTTACTGAGTGATGTGTGATTATTCTTTTTTTTTTTTTTTTAATAGACATGTTCCTGGCAAAAATACATTGCTAAACTGTAGGCCTAGTGATGGCTGTCTGGAATATTCTCTTCTGAGTGTAATGCAAAAAAATGGGTGTACATATGACTATCTCAGTAAATCTGGAAGGCATATATTCAACACTTACTTCCAACTAATTCCCTTTTAATGATACTCTTTTATAAAAATAGTTTTGTACTGCTGTGCATGTGTGGAGAAAAAAAAAAATCTTTTTCTCTTCTGTAGTTGTCCTCCCCTGCCTTCTGTCATTACAGCTTCATATTTATGCCAGCATTTTATTCCCATTGAAATAATTTACTTTGATTATTTGTGGGGATTTATGCTTATATTATGTTGGACAGCATTTCTCTCTTTTTTTTTTGTTTGAGTGTGGTTTTTTTTTTTGTGCACTATAGAGTGTATCAGCACTTAATAAAGAATAACTTTAAGAATAACTTTGGTCTTAAAGTACTCATGCAGACCTATAGGTGAACGATGACAAGCACAGGAATGGTGTTTAAATAGCAGGACAAGGGTTGATTTATAACTGTGTGCCTGAGAACCTGAATTAGCAGCATTATTTGCAGGATACAGAGTTTTCCTTTTATAAACATTGTTTGGGAGAACACAAAGATCACAGTCCAGGAGAAACTATATCCAAGACAGGGTTATTCAAGGAAAGGACTGACTTCACCTTGTTCCAGACATCTCTGGCACGTTCTTCCTAGTACTAACAGTCTCCAGTGACTACCTGTTATTTCATATTTTGACCCAAACCTGACCCTGCCAGGTGAAATATAGATCTTTGGCTGTGTGCAATTGGGAACAGCTTTATAATGTGCTGGGGTATTTTGTTTTTTTTTTTTTTTTTTTTTTTTTCTTTTTTCTTGGTACTATGAAATGCTGGGTTGTTTTTTTTTCTCGGTCCTATGAAGAAGACAAAATGTCTAGTGTCAGCCTACCTGTATTCTTCAGGTAAATTCCATTAACGCAGATAATCATACATCAGTTGTCGTATGATGGTTTGAGAAATGTTCAGGAGCTCCTCAAATTTAATTACAAATTGTCATAATGTTTTTAATTGATCTGTCTGAAAGGGTGCAAACAGGGCGGGATGTCTTCAGTGAAGCTGCATGAAATGATTTAGTGCCCCATAAAAATCTTCAGATTTTTAATGAAGAGTTCTGCCAGCCTAGGTCCAGGCAAGTTTGTTGTCATAAAGTTGCTCATGTCAACTATTCTCGTGCTCATCTTTGACCTAACTTAAAGGCCAAGGAAATAGGGTATAACTAAGCAAAGTTTCAGTTACAATTCCAGGAATCTTCTTAATGTTATAAGCTATTTTTGTAATTGTAGGACAGTGGTATTGTATTTTCTGTTTGACTGTTATGTGAAAGTAGAATGGCTGAAATGTTTTTGTCTTATTTTCCATAGTCACATTGTCCTCATGCTGGCAGATGATATGGCATGTAATCCCAGAAATCCCAAACCAGCTACTGTGTTTAGTCATAAAAACATGGAGCTAAATGTCTATGGAGATGATGTGGAAGTGGATTACAGAAGCTATGAGGTGACTGTGTTTTAATTAAATCACTGGGTCTTTGCTTTTAGTGTTGGTTTAAAGGTTTATACAACATCTGAGTAAGTCTTTCTATTCATGTTACTGGTTTTGAGCTGGGCTTTTATTATCAACTGGTAGGTTTAAAACACACAATGCTCCCCCCTTTGATACTCGCTTTTGTATTTGAAATTTATTGTACTAGGAACATGTTGTGTGTTGGCTATTTTAAGTAATGGATTCTCCACAGTTAAAAATATATGGCACTCCTTGTATGTGTTAGGAATACACGCATATTAGTGAAATTTCTCTTCTTTGGAAATGGCTGGTCAGTGTCTCATCTTGCACACACTTAACACCACTGTGAAACTTCTGGCATGCAAGTGAAGTGTTTATTAGGGACACCTACTTAAACTTCTAATCTTAAGCATATGCTTTTATCAAAATAAAATAAAACAAAACCCATAAGCTAATCATTACTGTAAAGTAACGATTAGAAATATGCATTCTATAACCTTTTAATTTCTGTGTAATACTGCCTCAAACAGACAGCGTCTTTACCAGCTGATCTTAAATTGGACATCAATTGCATGGTTTAGTAGTGCTATATAATTATTACTAAAGGTTTATAGGAGCATATTTAAGTATATAGTAGATGTTTTATTTCTCTGAAACTTTGTATAAAGAAGTGAAGATTCAACACTGAAATAGAGATATGTTCTTTTTATCATGTTTTTTCCTGAGCATGGATTTGTTGCTAGCATTTGAACTGCGTACATCTGCATGAAGAGGAAATGGTGTTTGACAGGATGTTTTACAGTCACCATCCAGATGGGTCTTACCTGATCATTCAGACTTGTGTAACCAAAATCGATCTTGTTTTTCCTTTCCTGAGTTGCAGAGGGAATTTAAACTTTTATTTTTCCATGGTAACGCACACTAATGTTGGAGTATTTTGTGAGTACATGAGCAGCTTTGGCAGAATAAACCTATATGCTGACAAGTTTTCAGATCAATGAGGATATATATAGAAATTATAATGGTAGTAGACTTATTGGATATAATAAAGCAACACGCTGATGTCAGTGGGATAAGGTAAAAGGTACCATATGATTGTGAACCTGCAGTAAAATCTTAAACAGAAAATGTCTGTTTATGCGGTTTATATTGTGCAATATTACGTCTGATTAAATACAATGCATATTTTAGCATTCCATTATTTAATTTATGTAACCCAGCCTAGAATTGTTAATCGATATTTTTCTCTTTAGAAAATTACTTTATGCTTCTGTTCGTAGGTTACTGTAGAAAATTTCTTGCGTGTATTAACAGGAAGAATCCCACCAAGTACACCACGATCTAAACGTCTTCTTTCTGATGACAGAAGCAATATTCTAATATATATGACAGGTAATTACAGGTTTCTGTATACAATTTATCAATGTTTGTTGTTTGGTTGGATGGGTCTGTTTGAAAGGATGAAATCCCATCAGGACTTCAAACAAACAAAAGGATTTTTTTCTCTTTTTTTAGTATGTCATATTAATTAAGAAAAAACCTGTAAGGCAGTACTTAGCAAGTATCATTTTCAGTTTAAATGATGTAGGTGCACTGTTTTAACTGTACTAATATTTTCTTTTGCTGTAGTGTGTTTAGAGAAAGAGTGTTGTGTTTGCCTTTTTTAAGAGAAATGATCAACCAGGCTGAATAGGCAAGTGTGTAGGTTAAAGGAAGATAACTTCTGATTTTTGTGTCAGGACATGGTGGAAATGGTTTCCTAAAATTTCAAGATTCTGAAGAAATCACAAACGTAGAACTTGCTGATGCCTTTGAACAAATGTGGCAGAAAAGAAGGTAAGAAAAAAGCGTTATTTTGAGGTTAAATACTGTATTTCACGAACATGCCTGAAGTCTTACTGATGGGCCTTGCTTACCTTCAGCAGTGATACCCTCTGTTGTCCATAAAATTTCATGAAAGTTTGCATTCAGAAAGAAGAGTTTTAGTTATTCCTTTCAGCTTGCTGCAGTTACAAGCTGCTGTATTGTTTTGCTCAAATGTATTGTTTTGACTAAACTCACATCTGCAGTCAATCAGTGTGAACTCTTCTGTTCCTTAGGTTCCTAGCAGCTGTCCAGGTAACTAAAAAGAAAAGTATATATATGTTGTTTCAGTTTAAAGAGAGATGGGTTAGGAGGCTGTTTTATTTCTTTCAGGTACAATGAATTGTTGTTTATTATTGATACTTGTCAAGGAGCATCCATGTATGAACGATTTTATTCGCCTAATATAATGGCCTTGGCTAGCAGCCAAGTTGGAGAAGATTCTTTATCAGTAAGTAGATTTTTGCGGTTCTGATGACAGTTTTCAGAATGCCTGAGTTAAAAGCACAGGTCCTGTTCACTTTTAACTAAAAATTTCCCTTCTCACTGCTGAATGTGTAAAGCATTTAGTTACAAAGTGTGGTTTTGACAAAACTTGTGAGGGTACCTTTCTTGCTTGTTTTTGTGCACTGTCCCACAGAACCAGGCTAACGATGGATTTCTGTGCTTGCTGGCCAGTTTATGCATTGCCTAGGATAGGAAGAAATTTTATGCAAAGACTACTGAGAGATATGTGTGGGGAATATTCAATCTGGGACTACTTACACTTGATAAAAAAAAAAAAAAAAAACAAAAAAACAAAAAAAAAACCCAAACCAAAACCCTATACCAACAAACCTGCTACCTTTCACCTGCTGTAGTGATATCCCAGCTGAATTACAGAAGGAGTTATAGGAGAGAGATCCTAGCCAGACCAAAACCAGCAGGTCAGGATTACCTGAACCTGCACAGTGCTGTAAAATAAGCTGTCTCTCCCAGCCCTGTTTTTCATGTCCTAAGAAGCTCAGGGCAGCCCACAAATCTGTACTGGACCATTAAGAAGAAAGGGTTCTCTCCTTTTTGGCAAATGTGGAGATTACCAGGATACAGTCTAAAATAATGAAAATAAACTGTATTATTCAGCTTGTCAGTAATATGTTTCTTCATGGCAAGTCATTTTCTTTGCATAATTTGCCCAAGAACAAAAAAACATCATGCTTAACTTTTGTAACATCCTATTACATTCTCTTCCCTTTCTTAAATGTTGAGTTTTCTCCTGCAAATGCCCACTAACTCCTTTGTGTTGTTTTTAAGCATCAACCTGATCTTGGGATTGGCGTTCATCTTATGGACAGATACACATTCTATGTGCTAGAGTTCTTGGAAGAAATTCATCCAGCCAGTCAGACAAATATGAATGACCTAGTAAGTAGAATACTCAACATTCATGAATATGGTAATGACTTCAACAGTTTCAAAACTAATTTATTTTGTCCATAGGGTTCTCCAAATGCTTTTTGTTCTCCTGCTGTTTCTCTTGGAAGCAGCGTTGGGGGGAGGGTCTTTTTGCCATTATCAAATGTAATCGTAGTGTAACACTTTAAGGATTGTTCTCAATGTGAAAGTGATTTGCTGGCTACAGAAAAAATTACCAAAATTAGCCAGATTTTTGTTATTAATCAAAAAATGAATAAAATATTCATTAAATATTAATTTCAATAGAATGAAGTAGTTGCATGTGAAAAATGATAGTAGGAATCTTTAAAAATCAGCTTAATGGATGGCAGACACTTTGCAGATGTGGAAAGGCAGGCATTGATATTATTTTGCAAAGGTGATTAAACAGTTAAAATTCAGACCGTGCAGTCACAAATGCCTGCAGAGACTAATTTCTCTGTATATCTGCTTAGATTCCAGAGCAAGATAAGTCCAAATCCAACAGTGTTTGGAGTTAATTATATCTTGGGTAAATATTAATTGTAACTTTCAGGTAGGAGGCAGAAGGGGAAAAAAACCTACCACAACCAGGTAGCCTATGACAAAAATCTATGAAAATGACTCTTAACAGTTAGATGTATACACTGGTGAGATGACATAAAACGTTACCGTATTTTATTTACTCTATTAACCCTTTATACTTGTTGCAATACTTGTTTTATTGTAGTAATACACTATGCTTTGGTGCCTTGTAGCTGTAAAT
The DNA here is from genome assembly GCF_965231255.1 of Vanellus vanellus. Classification (NCBI taxonomy): domain Eukaryota; kingdom Metazoa; phylum Chordata; class Aves; order Charadriiformes; family Charadriidae; genus Vanellus; species Vanellus vanellus. The sequence goes on from NC_138910.1 coordinate 68,878,308, forward strand.
CCCGACATGCTGTGTCAGTGATTTAAGAGCCACCACTTACAGAACACATTGTCTTTGATTCATTTCTGTAAAAGGAGCAGCTGCTCAAAAGTTTTATGCCACCCTCTGTCTACAGAGGATGGTGTTATCCTGGCTGCTAGATGTGTTGTAGAATTCACTCTAAACAGCCCACACTTGACAGATTTTATGTTGGTACAGAATTGATTTAGTGACTAAGATTCAAGATTCTTTTACTGCCGTGGGAATGAAATTCTGTCCTGTGATTTAATACCTTCTGATCATGGGATACAGATAACTTTAAAATAAATCTTGTTAAAGAAGAATATGCAAGTTCTTTATTGATTAAGTATCTTCTAGCCAGTTCATTCGAACAACACTTTAGAATTCTATTCTGTAAACCAGAAAATTAATTGATGTTAAAAAAAGTCAAAAAATGAGCAGTGGTTTCTACTGTATAAGACGTTATCTGGGAACTGGTATAACTGGTCTAGCCCGCTAGATATTAATCCAGTTGTGAAAAGTGTAGAAAATTTGTTAGCTGGCCAAGTAATTTACCTTTTGAGCTCTTTGGAGAAGATATCTAGGCGTTCTCCCTTGCATTTTTGTTTTTGCTTATATGCCAAATACTCAGGAAGAGCTGTGGGAAGTTATACCATACTGGTAAATTCCTTACATCATGTCAGTCATCTTATCATATGTCATCAGTCTGCTAGTTGTTGCTCTGGGAAAGGACGAGAATGGACCTGAATATATCATGATTTGTGATGAACATGTAATGAGTCATAAAATGCACGTATTGCAGCAAATGTGACCTCTTGATTTCAAGTTGGTGCTTTTCAGGCCTTCATCTTAGTGTTCCCAAATAACATGGTATTAGTCCATGGTGAGGATGTAAGCCCATATATCTGCCAACAGTTATAGCGGATACTTTGGGACCGGAATGCACTATTAGTCTTGTGCTGGTTTAAGAACAAAGATATACAGCTTATCCAGGTCTGATTTTTTAAAATGAACGCTTTCCAAACTTAGGATAACATATTAAGTGGCGCACTAACTAGCTTTAAAATTATTAGCTAGTGTTTAGTTGTCTGATCTTTTGATATGTCAAATGTCCGCTCTTTTAGAAGTACTGTGTATTTGTTACACCGTTTCTATCACATCACCTCTTTACTTTTCTCCAACCACTTTTAAAACAGTTTCTCTTCACATCCACTGAAGATTTGGATATTGAATTCCTGCAAAGAATGAGACATCTTTTTTCATAATCCACTCCACCTACTCCCCACCTGCTCCATCTGTGTTGCTAAGGGATAGCATAAAGCTGTGCAAATGACTGACTTTCCATTTGATCACAATTCCAAAAAAGTAAAGACTAAATTGAAATGTCACACATTTGAACTTTTAAAATAAGATTCAAATAAATTTCTAAGTGACATATCATTTGTCATTAAAATAGCTAAAAATGTTATTAAGAAAATTCAGTATAACAAAGTTCCAGTTTTGGGGAATTGCTTTATTTGAATAGTATCTTATTTAAAAAAAATGGAAAAATCGACATATGAACAAATGTGGTTTGTATAGCCAGCGTTTGCCTTTTCTTTTTGTTAGAAGACCTCAGTTATTAGTATTAATCTGCTGTGATGTAATTGCTTTGCAGTCTTTTTTTTCTCACACTGATGCTGGATAGGTGGATTTTTAATACTGAAGTCTTCTTCTCAGTACCATTGCACATGTTGAGCTGAATCTTGAACAAAAATCTTATGGTAGTAAATTGTTGTGGGGACAGGTTAGAAATATTCAAGTGCAGTATCAATTTCCCACTTTCAGTGCTGATGCAGTTGTTTTGGGACATTTCCACTCTTGAGAGCTTGGAAGACAGACTTAATTGTATAACTGCAGCATAGATTTATGCATCAAATAGCAGGATTAAAACAAATACTTAGCTTTTATAGCTTACTTCAGATGCTTATTTTTTATGTTTGCCCTTAGTTGGAGCGGAGTTGAAGAAAATTGATTGCATTTTGGTGAAACTGAAACTTAAGAGGGTTTGTGTGCATTGACAAGTGGCTTTGTATGGGAAGCGTGATGCTGATAAGCCTAGTTCATTTTCACTTCACAGGGAGGATAACAGAAATATTTGATCTGCTGTGTGATACTCTGCCAAGAGAGTTGGGAATCATTAAAAAAGAGCTCAGTGGGTATGTGTGCTTGTATGCTTCAGTTAAGGTAAAGGTGAAAGTGAGCTGAAGTCTCCCTGGACAAGCAGCCTAATACTGTATACTTACAGGCTTAGATGAAAAAGACAAGGTATGAAAGAGAAACTGTAACGGAGCAGAAAGGAGGAACAAGGAGACCCTGTGTGAAGAAAAGCCAGGTACATTGTTTCCTCTCTGGGAAACTTTCTAAATGTAGGGCTCTGTTGTCCTAACAGGAGGAGCCACCCAAACCCATGCATTCTGTGTCAAGCTGAGCACAGAATTTCAGCTAGGACGTATGGGCTGAAACTCACGGGTTTTGTCAGTCATAATGTGGGACTGTTGAGGCTGCGTCTGCATTGAGCTAATTAGGACCTGTGATTTTCTCCTAAGAGTGCAACCTTCTAAGAGCTGACCCATGATGTAATTAGCTGTATGAGCTCTAGATCCAGTGACTGATGGACCTGTTTGTGACTTGGAGAATTTAAAACTAAGGAAGATGAGCACCCGTGTGGAGACCGTCCTTCATAGTCCTGTACATTAATCTGTTCTGTTAAATGTTGCTGGAACATACAAGGAATCACATAACCTCCACTGTTACCAGGTGGTCAGCGGGCTGCCCGTGAGACAGTTGAATGGACAGCAGCATTTGCTCATGAAACTGTGCAGAGCACTGCAGAGCTCGTGCTCTGTCTAGCAGGGTGTGTGTCTAGCTCCTGTGTCTAGGAGGGTTGTGTGTGTGGTTGTGAAGTGCCTTCTTCATGATTGAGACATGAACTCAGCTTTCCAAGCTCATCGAGGAGGCTAGAGAGGGTGAGGCCTTGGGTTGCGTTTCATGGCACTTTAAGCTATGTAGCATTATTAATAAAAATGCAAACAAATTACTATTTATATATATCTATATATAATATGTATATATTATGTATATATGCATATATAATATATATAATATGTATATATTACATCATGTACATTACAAGATCCCTTGAAATAAGGAATCTATCCAGATGGGAAGTATTGGAGACTTTTGTGGCAAGTGTGGTGGGACTTGTGCAAAAAGATATTGTGTCCAAAATGTGTCGGTTTTGCCTTGAATATCTGCTGGGTACGTAACAATCTTGTTTTTCAATAGGTATGCCGTTTTGTCAAATACTGTAAATGCTACAACAAATCTGTCACTGTTACATCTGCTTATTTTCTGCAGATATACCATTATACAGAATTGAGTCCATTGAAAACTTCATTAGTGCTGGTTTTGTCTTCAGGTGTTGCAATGTGTGCTGGATATAGTGGATCTGATATGCAAACAAAATACATACATAAAACAAATAATGATATGTAGCTAATTTGTAGGTTTTAACAGGATGTCTCTGTGAACTTCATGGACATAAACCACCTTTGATATTTGAAGATTCTAATTCTGCATCAGTTTGCAGACTATAAACTAGAAACAAGACCAAGAGGGTTTTTTTCTTCTTTTCAGTCAAAATGTAAATTCTTGCTTCTTTATGAAGCCTTTACTATTAGCTACTTATCAAGGTTTGTTTAATCTTGCCTGCCTCCCTTTGGTAAATATGAAGAATTTATACCTACTTGTGCTTTTAGGAAGGTTATAACAGCATTGCTGCATCTGTATTCAGAAATACATTTGTACATTTAATCAATTAGATGTAATTGATGGTTGGCTTTCACAGAAGCATTTCTAAATTCAAACAGCATAATTGTGAAGATAAAGGTTTTCTGAAACGCATAATCAAGATGTTTGACTTCTAATGTTTTTATTCAATAATTTTTTTCAGCTGTTGGGCTTGTACTGAAATCAATGCAAGTTATGTGTGGCATTTATTTTTCTTCTTATAGTGATTTCGTTTTGGAAAGTATATGTAGAGTGTGTTGAGGAATAAGGGACAGGATATAATTGTCCATCTTGCTTTTCAGTTTCAGGTTTGTCCAAAAAGTTTGTGCGTTTCCACACCTGGGCACCGAACGGATCTCTTTCAGCGGGACCCTCAAAACGTTCTGATAACTGACTTCTTTGGCAGTGTGAGAAAGGTGGAAATTACGACAGAGACAATTTCTTTGGACCGTGATGTAGCTGGTTTTGAAAGCAAGTAAGTAGTCGCTATAAGTCATACAAACAAGTCATATAACTGTCAAGGAAAGAACTCTGATTTCCTATCATTTCTTACAAAGAATCAGGGTTAGTATGGACCTGCTACTACTGATAAAGTTGGGTTTTGTCAGCTGAAAACTTTCTGTTTAAAAGCTCTCACTGCTATATTCAGTCGTGTAAATAAATACTGCTAAAGACCAAGGTGTGGATATCAACCGCAAAAGAAATTAATCTAAAATTTTCATTCTTCCTTAGCATTTCTTCTTTAAGGTGCAGAAACATTTTGTTACTGTCAATTCCTGCTTGTAATAGCTTCCTCCCTCAATTAAGCTCTAAGTATAAGCCAATAGTTAGTTGTTTCATAACGACTAACTTTTTAATAAATGCTTTGCTCCTGTTCTGTGAATTCTCTGGCTTTTGATATTAACTGTCCTGAGAATTTCTGTTGCTGAGATGCAACAATTCATTTCAATAAACTGCTGGTGCAAGTTCATTAATAGAAGTTGTAACAGGGCTTCTATTACTTTGTGGATGAAGAAAGAATTATAAACAGTGTATTTTTGGTATTCTGTTGCCACCTATTGGGAACATGTGAAGGACAATGTGCTTGTACTGTAGAGTTTATTTAGCATTGTACCTCCATTTCTGTTGCGTCTTTTATGTTTCATGATACTGTCCTCTGGGAGGGGAAAAAAAAGGAGGATTGAAATACTCTGCTATACCAGGGATGAAGTATTTTTCAACACATAAATTTATGTAAATTATTGTTTATCCTGTTTACTGTTGCTCAAATCAAAGAACAAGTTAGTGGATAACAGTTTTATTCATTTTAATGATAACAGTAACTCTGGTCCTCATAATTAAAAATATCCTATACAATTTAGTGTATTTCTTATTTTATTTCCATACTGTATTTTTATCTGTATCATGCATGTTAGTGCTAACCATATATATCTTAAGCTAATTTTGTGAGTCTTTAGTTTAGAACAGTATTTAGTGATACTAAGTTGTCTTTTTCTCTGAAGAGTAAAAAAGCTTTTGGCAAATAACAGACATTTTGGCATACAGCAGAAGCTTGTGGAGTACTGCCTCGTGTCTGTAATGTGTATGACCATTTTTAAGTGGTCTCGTGTAAAACAGTAAGTTATTCATTGCACTCTATCCAGATACAATTTTCAAAAAAAAGTACTTCAGTTCTCAGTTTCTTGTTACCACTTTGGGAAGAGTTTATAGGGAATGTGATTTTAATGGAGAAGAAAGCATGGACTTTGTAGAAAAGTGCTGGAAAATTGTAGTATAGCTGTATAGATAGTGATGTGTAGTGCTTAATAAATTACTTAGAGTTCTGAAGTCAGTACCTCTTGGTATGACTGATCTGATTCACTACAACAAATTTAGGAATTATAGCTTGAAGTGAATTTATTAATTAAAAATGTTAATGCTTTTTAAAAATGCAGTTTCTGAGGATCTGCTCTGCAAGTACTAGTTACTCTGAATATTGTAAATGTTACACACATCTCTTTCTGAGGGTGTTAAATCAGAACACTTCACAAATTATGTGGTCTTCAAATAGATACTACCCAGATTGTCCCAAATTAATGTAAGAATGACCCTTGAATGAAAGAATGTGAGTGCATATTCTTAACCTCCTCAGTGTTGATTAAACCATTCTGTGCCTTTTGGGGGTGTGATGGCTGTTGACACCTCGGGTTTCACTCTTATCTAAAATAGCTAGGGAAAGATGGGGCTAGAACAGTCTGGTTTATTCTTGTGGGTATCATTGGGAGAGATCTAAACCAACCTTATTAAAAATAAATAATCCTTCTAAATTAGTCATCAATAATCTTGTTCATGCCTAATGTTTTAAAAGCCTTTGAGAAGAGGAAAGAAAGTCAAGTAGAATTGAACTTGTGCCACTTTAAGGTTTGCAAGAAGAATTTAGCAGGAATTATCTAATAGATCACAAATATATACCACTAACAGAAATTTTGTTGTATTACATTGATTACTGAGTGTCCAGATCTCTTTTTATTCTGGCAAAATCTGTGAAAATCTTGTCTTTTCCTTTTTTCTGTATTGTATTCCAGTTACATTTTTTTTCCTAAAAGATTTTCAGAGGTTTTATTGGTTTAGTATTTGTTATAGTCTCTCGGCCTCATTCCTTTATGAAGCATTTCTTTTTTGTTTTATTCTTTCCTCAATGTTAGCTTGTTACCTTTTTTCTTTTCCTTTTACACACTGGTGGCAGTAGAATACTACAGAATATTTGTGTTATGGCACACAACCAGAAAATGAAATACAGACCTCAACTCTGACGCAGTCTTAAGTAGTCTGCGTTAGATCTGATTTATTTGTTTTAAAGTTACAAGTGGCATATGTGCGGACAACGGCATTAAAAACAAATGAACAAAAGAGATAAATCACTGATTACATGGTTAACGAGTAAAGAGGATGCCCTCACGTGAGGCATGCACATGTATTGGGATCGTACTGCTGGCAGGCTGTTCAAGTTTTCATCTAACTCACTGCTATGACTTTGCCAAATCTTTTCAACAGAACTCTGTTCTTTGTTAAGCAATTGCATAGCAATTACTGCGTAATACAGATCCACTCCCAAGCTCAGCATGAGCTGTAGCTGTGCAACCGGATCAGAACTGGCAGTTTCGTGTTGAGGACAAGCCATGACATTTGACGAGTGAGGCCTTTGAAGCTTTGGCTGAGACTCATACAAAGAAACAACTAGTAATTAACTGAAAGAAGAGGCTTGCTTTCTAGCTATCCCCATAGCAGTAGGTGAATATTTGTAATAGCTTTAAAAAAAAAAAAAAAAGAAGAATTCTCTGCTGTTCCTGTCTTCTTAGCAGTTTCAATCTAAACTATGTTCACTTCAAAGGTCTTGTTCTGCAGCTGCCGCAGTCCTGACTGGTTTTGTAGCTGCCAATTTTAGTACAAAACCTGACAGTCTAGGGGTTCTGGGGCTTCAGCTGATTATATGTTGTCTAAATCCCCATGAAAGAGCAAAAAGTAAACATTAAGGAGTAGAAGAAATCCTGCATCCTTGGAGAAGGAGACTTGCAGAGTTTAGTACATCTAATAAATTAGGAGTGTGTCTCTTAAACTTGGATCGTAACTCTACAGCCAGTTGGAACACTTCCCCTTTTTCAGCTCCTGTCATGAGGAAAAGATGTGTATCAGTGGAAAGTGTTGGTTAAAATTGGGATGAATATTTCTCTTGAGGGTAGTAAGAAGTGAATTAAAGACAGCATCGTATAAAACCATCCTAGTTTCATTGCTTTTGAGAATTGGGCTTCATATTTAATACTTCTGTAAGGAGAATTGTGGTACTACTGGCAGTGACTGTTTTCCTAAGAATAAATAAATTGGTCACTTGTGTTAGAAACAGTGCTTGTGTAACAGAGAATAATTATGAGTAATTGGTTCATTTGCAGTATGTTAATAGCTAATGTTCTCACAATCTACTTTTTTTGTGTGTGTGTTAGTGTCTTTTTTCTGTCTCTTTCCTGTCCTTTCTTCTTTTCCACCAGTTTTATTGTTTGATGTGCTTAGTAAGTAAAGCTGCTGTTCTATGTTCCTGAACCCACGGGGATCCAGTTTGCGAACAAATAGGTAATTTTTTTTTTTTGGCTAGTAGATGCTGTTCAGCTCAGGCTTTTCCTAAAATAAAAAAGGCTGGGTTTGTTCTAAGATCACCATTCATTTTTTTACCAGTTGCCTCAGATTTATAAAACTTGAAAGAATTATGAATCACTTTTAGGACTAATTCTGAAAGCTGCTCCTCTTCTGCGAGAAATCCCCAATTATCATTTGCATCCTGATCAGTGATAAATTCACACCAGTTTGTTCTTGTTTTGTTTGTTTGTTGTTTTTTTTTTTTTTGTGTGTGTTTGGTTTTTTGTTTGTTTTGTTTTTTTTTTTTAAATTATTTTTTCCTCCCCCTCTTCGTGTGAAGGCTGTAAAAGACAAAAGTTGGCGTATTAGTTCCGGTGCCAGTAGGCGCTCTGGGTGGCCGGAGCGGCCGCAGCGGTGTGCTGCGCCCCGGCTCCGCCGCCGGTAGGTGGCAGCGCTGCCGCGGGCGAGCGGCGGCCCCGCGGGCTGCGGGGGGTTTCCACGGGACCGCCTCTGCAAGGGGGGGAGGCTTGTGGTGGGCTTTTGTGGTTCCCAACCCCTCGCCCTCCTGTGTATGATCAGTTTGAAATTGCTGTAGGTGGGGAAGGAAACGGGGAGTGGAGCTTTTTTTTGTTGCTTGGTGTAAATTTGAGGGCACAACGCAAGGCTTTTATTTTTCCACTTTTCCCGTTGGAGAGCAACCTTGTGGAGATGTGATGTGTTTCAGTTCCAGCGTAATGTATAAACAGAAAAAATACTTGTAAATTAGCAGGTCTTTACTAATCTGTGTTGAACTGACAGTGGGGTTATGAAGCTGTTAATTCCAGGCAGCATTGTTTTTCTGAAAACATCTTCAGATGGATTTAATATTTCTTTTTTTCAAACAAGATGCTAATCAGTTACCCATGTAGTGTATTTTCCTCTGATGTCTTACCATTATAGCAGAATAAATTTGTAAGTGTGGATTTTTTGATCCATATGTGTTTTAATAGTCTACAAGTAATGAAAAAAAGATGGGTGAACTAATACTTGCTGTTAAATATTATTGCTATTTTTCTTAAAGTATTTTGTAAATATTTGGGTTTTCTTTGCTTGCCCAGAGACAGATGAGTATATACATATGCACATATACATACATTCCTGTACCTGTTAGTGTAAAAGAACTTTTCAAGGTAATGCAACTAAAATTAATATGAAGGCTGTAGTAGGAGAATGTATATAGGTGGGTACGATTTCACTAGTATAACATCAGTATAAAATAAGTAAGGATGACTAACAATACCAAAAGGAACTGCAGGTATAAATTGTGCTGGGAAGACTTTAAATATGCTGAAGTGTTATGCTTGGTAATTACAGTCCCTATTTAGCAAGCTATTTTAAAAATCAGCTTTGAACACTATATTATTTGTTCATTTGAAAGGATTTTTTTGACCATGCTTTTTGCCAGATCTTGGGTTTTTTTTGTAAGAAAATATGTTTTGTTGCAAAACTATAGCTCTTCAGTCAGATTTTCTTTGGTCTTGGACAATTTTTTCTCTCTTCCTCCAACTTTTAGTGGGGTTTTGTGTGGCATCCTGTACTTCTATGAGAAATTTTTGACTGTTAGAACCAGGTTGTGCTTCTATCATTTCACAGAAATGTTTTCCACAGAATGCTACTTTGCTGAACCTACATGTAGTTATTGCTATGTATAATAGGCATTGACATCAAAACAAACCGCTTGGTCTGTAGAGGTGCTGTGAAGCACATGCTAGTCCACGGCAGTGTTTTTGTAACTTCAGGTTTTGAATCAAGTCCAGAAGCTACATGTTCCTCATGTGTGAGTTGCATATGGCAGTTGACTTATACACATTATAGTGTTAGGTGATAGATAAGTAATGGCTGAAATTGTTGCATGGCAGATTTAGAGCAACGTCTTGAATAAATCTAGTAGGTTTTGACATCATCTGGATAGCTGAGAATATCCAGAAATCACAGGATGTTCAGCCTAAGTTTTTTATACTGTTTTCTTTACATACTCCTTTTTACACCTTTACAATGTAGCATTCTTATTTTGTCTCATTATTTCTTCTTCACCTCTTCTCCCTTGTGTGATATTTACCTGCTATTATTTTTGCAGTTGGATGGGCTGCCCTATAATTCTAATCCCCTGAATTGCTTATTAGTCTTTCTAGTGCTCTTTATATTGAGGTCCTAGCTTGATCTTCTTGCTCTGCTGTCCAGGTACTAAAGAAAAATTAAGGACTAGTTTTAGAGGTGCTTGTGTAGTTGTGTACTGTATGTCGCCTGTCAAGACAACCATTGAAACAGCTGTACTGTTTGGCATAAGTCTGACCAGGAAGTATTTTCATGTAATTTCGGCATGTTTTCAACACTTTGAGATAGAATTTTTATTGATATTATCATGCTATTACTATTATTTATTTCCTGTCAAAAGTACCAGAGCTGCTGTTGATGTTTGTTAGGATACACTTTTTGTGTGATTAAGAAGAAAATTTCTAGGAGATAGAAAAGTTGGGGGCAAAGGGCAAACAGGCAGCTTGAAGCAGTGATTATAGGACTGTTAGTTCTTTGGAATTTAGTGGCCAAGCATATGTTAGCATTTCTTATGCCCCAGAAATGAATCTGGACACATGACTATTAAGTCGGTGGGGCTCAAGCAACAGTACTGTTTGTTTTGTTTTTTTTTCTCTTTTTTTTTTTTGTTTTTAATATGGTATTAAGGCATATGCAAATGCTCTTAGTCTTTCCCTGTTTTGATATTGTGAAAAAGCTTACACTTGTTTTTTGGGTGCCTGAGGGATTACCTTCCAGATGGTCAGAGATTTCTGCCACTGGAAATTCATATCTTGTCCAAAGCTGTGGGGGACAAAGGGGCATTCTGCCTTCACAACACATTTATATAGCTGATGGCTAAAAGACCATAAAATGATCTCTATCTGCATCTCCCAGCCCTCCCAATAGGAGAGACTTTTCTCAAGTCAGGTGTTTGGTAGACCAAAGCTCTTGTCATATAGCTATTAAATTTATTACTTAAGTACAAGTCCTTGAAGCCCTATTGATTTTGGTAAGCTGCATGATGATCTGGAAGATAGTAAGATGTTTCTCTGCAGTGCTTATTTCTGAAGGCTCTACTACACTCAGAGAAATTGTGCTTCGTAATGAGCATACTAAGGGCCCTAGTTCTTTAGCAAAAAAGTGAAATGTGAGTTGTGAGAGGAGAAGAGCTGAACTCCAAAAAAAGCATCCCTAAGCATCTCTTTTCTATCCAGTTAGCTGTTTGAATAGACTAGTGTGAATTTCTGGCAACGGGAGAGCAAGAAAGTCACAATTGCATCAAAGGATGGAAAGAAAACTAGAAGTGATTACAAAAGGCAATTCTGATCACATAAAGAAGTGGATTTACAGATGGCTTGCTGAACGCTGTTTAATATTACTTTACAAAATGAGATTGTTCTATGTGCTTGGTCAAGGGTATCTGAAATCTATAGAAACTGTGGGAGGGGAAGTAACAGATGCTGAATATGTCTACCAAAGCGCCCAAGCTACTGCTAAGATTATTGTATGAAATTTGTAGGACAGCATAATATTTATCTGTGTGGTAAGATTGATCTTTCAGGAAAAGAAAGTAGTTCTATAAACAAAGAACTAGACAAGCTAAAGCCCAGATAGAACTAAATTTGGCCAGGGACATTAAGACAAACAAAAAATCCTTCTTTAAGCATGTCAGTGAGAAAAGAAAGACTAGCAAGAAAAGAAAAGATGTGGGCCCTCTCCGGAAGGAAACACAAGAACTGGTTACCCGGGACAGAGACAGAGCTGAGGTACTCAATGACTTTTTTGCCTCAGTCTTCACTGGCAAGGACTGCAGCCACACTGCCCATGACACAGAGTGTAAAGGTAAGGATTGGGAAAATGGAGAACCGCCCACTGTAGGTGAAGATCAAGTACGAGACCACCTGAGGAACCTGAAGGTGCACAAGTCCATGGGACCTGATGAGATACATCCATGGGTCCTGAGGGAACTAGCAAATGAGGTCGCTAAGCCACTAGCCATCATATTTGAGAAGTCGTAGCGGTCTGGTGAGGTTCCTGGAGACTGGAAGAGGGGAAACATAACCCCTATTTTCAAAAAGGGAAACAAGGAAGGCCCGGGGAACTACAGGCCAGTCAGTCTCACCTCTGTGCCTGGCAAGATCATGGAGCAGATCCTCCTGGAAACTCTGCTAAGGCACATAGAAAACAAGGAGGTGATTGTTGACAGCCAGCATGGCTTCACCAAGGGCAAGTCATGCCTGACAAATTTGGTGGCCTTCTACAAAGGGGTTACAGCGGCAGTGGACAAGGGAAGAGCAACCAACGTCATCTACCTGGACTTGTGCAAAGCGTTTGGCACTGTCCCACATGATATCCTGTTCTCTAAATTGGAGAGCCATGGATTCAACAAATGGACCACTCGGTGGACGGTCGCAGTCAAAGAGTTGCAGTCAACGTCTCGATGTCCAAGTGGAGAGCAGTGACAAGTGGCGTTCCTCAGGGGTCGGTACTGGGACCTGTACTGTTCAACATCTTTGTTGGTTACATGGACAGTGGGGTTGAGTGCACCCTCAGCGAGTTTTCCGATGACACCAAGCTGTTTGGCAAGGTAGACACGCTGGAAGGGAGGGATGCCATCCAGAGTGACCTGGATAGGCTGGAGAGGTGGGCCCAAGCCAACCTCATGCATTTCAACAAGGCCAAGTGCAAGGTCTTACATCTGGGTCGGGGCAATCCCAAGCACAAATACAGGGAAATGGCTGGAGAGCAGCCCTGAGGAGAAGAACCTGGGTGTGCTGATTGACGAGAAGCTCAACATGAGCCAGCAGTGTGCGATTGCAGCCCAGAAGGCCAGCTGTATCCTGGGCAGCATCAGAAGTGTGGCCAGCAGGTCAAAGGAGGTGATTCTGCCCCTCTACTCCACTCTCGTGAGACACCACCTGGAGTACCGCATCCAGCTCTGGAGTCCCCAACATAAGAAGGACGTGGACCTGTTGGAGCACGTCCAGAGGAGAGCCGCAAGGATGATCTGAGGGCTGGAGCACCTCTCCTACGAGGAGAGGTTGAGAGAGTTGGGGCTGTTCAGCCTGGAGAAGAGAAGGCTCTGGGGAGATCTTATTGCGGCCTTCGAGTACCTAAAGGGGGCCTATGGGAGAGCTGGGGAAGGACTTTTTACTAGGGCCTGTAGCGATAGGACGAGGGGGAATGGCTTTAAACTGGAAGAGGGCAGGTTCAGATTAAACATTAGGAAGAAATTTTTCACTCTGAGGGTGGTAAGGCACTGGCACAGGTTGCCCAGAGAGGTTGTTGAGGCCCCATCCCTGGAGGTGTTCAAGGCCAGGCTGGATGTGGCCTTGGGCAACCTGGTGTAGTGGGAGGTGTCCCTGCCCATGGCAGGAGGTTTGGAACTTGATGATCTTCGAGGTCCTTTCCAACCTAAACCATTCTATGATTCTAACTTTCTGCAAAATAGGCTTTATTTAGCATTTTTGCAGGTGGGAAACCATGATTGCACAAAAGGTTGATGTTGGTAAATACCAGGAGAAACAAAAAGTAGTGAAACACAATAGTGTGTTTTGCATCCCCTGAAGCGCAAAACGAAAAAGAAAGGAAAGCTCAATACAAAGAGAGTTGGAAGAATAGCTATTCAGGGGTTGGATATGTTGTAGTGTCTTTTGAATCCTAGCAAACTTAATGCGGTTGGCTCCAGTTACTATTTAGTGGTTTCTGGGGCTGCAAGGGAATATAGTGGTAACTATGGATGTTCAGCTTTCATAGAATGGTGACAGCCTATCTCTGTTGTGCCAGTTACTGTTAAAAAAGCAAGACTAAATTGGCCACAACTTTACATCATATTGAAAAAGAACTAGAAAGCATGAAAACCCCATAGTCTTCTGCCTAGAGGTCAGATCTAACTTGGAAAGTAAAGACAGGCAGGATTTCTCTTTCACAAAATGAACTGGAGGTTCCTATTGTGTGTATATGTGTAGAGGTGTGTTCAGATTTTGTAATATAGCACCAGAATTTATTACCGCTGAAAGCAGTATATTCTCATATCATAAATGGAACAAACATATTTTCATTGCAAACTGAAATTACTAGGCTTTATCTAACCAAGCTATTTTTCTTGTGGATGTGGGCATGGTTCAAGTCATTGGACTTCCAAAAAATATAAATTGAAACTATCAGTATTGTTTATGGAATTCCACTTTCAATTTGTACATACTGTACGTAATTAGAGCACAGCCTCACCTGGATAGAATTCTGGTGCCTGGCAGGAATGAGGATTTAGAAGCAAATTTGGAGAGGGAGAGTGTGTCTCCCTCCCACCCTTGCTGAGTGTTCAGGCATGAACAGCTCAATCCAGTAGTTCCCAAGAGAAGGCAAGACGACCATGGAGGCTGGGATTTCCTTTCTTATGGGGAAAGGAAGAATAAATGTTGAGTATTGGTATTCACAGTTGCTTTAGCATAAGTTCCTTGAATTATATGATAGCTATTTTAAGTTTCTATTCCTACTGCTTAAAAAAAAATGTTGCTGAAGTCTAGCGGACATACAAATTTGTTCCAGTACTAAGGGCACGGTTGATCAGAAACTGAAACAATTAGCCATATTGCACCTTCCTTCTGCCTCCCATTGCTGGATTTTTAATTTTATAGTGGTATTTTCTGTGTAATTCTCTGTGCAATTGCTATGTAAAAAATACAAAAAAATAATTCTGCAGGGACCAGATGCAGAGGAAAAGACTGAGTAATTATAATTATGGCCATGTATTGGTACATTTTTAGACACCCTGATGGAAGGATAAGGAAGAACTCGGATAATCTTTTAGAATAATCTTCAACAGATTGTAATCTTGAAAATGATATGGTTTTGACTCTTATGTTTCTTATCTCAATATTTTAAAATGTTTATTAGATTATTGTTTTTTCAGTGATGAATGATAAATGACACACATTTGGATTCATACAGCTTCAGAAGGTCTGTGGAAGGGTACTTTGCAGAAGCGGGCGTACTTACTCTGCAAAAAGTTTGAATTCACATTTAGCACTAAGAATCTGAGTACCCCCATCCAGTTAACCATTACTGAAAGTGGGTTTGCTGGCCTGGGACAGTGCATGTTCTTAACCCAAAGCTGGGCTCATTTGTGCTGCTTAGAAAAGCCAAATTGGCTGTCAGAGTAAGCCACTAAAATGCATATCCCACGTAACTTATCTGTACCGTAGCTGGTCCCTGGTAGTTTGTTAGTCTGTTTAACTTGTACTCGGCTGGTGTAGCAGAGCCTGCTGCCCTCGCTGGGAGGGAGATTAGCTGCAAGGAGAGAACAGATGGTCTTTCTGCTCCTCACTGAGGGCACTGTATCATGGAGGGGGCAGAGTTAATCTGTGGCTAGGATGTGCTAGCCAGAGTGGCTGAAGGCATCCTGCTGGACGGCACAACTTGCTTTTCAGTTTGTGCAGAGCCCATATGGGCTCTTAGAAGGACAGGAAGGCTGGGGCTGCCTGATGCCAATATGTTTTCCCCATGGCTGCCTTCCTGGAACTGCAGTCCAGGGCGACGGTTCTGCTGGCAGAAGCTTTCCTAAACTAGGGACAAATCTGGCTTGTAGATTATACATCTGAATTTCCTCCTGAGCAGCACGGCGCTCTGAAGGATAGGAACAGTTAGATTTTCTATGCCATCGGAAAGATTACTTGAGTGTAAACTGTGTGAAGGAAGCAGATAAGAGTATGTTTTTCCTGTAGTTCCACAGTAGCTATTTAAATTTGACAGGTGGGGTAGTGCATACAATATTATAATTATATTAAATAATTCAAATGAGATTAAAATCGGAAAGGGTTATTTGTATTCCTGGATGATTTCTGGTCCTGTGTTACCTTCAAGTGAGACGTGTTGCCATAGGCATGTTTCAGATGCTCTAAAATTTCGGTACTATTTTTCTGTTTGAAATAGTAGGACAAAAGTTACATCTCTACATATTTAGCAATTTATGACTCAGTTTGTGAGAATATAATGAACCCTGTAGTTACTGTAAGGTTTATCTCAATTTAACTGTAACATAATATTTAAGCTTCAGAGTTCCCCACTGACTAGTATTTTTTTTTCTATTGGTTACTTAAGAGTCTGAACCATGACTTCCCACTAGAATAAAATAGGAATGAAGACTGCTTGCTGTAGGTCTAAATTTTATCTGGGGAATTGGAGCAGAACAGCCACTAAGTGAAACTGCTCTAAATCTCAGCCATAGAGGACGTAACCTCTGTTTCTTCCTTAGCTGTCAAATAGAGTGCCCTAGTTCCTTTTTCCTTTGTGTGTGGTTTCCATCTGATACAGTTTTTACTAATAGGTACTTTATTACAAAATATTCTGAGCTGACTTCTATCTTATTAGGTGCTTAGGATTTTTTACAAACGTCTCCATAAAAATATATGGTGTATCTGTAAAATAGATAAATCTGCACTCTGCTGTAATGTTTTAAAACTGGAAAATGTGTATGTGCACAAAAAATGTGGTTAGATGGAAAATTGTCCTTAATACAGAATATTTATAAGTGGTTTGCAAATCTAATGGCACTATGGGAAAATGTTAGACTGCATACTAATCTGTGGGTTTATAAAGTAATGTAGGAAGGACAGGAGAAAATATTATGCTAGCTGTGGCAGGAAGACTTCATGCCATAGATTCAAAGGTGGGTTACGTCAGTGATAGCTCCAAATATTTTATGGTAATGATTTTTATGTTTGAAGTGATGTGTGTTTGTCTGTTCAGTTATTAATGAGCAAACGTCTAGGAAGCACCATGAAAACAGCTTCCCCAGTGGCCATTCTTGGGGATGCTTCCAGCAGCACTGGTGGCTGTTGAGAGGTTATGGAGAGGGACACAGTTCTGGTTTGGCAATGGAGTGTGGGGGAAAAAAAATGTACTGGTGATGTACATATTCTGCAAACAGAGGGCTTCCATTACTGGTCACAAAATTCTTATTGTATCGCACTGTCAGGTTTTTATGCAGACATAATTATTTCTTTAACACTGTGAGAGAGTATACATGAGTCATTTGGTAATTACGTGCCAAATTATGACTGTTCTTAAATTCAGCTAATACTAAATATAAAGCATTTAAAATTACAGTGCAGTTCTTAAAAGATTATCATTATCACTGTATTGAATTTTGTGTACACATATGTGAGTTTTATGGCTGGTAATAGTAGATGCAAGAGATGCCTTAGAGTAACAGTGATTAGTAGTGTGTCATGGAATTTATTTATGGCAGTACATCACCCAAGAGGTACTTAGTTGAGTTTTTAGATATTTTAGATAATTGTTTCTTACTGATTTCGAGCTCTGTCTTTCCACTTTCTCTGGATGTAAAATGAAGTCCTTTACAAGATGCATTGAGACTGGAAAAAAAAGGCGGGGGGAGTGGGAAGCTCATTTTACATGTCAGTGATTATATCGTAAAGTGCAGCTATGGAACAGACCTAATCAGTGTGCAACTGTTGCCTAAATCTGGCTGTAAGCATAAGAGAAAGCTGCAGAAACTATGGCTGATATAGATATCATTAGAAAGGAAATCCCACCTACTGAGGAAATCCTACCATCTTTTAATGTGCCAAATGAATATGCGACCTGCCCATGGTAACAAACTGAAGTCTCAGTAAAGCTAGTGTAATATAAATTGAAACAGGGAATAATTAATGTATTAATGCATTTTGTGCCTACTGTGCTCATCTAGCAGTTAGATTATTTTGCTAGTTGTAATCAGAATTGTACAAAAGCATAATTATATGATAGAGCTAACTTCATGAGAAATTTTCAAAGAAAAAAATTGCTGAAACGAAGTGAAACAAATTGTAGATTATTTTTTCTCACTGGTAATTGTCCTTATAAAATAAAAGAATAATTTTTAGGTATACTTCTTTTCAGACTGAATCGGAAAAAAATAATAGGAGAGGAGGGAATCAGGAAATTAATATAATCAGAGATAACAGCAATATACATGTTAGTTGTCTACCCAAGTCAATAAACATAATGTGTTTCTGGTTATAAAACCTGAAGTTAAGGAAGATTTCCGTAATACGTGACAAAAAGGTGAATTATTATTGTTGAGGCAAATGGATATTGAATGCAACCCATCCCCAAACAAACTAATGCAAAATCAATCTCAGGGTTGAATTCTATGAAATAGTAATTTTCTTAGTTTGTAAAGCCTTTCTATTTTTTGCTCATATTATTGATATTGCTTAAGAGGACAACAGTATTAAAGGTGAATTAATTTTACCAGGGTTTGTTTCAATAGCCTACTGTACTGAACTGGACCAAACTGTCTCCAGCACAGCCCTGCCTGTGGGCATTACAGAGTAAAGTTAGGGGCCAGATTCAGGTAATCATGTTTGAGTAAAACTTTAGTCCAGGAATGCTACTTTTGGACCTTTAGTGAGTGAAGTAATTAATCTGGTTTTTTGCTAATATCTTGGTGTGCATTATTGTTTTCAATGCTCAGTCCTGTATGTTGGATGAATTTTGTGTACTTGTTTAATCGGCTCGGTCTGACTGAATCTCTGTGTTTGAGTTACTTTTCGTCAGTAAGATGGTAAGTACTTGTGAGAGGTGCTTCCTATCTGGAGCAGAAAAATATGACATTGTCCTGTAGAAAACAACAAGAGAGCATCTCCTTTGCATTAATTCAAGGAAAAGCAAAACTTCAAGAACAAATCTGCATTGAAGAATTTAGGGCTAAACTTAAATATTCTCATGAAAAATAGATTTAAAATAGAATCTTAGTGAAGGGTGTTTGGAAATGGCTCAAACCTTTGCACATACTTAATCTGTTTGTTGGCATATGCAGTTTGTTTCCTGCAGGTTATAGACCAACTTGATAACAGACTATGTGCTAATTTTAAGAAATATTTTACTAAAGTGACCAGAAGTATTTTGTCTGTGACGGGTAGATTTGAACTGATGTTAATTTGCGGTGGGAGTGCAGAAAATAGCTCACTTCTCATTTTGTCTTGCTTAGTCTATGTGAAACAACAGTGATTATTTTTCTTTAAAAAAAAAAAAAGTTAACACACAATGTCTTTTGTTCCTGTTTTTAAAAATTGCTTTATCTTACATTTACTGGTGTGTTCATTAGTATGTTTTGCCTGAATAATAATCAGATTAAAAGAAAGAAAGAAATGTACTCAGACATTTAAAAAACAAACAAAACCCCTGAAAAGCCCCATTTTAAGCAAAACTTAACCATTTTTCCAGTTACTACTGTGAAATACCAGGAATCTCATCTGGTACAGTATACAGCACCTTAGTTTAGGAACTATTGTTATAGAGAAGATAAGATTAAAAAAAGTCATTGGGTTTGATGAAAACCTGCATGAGCAGTGGGGAAAAAAGCCAAAGTTACCATAGCAACCACCAGTGCTTTAGACAGAAGCTAAGTAGAAAGAGGAAAAATGTAACAGAAAGTATTTCATAAAGCATTAAAAAATAAAAATGAAATTTTAAGGCAAATATGATTAATACTCAGCTTTTATCACTTAGAAATCCCTGATAAGCAGCAGATTGTCTTTAAAATAAAAATGAGGACCACTATTAATAAAGAGGTTTTAGTGTGGGAGTCCATTAGACCCTATTAAGGAGATACTTTTGTGAATTTGGTGAAAATTGTGTGAAAGTTTTATGAGGTGTTTGGGGGGGTGGTTGCGTTTCTTATTTTCTTCTCTGCAGACAGTTTTCTGAGTAACTGCAGTCTTAACCTGTATGGTAGAATAGGCTTTTTCATGGTATAAACATGCCCCAAAGTCTTTCTACTGAACATGGTCTCACAGTGAGAATACTGCGAGTTCTTCATGGGATGGTACGTTGGGTCAACTGATTGCAGAGCACTCCCTTCAGTACAGGAGTGGCAAAGGCAGCTTTAAAATTCATGGACAACAAAATTTCAAGAGAGAGCAGTGTTGGTAAGTTTAGGGGTGCGAGTTGCCTATACATAACAGGCTTACGTAAATAATGTGTACAGTCGCCTTTGCCTTTGTGTCTGCTATGTTCTGATATCAGTCGTTAATTGAAAGGCTGCTCTTTGCTACTTTTTTTTGGCACTTGCTGTCTTTGAATAGAGTCAGCATTCTGCAGTGATTTAATATTGGGTAGGAAGTCTAGTGTTTTGCCTATATATTGCTTCACAGTTGTGCAGAATTAGAATTTATGTGGGTGAACATCAAATGTACATTGGATAAAATTGCAGGCATTGTTTCTTTTCTACTTCTTATGCAGCTATTAAGTCTTAAATTTGATCTTAGTCCTCATAGAGCAAAATGGCCCGTGTTGGAACCTTAAGCAAATAAGAAAACTGAAAAATGCACTTTAATGTTCTGTTCTAAAAGTGCTTTGTATGAGTATTGAAACAACCTAAAAGTTTGAGTACAAAAAGGGAAACAAAAACCACTTTATACTTTCTTTAAAATGCAGTCTGACTCGCTTCTTGCCTTCTTTTCAAAAGACTGTGTTGGTGTCTGGTTGTGGCGCGCTTACCCTCTGATATTGTTAGAATATGATTCTGTCGTATAGTAGTAGATAGTACTTAACTGTCCTAGACAGTATCAGAGCCTGGGGCTTTGCATACATGTCAGTGCAGTTGTTACGGGTGTCTGTTTCTTCTGGAAAAAAAGCGCATTGTTTCTGAATAAACAGAATTTGGTTATTTTATAAACCACTGTGAAATGAAAATGTTTTCCTCTCCTCTCATACAGAAATTTATAGAAGGGTAAAAAGTTTTGCATTACTCCCCAAGGCCTTCCTGGGAATCCAAAGGAAACATTTGTGATGAGATCCTCATTATAAAGCAGACATAGTGTTTTTTTTTTTCTCTTCTGATATTGAATGAGTTACAAATATATGTCTGTATTGAAGTGAGAACTGAAACCGATTAAGCTGAAATCATGAAATAATGAATGTTGTAAAAAAAGAAATGTGGTGTGAATTTCTGTAAATGTTTAAGGTCCCTACTCTGGAAACTTCAGGTGGGAGATCTAGAAGCACTTTGACACTGATCTGTTGTTTATTTAATTGCCTCATCTAAAAAACATTTTATAGTGCCTCTATAGCATGACTTCTGCTCCAGATTAAATGCAACAGACTTCTTACTACAGTATTTGAATTTTCCTTAGGAATCACAGAATTTTCAGAGTTGGAAGGGACCTCTAGAGATCATCTAGTCCAACTCCCCTGCTAAAGCAGGATTGCCTAGAGCACGTTACTCAGGACTGCATCCAGGCGGGTCTTGAAAATCTCCAGAGAAGGGGACTCCACCACCTCCCTGGGCAGCCTGTGCCAGTGCTCTGTCACCCTCACTGTAAAGAAGTTTTTCTGTGTATTTGAACGGAACTTCCTATGTTCTAACTTGTGCCCATTGCCCCTCGTCCTGTCACTTGGAACCATTGAAAAGAGCCTGGCTCCATCCTCCTTCAACCCACCCTTTAGATACTTGTAAGCGTTAATAAGGTCTCCCCTCAGCCTTCTCTTCTCCAGGCTAAGGAGTACCAGCTCTCTCAGCCTTTCCTCATAAGGCAGATGCTCCAAGCCCTTAATCATCTTAGTTGCCCTTCGTTGGACTCGCTCCAGCAGTTCCTTGTCCCTCTTGAACTGGGGAGCCCAAAACTGGACACAGTATTCCAGTTGTGGCCTCACCAGTGCAGAGTAGAGGGGGAGAATGACCGAATGACCTCCCTTGACCGACTGGCCACACTCTTCGCTATGCAGCCCAGGATTCCATTGGCCTTTTTGGCAACAAGGGCACATTGCTGGGCCATGGATAATTTACTGTCTACCACGACCCCCAGATCCTTCTCCTCCGAGCTACTTCCCAGCAGGTCTGCCCCTAACCTATGCTGGTGCCTAGCATTCTTCCTCCCCAGGTGCAGGACCTTGCACTTGCTTTTGTTGAACCTCATTAGGTTCTTCTCTGCCCAGCTCTCCAGCCTGTCCAGGTCACGCTGGATGGCAGCACAACCCTCTGGGGTGTCAGCCACCCCACTCAGTTTGGTATCATCAGCAAACTTGCTGAGGATACACTCTGTCCCCTCATCCAGGTCATTAATGAATATATAGAACAAAATTGGACCAAGTATTGACCCCTGGGGGACACCACTGGTTACAGGCCTCCAACTAGACTCTGTGCCGCTGATCACAATCCTCTGAGTTCTGTCCCGCAGCCAACTCTCAATCCACCTCGCTGTCACCTCATCTAGCCCATACTTCCTCAGCTTCCCAATGAGGATGTCATGGGAGACAGTGTCAAAAGCCTTGCTAAAGTCAAGGTAGATGACATCTACGACTCTCCCCTCATCCAGCCAACCAGTTATAACATCATAGAAAGCTATCAGATTAGTCAAGCGTGATTTACCCTTGCTAAATCCATGTTGACCACTTCCAATAACTTCCTGTTCCTCAAGGTGTTTGGAGAAGACATCCAGAATGAGTCGCTCCATTACCTTCCCAGGGACAGAGGTGAGACTAACTGGTCTGTAGTTCCCTGGGTCCTCCTTCTTGCCTTTTTTGAAGATCGGAGTGATGTCAGCTTTCCTCCAGTCCTCGGGCACCTCTCCTGTTCTCCATGACCGTTCAAAGACGATGGAGAGTGGTCTAGCAATAACATCCGCCAGCTCTCTCAGCACTCGCGGATGCATGCCATCAGGGCCCATGGACTTGTGAATGTCCAGCTTGGCCAAGTGGTCTCTGACCCGGTCCTCCTCAACTGAGGGAAAATCTTCCTCTCTCCAGACCTTCCCCTTTGCCTTCAGAGTATAGGATTCATGAGGGACAGCTTTAGCAGTGAAGACAGAAGAAAAGAAGATATTCAGTAACTCTGCCTTCTCTGTGTCTTCCACCACTAGGGCACCCGTCTCATTCACCAGTGGGCCTACATTTTCCCTAGTCTTCCTTTTTCTATTGATATACTGAAATAATCTCTTCTTATTGTCTTTAACAGCAGTGGCCAAGCTGAGTTCTGATTGAGCTTTGGCCCTTCTCATTTTCCCCCTACATAGCTTTGTTATATCTTGATAGTCCTCATAAGTTGCCAACCCCCTTTTGCAGAGAATGTAAACTTTCCTTTTTTTCCTGAGGTCCAGCCAAAGTTCTCTATTTAGCCAGGCTGGTCGTCTTCCCCGTCTGCTCATTTTTCGAGACAAGAGGATGGCCTTCTGTGCTTTTAAGAGCACCGGCTTGAAGTATGCCCAGCCTTCCTGGGCACCTTTGCTCTTCTAAACTGCCTCCCAAGGGACACTCTCGACCATGCTCCTAAACAGGCTAAAGTCTGCCCTTCGGAAATCCAAGGTGGCAGTTCTGCTGGCTCCCCGCCTTGCTTCATCAAGAATTGAAAATTCTATCATTTTCTATCATTTCGTGATCATGAATAACTATGTAAAAAATTTATTCTGGATCAGTTCAGTGTTTAAATACAAGTCCTACATGGCATATTTAATGAATTCTTGTCTATTATCAGGTTGGGGTTTGACATGAGAAAAGAACTCTTCCAGCATGGCTTCACGTAGTAAAGTTTTATGCTGGGGCAGTGTATTACAAAGCAGCCAGCTTAAAAGCACAAACGAGTGGAACGACCAGGACCTGTTGTGACAAAGGCAGTCTAGGTGCTCCTTCCTGCTGCACTTGGACTTTATCACCGGTGGTTGCTGCCCCTGATGAGCCCTCTTGCCTGCAGACAGAGCCCGTTGTGCTGTGTGCTTGCCTCTGCCAGGGGTTTGATCCAAAAGTCCTATAGAAATCTTCCAAATCTTGGTGTGCAGCCTTGTTATCATGTAACACAATCTGTTAAGGCTGTTGAGATTATGTATGGTACGCTCTGACAAGGCCCTGTTGACATGTACTTCAAATTAGAAACTCATAAACATTACATTGTAAAACAGTTTTCTACATCTCTGTTAAGTTCCTGCAGAACTTAAACCAAGAAAAATAGGTATTGCTTTCTAGCGGATTTTTTGTGCTATATTTTTAAAGATGTGTGTAAACTTAAAAGTGCAGTGCTGTTGCTGGGTCGTGCAGGCTTGAAATATTAAGCATGTTGTGAGAAAATGCGGTCTGTCACTAATGTCCACGGTACGAACACAACTGAGCTCTGGCTATTTTGGTAGATTAAACTAAACCCCACTAGGTGGTGCAAGCAAATAAATCACCTTGCAAAATACTTCTCTCCAGAAGAATAAATTTAGGGAAAGACTGTCTTTCAGTAAATTAAAATATAGTCTTGTTTTTTTCATTTGTGATTATGCACAATAGTTACTAAAATTTAACATTTAACTCTGTCTTAGACTGCTCTTTCCACATACAAGAAAAAAAGTGCATTCTGGTTTTGACTTAGACTTGCATATCTGTCCTTCTTATAGCGTAGGTTGGTGCCACGGTGCTGTATTCATAGCTGGGGTGGTGGCTCACAGAGGAAGTAGCGGAGGACTTCCACTGTGTTTCGCTGTGCTATCAGAAGTGGCTGCTGTGAAATAATATCCTTTCCAGGGGCTTACTGAGGCATTTTCAGACTTAGCATCTGCTTGGAGCGTTCTCTCTCAGGATCTCTCTTGTTGTTTATCCTCTGCCAGTTTCACTTTGGATTTGCTTACCTTTACAGCAGTATTGTGTACATACAATTGAAGTTATTTGTTTATGAGAAAACCAGCTTTCAAATGGTAAGTTACCATAGCGTACTGTCAGTTTACAGTCCTGATGGAAGTGGAGTGAATAAGGTTCCAATAGAAAATAATTTTTGAAATACAACGTATGTGGTTGGTCTGTAAGGGTTAATGTAGTATGTCTTATAGATCAGTGAATTTGTTATATTTTGTTAAAAAAAAAAAAAACAAACCCAAACAAACAAATAAACAAACCAGAACACCACAAAACAAAACCCCAAACTTGGAAGCACCCCTCCTAGAGGTGATTATAATATAACATTATCTGTTTGTGTTGCACTGGCTATACCGTTGTCTTGAATTTAGACTATATAATATCTCAATAGCCCATTTTTTAACTGTTTTTTTCTTTTTGTCCTCCTCCTCCTCTGCATTGAAAAGACCTCTTGTGCAATGGTGGTTTTACTGAAGATGCATTGGCCGGTAGTTGGTCAAAATCTTTTTATAGCCATAAGGTCAGTAGCAAGAGTATTTGAATAACAAAAAAAATCCACGTTCTTGAGATAAGTAGAAATCCCTGTGGTATTCCACTTATGGAGAGCCATCAGCACTGCCATTTTCTTGTCATAAATCATGTTTTAACAGAGTTTGTATGGCTTCCCAGTGGACCCCAGGCTGCCAACTCTTCTGAGAAGGCAATGGCACCATGGTTCTGCCACGATACCGAGGAAATCCCTGCCTGTGCTAAGGGGCAAGTGCTGTACTGAAAATGTTGTTGGCTGCTCAGCAGTCTGCTTGAGTTAGCAGGTTGTCTTATTGCTGTTTTCCCCACTATATCTGTCTTTCAGGCCTTTCTTTCTCGATGAATGCAGTGCATCAGTAAATACTATATTATCAAGTTTCAGTCCAGGATTCTGTAATAAGACAATAACTGCAGTCACTAAGCAGCTCTCTAGTGAAAGTTCAGTACTTTACAGTGCAGTGTATTTACTGAAGTGGAAATTTTTCATTTCAAATTGACTTATATAGTCATGGGTGTGTTTGCCGCATTCGTCCTGGTCTTGATAAATGCAGCAGAAGCAGGTTTTTGGTTTGGTGAATGTTTGTTTGTTTTGGTGGTTTTTTTTAGGAAATACAGCATTATTATATATTATACAGACATTAAAGTATAAAAAGCCTGTGCCCATGAAATCTCAATTGACCAGCAACCATAAAGAATACGCATACTAGCCAAAAATAATCAACGCATACTCAGAGTTTTACAGTAAGATTTTGTTAGAATGTATAGCCTCTATAGGGTAAATAGGGTAGACATAGAAAAATTGCTGCAGAGGTATTAGACTTAAAATGCAGAAAGAAAATACTCCCTCCCCCCCCCTCCCCCCCCCCCTTAGTTTCCTTGGACAGAGGAGAGCCACAAGGGTGATCCGAGATCTGGAGCACCTCTCCTATGAGGAGAGGCTGAGAGAGTTGGGGCTGTTCAGCCTGGAGAAGAGAAGGCTCTGGGGAGATCTTAATGTGGCCTTCCAGTACCTAAAGGGGGCCTATGGAAGAGCTGGGGAAGGACTTTTAACTAGGGCCTGTAGTGATAGGACGAGGGGGAATGGCTTTAAACTGGAAGAGGGCAGGTTCAGATTGAACATTAAGAAGAAGTTTTTCACTCTGAGGGTGGTAAGGCACTGGCACAGGTTGCCCAGAGAGGTTGTTGAGGCCCCATCCCTGGAGGTGTTCAAGGCCAGGCTGGATGTGGCCTTGGGCAACCTGGTGTAGTGGGAGGTGTCCCTGCCCATGGCAGGGGGGTTGGAACTCGATGATCTTCAAAGTCCTTTCCAACCTAAACCATTCTATGATTCTATGATTATTAATTCCAAAACCAGAGTACAATTTTATGATGATGCAAGGAGAAGGGCTTCATAGTATGTATATTAAAATACTTTGATATTTCTGCTGAAAAAAATCAGTGCCTATTTTTTTGGTTACTTATATTGCAATAGCCGGTGTGAGTCCCACTCATGAATGAAGATCCACTGTAGCTGAGCAATGAACGTACACAAGACAGATACACACCTGCCATCATGGTGCTTACGTTCAAAGTACTCTAACAGTTTTGGTTATGGATACATTGAACATTCATGAAGACGTGAGAGAAAACAGATGATTTAGAAATCAAGTTTGTTTTCCACAGCACATTTAAAATATGAAGTTAGAAGATGCCGGACAGAATGTAAACTCTTTACTAGACTTCGTGTATTTGATAACATGTAGCCTGCAAAATTTTGTAGAAAGAAATCTTTCTGTTATAGAATGTTTCTGTGCTTCCCTCGCTTTGGATTTTTTTCTTGAGCATATTACTGTGTAATTGGAGTTGTTCCATTGTTTCTATAACTGTTAGTTATTCCATGTGCAGGTGGCAAAAGAGAAGTCTGGCCTCATTATCTGTACTAAATGAACCAAGAAACTTTTAAATCTTGCCTTAGTTTCATAGTTGCCTTTTATGTGTATACACACAGAGACACGTATATATTTATATATAGGATTGTGAAGGACCTCAGCAGCATTGGAGATTTTGTTCTTTTATGTAAGGTGTGTCAAGAGTTCCAAAAGCTGAGTGGCAGATTGGCATTGTGATGTTTTCTGCTTTACATGGTCTCTTGCTGGTCGTATCTACTGATAATGTATACTTAACATTCAGATTTACTGATACAGTGTTCTGTAGATTGTAAAAATTTGGAGGAAACTACTTCTAAATAATGGAAGAACCTACCACTGAACTGAGATAAAGACCGAGATTAGGTTAATAATGCTAGGACTTCAATCTTAGTTAAAATTGCAAGTCATTTTTGTATAAACCCTTACATTTGTTTAAAAAAATAAAATAACAAGAACAATACTCTGACAAAAGAGTGAACTGGATATTTTTTTTCTGTGTTTTGTTTTTGGTTTGGAAAGTAAAACCAGATTAACCCATTTAACGTATATACTGCTATAAGACGGTCTTAAAGTCATGGTCAGCTTAAGTTTGGGCATGTTCTGGCTGAATGCTGAAGGTTTAATTTTAAAAGTTGAAGTCCCATTTTCAAAAATAACTATTTAACATTAGTCTTTGTTAGATGTTTTTGTTAGCATAGTAATTCTACTAACTTCTAAATTATTTTTACTGTGGGCAAGGTCCAACGCTTATAGGTGTTCTTGAAAAATGTACTACTTAATTTTTTAGGAACTTAACATTTCGTAGAAGTAGCTTTTGCTTTATTACATTATAAAGAAGGTCTTTGATGATTGCTTAAACATTACTCAGCATTTACCATGCTGCTGATGAAGGTATCGCAGAATTCATATCAACGTAAGTATGGAAATAAACTGAGACTTCTGTAAAAAAGCTTTTTCGTATTAAATGTTTTTATCTCCTTGCTCTTGCAGTAAGACAAATAAAACACTACAGAGAATTTAAGGTAACTGAGAAGGAAAGATGGGGAGGGACATGCCTGTAGCCCTCAGAGCTGCTTCTGTTCCTGCTTTAGCCTTGTCCCTTGGAAGCTGCAGAGAGAAAGGGACCTGATAGTTCGTAGCATGCTCTGAGCTACTGCATCTGTCCCTTCCCAGCAAGAAGAGGGTGAGGTAATCAGAAACCTGGACTTAGCAGGTGTCTGAGATGCCGGATTTTGTGTCAAATATTTGGATTAGAAATCACCTAGGAACTTTAGAAGTCTGGCTTGTCCAGCCTACTGTTTGGCTTTGCAGCCAGGAATAGCTTGCAAATCCAGGCATATGTTCGGTACAGGTATAACTGGCAGATGCTGGGACTGCTACAGCATTGAATGGAGTGGAAGGAGATAGTGTCCTTCGCTCTGTCCCACAGACCTCAGACCTGGTGGCTTGTCTGGATAGGGAGGGGAATTACTAAGTTTGTACGTCTGTTGGGGGGTCGGCAAGTGGTGTGCTTTGTGTTTGACCCAGGAAAAGTATGACTTGCTGCTGCTGTTTTTGTTCCTGGGAGTAGACAACTGAAATTGTTCGGGCTTAAAGACTGTAAAGTTTGTAAAATCACTGAACTTAATATAGGGCACTCTGGTTAGTATGCAGCGGTCTGTGGTAGGACAGGAGATGAGTCCTTTTCCATCCTAATACTGTGAAATGAGCGAGGACAGAAAGGAAGGCCATAAAATATCAATATGAAGAAAAAGGATGACTGCTTTACAGGGTTGAACATTAACAGATTCAATGTTCAACATCGGCAGACTCAGTAACCTGCAGTACCTTGGCCTCACAGTCTATAAGCTAGCTAAGTGTTCATATCTGAACTTGAGGTTTCATCTGCCATTAACAAGAACAAACAAAACCAGAATCCAGACAAAAAAAGTGCACAAGTCATCTATAAATAACAGAAAATCATGGTCCAGAAGATAAATGATGAAAAGCTTAAGAGCTGCATATGTTCTGTGCAGCTTTCTGTGAAAAAAAGCCTTCCTAATGTGCTTAGCAATATAATGTTACCTAGGTACATGCGTTGACAGGAGATCTAAAGCATTTACTGTTAGCTGATTGGAATGCTACTCAGTTCTGTCTGCCATGGCCACTCTCAGGACTCTTAGAGTTGGCTACAGAGAGAAACAGTCATGGTGAAAGAAGGGAAAGCAGTTGGTTAAGTTTTGTGGTATAGTGTTTTGAAGTTCTTGGTGTATCTTGGTTGTCTGCTTTATGGAAATGTGTTACTGATCATGTTGTATCCAAAAAGATCAAATGCAACATCTAGTGTTCAGGGGAGGCTTGATTGCACAGTAAACCATTTCTCAAAAGTGCAGAACTTTAATTTTTATGATTAATTTTCTGAGTGCCCAGTGTATAGCCTGTTTCTTTCAAGAAAACCTGGGTCTATTATCGTTCCAATATATGCTCTTTTATACATTTGTAGAAAGAAGTTCAGTTGGTGTCTTTTCTTGTTATTGCATAGCAGTAGGAGCTGGAAGCTGACGGGATGAGTAGCAGCCCTGTTGTAAAGGATCTGGAGGCTGTGGCGCACCCAGGTTGAAAATGAACCAACAGAGTTGAACCATCATCATCAATAAAGCAAGCTGCCTACTGAGCCACATGAGGAGGAATATGATAAGCAGACTGAGCAGTATTGTTATTATTTCCCTGTGATGCTGGTGAAGCCCCACCTGAAATACTGTGTCTGGCCTTCCACTTCAAGAAAGGCGCTGAGACAGTGGAGAGGGGTTGCCAAGACGGTTAGGGCCTACAGCACACAACTTGTGAGAGGTGGTTGAGAGATCTGGGCTTGCTTAGCCTTGAAAAGATGGGAAATGTAATAGCAGGCTGCAGGTGTTTGAAATGCAGTTACAGAGATGGTTCTTTTGGTAACAAGGGGCATTGGCTGTAGGTTGTGGCTTGGGAGGCTCAGGTTGTACATTAGGAGAAATGTTTTTGCAAAGAGGGTAAAGTAGCAGTAGAGAATGTTACAGAGAGGTTGTGGAGGTTTTGAAGACTCAGCTAGGCAAAGCCATGGCTGACCTCATCTGGTGTTGGGAGGTTCAATTGAATGATATCTGAAAGTCCCTCAGAAACAATATTTTTGTAATTCTGTGTAGTTATCTGCATTGATTAATTGGAGTAAAAGGGCAAAAAAGTAAAGTAGGAAGCTTGAAATGGAGGTGGTAAGGTAGAAGGTCTGAGTATGGTGTTGGGTGGAGAACAGATGTTGCCACTGCTGCTTTGACAGATTCTTGTAGTGAGCTAAGCAGTCTCTTGAGAAATTATAGCTGGATGGTACATTACATGACTCATGAACTGAAAAAATAGAAATATGTACCATAGGTGTAGAAGTATTGGGACTTAAAATGTGTGCATTACAGGGTTTTTAGAAGATTCTTGTGGAAAAGTGTAACAATATAAACAAATGCAGATATACTGTTTAATTTGAACACATGCAGGAAGGAACAGTGGTATTAAACAAAATATGAACTTTGCTATAAAGACTAATTGTGGCCACTAAATAATGGAATTGCTATCCTGGCACATTCCCATGTTAATTCTTTGTTTTAAAAAAATCTTCCTGCTGATTTTTCTGACATTCTGTGCACTGGCAGGTGGTGTTGAATTGGTCTACATAAAGATTGGGTACTGCTGATAAACTTTCGGTTATGAAAAATGAACAAGCTTGCTTTATCCAGCTGAAAGTATAATTATAATATGTACTGGTAGTAGTATTTAAACTGCATGTGTGATGTGGTGGCAGGGGAGGGTTTGGTCTTTTTTTCTTTGAGGTTTCTGTGAAATTCAGTCACGGGTTTCCAAACTGCTAGCGACTGGGTCCAAGGTGGAAATTTGCAGCCTCAGTTACTAGATACAGCACATACGCATTTCAAACTAGATTGAATGTTTGCTGAGCTAGGTGGGTGATGTTCTTTCCTGACTGGTTTGGACCATCAGTAGAAGCTCCTCTGATATTGCTGGACTGGACTTGTCTGTATAAACATGCCCTAAGTTTGGGAAATTTGACGGAGGCACTTGTTCTCTCCCTCCACCCTCCACGTCCCACCCCCCCACCAACCCTGCCTGCTGTGAGAATGAATTAACATTAAGCAACGAGTACCTACGTTTAGCTGTGGACTCAAATGGTGATTTTAAATGATGGAGGAGAGACTTAACTGGTCTTTTTATCTCCAATTTTTGATTAGCATTTTGTGCTTCAGCAGCATCATCATGTTGAAGTTTAAATTAATTCAAAAGAGATTTTCTAATTTACCTAAAATGTGGAATATTTGAGATAACAAAATGAAGCCCTACAGGTCATGTGTTTTCCAGTAGCAGCAAAGTCAGTTCTGCTTACTTAAGCTAATATTCTTTTTAATTCCTTTCCTGTGTCTTGCCCAAGTATAAAAATAGCAGCAGGAAGAACAGAGAGTCCCTTCAGTGACTAAACATATTTTGACAAAAGTCATTGGCTAGAAAAGAGCAGAGAGACAATATTGGTCAACCTGTGTGAGAACACACTATAGACTTCCATTACCTCTTTTTAGGATCTTGGGACGGTTAAGCATATGTGGCTTGACAAAGGTTAATCACCTGAAATTCTTTAGATAAGAAATTATGTGTGGTTCACAGAAAGGCAGAGGAAACATTTATTACAGTCTAGTTTTATCCAGTTTATGAAGCAACAGATTATAACTCAATGTGTCTGGCAGACTCTGGGAACACCAGCAGACCTGTTTATGATCGGGTCCAACAGAAATCACTGTGCATTCAGAGACTTAAGGTATTTTTTAAATTCCAGGAATAAATCTGTACATCTAGTTTGGGTCAAAATCTTTCACATTTATTTGAAGAGATATGAATAGATTACAGAAAGTATTCTGCATTTCTAAAGCATAAAGTGCTTTGCTACTTTATTCTACAGGAATATTTCTCTCTAAGGGCCAACACACTGAAGTAAAATATTTTTTTCTTTTCAATGCAAGTCATTAGCTTCCTTCTTCAGGTAATTATAACTCTGATTGTGTCCAACATTGATTTAGTTTCTGAATGCAGCAGAGAGAATTTTTGCCTTCAATTAATTTTTTTTCCTTTATCTCCACATTGTATTGTTCATTTTTGTGCAATTGTTTTTTTAAGCAATCTTTGATAGTATGCCACCTGCTAGGTTCTTGCAAGCATCATGCAGTCACAACATTTGTGGACCGAAGAATCTTGGTGTGCTTGGCCATACTTGTGAAATGCCTGCATATTTCCACTCTAGACATAGCTCCCTCCTCTCCTCATCTTTGAATATGCACTAATTGCTTACCCATTCAAAGACATGACTTTCAGACTCCACAGCAATGAACTGCAAAAGATGCACATTAGCATTCTGTTAGACAGTACTGCAAGGTCGCCCAAGGTAAGCTGCCAGCTGTCCAGTTTACTGAAGCTCGGTACCACGGTAGTGAATGAAGTTGTTTGCATTATTAGGTATATCAGGTTTTTAGAGGGGGACATCCACACTCACCTGTGCAAAGGTTGCAGCAACAAAGTGTACACCAAATGCTTTCTTAAGTAGCCAAAAGACTTGTTTTGAATCTTTAACTGAAGAAACTGATGCCATGAAGGAGGCATTGTGAGGAATTTTCCTGGAATGGTTATGCTCTCAAGTGTTTGCTTCTCTTTATGACTATACTTGTGGTGAACATGCTTACAGGCAAATCCTGGATTCCCTTAAAAAGGTAAGAAAAGGATTGATTAGCATACTTTTTGGGGAAGAGCAGAGTTAACAATGATCTCATCTTTTCAAGCAGTGGCATTTTC
This sequence comes from Vanellus vanellus, assembly GCF_965231255.1. Taxonomy (NCBI): domain Eukaryota; kingdom Metazoa; phylum Chordata; class Aves; order Charadriiformes; family Charadriidae; genus Vanellus; species Vanellus vanellus. Next base: position 68,911,196 of record NC_138910.1, read on the forward strand.
CGTGTACATTAGTGCTTCTGTTGTTTAAATATACCCGATTCTTAAATATGTGTACCCTATTCTTAAATATGTGTGAAGTTAGGATTTAGCAGATAGATCAAGTACCTGGCGTTAATCCAAGGTCTAATTCTTAATCTTCTGTAGTATGGATATGGTAGATAAATTTCTCAATGGCCAATCTAAAAACTATTCACTCAAACCCGACATAGCCCATTTCAGCTTCTCTTTAATAGGAAACCTAATAACTTTTTCTGATGTGGTGCATAAAGCTCTGGTATTTTGTTTTCTTTTTATTGCCAGATGCAAGCATGTTCATGTATTTACAGTCAATAAAGCTATCAGTGCTATACACACGTTTAGATTAATAATTTCAACCTTTCGGTCTAGGGTGTCTGATTTAGGGCACTGCTGTGTTACTTGCATCCTTTGGTCACATACTGACAGCCCGATCAGTTGCAGTATTCCTGCTTTGGAGCCACTTCTAGAAGTGGGAAAATCTGTTCCAGTATTTTCATTCATACTATTCAGAAGTTGTGTCAAACAAACCAGGCTGCATTTTAGGAGCAGCGTGAGTCGTGTACCTCTGTGGCAAATAAAGAAGGTAATCCCCAAACCCCTTTTTCCATAATGCATTTTTGTCTCTGATATCCTTTTCTTTACACTGTTCACATTCTGTCTTTGGTTTTTGTATGGTTTCCAAGAGAGGTGGTTATATGTTAGGACTTACTATAGAATTGTCAAGGTTGGAAGGGACCTTTAAGATCATCGAGTACAACCATCAACGTAACACTGCCAAAACCACCACTAAACCGTGTCCCTAAGCACCATGTCTACCCATCTTTTAAATACTTCCAGGGATGGTGATTCAACCACTTCCTTGGGCAGCCTGTTCCAATGCTTGACAACTCTTTTGGTGAAGAAATTTTTCCTAATATCCATCCTAAACCTGCCCTGGTGCAATGTGGGGCCGTTTCCCCTTGTCCTATCACTTGTTACCTGGGGGAAGAGACCAACCCCCACCTCTCCACAACCTCCTTTCAGGTAGTTGTAGAGAGCGATAAGGTCTCCCCTCAGTCTCCTTTTCTCCAGGTTCCCTCAACCACTCCTCTTAAGACTTGTTCTCCAGACCCCTCACCAGCTTCGTTGCCCTTCTTTGGACACCCTCCAGGGCCTCAATGTCTTTCTTGTAGTGAGGGGCCCAAAACTAAACACAGTATTCAAGTACGGGGGGACGATCACCTCCCCAGTCCTGCCCACCACACTATTCCTGATGCAGCACAGCTTGGCCACCTGGGCACACCGATCATCAAGGATCAATAGTTTCAAAGAGGTGCAGTATGACCTATGCATGGGTCGTATGCATGAAAGAATGTGTGAGCTGGCCAAACCACCAAATCTAGAGCCTGTATAGGAAGGAAGAAATATTGGCCTTAGTCCTATAGCCTCATATAATTAGTGAATGTTTATATTTGCACTGAGAGCCAGGTTTTATCGCCTGTCCTGTTATCTAGACTTTTCTCTCTCTTGAAGTGTCTTAACAGCCCATTTCTGCCATGAGCAAACCAGTTAGTGATCGCATTGCTCTTTTTTCCTGTATTTTTGTAATACTTGCATGAGATAAAATGCATCTCTGCCCTAAAGCGGCTGCAGCTATTCTGTGTAGCAGACCGGAGGCTGGATTAGCACTTGTGGCAAAATGTGCCACCTCTTGATGCTAGGGATTTATTTTTCTTTAGCAAAGGTTGACTCTCTCAGGATTTTTCCCATAAGAGTGAGCATGCAAATATAAATAACAAATAAGATTTTTCACTAAATATCTTGACACATTTTACTGGATTTAGATTCACTTTCCACAGCTTCTGTTTCATGCATACTTTCTTTCATCTAAGAGCAGTCACAGTGGCAGTATAAAAATAACTTTTAAATTGAATTTTTCAAGATCCTCCTCGTCTGCTATCTCTTACTGCTTCCCACTTCTCTTCTGATTTTATGTTTCTTTCTAGTCTTCTCCCTGAAAATCAAGATCTCCTTATGCTTTGCGTTACCAGCTGTCAGGCGTGATGCCGTATTTGCTGCTATGCCGCCGCGTTAGCTTGCCGTGGCACTGTTGGCAGTACTCTGCTGTCATGCTCAATTGAGACAGAAAGGACTATTTCTTACTGGAAAATTAATTCATGAAAAACGACTTTTGTTTTTGCAATAGAATTGTTTTGAAAGAAATTAAACATACAAGGAAATTTGTATTACAACAAATAAGCCCTTAATTTTATAAAGGTTTAAGTGTCAAATACAAACCAACTAAACAGTGAGGCCAACTAATTTTGTGAAATTACAGCCTCAAATTGCCACATGGAATTTGAGCACAAATTCCATCAACAGATTAGGGTTTTTTTTGTATTTTGTATTTTTTCACTGACATAGCTGGTTTTGAGCAAAAGTGAATGCCACCCCAGGCACCTGGGAATTACCTCTGGAAGGAGAGTAGTAACCAATTTACTTGTGTCCCTCTGTGAAAGGGAGAGGCAAGGTCAGGATGATGGTACTGGAGATGATCTTTCTCGTGACCTGTTCTTTTCCCCCACCTTGCAAAAGGGGAGGAAGTAGAACATCCCCTTGTCTGTTGACCTTTTTCTCTTCTCTAATCATGGCCCTTTTATCCCTTACACCTTTTACGGGTAATTCAGCCAGTCTAGGAGGCCCAGTGTTAGTGGGCTACTAGTCTGAGGGCTAGTGTAAAACAAAGTAGCAGTTTTGCAGCAAGTTTCTTTCTCCTCACTACTAACTGCCCTGATGGTGTCCTTTATTTGATCCACTTGCAAAACTGACCAAGCTAACCGATGTAATTTTCTTAAAGACAGAATAGGAGGCTGCTGCTGTGCTCGTAAATTAGACTGGCTGATGTGCTGTCTTGCAGTCATTTGTGATGCTTAATTGTTAGCATGGTGCCAGATACTTTTTTGGCTCACACCAGCTAGCACTTTCCTGAACAATGTACGTGGTTCAGGGCATGACACGTGCCTGGAGTAGCCAGTTTTGGATGCAGCCCCCGCTTTGCGGGAGAGAATTCAGCCATGTAGCTGTGAGCTACATCGTGTTGCTTGATCCTACTGGCAGAGAGCCGTCTCTCTTCTTTTTTAAAAGACTATTTAAAATACAGCCTCTGTGCCCACTTGCAGGGGGTGTTAGCTGTTTCTGGCCTTTTCTCAGGACAGACAAGTCCTGAATTTACTCCCATTCTTGGAGCTTTCATGATGGGTGCTGTTTCATAGAAGCCTTTCGTATGCAGTGTTTCATCCTCTGTGCTGCTTATAGGACAGCAATTTCTTGTTGCATCACCGGTTTTCATCTTTGTTAGAAAGAATGATTACGCAACAGGTTTTGTTGGTAAGAAAAAGAAGCAAAAGGAAATTTAGAGGTGGTTGCCTTATACCTGTTATACAAATTTTTAGACCAGAAAACTAGTGCTTGCCCTGAGAAATTAAAATGAGATCTATGGAGCCTTCATAGTAGTATAATTCTCTTCAAAAGACTTTGGATTGCTTACATCTGTTAAAACAAATATTGAAAGTGGTTTGCTAATTGACATAGTTATGCTGGTAGAACTTTGCATTCTGGATGTTTTTAAGCACTTTGAAGCTTAAAACAGGCTTCCAAACTGACTGTGTGTAAGTACTTGAAAACTGAGACCCAGGAGGTACCTCTGTCATAAAGTTCTATTTCTGTCACAAGTGTCATCACTTGATAGGAAAATTAAAAAGATAAATCAAGCAAAAATGCGGATTTTCCCTCACAAAATTTTTACCTTTTTTTTTTTTTGTTTAAAATACAACATAACTTCTAGGGGTTATTCCCTTTTTTAGCTAAAAAGAATGTCACTAGTATTAGATGCTTTTAATTTTCTACTGTGTAAATAGCTATGAATAGTGTATGTAATAACAGTTCAAATCTGACTCTTGGTCAGAACCATAAGTAGAAGCGGATGAGAATAACCTTAGTAAAATACGCGTTGAAATATTCTGATAGTTGATCAAAGAAGATAAAAGAGCTGGGAACAAAGCATTCAGGAAAACCTTTGTGAAGCCATATTTATGCTTATGAATTTACGACAAAAAAAATCAGTCATGGTCAGTAAGAACTTGCTGATGTTTTAGGTTGGCTCAATAATCTGCTTATCCTTCTCACAGTTAATTTTTGTTAGGTGGATCCGAGCATATGGTGCTAGGAGGAGGTGGTATGTTCTTTCCTTTGACAAAATGCCATGCAGTGGCTATAGATGCAGTATCTAACAATGACAGCCACTATTATTGTCAAATTTGCAAAGATCATTTACTGTGAGTTATTCTTGCATTTTATTTAGTCCCCTCAATTGCCCTAGGTTTACTGATACCCTGCTTTATCGTACCTGCTAGTTCAAGTTAATGACTTGCTCCAGGTAGAGGATATAGTTGGGCAATATTTCATACAGCTTTTTTGTCACAAGTTTTGAGCTTCCATGCTTTAATTTATGCAGTTTAATATGAAAGATAGAGATACATGCTCATCCATTTGAGGAGGCTTATCTGCAGGAGAGAAGAATCAAAACTCTCTTTTGTAGACTTGACAGCTAGTACATCACTAAGGGAAAATTTTGAGAGAACAATTCTGAACTTTTCCAAAATATCTATGTGTGTGCGCATGTGTACATATTATAGTGTGGGTACACAGATGCAGACAAGTGTATGTATATATATTGTAATGTGCACCTATCTAATTTATGTTTTGTAATTTATATATAAAAAAATGTAGTGTAGTTCAATTGAGTTTTTCAGAAAGTAAATTTAGAAAAAACTAAAAACCAGTCTTCCTTGGTGTTGAAAAACTCCTGTCAGCCTAATTTCAATTTAAATCTAATTACTTTAAAATTCATGTTTATACTATTCTACCCTCCCTGTTTTTTTAGTAAAGCTTCCTAAGGCTCAAAATTGTCTTGATAATTTTTCTCTTTGTTTAATCCTTTGACATTTGAAGAAAGGTCTTTTTTTCTGTAATTGACAAGGAGGGTGCTTGAATATGCAAGGCAATGCTGAATTTGTCAAAAAGAAAACATCGCCAAATGTACAAAGTCCTTAATAGAACAGACAAGCTTTTTTTTTTTTTTTTAACATTCAGTTTATAGTAATTGTAGCTGTTACTTGCAACTTCAAGTATTTAATTTTGACATTTGAGATACTGGTTTGGGGGTTTTTCTCTTTTTCCACATTTGCAGTGTTCCTGTGAAAACTGTACAGATAAGTGTTCAAGATATAGATGAATATTTTGTTCTATGTACAGTAGTTTCATATCTAGAAGTATGGCTAAGAGGTGGGTTTATATACCTGGTATCCATAAATCAAGGTGTTGTGTCAGCTAACAGGGTCCCAGTAGAACGGTGACTGTGAGTAGCTAAATAGGCAGTGGTATGTTTGCCAGTCAGGACTCCGCAAATGATAGGAAGTAGAAAGGAAATGAGTGGAAAAAGTTCCTTCTGCACACCACAGTGGAGTTGCGGAGCCCGCTCTAAGCTCTGATGGTTGTGTTGGGCTGTAACAGCGGTATATTTCATGTTGTGAGTACAAATTCATCATTGCCAAAATAGTCCAAAACCTCAAAAAACCATATAAGTAAATGAGCTGTCAGTAGACGGGCTTCAGTAGTTCAGAGCTTGCTTACTTAATTTTTCTTAAGCACATTAAGCTGTTCTAGACAGGCTGTCACTATGATCTTTGAAATATTGCCATGTTTCTTTTGTTCTCTGCTTTTAAATTTCTAAGAGAGTGAGACTTTCATACTTCCTCATGCTCTGTTCATTACAGATTTCTAGGTATTCAGGCACTTACTTGGAGCTTAAAAGCATTCCAAACCACAACATAAATTCAGAAATGGGAAAGGGAACAGATGTGCATTTATTGTCTTTTCTTTTGCCACAGTCTGTTGACACCCAGTGCACAGTCTAAGCCTGTAGTTTCTGGCTCTTACCTGGCAGCCAGTATGCAGGTAAATTAACCCAGCAAACGTGTGTCATTTTTTACTAGAATGGGTATAAGGTAGTAATTTGAACCCGGAAAATAATGTCTCGGCCACAGTTTTTGTCTGAAAGTAATTCTGCTTTAACTTTCTACAAAGGCATTGTTTTCTTAGGGACCTTTTTTCCCCCCTTCATTTCTTGTCATGTTACTCAAATTCCTATATTCAGAACTCTTCAGAAAGATTGAGGAATGACTGATGAAAGCCTTGAACGATACTTTGAAAGTGTAGCACATGCTGTGTAGTTCCAGTACAAGAAAGCAGCATGGTCGAAGGGTTTAAAACATGCTTTCATATTAATTTACTATAATTTAAATATTCTTTTAAGAGACTGCTTATGGATTCTGAATTTTCAGTTGCAACTGCAGTTTATTCGAAGTTTAAAGGATTATGATGCATTTTCTTTGTGAAGTATTCTACTCTCTTTGTTCACGCAAGTTCTTTCGCTTATTTGAAACCGGTAGTACACACTACTGTGCTGGCAAATGCACAAATGGTGTTGAACTTCTACCACAGCTGAACACTGATGTGCCCTTGCAGCAAAAATGGGAAATAGTGAATAATCCCTCTTCCCTTTTGAGATGGTCATATTTGAATTATGTTGGCAGGATTGAGTGAAGAAGCTTGTATTGTTAACAGTGCTGAATCTGCTCTGTAAATGCTGAAGACTTTTCCTGTGGGGATTTCAGTCCAGCTTTCACCAGCGCTTTGTTCATCTAAAATGAAATTTAAAGGTTTCTGCTACTAAATTTGTGTTCTATGTGCTTTGGTCAGAGAAGAATATCCACAATGTTACACACACTTCTGTTTACTATAAATTTATTTTTTCACTCAACTGTGTAAGGAATACATTCAATTAAGGTCTTAAAATATGCTTTTTCTTCATCTTAAGCAAAATAATCTCCCAGATACCACACATTTAAATGTAATATACCTGAAAAAATTAAATTTCAGTAATTTAAATTGGTAGAATTGAACTAACTTTGATAAACGTTAACTTCTTTCTTCCCAGGCTTCCAAAGGACGAATTGGCAACAGAGCCACTAAAATATGCTGAACAGCTTCCTGTAGCTCAGATAATACACCAGGTACGTCTTTCTATTTTAAGGATTTTCTTTGAGAATAAACATCTGTAATACATAAACTGCTTTTCTAGGTCATACAGAATCGATGTCCTCATGCTGGAAGTATGTAAAAACAACATACTCTTGTTCAGATGACAACTATTAAATTATAAAAGTCTTATTCTGAACATGGCTATGAAAAGATGCGTGCAGTATGACACAGTTGACACTTCAGAGGTTGCTGTTAAAATTGTTGTATGTCTACTGATATAAAAGAAAAAAAAATCCATTAATGTATTCCAATTTGGTTCTTGACCTAAATCATATTCCCCTTCCTGAAAAAGCAGCCAAAGTATAGAATCATTATTATGGAATAATAATCATGACAAGTTGAGTAGGGAAAACAATCTCCCCTCCTAATACAGCTCTGAATGAGGCGTTAGCCCTATTTCTATTTCTAAATATAACAGTGTCATCATACTGTTTGCTTTGCACAGGGTTTTTTGTTTGCTTTTTGTTTTGCACAGTAAAACCCCCCAGACTGAGATTTTGCCCTTATTGTGCTTTCTGACTGTGTCTTTATTTAAAATCAATGTTCTTCCATTGATTTAGGTAACCAAATGAGGCAGGATGTGGACATTTGAGCTGGGATTGAGTAGCAGGCTGCAGTTTTTGTTAAAACATGTATTTGTTCTTTTTTCCGATTTATGGCAAGGAAAATCTTTTCTGTGCAGAAAACTCTATTCTCCCTTCTTACTCTTTTCTCAAAGTTTAAGGTCTGAGTCTCAATCTATCCTGCTGGTAGATGAGATACCCAGGCTGCACTCTCATGTCTTCTCATTCTTTGCTGTTAGCCACGGTGGGCTCTGCTTATTTTGTGGAAACATTCATAGCCAAATAACATAGATGAAACTTGTGTTATACAGTAAAACATGGGTATTGAGATATAGCGTCTCCCTTCTTGGTGATGCTTTAAAGAAGTCAAAAAGACCTGCTCTGTTACAGTCATTTGGAATTTTCTCAAAAAAAATATTTTTTTTTTTTTTAACTTAGTAGATGAGGGTCCTGCTTCACGGAATCTCAGAATGGTCAGGGTTGAAATAGACCTCTGGAGGTCTAGTCCAACCCTCCTGCCAGAGCAGGGTCACCTACAGCAGGTTGCACAGGATGGCGTCCAGATGGGTTTTGAATGTGGGAGACTCCACCACCTCTCTGGGCAGCCTGTGCCAGTGCTCTGCTACCCTCAAAGTAAAGAAGTCCCTCCTCATGTTTAGATGGAACTTCCTATGTTTCAGTTTGTGGCCATTCCCTCTTGTCCTGTCACTGGGTACCACTGAAAAAAGACTGTTCCCATCCCCCTGACACCCTTCCTTTAAGTGTTTATAAATATTGGTAAGATCCCCCTTCAGTCTTCTTTGCTCCAGACTAAAAAGACCCAAGTCCCTCAGCCTTTCCTCATAAGAAAGGTGCTCCAATCCCCGAATCATCTTTGTAGCCCTTTGCTGGACCCTCTCCAGCAGTTCCCTGTCTTTCTTGAACTGGGGAGCCCAGAACTGGACACAGTACTCCAGATGCGGCCTCACCAGGGCAGAGTAGAGGGGGAGGATGACCTCCCTCATCCTGCTGGACATACTCTTCATGTCCGTCATCAGGGACAGGTAACTATAGTTTTCCTAAGTCAAGAGTGACTAGGTCAAATTACTGTTTTCCTAGTGGTACCTTCGCAGTATGAAATCGTTCGGGTTAGGTATACTCTGAAAGTTGGGGAAGATAAGGACAGTTCATCATAGGAGACAAAATGGTACAGTCCCTTCACTGCCTTGAGATAAGGAAAACTTCCAACTTGAAAACTGGGACTTAGTGTTGGTCAGGGTAGCAATAGCCAGGTAGACTATGTGAGATAAAGCTGTGGTTTCAGACTGGGCTGGTTTTGAACGCTTAAAGATCAACATGAACAAATAAAAGTCCACTAAACGTCAATGTTGCTTACAGAATCCTGTTAGTATTAATTACATTTATTATTGTAGATGTTTCCAAATACCTTTGTCAATCAGCGTTTTTAAGTGGTTGACTCACACGCTGCAGGCACTGCTGGTTTTACCTTAAAGGAAACATGAGCTTTATTTAAAAATTTTAAAGTGTACAGGTCTTTTCTGTGAGATGTAAACACAAGGGATTTTTGAACTTTTGGCTGAAATCTGCACCTCCGGGAAGAATCTCTGATGTGTTCAGAACAGGGAAGATTGGAAATCAGGACCAGTTTGTATGTCAGGAACTCCCTGGTGTTGTCAGAGCTTCAAATGACCCAACAGCCTGCAAATGTCACATTTAAAATTCTGTCTTCATGCCTGACTCTCAGCATAAATGAATTAAACAGCAGAGCAGGCAGCCAGTCAATATGTTCTTAACAGTGAGAGTGAGCAATGAAACAGTTTGGGGGTTGTTTGGAATCAGTAAATAGAAACTGCGCGGAATGGCTCACCTAGAGGAAAATCTCAAATAGGAAACAGAATTAACCTTTAAGATGGTCGACCAGACGAAATGTCATAGTAATATTTTTACAACATTAGGTGCGTAATAACCACAGAGGGTTCTTTTGGCTACTGTGTGTTATGCTGCGATAGAATATTGCACTGTGGGAAAGGCAAAAATTTGCTTTTTAAGTACTCTTATCTGTTTGCTATACCAAATTTACCAGTAGTAAAGAGCTGTGGTCCATGCAAGGCAGCAGAGGAAACCCAACAGAACTGCAAATGTCTTTGATGTAGAGAAACAGAATAAAATGACCGTTGTTTAGCTATGGTGTCAGGGAGTCGGGCATCATGCCCTTGGTCTGCATGATTGTGATGCCCTTTTGGAGCCTCGAGGAGCTGTAATCAGCTAAGCATACTCTGCATCGGCGTCCTGGTGAATTAGCTCTGCAAAGATGATAACGTGTCGTTTCTGAGGGACCTGTGACAAGTGGGACACGTGGTGCAAGGGTCATGTTAAGTTTATATGAACAAATACTTTTTACTTTAAGAAAAAAAGAACAGATTACAAAACAGCAAAAATAGCATGAGTAAAACCAGTGAATAGTGTTTGTGGTGTTACGATGCATTATCCAAATGTGTAATCACTGTGTTTAGTGTGCGCCTTTGCTGTTTTTTCTATAACGCGTGTAAGATTTCTCTTTTGTAAGCCCATGTTTGGCTTACCTCTAGGCAGAAATAAAGGCATCAGTAAATGTATATTTATAGCATAAATATACACTAAAACTTCACAATGGTAGACAGGTATCCTAAATTGGTATAATGCCAAACTACATTTTAATTGTAGTTAGTAGCCAACATGGCTGCTAATTCTATCCAAATTGCACTGTAAATCCTGAACACCACTAAAAGTCTACATGGTTTTCTTGGGCATTTACATGTTATTTCTAACGTTCTCTTCAGTACTTGATCTCTGGTATTTTAAAAAATATTATATTAATGAACAGAAATAACCTTTTGATTTCTAATCTGATTATTCCACAACAAAATTTCAGACTTGCTACATCCTAAACTATTTAATGAAAAGAAACCCAGAATCTGATTTTTCACTCTGAGGGTGGTAAGGCACTGGCACAGGTTGCCCAGAGAGGTTGTTGAGGCCCCATCCCTGGAGGTGTTCGAGGCCAGGCTGGACGTGGTCTTGGGCAACCTGGTCTAGTGAGAGGTGTCCCTGCCTATGGCAGGGGGGTTGGAACTCGGTGATCTTTGAGGTCCTTTCCAACCTAAACCATTCTATGATTCTATGATTTTTCTTAAACTTTCTGGAACTAGTAATTATTTATTATTGTAGCAGTATAAAACCAAAAGAATAACAAGCCCATAAAGTTCACAGTTCCAATTCTGAGAAAAATGTTATATTTAATGCATTATACCATGGTTAATAAAAAAGACAAACGTGAAGAAATGAAAATAAATTACAGAATGAAAACAAATATTCACATTTAAGGTACCAGTTTTTAGACTGGAACCAAAATCAGGAATTTGTAAATAAAGTAGCTTTCTCCTTTTCAAAAACAAAAAGGAAAATTGTGTGCTTTTAACTGAAATAAAAAAATATTAGTGCTTGGTAAAGGAATGTAGTCATTAATACAAACTTCTAAAATGGCAAAAGTGAAGCTTTCAGAGGAGTACGCACGGAAGACAGCCTTTTTAATGAGATTCTTTGTGTACATCCCTGCATACTATGCTGCTACTTAGAATAAGTTTATGAATAGTAAGGTCAAAAAAAAAGGAGAAAAAAGAGAGAGTACTTTAATACTGCACTTGTCTAGTTGAAACGGGTCTGGTGAAAAGACGGGAGAAATGGCATTTGAGAAGATTGTTTTCATTTATCATAAAGGATATTCATTGCTGGCCTTCCAATTCAGCAAGGTATTTTAATAAAAGCACCCAACTTTAGGGACACCGCTCATGCTCTGAGTGTCACTATGTGTTAATATATTTTGCCTAACTGGGATTTAGGGTATTGAAGAGACTTAGATTGTTACAGGTGTCTTACTGATGGAAGAATGTTTTATTGATGAAAGGCACATTTCAGTGGATAAATGCCAGATCTCATGATGTTGTTATAATTGAAAACAAAGTGAAACAGCAAATTCAGGCCAGGATCAAGTTGCACACTTATTTTAGTCCATTGTAAAATATTGAGCAGATAAATTAACATGCTGTTAAAACAGGATGGTATTTCAGGAAGCTAACTTCCAGCCCATAGCGGTGATTGCACAATTTACTTAAAATTTGACATGGCTTACAATCACACATTTACTTAAAAACGAAGAGTTCCTAGGTGTTTTCTCAGGTAGGGTAATGCATGGGGGAATGTTAGATATAATTTCTAATTAAATTATTGAGCTTCCTTTTGGGGGTACGTGTTAAGTTTGTTTGTTTTTTAGAGTTTTTAACTAGTGCGTTTCTGTAGAAGCCTTAGTGGAAAATGCCTTTGTGGAAAATGCCTCAGGAGATTACTGGGAGATCATGCTAACCCTGTTGTGTAAATAATGTCTATTCCAGATTCTGGTTGAGCAACTCATGTGATCACCATTAACTTTGCTGAGTTTAGTCGGACGTTGGGGAGTTGCCACATTCAATCTAGTTTGAGGGTATTGACTGCACTCCACAATTAAATTAACTGAGAAATTTAAGAAAGAAGATGGGAGAGGGATCTCCAGAGTTACAGACGGACAGGCTGATTAGAGTTGCAGTTCTGTGTTAAGTCTTGCAAAAAGGTCTTTGTTTCCATAATTTCTGTGCTTCTGTAACAAGTTTGCCCCACACCCTTCCCACCCCCCCAGCCCCCCCTCCCCCCAAAAAAACCTTTTTGCTTTGAAGATTAGTTTTTATTCATTCTTGGGACCTTATTCTCACATAGTACAGGATTGTTAGTTTATTGCATTTGTTGATGCTATTCTTGTTTCACGCTGATTTAATTGAGAGAGGTTTTCTTTAGCAGCATTTGGCAGAAATTGTTGAAACACTATTAAGAAAATAGAACACACCGTGTCGTATAGATTTTTTTGAAGTATTTTTTGATTATCTATAACACAACAATTTTAGCTCTCAGACTTAAGTGTTTTCACAAACATTAAATTAAAGTGGTTTTTTCTTTGTGAATGCTCGATATGAAAATTAACCTGTCACATACTGACAGAGTCTTGGAAGCATAACTTTAAAATTTAGGGATCACACTGGTGCTTTGCCCCTCACCTTGTAGCTGCCCGATAGCAGTTGTTAGGTTTCCAGAGGTGCCTCTCGCACTCAGGCTACATCTGTTCTGATGGTGAAGTCTTGATTCTTATTCATGTTTTATAAAAAAACAGTACTTGTGTTCAGAACTTTGGTCAAATATGCAAGGTGTTTAATAGCACAGTGGTAGCACAATTTTATTTTTTTTTTAATGCAGACAGTAATTTTGGTTTATGGATAATAATTTATTAAAAGTTTTAAAGTACTTTGATAAGTGATACTTGCATTTTACTGTGTCTTTACAGGCTAAGAGGTTCAGAAGCAACTTGTGATACTTGTGTCAGGTTGGATGTGTAAAGTTTTAGACACACATATTGAGTTTTTCATGTCAAAGATCAGAAAGTGCTCTCACTTTTTAATTCAATTTTATTTTAACAAAATACATTACATGGCTACCCAGCAAAAAGCCTTGTGGCATGTCACCTTGCAGTAGGACACCTGCCTAGTCAGGCTTTACTTTTGGAGTTCTGAGCAACATACTGGAGACAGTGTTGTCCCCTTACCACTGCTGCTTTTTCTGGCCACTTTGGAATATATGGAGAACAGCAGCCTGTTCTGGCATGTTCATGTCTGTCTTCTCCAGACTAGACGTGAGACAAGCTGTTTCTGATGCATGTCGTGGAAATCTGTCAACATCCTCCTCGTCACCAGCTGACCTAAAGTCCTTTTTGGGGTTCAGGCATTCTGACTGTATTCATGTGCGGCACTAAACCCAGGTGTGCTGTACACCTTTTGCTGAACCAGCCTGTCTTCATCTAGGGCACTTGGGGTGTACAGGAGTTCGAAATTAATGTCTCTTACCCAGATTTTTTTTTTCCAATTTCTTTTCTGTATTAAACCTATGTTTGTGAATTGTGTAACGTAGAGGTGGTTTGCCTGCATTTTAGAACTCTAATGGAAGTAGTCTCAAGTGGAATCGTGACTGGATGTTATCCAGTAAATAAGAACTTGCTTCTTTCTCTAAATTATATACAGTATGTGGATTTGATTTCTCTCACTGGTGCGTAAGTTGGAGATGATTTAAATTCTTCTGGCTTCCTTTGAATTGAATGGTACCTAGTAGAAAACAGTGCTCAAAAGGAGCAAAACAAACTTTCTGTGAAAAGCTATTACTGCATGGTCTTGCCGACCACCAAACCAAATATGTCATAGAGCAGCAAAGATGCTCCTGCCAACACTGTGTGCTACTTGGTGCATATAAGTGCTTTAAAGTTCACTCCCTAATATTTCTTCTAATATTAAGGTTGATTAAAAAAATTTTGAGTAGCTGAGTCTTGCTGTGTGTATGAGTCACGTAATGTATGCAATGTGTACCTTTAAATCTAGAGAAGGAGTGCTTAATTATTTTGATAGTGCTGTTTCTATAAGTAATAAATTAAGAAAGGAATAGTCCCCTGTTTCTCTGACTCTGCAAGAAATCAGCAAACACATTCTTGACTTGGCTGTAGCTGGTACAGATCTTTTACTGGCAAAATATTAAACGTTTTCAGGCATTTTTTCATCTAGTGAACTACTGCAGAGTCAGTGGTAGTCTTCAGCACCCTCATATGTAAGCTGGTAGTCCACACAAACAGTAAGATTGTCTCTCTTTGGTTTTTTTTTTCTTACTGAGAAATTAAGTAGCACATTAGCCTGATGAAATCTCGTAAACAAAGTTGCAACATTCCTGAAATAGAGCATATTTCTGAGTGTAGCATAAAATATTTTAGTAAAAGATTTTAACTATAATTTTTTTATTTGCTGTTCTTTTTCTCATCAGTGCTTTTGATCACAGAAGACAATGTGGAGTTAGCATAAATTAGTGATGATCTATTTTTACAGTCAAGGCACAGCTGCTTTTGTTTTGTTATGTTTTTCATCTGAGCGTGAGGGAAGCCCTCTGGAAGCAGAGACCTAGTAAAGCAGTCTCTTTTCTTCCATCTTCCCATTAAAGGACTGTTGTGGGTGATCACTCTCTGGCTATGCAGCATCATTATTTTACTGTTTCTCAACCACAGGGAAGGTTCTGCTTCTTTATCTTAAGTTGAAATATTAGATGGAAGCTCTTCTCTTAGTCTTCAAGACACAATGAAGATAAGTATCTTTGAATTTTTTTTCTTTCAGATGCTGCCTCCCAAATCTTAAAAATTTAGCAGTAATTATGAGGAACTTCATTTCTGTAAGGATAGAATACCAAAATATTCATGCGTGGGGAACTCTTCCTTTGTCTGCGCACAACACTGCTTGGCAGAGCCAGAAAAGAAGCATGAGTGGTTTTTGTTGCTGACCGAGCATTACAGAGGAACTGAATGTAGTATTAAATTCTTCCAATTATAGCTGAATACAATAGATTGAATAACTAAATGCAGTGAAAGGTATCTTGCGTGAGGAACCCGAACAGTCAGTTTGTGGGGTTCTTGTTTTTAACTGTTTCCTACTAGAAATACCACACTAAACATTTTCTGTAAGCCAAGAAAAGGAGACTTTGCTGTGGTGTGTTCCAGCTGCCCAGAGACACTGGAGATGGAGGATGGTAGCTTTTTCTTGCCAGAAATGTTGCATGCATGGTCCATCCTTTCTTCCTTGTTTATGCGTTGAAACATGTAACTTTACCTCTTTCCTTGCATTTTTTTAAAAATGAAACCAAAATATATTTTAAAAAAAATGAAAGAATTATCTGTTTTTTTCCCATTACACAGCTCTGCTAAGAACAGTTAATTGAACAGTTATCAAAATGGTCTGTTTGGTGTACTTTTACATTATTAGCTTGCCTGGGCATCAGTAGGGTCCAGTCTCTGCTGTCATGTCTTGGAATGTGAATTTATCACTTCTTCACAGAACTAGCATCCAGCAAGATGACGGTAGCCCCTGGACCGTGCTCTCCCTCAAAGATAGTCACCTCTTCAGGGAGGTGCAATAGCAGAGATGGATGCAGCTGATGCAGTGTTTCCAAAATGACCATTTTAGGTTGTACAGATCCTACAGTTTGGACAAAGAAGTATAGCACCAAACTGTTCAGTTTTCTGAGGTCATGTCTTTTTTCTCTTTCCCTGACCTATGAAAACCCTTACATTTTTAGACTGACATTGTATCTTCATTCTTCTTTGGCACAGGATGGGAGATCAGTTTGACAGGCAGCTTGGAGTAATTTAACAAGGGGCTGCCCCCCAAGTGGTCACACTCCACTCTCCCCCATTCCTGTTAGTCCCATGCTCATTAAGCACAGCAGTGAGCTGAAAACTACTGCTTAAAAAAGCATTTTTCAGCCTGGCTGCGTATGTGACTACAGAATTTCTAAAGCCAACTAGGATAGGTACTATCAGCCAAAACTGATAAAGAGTATATATGTACCCTGAAAATTTTTGTTTATATTTCTCATGAGCAGGTGAGAGAGAGTGAAAGTAATTGTTACTCTGGAAAGTTGAAATGGAAATAAATTCAAGGCTTTTGCGCATATGATAGGAGTGCTCAGTTTGCCCTTGAGAATACTGGTAATATGAGGCATTATATGTGAATGTAACGTCATCCATTTCATGGATTATGAGACATCAGTTTCATACCCACCAGCATATAGAATTGTCAGGTGTACTATTAAAAAATATATTAGAAGGTATCCTGGCTCTGTAGTAGCTATAACTGTTAGAAGTGCCACGTTGGATTTGCAGCTTCTTTAAGAGGTAATTCCTGTAATCGTTTCTTTTTAATAAGCGCTATCTAAGATGTAAAATGAAGGAAGAAGTTCAGGAAGTGACTGTAACGTGTCAGGCTTTAGAGTGTGCTGTAGATCTTTGTGGTTTACTCATCTGAACTTCAAATAACTGCATTTGAAGGGTTGGTACTAGCTGTATAACCATGAACTCTAAAAATTATTACATTTCTTATATTTAAAAAAAAAATTGTGCTTGTGTGCACAAACCTTTCAATATGCACTATTGATCTTTCTATGTCTTTATTTTGGCTTTGAACTTCATTGTGCCATGATCCCTTTTTCTTGTGCTTTACAACCTGCTCACAACTGTGATTTTAAGACCGCGGTTACTGTTTCTCTTGTGCTGTAGCTATGCTCAGAGCTTTACAGAAAGAGACAGTTTCAAAAATGCTTACAGATTAAAGTAAACTTCGCATAGCATGTTGGCAAAAAGCAAAAACAGGGTTAACTGAGAGATTCTGATTTGTAGACTAAGGCCATAAAGGACCGCTATGTTAATCTCTTCTGACTTGCTGCATAGAGTACACAGATACTTTATTTATATTCTCCCTTCTTTGTGGCTGTATTGAAATCAGGAAGGATGACTAGAACAAGGCAGTGAGTAGAGGCTGGTAGATGTTTAATCAAAATATTGTAATTATGGGGGGAATATAAATGAGGAGGACAATTATGGCGTGTTAGTACATGTGCATGATTACAGAAAGTATGCACGATATTACAGCTGTTATTGGAAGAAGCAATATGTACGTGTCCCAGGGGTCTCAGTTGCTAACCAAACGTGAATTGTTGCACAGTGCTATAGATAAAACATCAATAGCTATCTCGCTTTGTTTTGGGCAGCTGATATTAGAACTGCTGCCGTCGTTGTCAATGTAAGGAGGTTATTTTTAAGTGAGTTCTGTGATTTGAGACTCTTTGCTCTCCTTTGTGGTCATAATAAGCTTGGCTAATGTCAGATCTTTTTTGCTAAAATTATCTCTCCAGCCATTTTCAATCGCAACATTGTAGTCCTCTATTAAGCATATAATTAACTTTTTTCGTCATTCTTCTGTGAGATTTTTTTGTGATGTGCTGGTCTGCACTCATTTGCATTTGTCATTTATAAACCTGGATTCTTGGATGTTTTGAGTCTTTTTGGATTTGTCTGCACTGGGTCCCATTTATTTGCTGTTCCTTCAAATATTGGAAAAGTGAATACTATTTAGGTCACTGTGGTGAGTTGTCTCCAGTGGGGATAACTGAATAGGTTTTCGGTGCATAATGGTATGCAAATAATATACCTCTGCCTCACGTGGGAACAGACTAAATATATGCGCAAGCGTTCTGTGACCTTAATAGGTTTGTAGACATCATACTGCACCATGTGCTGCTGTAGCTGGTATCTGATGTCCAAATATTTCAACTGTGATTGAGGGCAAAGAAATGTATGAAATAACACTGTGAATTCAGTATGTGATCCACACACCTTACTGTATATGGAAGTGTATAGTGGTGATACAGCTGGTTTACCTTTGTAACATAAGCAATAGGTTTTAGTAATAGCCACCATTAATAAAACAGAAGATGCTTAATGTCTTACGCTTAGAACACGCTAAGTCATTACACTGGTAGAGCATCTTCATGCATGATGCAAGGTGAAACTGAAAAAATACAATAAAATGATAAATAAGTTACTCTATTAGACTGTTTTTACGTTTATGATGTTTCACATGTAAAAGTACCTTTTAAAAATTTTGCTGCTTCTTAGTTTATTTTTATTACAGGTTCTAGAGCAATTCAGGAAACAGATGCTGCATTTAAAAAAGCTTTGCTTTAGTGAAGCTTTCTGTACAAGAGAATGCGTTCTTCCTAAAACTTCGTTTTACTTAAATTAACTTGTATTTCCACTGAGGAAGGCTTATATTAAGCACAAAGGGAGGCTTAGCGGTTTAGACTTCCATCAAATAAACTGCATAACTAAAAAGAGAAGATGCCAAGACTCACACTCTTGTACTTGAAAGTATTGTGTTCTCTCTCATGGGAACTCAAGATTAGAGAAATTACAAAGGCTTTGCATAAAAACAGTGAGTTAGAATTAATTTTTGCTTAAGCAGGGAAGTGTCAAAAGCCTATTATGGTAATTTTTCAATTTTGTCTTAACTGTTCACACATTTTAAAATAGTTGTAGAATTGAGTGGAGGCATAATTGATGTGTTGTGGTTTCTTTTTCTTTTTCCTTCGGCCATCCTAAAATATAGCATAGGTGCACTTAGGCTTGGAAGAAGTAGGTGTGCTAATTAAGTAGATGAAAATTTTCATATCATAGTGAGAAAATTTGCCTAATGGATTGGAATAGCATTCTGAGAATGGTTCTTCTATTCTTAATTACATCCAAGTACCAAATATGATTATTAGATGAAGACAAACTACAGAAGCCTTAGTGAGAAAGTGTAATTCCTAGCAGTAGAATTTTGGGGTTGTAGCCACTATAATAATAATTATTATAGTAAACAGTAGCAGTAAAAGTCTCCATTTTAGAAAAATGTTACTTACTAACTTTATTCATTGTCTTTTAATGTAAATTAAAAGCTGAAAATATAATGGAATGAAGAGCTACTGCTACATTTATTTTATTAATTCTTATTGAATTAAAAAAATATAAATCTTGTCTATATCATAACAGCTTATAAAGTGCTAGGGTAGTAGTTTAAAAATTATGCTTGATCTAAACAAGTTTTAGGACTTCCCTAATTAAAGGAAAACTGATTTAGCAAAACTTTTAATGGTAAATAAAATCACTTTTTCTTTTAGTAAATACAGTATTTAACAGAAGAAATACTGCTCCAGAGCTGCTTTCATTTTGGTGATCAGTTTTGCTGTTCCATAGGACGAGTCTTTGGTGGAACATGCTTTGCATTTGGAATGAGACTTACTGGCAAATGTGAAAGTAAGCAATACACCTAGGTGATCATTGATTAGTAAGGCTTTCGTTTTTTATATGCAGAGAAATGGCATCTTTCCTACTTTTCAGTTAATTTTTCTGCAGAAGCCTCTTTGGGCTCTGAAAGAGCTGCCTTTGGCATCCCCAAATTATGCCCAGCTTGTTCAGAATTTTTCTGTCTCTGTCCGCAGTAGAAGCTGGTGCAAAGACCGAGATTTGCTGTGTTACAGGGATGAGGCGTATTCTGCTTTATCGCTTTTCCTGAGGCTGCTGAATGGCTTCTGTCAAGACCCACTTTCAGTTTCTCTTAACTCGTGCCATAGAGTGGTCTGATCCTTCCTTAGCTCTTCTCTCCCCAAAAGCTGTGAACGAGAACTACCTGACTAAAAGTAGAATATAATCATGCCGTTTTTGTGAGATGAGGCCTGGATAGGAGGGTCAGCATCCGTTCTGGCTGTTCAATTAGTTCTCCAGTTTACAGGTTTCTGCTGTTTTGTATTTGTGTCCCTGGAATAACAATGCCAAGAATAAGGAAGTAAAGCGTGGGCATGGATGTGTGTGTGGAGTGGAGGGAAAGGAGGGGATGCCATTAGATCCTTAGGCAAAGGGCAAAGTATTTCTTAGTCTTTATTCCTTATTTTATTGCTTAATACTGATTGCACTGGGCGTAGAAACATTAGCGTGTGTGTGTAAGCACGTGTAATTTGACTGTAAGACTAAATTCTTGACCTAGTTTGTGTTACCCATCACTAAATATGTGTGGGATCGGGACCTTTCTATATAAAGCAGATTACTGAAGTACGTTATAGTAGGTTGTCCAAGATGCAAGATTTAATTCCGTTTTCTGGTGTCAGTTCAGTGTTCTGTAACATTTTCATTTCTCTCATAACCTTGTACAGTTTTTATTAATCATTACTTTTTTATTGTTTACACATGAAAGCTTCTCTGATAGACAGTGTTTATTTAAATGGTATTTCAGTGAGTGCTAAAATTAGCAGTAACAGTTTTGCTAGGTTTTGTCTTCTATTATATTTCTTCTGAGCTTACCCAGCATAAAAAGGAGCTGTTACCAATAAGCTCACATTGATAAGTAAAAAATATAAATGTTACCAATCTTAGCTTGACATATTTTGCAGTGTTGTTTTGGAAGATACCTTTCTGAACGCTTCTCAGTTGGAGGCACTCAGCTCCAAATATATTCACACATTTATCCATTAGTGAGGTGTTATTGGTGACTTTTTTGTGTTAAGTTAATTATATTTTGTTTACCCTTCAATAGCATGCTGTGAGGAGCACGGCGATGTAACTCACAAGCTCTTGACAGGACTGATGAATGGCCAGAGATAGAGATATTGGCAGGCTGCTCTCTAGTGCTCTGTCTAGAATTGTTTTCCTAAATAATTCAGAGGGTTGAAATTTGATGAAATCATTTCCATTTGAAGAATGAATGGAAGGGGTAAATGAATGAGGACTCCAGTAATGGAGCAGTTGTGTTCATTCTGTCGGACAGACAAGACAGCATCCCCCATCGTGGGTCCTGCGCAAATTCTTTGCATGAGGTTGTGATTCAGCTTTGTGCAAGCGATTACTTCTGTAGTGAGTGGCTTTCTCGCTGGGAGTGCGGCACCCTGCCATAGCCAGCTCCCTCCTCCCCTCAGCCTCCCCCCAGGGTGAGAGACCCCGCACATTGACAGCTGTCTCCTCTGGCTCGGTGTTCCTGGAGAAGCCCGGCTCCGGCGCTGGGACTCTGTGAATTAATGAGTGATCACATATTTTCGGGAGGGAGTGCTTAATGCGAAAGACCATCTACAAATACATGGCTGACAAACAGATGATGACTAGTACTTACAGGAGACTGCGTGACAACATGACATCAGTAGGGCAGTAACCTGTGGTTAGTTTAGATGGTAGGCAGGAGAATTGCAGCTGGTTTGCCACTAGATAAGACTATCTGTGATTTTATCTTTTTTTAAAGACTTACCCTTTCAGAAAGATGTTGATACTGTACATATTACATGTGGTAGTCTGGTGGGGGGGTCTATACTCAGCTATGCTTGTTTGTTCTTCCAAAAAGATGGTCTTTGTTGAGCCCCCCATAGCATTCGACTGATGACCCTAGTGTCATGCAGATGTCAGGTGGGAACAGTGAATATTTATGATACCATAAATCTGCCATTCTCTCTTAATGGCAGCTGCCTACAAAAACTCTGTGCACTAATGGATCTGCTCTCTGTGACTCCTTGTTCTTTGACATACCGGCATTACAGAAATGGCTTTCTGGTGTAGGTGTAATTATGTGCAACCACTAAATGAGTGTCTGTACTACTGCTATGTCCATGTTTTATGGTCTGTTTTCGAGGTTGCATAGCAGCCAGAGTAGCCAAAAGTATTAGGCTGATATTTCAGAATAGTTCTTTTTTCGTTTTCGTTTTTTTTTCTGCTCGCATGGAGAGTATGTACAAAATAAACTTGGGTGAGAATGCTTGTTTGGCATATGAGTGCAAAACTACTGAATACAGCAATCACCTTTAACAGGTGGGTGGTGGCGGGGAACAAACCGATCTATCACCAGCTGTAATACATTGGTTTCTCACTGAAAATGAAAATGTTTTGCGATAAAAACACAGCCATATTTGATCTTGGTCAAATATGGAGCTCTTGCAGGCTCCTTTTGCCTCAGCCCTGCATCTCCCTCCATCCATTTTTTCATGCCTGCCTCTTAAATGTAATGCTGTTTTGAGTTGTGCAAGCTGGAGCTGGAAAATGTGGAGCTCTACTGCACACATGTATAATGTAGCGCACAGCTCAGGGCAAAGGAGGACTTTTAAAATTATAGTTGCAGAGATTTAAAAAATGAGCAGTAAAATTACGCGAATAAGGAATATTTATTTGGATTCCAGTTTCTTAAAATGTAGCTGTTGAGATATTTGATTAGATTTGGTGCTCAATATGGCATATTGAGTATAAGATCTAATGTTGTCTAACATCTGTTGTTAATACAGACTGCCACCTGGAAATAAATGAATAGATACTCATGGGATATCCAGGAAAAAAATGTGTGGTTAGAAGCATCACTACTACTTTGAAAGGAATAGCATAATAATTTATGAACATCATGGATTCTCCATATAAATAGAAACAACTTCGTTTGAATTTGAATGATCAAGATTATACTTCATAATGGAAGTTCTAAGGCATACAATTGATTTTATGAGATTAAGAAAAAAAAACCTGCCTCAGAGCATACTGATTTAAAAGCATTTGAATAGGCTCACCTTGTGGTCCAGAGGGGTGCTGTGGGGAATCCAAGGTAGATTTCCAAGGAAGAAGCGGGCGTGCTGTGCTCCTTGGAAAGGTTGAGGTGGGTGAGGCTGGTACTCATTTCATGCCTGACTGAGACGAGTGGAGCCATTCGCACACGCGCTGCCTCGTCTCTGCGGGGCTGAGAGGTTGGTTCTGGTTCTGCTCCCGCTGGCAGCGCGACATGGCATTTGTGTGAACATCATCTGCACCGGAGAAGACTTGGAGATAATCTTTTCCCAGGATGAAGTGAGCAGTGCATGCTGCTTGGCAAAACAGTGCTCTGAGACTAGCTTGACCCTATTTACACAATTGTATTTTTGTCAATACAAAATATCTTTGTCCCTCTAGCAGCCCCTACACACCCTTTGCACCTCCTTTGTTCTTTGCAGCTGCAGTTTCTGTCTGCTTAACCCAAAGTGCAGCAAGGGGGTTGCTTTTATATCTGATCGTTTTTGGAGGTCCTCTCCAGTGAGGTCTGCCTTGCTAGTGTGTATTTTTGTTGTTTTCTGACCCCCTCTAGTGTAAGCACCTCAGGAAGTTTACCTCCCCATTTGTGGCATGGCACTGTGTGCTGAATGCCTTTAGTCTTGTTTTTGCTAATAATCTTCTTCTTGTTTAAATTAATGAAATATAAACATATTGAAAAAGAAGGATGCTTCTCAAAGTAGCAGTGGCCAAGTTTTGAATATCAAGTCTCCTTAATTGAGCTGCTCATCCTCTATTTTTACACACTTTAGTCGGCACGAAGCTTTCTGTTTGCAAGTGTAAGTCATATATTTGCTCTGGACTTCAGTGCCCTTTTATGAAAAATCATGATCGTGCCTTCATGTAAGAGTATGAATTTGATTAAAATATAAAACCCCATTTGCTTAACATACCTTAAATAGATGTAGTTGGGTGGTTTTTTTTTCTAAGTGCAACTTTATATTGTGACTTTTTTCATCGCCACCCGAAAGCATACGTGAGTTCCATAACGTAACTCACTGGTGGCTCAGCAGGTGAGAGCTCAGCCCCGTGCCAGTCTGTCGAAGATAGGTAGGGATGGTTACTGCCGCCAGGGCAGGGCTGTGTGTGCTAGCTTTGGATGGAGCAAATCCCACACCTTGGTTTGGAGGCCCCCTCGTACAGGGCCTGCTGTGCTTGCCGGGCGGGCATTGTTCGTCTGAACGCTGGCTTGTCTGGGAATTAAACTGCACTGAGTCCCAGGTGCTGGGAAAGCTCCCTTTGATTGGAAAAAGTATATTATGTATTGTGTCACAGGTTGGAAGATTAATGGATAATTGTTTAACAACTAAAAGCACTTTAAAGTGCTATGTAACGCTGAGAGGTAACACTGAAAGTAGAGAATAATAAGTGAGCAGCCATTTTTGAAGTAGAGGTTCATTTCTAAAAAGCCCTTATATATTGCATATTTTAGAAGGAAATGAAAAACTAAAGCTTTCGTGGCAGTATTGTAGTTTATAGTATGGTGATTACACAGTTTTCAAAGTAAATATTTAAAATGCAGTTGTTGGCATCGATATGTTAATTTAGTTTAACTGCTGTTCTTCCCTGTATCCTTCATGAGTTTTTGTTGTTGATGAGTGAACTTTCTTCATTATTTTATTAATATCGGAGATATCAGTAATCATGGCACTGTGGTTAATAAGTACAAACTGGGAGATTAGACAAAAGTACTTTCAATTGTTTTGCAGATTAAGGGGCACCATTTATGTTGGAGTTCTTTTATGACTTTAATCTCGCTGTGGGCACAAAAGAGGATTAACCTACTACTAGATGGCTGGAATTATTTGATTTCCCCCACTCCCCTGTGAGGACCCCAAATCAAAACTGCAACTGATGAATTAGAAGTGCATACTTCCACTAAAAGCTTTGAGGACATAGTTAATGCTGTGATTTGCTTATGATACATGTAAATTAATTCTGAAATTAAACTTTGCTGTGTGCTTTGTCATAAGAATTGAGAGGATTACCCAGTTTGAAATTTTAAATTGCAAGTTATGGAATTGCTGTGGAGTGCCTCTAGGAAATACATAATGTGTTATTGGTGTAGTAGAATTTGGCTTTTCCAAGGATTTTCCTTGTCCATCAGTTTGAGGTCATTGTTTGTTTGCTGAGACGAGAAGCAGGCAGGTTGTTCCAGTTTTGGACCCGAGGTTGGCTTTGGATTTCAAAGACCTGTTTTGAAATGTGGATCTTTATTTCAATAATGGTCTTTAACACAGACCCTAACATAAAATTAAGTATCTAGAGAAACAGGAAAGAAAACCTTTAGTATTGCAATGGAAGAAATAGAAATGTTCATTTAAGTAGAAAATGACTAAGAAGAAAACTTGAAAATTTACGCCCCAAAAGACATAAAATTCACCCCAATGATCTAATAACGAAGGCGAGCACTGCACAGACAGGCAGCAGGTGTGCTTCGCTTCCCTGCGGGCGCTTGCTGACCCCCAAGGCTGGTAGAGGCTGACCCCCAAGGCTGGTAGAGGTGAATTCCCCATAGGGGTGTGCGCAGGGTTCCCCCCAGTGCCGTAGCTGCTGCTGCTGCCTGCCAGGAAGCCGCGGGGTCCTGGGTGGTGTTTTATACCACGTGTGCTGCAATAAATAGGCCAGAAGTGGGTCTAGGGCACTCCGCGCCGAAACTGCAGAGAGAATCAAGCAGGGATTAATTTGAAATACGGTAGCAGCCACTTTAATGGACTCATTGGAACACAGCACTTCTAATGTTTTATTTTTGTGCAGTTACATATGGCTGTTACGCACTCCTGGTACAAACACACACCATCTGCCTCAGGTTGGGGAGAACATCCCCCATGGCACGGATGATGTGCACATTCATTTTTAAGGTTTTTCCCACTTTCCTAAAGCCCTGTTAGGAATAAATTGCTGGAGGAAACTGAAGAATTTGCGTATCCCTTTTCCATTTGGGAATTACTGCAGTCCTGACTATTATACTGTGTGCACTGCTTTCTCTACTGCTACCGTCCCAGTGCGGATTCCAAGTTTAACCCAAAGCTTTCTGTATTGATATTTTTGTCCTTATTGAGGACACTAATGCAAAGGGAGTTCTGCTGGAAGAGGACTGTAGGGTTGGATTATAATGATATTAAACACAGCATTTTCCACGTGAAATGTTAATACACGATATTTTAAATCTTATTTCTGTTCTGATGTAACATTTTAAAAATAAACTATTCTTAATCTAGTTACCACTTGAACTCTAATACTTTTGTATTATTTTTTTGCATAAAACTAATTTCAATTGGAGTAACAAGTATTGCATGTTTTATGAAACATCTTCATTGGAAGTCTTGGATACTTTCCATTTGGGTCTCTACAGACCCATCCGGTTTGAAAATACACTGTTTTATCCTCTCCTTAATTACAGTACTTGGAGCAACTCTACGTTAACTGTTTTTAAGTTCCACCGGATAATGAGAGTACCAGAACTAGAGAGTGTACAACAGAAAACTGTTCACAGGAGGAAGCTTGCTGTTGCTTAGCTACCTATCTTTTTAATTTGGAATCTCCAGCAATTCGATAATGACTAGCCCTTAAGCTGCTAAATGCATTTGTTCGTGACACATTGTACCATTTCATATGTGCATTTCACCTATGTGTTACTGCTATTATTGTAGGGCTAAAGAGGGCGTTTATAATGGGGTTGTATTGTGGCGGAGATCACAAAACCGAAATATGTCGGTTACATAAGCAGTACTTGGTACGGGAAGTTCTTTGGTGGCTGATACAACAATGCAATTCAGAATAACTTGAGCCAAAAGAGCTGCTGCCTCTGCGCCTCCAGATCAGTCCCAAATATGAGAAAGTTATACATAATTTGTAAGTACTGCAACCAATCTGTAGTCTTTTAATGGTATGCATTCTCACATCAATTTAGGCATAATAAAGATACATAATTAATTGCAAATTAAAACGCTGCAACACTTAACATTTTTTGTCCGTTTAGCATTTTCTTATAAGTGAGAAAATGCCTGACTTTCAAAAATTGCCCAACTTTCGCAGAAATTTGTTGGAATAAGACCCTGAACTAGGCAATATTCGTAGGATAAATAGTGATGGGTTTTTTTTTTTAGGAATCTGGGAAAAACTTTGTGTTCAGTAATACTTTCTGATCAGTCCTAAAATTGATGTAAAGGGGCAGTTTATCTAGAGATTGCTTATGGCCACAGAACTGGTATAAGCACAGAAAGAAATTCTCTCTTTCCTAAACCTTTTTCCAGTACGTGGATCTAAAAAGGAAACTTTTTTATTTGCTATTAAAGTGATTCTTTCTTTCTTCCGCAGTTTTTCCCCTTAGGAGAGATCTCTCTGGCTGTTCCCTGACTGGTTGCACAAAATAGTCAAAGCAGCTTCTGCAGCAATACAGTTGAGGCTCACGTATGTTTGTAGAAGGGCATCCCGCCTTGGCCTCTGACTTCATGACGCAAGGCTGCTGGCGTAGCTGTGACAGCTCTGAGGGATGCCGCGCTTCCTCGCTGACATAGGTATGCCGGCAGTGCTTGTGGTAGTGACACAGCTGTGCCAAGGGGAAGGAATTGTTAGGTCTGCCATTACAACGGTGCGGGCTGAAAGCGCTCTGCCAGCCTGTGTTACAAGTACAATTTGCTGGCATAATTCATGGAAGCAGCGACTCCATCTTACATGTAGACGGGTTTGATTCGCAGGCGCAAAATGCAGCTCTTTGTAAAGGAACATCAGTGCTGTTTGCCGCTTACCTGGCGTGCCCAGCTGGACAAAGATTGGTTATTGAAGTTTTCTATGTTATATTTGTTATGATTTTGGAAGGATGAACTTGTCAATTTGAAAGCTAATTAGATTTTTAGTTCAGTGACGCAAACTTTCTTGGGAATCTATGATCAAGTTAATATAAAGAAAATGATGTATTTTGGCTCTTACAGATATACATTGTAGGTTTAAACATGAATCTGTGTAATCCTGGTTTAGGTATTTGTAAGGTTTTTTCCCTAGTGGAAAATACTGGCATATTTCAATGTCATTTTGTGCTCAATTAACCTCACTATTGACTTACAGATGTACAATAGAATTGCATCTCTTTTCCCTGTTATTGAGCTTTAATATGTATTTGTGGATCTCAGTTTCTGGGTCTGTAAATCTTTCTCATTAAGGTAATTTATTTTTAAGTTTACAAAGTATGTCGCTCTTGTATAGCCTCATATGTATTTTTTGTTGTGCCTTTATGTTGTTAATCCTTCATGCTTTAACATTGCATCCCAGGGCTTTAAACTGCCTATACATATGTCCTTGCTTTCCCAGCGCGGAGCCATTGCTGCACTGGCCTCCGTTTGCTTGCGGAATTCCGTGGAGGCTTCAGTACACGGGATGACAAAATGTAAAACCATACTCATAGATCACCTTATAAATATTTATTCATATAAATTCTTTAAAGAAATTAAATTACGTGTTCTATACAAAATAGGAGAGAGAGGCTTTTAGTGTCACTGACTGCAAATTGAAGTCATTTGTCTAGAAGGGTCAGGTGCCACTTTGCGGTAAGGAATTTGTCTGAGATCCAAGAAAGAAAAGATTGATAGTACAAAGAGATTGATGAAACGGGCACTGCAATATGCATACGAAGTTACGGGTTAATTAGGAGGATCTAAACAGGAAAGTTCCTTTGTGTGGAGAAGTGTCGTGTGCTGTTACTTTCAGAAGCGAGGTGTGCTGGCAGCCTTTTTGAACATGCAGAGTTGATTTTCTGAGATGTTTATGTGGAGATGTGTGGTTGCGAGTATCGGCGAGGTGGCAGATTACCAAGAGCACGTACGCTGCAGCTGATGAGTGCTTCTTAGGAAATTGAGTGGTTTGCATACATAGACACCATCTCTGCTCCTGTCTTTTTGCTTTTTGTTGTTGTTGATGTAAATTATAATGCTGGTGCTGTGATTCCGGTATCGGAGTAAAATCATTAATATTTCAGAATGCCAGGTTCTTCAGGTGTATCAGGTGACATGGCTATTTGTTATACTTTTTAATTACAAGCATGGTGCTTAGAGAAAAATCCTAAAGCTACAACTATGTAGCTTAGAAAATGAGAGCTGAGCAATCAACAAACATTGTTTTCTTGTTGATAGGAAAGCTGTTTTGAAAGAACAGACGCTCCAAACTGTTCCTTCTTGCATTAAAGTTCAGCAGCCACCTGGTACATTTAGTGGAGAACAACAAGCTTCTGTATGCAGATTCATGCATAAATTGAAACAGTACCATCTTTTGCAATAGTTACTCACACGGCAGAAAGAAAATTTTAAATTTGACTTAAATGCAGAAATCCCCAAATACTGTCTGTGCCCCTTGTGTCTTGTCCTATACAAGGACAAAATAGTGCAGATCTTTCAATGAGGCAGGAATAAAAAGCTCAACAAGCACTTCAGTATTTATTATTGTAATAGTAAATCATCTCCGTCTGCCTAGAAGATCTGTAAAACATACCTGCCGAGGGCAAGAGTAGGCACAGGCACGACAGACTGAGTTATACTTTTAAATACTGTGATTCTGATATTTTTATTATGATATTCTTAACTAAAATTTTGCGTTCATATAGCTTCACCTTATTCTTAGCCTCAGAGAGACAGATCTTGGGACACATAGCAGCTCTTATCTTCTACAATCCATTTCTCATTGAATATGGAGTGTCTGAAATTTTTTTAAATAGGAGGAGGAAGAGGACAGACAAGTTTTATCTTGTCTTACTGCTAAGTGTGAGATAGAAAAGGCCTTAACAAATTGTGGTGTATTGCTTTTTCACTGAAGATGGGAAAAATTGTTGAAGGGACAGCTATTTGAATCGCAGAATGTATTTCTACATTAAAGAAAGGCAGTTAGACTCTATGAGGCCCCTGGGAAATGTGATTGACGTTAAAAACAATCCTATTTTGTTTTACGATATTCCTGTAATAATGAATGTTAGCTTCTTATGTGGTTAGATATCTGTTTATTCACATAATTCTGAGTACAAAAGGAGCTGTAGAAAACATTCTAGGTACTGGAAAAACAACACTGTCTTTTCTTTTTTACATTTTTACTTGTAGGACCTGTTTTCCATACTTGTAGCTTTTTTCTCTTATGTTAACATGAGACCAGATATGAGAAATTCTGTCCAAACAAATGAGTTTGAACGTGTCCCACAATGCTGACACGCACTGTCAAAGTGGTGTCGCAGGCGCAGTTCTAGTGGCCTTTTTGTGGTACTTAACCTCCCTGCTTGAGTGGCAGCTCACCTCCCGCCAGCCTTTCCACCACATCAAGAAGAAAGATACTTCTACTTTATAAAGAAATACAGCTTATTGGTGTTTTTCTCTACTGCAAGGATTATTATTTTTTTTTTGCACTTGATAGACATAGTGCCTGTTTAATGTGAAATTCTTTGGTTTTCTGTTTGTTTATTCTTTTTTTTTTTTTCTTTTTTCAGAAACCAAAACAAAAGGACTGGCATCCTCCTGGAGGATTTATTTTAGGACTCTGGGCATTGATCATCATGGTTTTCTTCAAAACATATGGAATCAAGCACATGAAACACATCTTCTGAATTTGAGCAAGGAAGATGATTGCATTGACTGCTACTGCGGAGTCCTTGGGGTCATCTGAGTGCTCTGTATGTGTATTATGGTTGTAGTGAAAAAACAGTGTTGAGCTCTCGCTTCTAAAGGGTCTTTTGAAGTCATCTCTTCTGCCTCCTTTTCTGAAAATAGTCTAACAAATGGTTTTAATGTTAGAGGTTTGGTTTGTTGTTTTTTTTTTTTACTTTGTCCTGTTTTAAACATATTTTAATACTTTTCTGAGCAGTTTTTCTTCCTGGTTAAATTTGGAAAAAAAGGAGGGACCTAAACACAGTAACAGAATTTCTGAGGTTGATTGTGAATTGTAAATGGGCAAATTCTTTCCCCCATACTTCAAAGTAAATCTTAGAAATAGTCAGCCTGTCACTAAAGAGCTAGACATTGTGCAGAACATTATTTAAGACGTCATTTTATCAATAAAAACTTAAGCCACTTTGCAGACTTTGGCATGACGTATTGAAAGCTTTTTCACAAAAATAAAAATACTCTAGAAAATATGGATTTTCTTTCCTTATTCTTTTTTCTTCCCTGTTAAATACAAGCCTTATATCAGTCCTTTCACCCTAGGCAGTTTTGAGTCTAGGATTCTATGAGTTGGTGAAAGTGAAACAAAAATATATGATGACCTCACTGAATCTACTTCAAAAAAAGTGAAACTACGACTTCACCGTGTCCATTAGGAACCCTTCATAGGTGGTATATTTTCACTCCATACAATTTGGAGTTGGATGCTTTCAGGATTTTCAATGCACTGGATTTTTGCATAGAAGAAAATAGACTCTGGCATTAGGAAGAAAAATGTTACAAATTGTACTATTGTATTCTGTAGTTTCTGAGCCCTTAGAAAATGAGCTTTATTCCCTAGGTTTTGTAAATTCTCTTTTGGCATATTGAATTGTAATTCTTGGACATTTACTGATGAATGTACGCTAAAAGGGTTTTGGCTGTATATTGGTGAATAGAAGAGCAGGTTTGTGCGTGTATAGACACAAGTCTGTCAGGAAGGAGAAGCTTTTGCGGTATGCTTTTGGAACCTGTTCTCTAGCTTAATCATAATAAAGTTTACACAATGCGTACTTGGTGTAAATGCTAGATATGTATCAAAGTTATTAGGAATTATTTGTAATCACACATAATATCAGAGCCAATATCTTTTTTTCTTAGAATATGGTATTAAGCATTTTCATATTGTACAGAACATACAAATCGGAGTGCTTAAACATTTTTATTGTCCTTTTTTCTTCTCTTTCAGATTGATTGTGGCATCCGGTTAGGGGTAGCGAACTTGTCAGAGAGCCGTGTGTATGCACTGACTGGGAGGGCTGCAGAGAAGGCAGCCATTGAGGCTTCCAGATGTTTCTAAGGGCTGATGCCAGAGAACAATCAAAAGAACAGTGTAGTACATCTCTTGAGTATTAAAACCTTATTTTTTTCTCCATACATCTTCTAGTCTTGGAGAGGATAAGTGCAGAATGATCCATTATCAGGAGGCAGACACTTGCCTGCTACACTTCTACCTCTCTATAAAAGTTCTGGTACTGAGAACTTTGTTGTGCTTTTTGGTGAACAGTAGGAATTGTTTTCAGTAGCATGTGCTAAGCACCAGGAATAGGTTTAATCTGTATTTAAAACAAAAGCAGTCCTACACCACTGTCCTTGTATTTCTGTAAACTGATACTCTGTGATAAATAATACTAGAAATTTCTTCCCAGTTTGCTGATGAGACGTTTTTCTATAACTGATGCTGAGGTATCCCCTGCCAACAACAGCACAAGGTACTGTGAAAGGTGAAAGCTCTGTTTGCTGATGGTGGAGAGGGAGGAGTTGAATGGGTCTGAGCAGCGTTCCTAGTGCTGGATCTCTGGATCTCTTCACAGCGTGATGGAGTTTGGGGTTGTTTTTTTGGATAGCATCCTTCATAAGCAATGACTTTGTATCCAAAATCTGATACAACAGTGACTTCTTAAAATGACAACACCCGCCCCCCTCTTCCCCCCCACCCCAGCCAGCTATTTCTAATGCAACAATCAGAACTAAGATCTGTTGTGGACAGACTGTATAAAAATGCAGAGAGACACTATAGAAATGTGTGGACACAGTATAGAAATGAATCCTACAGAATTTCTTAAAGGATTTGCTTAGCTTTCACTTTTTAATCCAGCCTTTGATACTCTTCTTCAATTATAATGAACATTTTTAATCAAATATTTATTTTATAGGCAAATTTTGTCACACTTCAAGAAGTGGCTAAAGTGAAGTTGATAGAGCTTTGTGCCTTGCTTCAATTGCAATTACACTTATTCAGATTCCTCAGGCCTTATTCAATTTTTCTCTTTTCCTCTTTCAGCCACCTTTTGCAGGAAGTGATAGATAGAAACATCTACAGAACTCAGCTGAATTTTGCAAGTAGCAGAAGATACCAAAGATGTTGTCTTTTTAAAAAGCTTATCTGCTTGGGGGAAAGGAGGCAATTAGGTGGATTATTAAAATGCAATTTATGAATAGAAGCACTCAGTAAGTGTGCCTGTGAAGGCGATTAATTTGAAGTGAGAACAACAATTTGACTGGAATGCAGCAAACTACGCTTTGGGCCTTCCTAACATTTTTATATGCGCAAAGCGAGGAGTTGAAATAGATTGTTCTCAGAGTCACCATAAAGTTGCCTGTGCTACACTTGTGAGACGGTATTTTCTATGCTGTGATAACTTTTATTCCTTGAATAGTTATAGTCTGGAAGCAGGTATAGAAATGTTACAGAATTGTCTGTCAGTGTGTTTGTATATTTATTTATTTAAAGTTTTATTAATCTTTTCGTTTTCCCTGAGAGCCCTTCAAGCTCCGTTTGGGATGTGGGCTCTGGGAACCAGCCAGGTCGTTCTCACTCACGAACCGTTCGTGGTGTTCATGCCAAACAATGCGCTTGTGCAGTATAGGCGCTTCCTCTGTTGTGCACGGATTATCTTTTTAATGGAATCCAGAAAACAAGCCAGATGGCAGTTTCTTGATGTTTCTTTGCATAGAAACTTCTAGAGCAGGATTAAATTTCAGCATTTTGTGAGTTCGATAGATCTGTGAACCAAGCATGCCCGTGCTTGCAAGATTTTGTTCGTTCGTGTCCGCACCCTGTATTATGTAACTGCATTGACAGGTCTTGCCGTGGCTTTCATAGACATTGTTTGGAATACTCACGGATTATAAAAATATGAGTTGTTTCATTTCAGTTTTTCAGCTCTCTTTCGGGATCCCGTATTGAAATGCATTACTATTACTGAACTGAAGAAAAGGTAAGTTAACAGTAGGGTTATACTCTCATACAGCTGCTCTCATGTCTCTGCACTTCATTTGATTTCTGAACTGTCTATGAAATACTGTATATATTGGAGAACGCTGTTCTGTGTGACCATGCCCAAACGTTTACACAAATGTATGACTCTAAGCTGCACTTCTGTAACAGACTGAAAAGTGAGATCAGTGAAAATCAGTGAAGAAGCCTGAGCAGTGATGAGGCAATCAGTGTTTCATTGGTCTATGCCAGCTAAATCTTTTTACATTTATGTGACTGTCACCATGAAATGCTGTCGTCGTGGTATAAGCAAAGATCGTAGACTGTTCAAAAGTCTTTATCTTCACAAGTACCGTTAGTGCTAGTGTTTCTCTTCTAGAGAGTGAACTCTTCTTTTCTTTTTTTTTTTTTTTTTTCTGTCAGTTGTTTTTTTCCCTGTAAAAGCTGATCTCCATTACTGATTACAGAAAAGTAAATGTGATCCGGTTCTAATTCCTGAGTGTCTGCAAATTGAGCCCGTTTCCATCTCTTGTTTCAGCAGTCAGTGATTTCCATCCTCTGGCACCACATCCATGAAACACAGCAGAAGCGAATGGATCTTGTGGTCTAATGTGCATTCAGATGGGCATCATTGTGTGCTAAATCAGGGCTGAGTTGCGCATAGTAATAGATCAGTGATTTATGACGGAGCAAAGACCACATTCAGCTGTGAATTTATCATGGGTGGAGAGGATTTTCAGAGTGATGAGGGCAGGGAGGTGTTATGCTGTATTCCTCAACGTGTAAGAGAGATTTGAAGGACTAACTGTCCCACCGAGGCAGACAAGCGAAGTCTGCAGCCCTGGCAATCCTGATACCAACAGCACATCATGCAAGTTTTTTTTGAAGCTTGAGAGCTGCTTCTTTCTCCTCTCCGATGGATGCTTAGAGGGAAGGAATAAAAAGAAGTTTCTGGTGTGAAGACATCCAAAAACCGAGCTAATTACCCCTTCAGTATAGATGGGGAAATGAGGTGCTGCCAGCTGCTGGTAAATGGTTATATTTGATCCAGTACTTTGTTGTGTTGTGAACTGAAAAGCTTCTAGACATTCGGGATTATTTGGACTTGATAAAAAATAGATGAAGTGGAAGGCAATTCATGAAGTGGGAATATGGTGTATTTCACAGAGTCTGCAGCATTTGGAGAGATGACAACCTTTGTATGTGGGTACCATTTGGGGACAAGTATCGGGGGTGTCAGAAACCTCGTTCTCCGGGTGTACAGATCTTCCAGCTCTGTGTCACAAAGCTGTGTGTGACCTGGTAGAATTGTATCGTGCTTCCAGACTAACTTACCTTTGGGCTGAGGACAAGCATAAAATATTTCACCCTAGAGACTAATCTATCCATAAAGTTATGAACTAGAGGAAATAGCAGTGTATCTAATGACAGTGTCTTCTTAACCATCACTTCAATGCTTCTGTACAATAATGAGGATAATAGTTTTTGCATTTTTAAGTGGTGAAAGGCAAATTTAAAAAACGAAACAAAACACAACAGAGAAATGTGTTTCTCATGGAAGATAATATACTCTGCTGCATGCACTCTGCTATTATTTCTGCTTTCCCTCTTTCCGTGAACTTTTAAAATAATATGCTGTAGGGAAGCGCATCTTGAAAGCGTTGGTGTTTTATGATGAAAACTTGTATATGCTGCATAACATACTCTGAAATCAGCATTTCATTGCACTAATTTCACTTGCAAGTTCTTTAAAATGAGTTACTTCTTCTCCCTTAATGAGGATTTCTGCCTGATTTAGTGATTAAATTTATAGTGTTTAAGGTTTCAGTTCAAAGTTTATGAAGATGTACATCTGTTAATGTTTGATTGTGCTGTGTCTTCTTCCCCATGCAAATTTTAGATTTAACCCTTTTTTTCTTTATTTCTTTCTTTAATGTACGTGCACAAAGAACACTGAAGCCTTGTCCACAACTACCAGAAGCAGACTGTTTCGATAGTGTAACAGCAGTGCTGGCAAAGCTCTGCCACAGATGCTGTTTCTTACAAAGTGACTTTTTTCACGCTGCTGACCACTATGTAGGTTTGGTGAGGCAGCGCTGTAGGGACCAGGCAGCCGGGCTGTGGGTTATTTGGGAGATTCGTGGTGTGTCCTGACTAGTCCCTGTGTCAAAGTTGACTAATCTGAAATAGCGAATGTATTTCCTTTCTTGCCTGCAACGGGACTTGCTGGAACAATGCTGTCATATATTAAACGCTTGGCTAGGCCCACTGGGTTTGCACGTAGCGGACATTTTAAGCTTAGGCTCTGTCCTTCATGCCCAGTTCCAGTATAACGGTCACTTACTTCCTTTGCCAAATGCTTTGATATTTACCAATGAAGATACTGCTGACTGGGTTTTGTGAAGTTACTCTTTCTGTACTGGTTTTCGAGGTTGTTTGTAGCTCAAAATTTTACAGCTCAGATTGCGATGATTTTAGGGTCCCCTTAGTTCCCTTGGTCTTTATAATGCAAGTGGAATGGCAAACAGGGCCATCAGTATGTCATTGCAATGTATGTTTGTATTTTGTACAGTTGTTTTATGTACCCTTGGCTGCACTAGTCCCTGTCTTTGCCTTTTTTTTTTTTTTTTTTTTTTTATGTGTGTATTGGTTTTCAGCACTTGCTTTTGCAGCTCATTTCTGTATAGTTGCTCCTTCTCTGCAGTATCATTTGCAATGGACTGACCAGGAATAGCTTTTTAGTGTTTCATGTAATGCTTGTCTACAGATGTAGCCATATTAAAAAAAAATAAAATAATAATGCTGTAGTGGGAAGTGTTCTAATTTTGTCCAACACAAATGAACAGTCCCACTGAATACCAGTAACCTCTTTCAATTTTGGCTGTGTGCGCAGCTTGGTTACAGCAAGGATGCGGTGGGGGGAAGCATATCCTCATAGGTTATAAATCTGTTCACTTCTTCTGCCTTTTTTGGTAAAACATAATCCAAACTAAAGCTCTTACCTTAAACTCAGCCACACCTAACGGTTCCCTTCAGAACTTCCTTCACTTTGCTATTGACAGACGTGCATCACGCTGTGTGTTTGGATCCTAACCAGTAGGCTCCAACTCATCTGATAGCCAAAGGGAAGTCAGCAAAGTCCTAAAACCTTATACTTTGCTAAATATGCATTATTCCCTTTATCTTCCCTGTACTTCAGGAAGTATCTAGTGTCCTAAAAAGCTACTGATGTTATCTTAACAGTTGTCTGGGTTGTGTAAGGAAGCTGACAGATTTAAATGTCACTAGGCATCTCCTGAAGGAGATAAACCTGTTGTGAGAAACCGAATTATTAAGATGACTTTCCTTGGCTGTTAAAAAGGGTCCAGTCTTGCTCTCCATCTGAGCTATGTGCTTTGACGTTGCTTTCAGTAAAATGAAAATGCAGTTACTGTTGTTGGATCCTGTGGCTGCCTGGCACATTGTGAGTATGGCAAGATTGGGCTTTCGGGTACAAGTTGTTGTTCATTGGATGCAATTTTTTTTTCTTATTTTTTATTTATTTGTTTATTTAGACAGTCTATCCTCTGTATCCTGTGCCTAGGAGCGACCTATGGTAGATGTTGAGGGAAGAGCACAGAGAAGCAGAGAAAATGTATTGAGACATTTTCCTGTGGAATTCTGCTAGAAACCTTAAGCTGAAGATGTATCCTCTTTGCCTTATTTCCTATGTTCAGGTGGGTTCCATGGGTGAAGATCTTCTCTTTTATCTGTAGCTTCTTTGGAAGCCTTAGAAGAGACACCTTGCAAAACTAGTTGTGTGTTCATCACCTGGATCTTCTTGTCCACTTGCTTCAGAGAACTTTGAAGAACTCTCAACAGATTTGCAAGGCATGACTTTTCTTACAAAAGCTGCATTACATCTTAGCCAATGTATCTTCTTGATTGATGACTGCCGATTTTGTTACAGTTTTCCATCCATTCGTCTGGGTCGCTGGGGTGGTTTGTAGTTTCCTGTCTTTTCTGTCTTTCTGACAACTGCTGGTCAAAGTACTCCACAGTGAACACTATATGTTGATCATCTGCTGAGTAGTTTCTCTGGCTCAGCCTGCTGTTCAACGACAGACAACACAAAGAAATGTCTCCCTTTTCTGCTGGCAGTGCAAGAGTGTGTCCTGTGGCAGCTGTGTGCTCTCTTGCCGGCACCCCTGGGAAGGTGCCGCAGAAGGGAAGGAGATGCTGGGTCACGACCTGTTTCTGCACGTCTGCATTTGCCGTGAAGCCTGTTTTACAGTCAGCCGCGGTAAAAGTCATCATCTGTTTCCACTGTGATGCTGAAACTCTGTCCTCACAGTGGTCAAAGGGTATCATTTGACATTTCACGTTTTGTTGTAATTTTCAGTATAGAAAACATTTAACAATCTAGTGGGTTTAACAGTATTTAGCATAAGCAGAGCCATTTTACAGCCAGTTTATAAAACATCCTTTGAGTTTTATACTTTGCTACTTCAGTACGGAGAAATTTTCACCACCCTTAGACTCTTGCCCTTTCATATATCCTTGTTTGTTTTTTTTTTTTTTTTTTAAAGGAGACTGTCCTTAATTTTTTTTTTCTTCTCTTCGTTTCTCCTTATAAAATCTTACATTTGTGAGATGCAAGGTGTGCTTTTGCAGTAGGCAGCCGGAACTCAAAGTGATCGGTGTTAACCGACACACCAGAAAAGGTGAAGTATTGATACCTGTAAGGTTTCTGTACTTTCTTATCTTTTGCACTACGTTTTCTTACCTTAAAAGTACTCTTTCACTGTTTAGCTGTTTCTTTATGTTTTTTAATCCCTAAGCTAGGTTTTTAGTTGAACTGGAAACTGCACCTTCTTGCATCAAATACTTTCATTAGTTGGAAATTTTCAGAGTTATTGTGGTACGTGAAAGATTTGTAAAATACTGAAAAGAAACTTCTGCAGGACAGCCATTGCTGTTGAGCCACAACTTCCCACTGTCAGCTCCAGCCTGACTTTGATCTTCCTGTTGCAGGGCAGTAGAGCTAAGCTAGCACAAACCACCCTTTCCTCCGCACTCTCCACATTCCCCTCACCCCATCCCCCAGTGTGTTTCCAGCTATTTTTAGATTATTGTGTCCTTAGAGCTATTTTGGCTAAAAATCACTTCATTTCATATGAAGTTTGCCTGAGAAATAATGCAGGACAAGACCCAAGTGAGCACCTCCTGCAGAATTTTATCAATTTACACTCCTGTTTGTATATGTATGTAATATATGAAATCGCCATTGCGTGTGCTACTGGCTAGAGCCAGGGGAAGCTGTGTCTCTTCTAAAATGTAGTGCTAAGGCTGTAACTTGGTCTTAGAAAGTTTCTTGACCTCTCCTTTCCTCAGCTCCCTTACCCAGGAATAAACAGTATTAACTGGTCTTTCTGAGGTGCTTTAGCACTTTGCATGGAAAGTTTTCTCAAAGTGCATCGTGGTTTTGCTTTGTGTCGCGATGCTGTTAGCCGGGCACCCTGCAACCGCTGTGCCAAAATAACAGAAAGCCACGGTTGTATTTTTCTGTTGTTAGTTGCAGAGGTATTTTCTTTATCATTCTCAATTCCAGTTACACATATCGCAGCATAAGAGCTGTGGTTCTTCAAGATGATAAATAGCTGTGCTTATGAAGCCAAGCATAAAAGCATTAAGGTATGCAAGGAGTTCAGAACTAAAGTAACATAGATCTTAAAACTGCTGATGTCTGTAAACACTGTTTTGCGACAGTTTTTAATATGTGAAATGATGCGTGCTGAAGCTCGTGAATCGATGAAATTATAGTGAAGGGTGTAAGATGACAGCATAAACCAGAGAATGGCAGCAGTGCCTAGTTTGTGCTACTTATCTCTGCTCTGACAGCATTTTCTATCATAAATCTGTTTGGTTTAGAACTAGGCTATAAAACCTTACGTCAGGCTGAAATGTAGCAGGATATGGTGTAGTTCAAAAATTGTGCTCTTACAGAAAAATACAGCAGTAATTTGTAAATTAAAATTACACTAAAAATTATTTACATTTCTTTTGCACTCTTAGAACTTGTGCTTTTTGCACTGGATTTATGTTCCATATAAATCTGTGTGATCAATACTGTTTAAAACTTGCCGTCTCTTTGGCTTCATCAAATTCCTTTTGCAGTGAATTTTATGTATACAGGTGTGACTTACTCTTAGAAAATACTCCTTCATACTTTTTGTAATTAGATGGAGGAACTTGCTGAAACTCCACAAGCAGTTGATGATACTAAAGTGAGGTTTGGGTTTGTTTTGTTTAAAAGACTGGATGTGTACACGGGTAACAAGAACACATAGTTGTTATTATTAACAGGAACTGAAGAAGGAATATTACAATCCTTGTCTTTACTCTGTTAGAAATTGGGAGACCTGATGTCAGTTTATCCCATGTTTCTCCTTCACATTCTTAATGCTTCGTCTGATCTACTTGGTATTGACCAGTCTTGCAGACAGGAAACGAGCACGTGGAGCACAGCCCAGGCTGGCAAGTCCCCACACTTCTACTGAATACTAAAAGTAGATCAGTGTAATCTACTTTAAAATGATCCATTTTTAACAATAACATAACTAAACATTTAGCATACACATCCTGCAGTCCTTGATTAATGGAAAAACTAAGAGCTCTATTTTAGAATGACAAGATCTTTTTATTATTATATCACTAATAAAATAACAAAAGGATGGTGGCATCAGTGGACCGACTGTGATCTGTACCATCTCTTCAGTCACGTTAGAAATGATCTGTAAATCAATTTGACAGAGTTCATCAATTTGAGCAATATATGCTGGATACACGCTCCAGTACACATGCTGAAAGGGATGTTCAAATTACCATTAGTTCAAAATCCATTCTGTTTTTTGTAGAATGTTGTGAAATCAAGTGGAAAGAATAAAACACAGTCAGTGAAAGAGGGAGAGTTAAACACCAGCTGACAAGAGACAGGGT
Source organism: Vanellus vanellus (assembly GCF_965231255.1). NCBI lineage: Eukaryota > Metazoa > Chordata > Aves > Charadriiformes > Charadriidae > Vanellus > Vanellus vanellus. The sequence continues at coordinate 68,951,843 of NC_138910.1, forward strand.
ACAAGGACTTGGCAATAGTAGACCTTTGCATTCAGTTTGTATGCTGAGTGGTGTGTACCAGGAAGAACACCGAAAGAAAACTTTTAAGGCAAAATAGGTTATTGTTTCTTGCTCTTTGATAGTGGGGAGGGCTGCAGCAAGGAGAGTGGCTCTTGGAGGCCTGCTGTGCAGGTCCAGGCAGTGTTATGGGGTAACGCTGTATCGCCCCTGACAGGGCGTTCACTTTGTCTCCAGAGAATCGGGATAGCTGTAGGGCAGCTGCAGCTATTGCTATCCAGTTTAGGAAAGAGGAAGACCATGGGTCATAAGTGGGTTTAAATGATGGTGAGTTCGGTCCCAGTTCTACGTGTTGCCTCTGAGGTTCAGCTTCTTGGATTTAGACGTTTTAAGGTAATACCTTTGTTCTAGCTTTAGTAGTTGCCTAATGAGAGACAGTTTTCATCACCTGAGGTATAATGTTTCATGCAATAATTACTCCTACTGATTACTTTGAAGGAATTAGAGATTTAGTATTTGTGAGGCAAAAGGAAAAATAATTCTATAACTGAAATCTTCTTTATTCGCAAGCCAAATGTAACCCAGTAGTTCACACGGTGAGGTTCCACATACAGCACTAGCATTGTCCCCCCACCCCGGTTTGCAGGGACTCACCGTGCATGTGTACTTCTTGAAAAAATTGCCAAGTGTAACTTTGCTCTTTTCAAGGGAAGAGTTTTGTATACGTGGAACTCTTTTCACATCCCAACTTCAGTGCAATCCAGGATCTCTGAGATCAGCGATGATCTTGGAACAGTGGAAGGCAGAGATTTTTGCAGTTGCAGTGTTGTACTCTTTTTGGCCAGTATGGCTGGTATTGTAGTACCTGGTAGCGTAACTTCTTGATTCCAGAAATTTGGTCATGTTGTTTCAAGGCGTTGTTGCCCGGTTTGTAGCGTGTTGCCTTAGGAGGGTTGCTCCCTCAGCCTCTTGCAGGACTACAAGAGGCAAACCAGAACACAACCCCTCCAGCCTTAAGCCGGTCTCTTCACTGAAAAGCATGCTGCTAGAGATAGGGATTTTTTTGGATGAACTTTGCCTTCCTCCCTCCCACCCCTAATTAAAAACCAGCAGCTTGATAGCACAGCAGCAAATGCACATTAATATCAAACAGAATTTTCACTACTGTTTTCATATTAACATGAGATGTCAGAATGTAAAGTTAGCTAGATCTGCACATGGGACCATTCTTGCTGTTAAAGGCTTTAGGCTGGAAAGGAGCCCAAAATTTTTAGAAGAAATGCAACATTTCCAGATCAAATATTAATTACATGCTATATAGAATCATATTTTTCAAACAAATTTTATAAATAAAAAGCTAGGCCTTTCAAACCATCAGCAATATTAATTTTGGATTTGAAAGATTATGAAAGATAGACAACCACATAACTGTGACTTAGAAAAATACTGGCCTAGGTTGCATAAAAAACCTCCATTAAATAAATAGCGTAAGTTTTCACTATGAAAATTCAGTGGCATTGTACTTTAAAAAACTGTAATGAATTAACCATCCGTTAATGATACTCAAGTTGTTCTTCACAAATCACATACACATACAGGAAGTCAGATGGCCAGAAAAGGCTATATACTGGATTAATACAATTTGACAGAAAGTACTCTTGATATGCTCTGCTCCTTCATCGTAACTTCCTGACTGTTGTTGCAGTCATCAGCTGCAAATCCTGTTACCCTTCTCCTCTAGGTCGCCTTGCTGTCCCAGAAGGTCCAATGCCCCGAAGGCTGACGCAGTGGGTGACCGTGATTGCGGTCTTGTGCATTCATCCTTCAGACCACCGGTTTAATCTCAGGGTGATTTACAGTGAGTGGTTCTGGTTTCCAGTCTGGTTGGAAAAAGTGAATATTGAAAGTCCGTGCCCAGTTCTCAAACACGCGTTTCTCTGTGATGAAACGATGATGACTGCCCTTTCGTCCCCGCTCGTGTGAAATGTACATTGTGCATTCATCAGGTCCCAAAGGTTCGTAATAATGATAAGGTACTGAAAGATGATTAGGATCCCTGTGGAAGAAAGAAAATAGATGGAAGCCTGAGATGTTCTTTTTCACTGATTGAAAAGATGCTATCTTTAATAAGCTGATGGGCTCAAATCCACTTTTTCTACCAGTTAAATCAAATTCCTAGGTAGCTATATTTTTCTTGCATATTTAATATATCAGAATGGTGCAAAGGCGTTTTCTTTGCTCTTTCTGTTGCTCTCCTTTAATCCCCTCCTCCCAGTTAAATAAAGGACAGCAGTAGCTCAAAAACAAGAGTGCGCGCTGCAGGGCTGTGTTACTACTTTGAAATTTGAAGCAAACTGCTTAAGAGATTTATATCTAGATTGTGATTTGTAAAAAGCCTTGCAGAGGTATTTACTGAACTGGGGGAAGAAAGGGAAGGGGAAGCTAGAGGGGAGGTGGTTATCTGTGTCACATCAGCTCAGTTGAACATTCCCAGCATGGTGCATGAGGTTCTGAGTGCACAACTTCAATGAGGCTGTCTGCGTGCTGGGTCAGTGGTACGGTCTGCTGTGGCTGGGTTTATAATCAAACATCTGATGCACAAATGAGTTCTTTTTGATTTTACAGTGGCAACTTTCATGTATCTAAGCTAAAAATTAAAACCATTCACCCACAGTATCCTCCTGACCTTGTGAGCCCGTTGGCATTAACCAGCAGGAGATGCAGTACTCACGTGGTGACACATAGGATACGCCAAAGACCAATTAGATATTTAGGATAGAGTTCATTTTAGCAGTTCTAACCTCAATGTTTTGATGTTACAGTCTGTAAAAGGCACATTTGTATCATAATAAGCCGGTGATGTTTTAGTCTCCTATTGTTTTATTCTCTACATTAAACTGTACCCATTAGTTTTACTTTGGGCACGGGCATTTTGGGCTGACAAGAGCCCATACAACCGTCTCTGTCATAAATGCAAAGAGAGAGAGAGCTGTCCCAGACAGAATAACCCAATTGTACTGATCTTCACAGTTGCTACCAACAAACTATTTTCTAGTGGCAGAGAAGTTAATCTAAGTATTACTATTTAGTGAAGCCTTGGACTGTTCTGTGTTAAAGTCTGAGCTGAACAGGACCGTAGTACAGAGCATGAAATCTCACGCAGATTCAGGGCTGTCAACTCTAATACAGAGTTGATTATTTTCATTTTGAGGAGCTAATATTTAAGCTCACTTTCAATTGAATGCATCCACAATCTGTCAGTATTCTGTCCTGGTCATTATTTTTACTGTGTAATTCTGTCACCTACGCAATTCTCTAATTTTTCTTATTTTACCATTATCCATATTGTATATGCAGTGGTAATGTATGATACTGCTGCTGCTTTCCATTTGTACCTTAGATTAACGTTTTAATTCAATCAATCTGGCTTCCTGGTAACACAACACGGTGATCAATCTTACAAGACCAGAATAACAATAAAATTATATTTCTAGAATAAGATGGATTCTAAATTTACTGTATATATTCTCACCGGAATACATAAGAGAGTGAAAAGAAATCCTTCAATACCTCACCTACAGAAAACATATTTATAATGTAAAAACTACCCTTCATATAGAAATTTAATACCTTTTTTACCTACAACTATTAGATCTCAATCTTCAATTATTTTTTTCATATACTTTTTTGATATATTGGACCTCTTTTTATAATCTCTTAAATGAATCATTTGTATGGTTACTGTAAATCTAACAGGATACATTTTAATGTTATTTATTTTGTTCTTAAGAACTACTAAACAAATAGGCCTCTGCCTCTCATTTGGACTGCTCTTCCTTTCCGCACTGAACCTGGATTTTATTCTTGTGTTCTCGAGGGTAAACCTGTATTGCTTGGTGGATATTTACTGCTTTAAAGGTAGGATTAGTAAAGTTGAATTCTTATCTCTGACAGACTTTGAACAAATGCAGTCCCAGGGGAAGTAAGTTAACTGCTCTGGGGCGAGTGCTGCACCGTGAGCCTGCAAGGCCGGTGGCCCCGACACCTCCGGGTACATTTGGTTGGGATCCTCCCTCCACTGCCCCACCTCACCCCTTTTTTTTAATAAAGGCCTGAGTTGGGCTTGCAGGACATAAACTGGAAAAGCAAAAAAGCAGGAAATTAATTGCTGTGAGTCTCTTACCTATTCCTTTGCTGTACGCTGAAGTTAGCGATGGATGATTGTCGTAACTGAAATCAGATTTCTCATAGAGGATCTATAGGAATGCTGGTCTTTTTTTTTTTTCTCCACACAACCCCCAAAGTATACAGGAACAGGGGGTGGGTGGATCAGATGGAGAAAGGAAGGAGAGAAGGCTTGATAGTGGTCCTCTTTCTTCTCCCTCACTCTGCTAACTTATTATTTACCTAGGGTTACACTCTTCTGTTACCTCTTGGAAGCAATGTTTTGAAGCCTGTACCTCCCAGTAGGTGCTTTATCTCGTATCAGTATTCAACCAGTGGATATTTTAGCAATGGATTTCCCTTTTGAAGACAGGGATTCCACATTACATGAGAGGCTCTGAAGCTAACACCAGAGTATCCTAAGTGGATGCCCTTAGCTCCAGGCTGTAACGGGTCACTACATTTTATGCAACATCATGTCAGAAACAGTCCAGAAACACCTGCACAGGGCCTGGCAGGCGAGAGAGGCAGAGGAGCCTGGCCCAGGCGCCCTGCTGGGTTCAGGCATCCCCTGCTGGGTGCTGTCAAGGCTTGTATATATGTCTACTGGCTGAACTGGAGGTGAATTCAATGCAAAAATGAAAATGTTGGTGGCTTCAGACCTCTCCAAGACTACTCTTACAGCTGACTAAGGCTTTGAGGGTAAATTCCAAATGTTCTGTTTTGGATTTAGGAACTCTGAAAGGCAGTTAGGTACCTAGGACATTTTGCCTGAAGTCTTTCTCCTTCCATGGGAGTTCTGGATTCCCCCTAGACTGCATCCTAGTAAGGTTTGGATTTGAACTCTGGCTTGAGTAACTACCCCATAACCCAAATTAACTGTACTGTGTTATCTTCTAACTCTGCAATTAGCTTGTGTCACCAGCAAATGAAATGCATGAGTAATTTCTATACGGAAATTGCTTGCCACCTCATTTATTAACATTAAAACAGATGCTGTTTTATCACTGACTGATACTGGACATTAATCAGTATTTTGTCAGACTTTGCATGCATATTAATATCACAGCTGGGAGGAATCTAGGAAAGTTCCTCTGTAAAATCTACTATACTTCCTGCCTAATAGCCTGCCAGCACAGCAACCGTGCAAGTACGTGTACCCAACGGCAGTCATCTACTGTTTGCCACTTCAGTGCACATTTTTCCACAGATGGTATCCACCCACAGTGAAAGCTGAAAACACAGCAAACGGGGATTGCCTCAGAAGAAACAAGGCAGAAAAACAAAACCATCCCGTATCACATTCTTGTCAACCTCTTCCTTTAGAAATGACGAGCCGTCATAAATCAACCCACTAAAACTATATGTACTCACACGCTTTGTAAAATAATTTGTATTTTGAAGGGTGAATAAAGTTTCATTAATATGTTGAGTGATGGGCAAGGTGCTAGGACTATGAAGGTTTCTGGGTAATTTCTTGCCTTCTATTCCCATGATCCCGTTTCCTTGACCTCCATACCGGCCCTGTTTTCCAAAACATTTATGCATTTTGTTATTAAGGGAATGAGGCGAGATCCAGGCATATGGACCAAAGGGCATGACTGTCTCCCACAAAGTTTACAATCCTGTGAGCTCCCCTTCTTCCATCAAGCACCTCGTAAGTCCCGGGAAACAGAACTAGCAATAACTGCTTCTTTGCACTTGATTTAAACCACTTGAAAGTGGAGAGAGGGAGGTAAGAAAACACTAGATTTAAAAGCTGTACCCAAAGGAATAAATTAAAGGATTTCAAATGCCAATTTGCAGGCAAATTATCACAGATGGGAAATGGCCTGGCAGTCAGACGAGGATTCTTATAGGAAAATGATCTGGCTCTGTAATTGGAGCAAAAATTATTCATATTAGTTAAAATAAGGCTCAGAATTAAGCTTTAAGTTTCTATGAGTTCCAGAAGGTCCATGAAGAGGAGGGGGGGTTAAAGAGAGCTCTTCTCACTAACACCCTGAGTTTTCCTTGTGTGCATGAGCACCCAGAGATATCCGCAAGGAACCAACCTCTCGCTCCTGCCGATACTCCTGTGCGCAGAGACCGGAGTTATTACAAACTTCATTAAGGCTTGTCTGGGTCTTTCCCACCGATGCTCCTGAGCAGCCACAAAGAAAGGCAGCAGCGTTGCGGTGCCTTTAGGAATTGTGGTGCTACCTGTGCACTGCAGTCTGGCTGCTGATGGAGGGAGGCAAGAAGGAAACCCTTAACGTCCCAGTTCAGGAGTGAGCCCTGTGTGTGTGGCAGGCTGCCAAAGGCAGCTCAGAGAGGGGAAGTGCTTCCCATCTGGGGTGCTAGTTTGCTCCAGCAAAGGCTGGATTGGATCCCTGGGCACTGGAAAAAATACAGCAAGATGGCTTGTCTTTCTGGCGGCAAAAGAGTGAGAGGTGCACACGCTCTCCGAAATCTCTGCAATGTGCTTGGAAGCACCATCTTTCATCTTATTCTAGAATGTGCAAGTCAGATGTATTTAACAGCATGAGAATGATATCAAAGCCATTAACCCTTACTACAGCATAAATCTGTAGCAAAGGGATTCGATATTACATATAGCTTTGCTGTAAAGTACTAGAAATTTATAATAATCAGGTCACCAATTCCAGTTCAGCTATAAAAATCAATGTCCGGTGAAAGTAAATAGAAATGAATCTAAAACACGTTGTCGCAATTAATAGTGAGAAATCTTTCAGTCTGTACTCCAGACTCCCTCACTAGACTATTTTTTCTACACGGTTGGAAAGCAATTTGGTTAATGATCTTAAGCTAATAATTTGTAGCAGAATCAACAGTGTGATATTCACAATACCTTTGAGATGTCCTTCACGTTACAGATGTGATACTAATTTAGTTCCATGACAGTGATCACCCACACTCATTACTTACTCCACAAATTAATACTTAAAAAATAATGGGTATCTGCTGAAGTTGTAAATTTGATGACATTAACTTTGAATAGAAATAAGGAGTGTGCTGGTTTCTTTTTAAATCTTAATGATTGCTGTGCCACTAAAGTACCTGTACCATCTCACACACACGAGAGAGGGAGGGTGGGGTTTTTTGTTGTTTTTATTTTTGGTTTTTCTTTTTTAAATGGTAGACTTGTATTTTGTCTGACTGAAAACCAGGAAATATGGCTTAAAATTACAAAGTATTTCTTTATTTCTGCTGTTCTATTTTATTAGTCTGATTTCTTTGAAAGGAAGCACTGTTTTGCTCTTCAGCCACTCATTAAGACGTTAACTAAGAAGGTTAACTGTATTTATGGTAAGAGTTTCCTTTCACAGATCTTCATGGATAGCTTCTTCCACGCACGGCAACTACACTTTTCCACTGCATCATCTGGGGTATAAGCCTGAAGTAAAGATACTTTATATTCTTTTGAGTAAGAGGTGACCTTTTCCCTTTTTTTATGACCTCGTAAGTGTACCTTCATGTTAAGATATTTTTATGCAGGCTGTGAGCATTATTACATCTGTCAATGGTAGGATTGATTACAGCCTTTCTTGTGTTATAATTTAGTATTAATATTTGATTTCAGTGTACCAATTCTATGAAGGTCTTTCTATGGTTTCAGTGACAATTTTAGCCCCTTAAAAACAGCTGGTTGTTTATTTTAAGTATGTGTATCTAAACTAATCTGACTTTGCCTGAGATGTTAGGACTGAGCATTGCTTCACAGTGAATTGGTGTCTTCTGCATTTTTACATCATCAGTTTATTTAAGAATTACTTCCATGTGCTAATAGAATACAGCCACTTCTGGAGTAAGACAGACCAGCCACTTACAGAAACTGGTGTGTCTTGGCCAACTGAAATGACAGGGGAACTGAAATGCTGTGCTGTCGAAGGTATTTATGTTGTCTGGGATATCTGATCTAGTTTGTTATTTCCCTTGGAGAATTCATGATGAAATCTGGCAGTACATCACAGCATTTATCATCAGTGCTTTGTTATAATTTGTAGAAGTTCTTACAAAGTGGAATTTAGTGTTGACATTTTATATTGTAATTTCTTCAGGGATTTCTACTATGTGACCAGGACAAATGCAGATTCCTGAATGATCTTTTTCAGTGCTCAGAAGAAAGTCAAGGCAGTCCTGTTCTTTGATAGATGAGCTAACCTGTCACTGCAGCCTTGCTCCCCTTGCCCCTGAAAGGCATCTCAAATTAGTCAGGGAACCAGACTTCAGTGAGATCACTAAAATTTGCGACAGAAAATTCAAGCAAGTATTTCTTAGTGAAAGGGATTCATGAGCCGGTGATGAAACATTCCACTGATGCTGTTGTTCCAGACTGCCAGTACCAGCTCTGTGCATGGCTGGGCCACCTAATGGTGCGCGTGGGATCGGGGCTGGGTGTGGGCACATACCCAGATGTTTCGGAAAGGCCAGGGTGCTAGGCCTAGTAATGGACGGACAGGTGATATTTGAGCATCAGCATAAAGACTGCTGATGTAAAACAAATTTGTAGAGTTTATACTGGAATCGGTGCTTTGCCTCACGTGGCTAACGTGATTTTGGTCCAGTACCAGAAGTCCTGAAGACTGCTTCCCTCTATCACTGATCCACAGTGGGAAACCTTAACCAGCGCCGTGGGCCTGAGTCCTGAATGTGGCTGGAGGCACCACGGAGCCGTAAAATGCACACCTGCTGTTACTTTATACAACAGCATGAAGGCATCACATAGCTTGCACTGGCAAAATACCTATGCTGTATCCACCACTTGTGCCCCACACCCTGCATGACCCAAATGGGGCATTACAGGACTGATAATCTATTCTGATATTCCAAATTCCGGGGTTTTTTTGGTAGGGATTATTTAGGAAGCTATTTTACTGGAAGACTGGGATTCATGTGACAGACATACAACATTGATTTGAGTTGTGTAGAAAGTTCAATTTAGAAGCTAGTCACTGTGAGAACTCTGTTCCTCTATTAACTGAGGGGGGAAACTTTAAAAACAAATTAAAAGTAATGTTTTCCAGTACTTCTTTTTTGAGATTAATTTCATGCCAATTATTGCATTACTTTTAGCTGATAAATATTCAGAGACTAAAAGAAACCAACAAGATGGATTAACTCTCCCACACTACAAACAAAATTTCTAAATATTTTATAGAACATAATTAAATGCTGTTTGTTGTTTTCAGAATCAGATCTTGGTACATGTTAATTAATTGCTTTAAGAGGGCTGAAGACATGTTGCAGAGAAAAAAAAATTAAAATATTCAGATATTTATCTGTAACATTCAACCTTGTTGGCTAATAATGGTTGCAAAATAAATCCTACCTGCAGAAATCCGGTGGCACCATGCCATAAACATTTATCCTGTCACAGAGCTCTAACGCGATAGTCATTGTGAACCAGCCCGTGCTAAGCCAAGTGTTGGATATCTTCCTGAAAGCAAAAACATAATTTAAGTTTCTAGGCTGACAAATAATTCTTGAGATATCTGAAGCAATTTCTGAGCATTTTTTTTTTATTCTTGTGAAAGGTTATGAAAATTGGGCAACCAAGGCTACTTTGCTCATTCATCTTTTAATGATTTTTGCTAGTGTCTTCTGTCAGTGGACTAATCTATGCAGAAACTGCCCTTGCTGTAATTAATTTTGGGCACGGCAATGTTAATATTTAGCTGACCTTTTAGTGAGTTTACCTTAAGTGACTGAAACTTCATGGCCTATATTTATATTCTTCCGCTAGTAATCTATACACATCTATAATCACCTAATGGAGCTTACACGCTAAGTGCTCAGGAAGCTGCATCACCGGGGATGGAGAGGGCTGCTTAAAATGCTGCCTCCCACAGCATACAGAGGAGCCTGTCTGCTGGAGCAACGTCTGGCCTCAAGTGCTCGGTCCAACCATCTTTCCTCCCACCCCATCCATGATTTGGTTTCTAGAAGCTCCCAGCCACTCACTGTGACTGCTGGCAGAAAGCTCTGTTAGCTGCAGCTGTGCTTGTCCCTTAGCCAGCCTGGGAAACCTTCATCCCAGGTGCTACCCCTCTGCCTGCCCCAAGTCCCATCCTGGCCTGGTGGGACCTCGGAATAGGAATGATGGTGCTGGGAAGGGAGCCCTCTAAGGCAGCTCCTTTCCTGGCCTTCTCTGCAGGCTGGGAGAAATCTTAAAAAGAAGCACAACTGATCCCAGCATTATTTATGCAAAATAGGAGGTATCTCCATGTAACTGCTCCCAGATGTCAGAGATTTACAAGCTGTGCTTAAATTTTGTTGTATCACAGGTTCTTATCTGCAAAATGGCAACAGTAACATTTCCTCTTTCCAGCATTTGCTTGCCATTGCTGTTTAGTGTGTAAGACCTGGGTACAACAATGGTTACTGGTTGCCTGGCATGCACGCTGAAAGTCCCAGTCCGGTGTGAAGTTCCTGCACCGTCCCTATGCCTGGGGAGAGCTGGCAGTCTTGGAACAGGAGGGTCAAGGAAATGCCAGCAAGGAGCAGGTCTTAGAAGTGTCAGAAATGTATATTTAGGGGAGCTGTACAGGACCAAGTCAGTCACCTCTCAGAAATGGAGGCATGCAGTTGGGTATCTGCTCCAGAGAAAACGAGCTCACTCAAAGGTCTCCTTTCAAATGCTGTTAAAGAAGGAGAGAGCAGGTCTCCCCAACGGCTCCTCACTCAGCTAGACAAGCCCCACAGGAAGAAGTTCACGCGTGTGTCATCTGCGTCCCCAAAAGGCCTCAGGTTCCTGATGACAGCGTGTCGCGCTGACTGGCTCTCCTTTATCTCTTACCAAAGCTGAGGCGCTGTCAGAGCAAGTGCAGGCTCTTGGGTGGCTTGTGGGCTGTGTCAGATTGTACTAATATGGAACCGACATTAACTCCATTCCACCACACCTACATCTGCCTGACACCTGCAAAATGTTGTAACCCCCCCCTCAAAAAAGCACAGCAGAGACCATGAGGTTCTCATCAGAGCAGTCACCTGGGAATCCCAGGTCCTGACCCCAGTTCAAGGCCATCTTTTGCAGTTTACCCAGTGACAGCGGAATGCACAACAGTCCTGGAAGCAGGGCCCTGAAGCCACAACAGCCACTGCAAGCAAGTGCCAGCGATCGCCAATATGGAACTCAGCAGGCAAGAGCCCACCATGCAGCTTCCCAAGCTAATGCTGAACAAGTAGGTGACCTACAGGGCAGTAGGAGGGAGATGTTTTGTGTCCCTGCCCAGGGCAGGTGAGGCTGGAACTAGATGATCTTTAATGTCCCTTTCAACCTAAAGTATTCTATGATTCTACAATTCTATGATTGAGGAATGCCTTGTGCAAAGGTTTCCCATTTCCTCAGTGAATTAGAGTATTGCAAAGAAAAAAAAAAAAGTGATGGTATCAATGCTGGGTGCTTAAAAGGCACTTCTAAACGTTCTTTAACCAAAAATGCCTGAAGGATGCTGGGGAGCCTAGCTAATTGGTCCTGTCCTTTGTGGGTCACCTGGTAACGTATGAACTCCTGAAACGTAGGTTTTTACTGCTCCCTGACATACGGACTTCCAGGCTAAGCTAGGATTGGAGAATAACATGATTTAAGCATCTCATTAGTTCCAATTACGGAGCCTTATTTGTTTTCTGAATTTGCACTTAAGCTTGGGGGGGTGGTGGTGCAATTTGTCACAATGTCATAGCTGGGTCACAAGCTCAGTAGAGGCCTTCAGGCACTGCAACGATACAAAACAGTAAATAATAATTTTTGGATCAAAATTATTAGGAAAGGGAAAGCCAGGGAAAAGCCTAAAAAAATTTGCTTTCCTGCCACTTCAGAGTTTCTGAGCCTATGAATTGCTAGGTAATTCAGGAACGTGTTCAGGCTAAGAATACCTCGGTGCTTGCACAAGGCCCCTGTTTTAGGTACCTAAGCCCTGACATTCCAAAACCCAGGGAGCAGTTCCATCTAGACCGTGCCCGAAGTGGCTGGGCTTTGCACAGGTCAGGCAGCCTAGCTCGGCTGTCTGCTGCCTTAGTTTTCTTTTTGCTTACGTGCATTTACGCTGTAATTGAGTGTTTGCAATAAGTAAGAGAATAACTGAATTTAAATAAAGAAGCTTAAAAGCTAAACAACGCAATAAAAATTTAAAAACTTACTCAAGTACCACTTTGGCCTCTTTAAATACTTTGTCTGTAGAACAGCAATATAGAAACAGGGTTACAGTGTCTTGCCTTTTCATAATACATCTGAACAAAAGTCTAACAAAAGAATACTGTTTTTATACCTAATCAGCTGTAATGAAAGAATATGAAGAACTGTCATGTGCTTATTAGGGGAAATTATCAGATATTCTTTTATACGATGAACTAACACACGGTGCTGATAATTCTGTAGTGCACACTAAATTACAATTAAAGGCCTTTCTGCTCCACCAAAATCTCATTTATAATCTCTATGGAAATACTCTTCCTGCAGTTATTTCATTTATGCTTCCTTTATCTAATTACTATAATATTGGTTCTGAATCATATTTTCTTAATGTACCCTTATTCAATTATAAAGTTATTTTCAAGTACAGTTACTTTATAATACCACGTATATCGCTCTGCAGCCTTTGTCATTCACTATACTATTTAACTGGCAATGTTTTCTGAAGATTTCCCTTCATTTCAAAATCAGCTTTTTTTCAAAAAGCACAATACATCGAATTACCTTTTTTTCTCATCATTTTCAAGACAGAAATGAATGGTTTGATTATTGCAACCTTGCAATCAGGCTCCTCTCTCCCTCCTTTGTTTTTTGCAGGCAGTAATGTCAAGAGCTCAGCAGAAACCTCCCAGGGAACAGCAACATTCTGGGCTGTACAATATTCTGCTCCTGCCCCCACAGCTACATAAATTTTCTTTCCTTACAAATTCCTTCCTACCCATGTTTCTTTTCATCTTCCCTCTCTTTTTTCCGTGCTGCCTATTCATTTATTTTCATCTCCCGTTTTAATCTCCTTAGTCCTTCAAGTATGCTGTATGTGCCCTCTAAAGGAGCGGTTCATACACAGCAGAGCCTGTAATTTCTTAAAAGCACCAGGACCTGTTCACGAGGCTGAATTTTGTCCAAGTGCCCTTGATTCACACTGGGAGTTCAGGGTGCCCGTGACTGAGTCCACTATAAACTTGTTATGATGTCATTAACGTCTCAAACGCCTTGAGAATATTTCAGGAGCCAAAACCGACCCCGGTGCCTGTGCAGAAAAAGAAACGCTTTAATTGTATGCACAGCTATAGGCCTCCTGCTCCGGATGGGTGATGCGGAACCAGAAAGAACAGCTTGTCTGAAATTGCACAGCCAAGTGTCAGGAAAGGAATGGGACCCTGGGCTCCCCACGGCAGAACTGGCCGGACTGATGCAGAGGAGGTAAACTGCTCCTCAAAACAGGGGGCTGCCTGTGGTCTTACACTGAAAGAGCAACCCAGGGAAGGAGGAGGGAGTGTGCCTTCCATGCGTACAGGGTCTGACCCTTAGGGCTGATGATGGCCTGTTACAGTGCAACTACAGCTTTGTTAACTTCATGCCTTTGTAAATACTGGGCATACAGATAATCCTTTGCAATTTTCTTGAAGGGTTCAAATGCTTAATTCACCTTTTCATGTCGCCCTACTCAGGGTGAACAAAGCTGGGAAAGACAGTAACACATCCAAACTGGCAGGGTACCTCCCCTTGTTACCCTTCCTTCCCGTTCTGGCAGATACTTAAAAGCACCGATTTGAGGTTGAAGAGAAAAGGACCCTTAACGGTAAGAAACCGACCAAGTTACTGTGTGCTCCAGTGTTAGCGTGAATCAATCAAGAACTTGGAAACGTAGTTTGATCCACTGTAACTGAACAGAGCTCTGCAAGCAAACCACGTGGGGTATGACAGGCAAAGGCAGCAAACGCAAAGCACAGATAGAGTCACCATCAGCTAAGAGGGTACAACAGTTTCCTCTAACACTGGTTCTGCCTCTGTTGTGCAGACCAGAAAACAAAGTTGTGCTCGAGTCCTCCCTGTCCACAGGAGGATTGAGCCTAGCTCCAAGCTTTGGTGTGTCTGTATAGTATTTGTGAAGCTAGTAAATCTCACCATGAGTTACTCCACGATAAACCTAGCTGGTCGTCTGTACCTAAGCGGGGACCCTGCTCCATTTTTACAGCAGCATATTTAGTAAGTAAAAAATAGTTCATTAAAAAGAAATGTATCTTTTGCTAGGAAGTCTTCGGTTTAAATGCCCACTTGCAAGCGTTATATGTGAAAATGCTCAAGTCCTGCAGTGGGTCACTTATTAAAAAAGTGATTTGAAGATCAGCCTACAAGTCATAAACAGTCGTCTCGTCAAGATGTAACTATCATAATAACTTTCCTTTTCCCAGTTGGAAATACAAGATGAACTGTTCTGAAGCACCTAATGTATGACTAATGTTTATTTGTTTTACAAGAAGCTTTACAGCTGCAATGTTCCAAGAATGCTTAAATTCAATAAACAGCTATTATAATTCACTGAATGGTGGCATTTCCTCTAGAAGAAAACATAACCTATCCATTCTGATTTTTCAGAATCAGTAAAAAAACTTTCACACATATTACCCCAAAGTGAGATTTAAACAGCTCCTGCTTCCTTGGCTGTATAAACAGTACATCCAGATTCTGGTATTCTAAGTTGATGAGGCAATATTCCATACAAATTATTTTGATGCATATTTTTTACTTATGTTACAAGTGATGTTATTTGGCATGTCATACCATATTACAGCTCATGAGGCAGAGGATTTAATGGGTGTGATGGGCCCTCTGAGCAGATCTGAAATTGCTATATATAAACTACGTTATTTTACTACTGAATGACATCCCCCAAATGTATCCACATAAGTTCTCACCTGTCTTTCCCAGTTTCCCGTTTAAAAAGGTCATCAAATTGAAGCATCTTGTGGCGAGAAATCATATATGCTTTTAATTGAGGCAGTATCTGGTTCATCAGCTGCAGGTTATTATACACCAAGCCTTTACCATCTCTCCTCATGTAGCTGCTGGGACCCCAGAAGATAAACACAGCACCATGGCTCATATTTAAGAGTTCATTGCGATTTCGCAAAATCCTCTGAATACTGGAGTGTGCAATGACTCGAAGGCTCGTTTTGTTTCCAACATCTTTTCCATAACCTCGAGTAGGTGCATCATTCATTCGTATTACGCACTCTGTCTCGTCGATTCTGTCACCTTGTTTACTTCCCAGAAGGTGTCCAGAGCTGGTTACCAACGCACAACTCTTGCAGTGCATTTTTAAAGGCTGCAAAGACATACATACTTCAAAATTAGCTGTAAACACCTTCCCATTCACTACACGATAACTATATTTTACACGTACACGGCGTATTTTACAGCAAAAATCTCAAGAGGACTTTACATAGATCTTGCCCAGCAGTCTTCCCAAACAACCGGGGACACGTTACCTGTACATTTTGTAGATGGGGAAACTGAGGTGTAAGTCTATAGCCCTTAAAGCCTTAAGCCCACTGTTTAAATCCTCCTTTTTACTGCTGCGTCATATACAGTAATCACAGCAGCTTCTATGCTGTTCCCGGCTGTATAGAATTGTACTTCCACTTGTCATAAATGAGCTACATTGGAGTATTTTTGATTCTCCCTCTTCCAGATTTTTTTTCAGGAAATAATCAATTGTAAGTCCTCATAAGCACAGGTGTGAATAGCTTTTCACCCTTGGGGTCAGAACATTTCGCTAAGGGAAGAGGGTTAGACCTCGGTCCAATCCTTCCATGCTACCTCCAAGTTGGTGCCGTGACCACTGCAATGCTCTTGTACCTCCTTTGTGGTTCAACAGTCAGAGGTGGTCATTAACGTCTACGTATATTTTACATGACAGTGAGTTAGCGCACTGAACTTTTTCTAGCTTGTCAGGTCATGTTTAAAAGTTACACAGTAAAACGGGACAGGAGGGGCCTGTTCAGTGAGTGTCTGACCTAATGGAATCAGGAGAATAAAACAAGCTTTCATGAAAACGAAAATGCATTATAAATCACATTACTGAAGTATGCCACCAATGTAGATATCAGTAAGTGCAGTACGTATCTGCTACTCAGCATGAGAACTAAAAAGGGGCAAAGGGTTAACAGTATCCCTAAAGTGCTTATTTCTAACAAGAATACAGTAAGCCGGGAGGTAAAGACTGTTTGAAGGTGTGCCTCAGTAGCCCTCCATGAAACAATATCTTGCACCATTTAAGACCAGTAACATCAAATTACAGAACATACAGAGTGTGTATCTTAATATTTCTTTGCAAAAAAAGGTAAACAAACTGAACTGGTTGCTCACTGGTCTGATTGTCTTTGGAAGGCCATTTTGGTTCATGGTCATTTTGATCTACTGATCTTTTTCCCTAAGGTTGTCTAGCAGAATTTTATTTTCATCATTAGCCATCAAGAATGGCATTCCAGTATCTTCTTGGTAAGTAACAGGCTTGTTTAATTCCAGAGGCTCCAAATCAGACACACAACATGCTGAGGGCAGTCATCTCCTGCACTGTGCCACTGGCCCGATCCTGTAGGAGGCCCTACCGAGGAGGTGACAGTATTCATTGGCTCTGAAGAGCGCTAGCAACCTAAACCCATCTTTGAAAGTGAGGGCCTCAGCACCTCGAGATCAAACCCTGTGGCTCTCCACGGCAGCTCGTTGTTCACGCCATTACAAACACAGCCAGCGTGTCTCCAGGTGTAAACTTCGTGGGCTTACTAGCAATGAGGAGAAGCTATGATGGCATATAATTACACTTAGTATTAACTACATGTATGTAGGAACCAAATGACTAAATCAGCATGCTGTGAGGCACAGCTTAAAACTCTAAAGCTGAGAAGAAGACATAACGCAGGTTTGAGATAATCTGAAGCCCCTGTTTGGAAATGTTTTGGCCCCTAGCATTTGAAGGGGGTGTTTTACTTGAGTAACTTGTTTTTCATTTTGAAGGTAGTAAGTGGTTGCAGTCCGAGCTTTTTTTCTATGAGAATAGCTAATGAATTATGAAGTGCCTTTTAATTAAAGACAAAATAACTAAACTATAAAATTTGCATAACGATACAACCAGTAAGCTTTGTATCTCCGGCTTCCCCAAACAACAAAGTCCCTTTTCTTTCACATATATGGATTGTAATCCAGAGCTAATGATATGGGTAGAAATGTTCATGCCTTTGTGAGCCAAGGTTCCTAATGCAGTATTTACATGCATTTTCCTTTAAGCTTTCATCTGCCACTTTGATGAATTACCTAGCAAAAGGCTCTAAGGTGAACTAGCTGCTCCACCATCATGCTTGGGAAAGCAAGATGAAGTGCTAATGAGGTTAAAGGAAATGTAGTCAGCACCAATGTTAACTCACACGGGTTTGAATATCCACATAGCAAGACATTTTCACCTAAACAATCTCTGCTGGTTTCTGGCCTACTGAGCTACAACCTACTTGTTTCTTTTAAAAGTCTGCCAGAGAATCCATGAATTGTTAGGAAACAAGGGTGATCATCAGGGGAGCTGTGGAGACTTGGGGGGGGGGAGCGAGGGAGGGAGGGGATGTCAACATTGGCTAGATTATAAACATTAACACACCCCCAAAACATCTGTCCCACATCTTCTTTGAAAACTGTTCCTTCTGGGAAAACGTCTTTAGAATGAAACGTTCAGGTTTTGCCCAGCTACTTCTTGAATGATGCATGGGGGCTCAGCCTGTGTAGCTGCTCCAGGCACATCATTTTCACTCACCTCACTCAGATTCTTTCGGTCGAAATCTACAGAACTCGAACCTGAAAATTGTCAAGAGGAATTCACAGCCAACAGCCACAACATTCTGGTACCAGCTGTTTATAATGCTTTGACAATATTGAAAGCAAGGGGGAAAAAAGCTATTGGCTGTAATATCATCTCATTGGGAGGCAGCGGTTGCACCAGAAATGTCATCTACTTAAGCAATAATAATGGAGGCACAAGGCAGTTCTTTGGGATTGATGACCAGCTGGGAAAAGTTGATGGCCTGAGAATAACCAGGGGCCATTAAGCCAGGAGAACATTAACTCCACAGAAAGCTCTGTGTTACGGTAATTATTACAGTGATATTTGTTGAAAAAAAAAAAAAAAAGGCAAACCGAAAAAAAAAAAGGCAAACCCATGATATATGAGTTATATTTTAGGCAGGAGGCAATGCAACCTTTACTTCATAAGCCTTGCTTCAAAATGCCTAGAGAAGGGACAGGGTGAGAGGTTTTATGGCATCTGTGTTAATTATCTTGCAATGTAACGTACCATGCGTGTAAAAGCCGCTCACATTTAATGATACCCATTGTCAGTAAGCAGCCCCAGTTTCACGTGTACCTGAATGTACAGCACCTTGCACAACATGGCAGAGCACGTGGCTACTTCTACAACACAACTCAGTCATAGCAATACTCAGGGCACCTGGACAGTGAACGAGCCAAGTATCAGCCAAATAAATTGCCCAAATTACCTCTCAGTTCCAGCCACCTAAAAATGCGTATGGGGAGGGAGAGAGAGAAGAGGTTACGAGACAGCAAGCTCACACTGATAGAACCCCGGAAGTTGGAAAAAACAACTGGTGCTTTTCCAGGATAGATGCACTATCCCAAGGGAATGAAGGGAGCAGGTGAACCTTGCTAGGTTCTGGTAAAGCCCATCACAGCACCTCTGTGGCCCTACCAAATGAGTGCCACCTTGCACTGCTGTAAGTAGCATGGGCCAAAGTGACTCCTGGCAATGTTCACTTACATAGATTATAGCCCAGTAACTACTGTTGCTATATCATATACTTCTGCTTTGTTTAATACCAACCAACAGACAAACAGAAACAAAAAACAATGCCACAGTTGTTTCTGTATTTTCCAGTTTGAGGCAATCTGCTCTGTTATTGACTTTAAAATCTATGTTGTCCAATGATAGAAAAATGTTACTTCCAGACACTTTATTGCTCAAAAAAAATCAATGGAAAAAATGTTATTCCTGATTCAAAATATGTTACTTATAGATATAATTCTTTTCTTTGTGATGAAATCAAATGATCAATTTTTTTGGCTTATAAAAGTCTTTTGATTTTAAAGCCAAGATTAGAAAACAAGATAATTCCCTCCAGTAAAATCAGGAATGCTGGAAAACACACTTTTTCCTATACCGAGTACTTAATGACCTACTTTCAAGACCCCTGGGTTCAGATCATTCCATTATCAGTAGTATAAAGGTTTCCCTTCTATAAAGAAAAAATACAGTATTTTATCTTGGCAATGATGACCTGACCAACCAAAAAAAAAATCTTCTGGAGTGAAGAACAGCTCATTACTGAGTTCAGCAGAAAAAGACCACCTATGAGTTCATCAACATCGGCATTCCTCATAGATACATCTGGAAATATCACAGATTACTTCAAAGTGTATTGGGAGAGCACAAGAGAGACCGAGAAAGGCTTAAGAATATCCAAATTCCTTTTGGATCAATGACCTTTAACTAAGCATTTGTGACTGCAAGTGTAAAATACCAATAAGGTACTTGACAGCTATGTTTTTTTTCCTCCACTGCAACGCCTCTACAGCATTTTGTTAGGCAGTGCCAGCATGCTTGTCTTCTGCCTGATCTGGAATGAAAAGCTATAGGGCTTCTTCACTCTACCTGAACTGTATTACTGAACCAACAACCTCCTCTGCTAGAGCTCCCAAACTGACCACTAAAGTAAAAGCAGTGGTAGAAATAAGAAGACTGATGTAAAAGAAAGCAAAACTGTTTCCATTTTCAGTTGAATTGATTCAGTATAGGACTACCATGCATCAGTACAGGTTGGGGGCTGACCTCCTGGAGAGCAGCTCTGTGGAAAGGGACCTGGGAGTCCTGGTGGACAACAGGATGACCATGAGCCAGCAGTGTGCCCTGGTGGCCAAGAAGGCCAATGGCATCCTGGGGTGCATCAAGAAGAGTGTGGTCAGCAGGTCGATGGAGGTCATCCTCCTCCTCTACTCTGCCCTGGTGAGGCCGCATCTGCAGTACTGTGTCCAGTTCTGGGCTCCCCAGTTCAAGAAAGACAGGGATCTGCTGGAGAGGGTCCAGCAAAGGGCTACAAAGATTATTAGGGGATTGGAACATCTCTCTTATGAGGAAAGACTGAGGGACTTGGGTCTTTTTAGTCTAGAGAAAAGAAGATTGAGGGGGGATCTTATTAATGCTTACAAATACTTAAAGGGAGGGTGCCAGGGGGATGGGAACGGTCTTTTTTCAGTGGTGCCCAGTGATAGGACAAGAGGTAACGGGCACAAACTTGAACATAGGAAGTTCCATCTTAACATGAGGAGGAACTTCTTTACTTTGAGGGTGGCAGAGCACTGGAACAGGCTGCCCAGAGAGGTGGTGGAGTCTCCCACACTGGAGACATTCAAAACCCGCCTGGACGCCGTCCTGTGCAACCTGCTGTAGGTGGTCCTGCTCTGGCAGGGGGGCTGGACAAGATGATCTCCAGAGGTCCCTTCCAACCCTGACCATTCTGTGATTCTGTGATATAAACGGTTAAAAAAGCATACATAGAAACTACAATAGACAGTCTTAGTGGTTCAGGAGAAAGTGAGCAGTCTAGCTTTCTCTTTTTGTTATAAAGCGGATAATGTCATTGGTACGAGTTTCACGTCTCCCCTACCTAGTGCCCATTGTGCCTGGCCAAAGCACAACAGCTACCTTGTGACACTTGCTGTACGTTACCTCAGTATTTGCTTTTTATGTTCCTTGCCTTTTGCACAGAACTTAATCAGCATTTCATGCGTGATGTTAATGAACCCCTGCTAGAGCGCCCATGTTCAGTGTAATTTATTACTTACGGCTTGTTCTTGATTGCTGGGTCATCAGCCACTGGCAACAACACTGAGTAATTAATGCATTGCCAGTAATATTATATTTTGTCATGGCAGCTTCAGTTCTAACTTTTCACTTTGTTGTAGCCTTGAGCAGCTTTGAGGTTTCTCACAAGCTGCTGGCTTGGGACCACTGCTCCACTAGGCTGGCTGCTCCTTCCCAGTTCTCCTCTCCCAGAGGGTTCGAGGACAATCCCCCTGTCACAGCAGGCACCCCAACCTCCCCAGGAGCTCCAGTGGACATCCCCAGCCCATTGCTGGCACATCACAAACGGCTGCTCCAGCTCTTGCGAGCCCCTGTCACTCAGCATTGCTCCAGGTATAAAGCTTCTCTTTATATGCCTGTCCCTCATTAGCAATCTATACATATTGTTTCTATCGGTATGCCTCCTTCCTTAGTATTTTTCCTAGAGGACTGATGATTTTAAGGCCAAATCTGCTTTGCTTTGAGAAATTCCCAACAATTACCTTAAAGTAGAATAGAACCCCTGAAGCTTCACATTTGTGAAGTAACTTCTGTTCTGTAAGTCACTGCAGCAAGCTGTGGGGCTCAAACCGTCTCATTAGTGAAGTACACTTCTGTGCACTTTAGAAGTGATTTCAACAATGAAAGTACTCTGGGAGACATGATCCTGTGAAAATAATGCAAGTTCCCTGATAATATTTGCTTTGTAATATATTGATGTTGGAACAGTGCTTTCATAATAATATGAAAAGAACTAAAAATGAGAAAACATACAAGCACAAAGAGTTTGCTTTAGTAGTTTTCAAGTCCCATCTACCTGACACACTATGCAATGATGCTCTCAAAGCAGTCTTCTCTGAACAGTCAAAATTATTCAGATGCACATTGGGATATTTTAGGTAACACATCTCTATAAAAAGCTGGAGCAAAAACCAGACTGAAACACTTAAAGCACGAAACGAGTTTTGAACTTCAACCAACTTCAACTTGCTGTGGTACACACTCTTTTCAAGTCACTGGGAGTTTGGATTTTGTGGTGCCAAGTTCTGATCTAACAGATGATTTTGCTTTGACCATGACATTTTCACATGTATGTTCTGTATGTTCAGGTAGGGAATGTAGCTTAATTTCTACACTATGCATGCCAGCTCAGACTTTCCCCTCAAGTTTCGTAAATTTTCATTCTTTAACCCGTATGCTAGCAGGTACAGAGAACCCTTCAAGAGAGGAAAAAAACTCCTCTGAGCAAATACGTGTATAATTTTTGTTGAACTAGACTTTTGGAACATTAGAGAATCTGCCATGAAAACAAACTGCGTTATCCACTGAACTAAAAGCACTGATTGCCTTGAAAACTGTATCCCAGTGACTGGTATCACACAAGTAAGCAGAAAGAGTTAGGAGATACCACTTGGACAACATTGTTAATCCTTATGCAAATCCAAATAACAAGCATTTGCAGCAAAACATTGCAAGCCAAAAAAGGTCTGGCAAGTCTGTTCATAAAGATAAATGCATGTCTGTTTAAAAAGATAAAAGATAAAGCAAATGAATTTCTTATTACTTCTCTTTGTTTCTTGGGCTGTGGAGCTTGAATATGCAAATGTTGTGGAAACATCAGCATTCATTTCCCATTGATTCTTCGAAGTTAATTATATAACTGGACTCTGCCTTCAGATATTGGATTAGTAGAAACAGTGAAATAGCCAAACTTCAGCAAATGCATTCATCACACTAGTGATCACGGTGCCCTAGGTTTTATTCCTCCAAGGAATGGAGTATTTTTGTTTTCCATGATACTATACTGATGGGCATCTGCAAAACCCATCGTACAAACATAATAATTCTATTTCCAAAAGGTCCTTAGACATACCTAATTCAATTTCAAAACATGAGGCTATATTATGAAAAGAAAAATAGAGAAATAAATGCACTCCGTAAAGCTTTCACTGGAATAATTTTCTTAGAAAAAGTACCGTTAAGCACATTAGTCAATGAAGAGTCTTCTGCTCATGTGAAGTGTTTTCCGGCACATTAACTCTTTTTCAGGGGACTGCCTGCTAGTCAAAGCTTCCATTAGATTAATTAAAATATGGCTTCTCTCACTGGAAAGAAAAGGCATGAGTTTGGTTACGGGACACTGACCACCTATAGAAACCAAGCCCTTTCTGGTTACATAAAACACACGCAGCAGCAGCACAGGAGACTGAACAACAGGGTAACTTTTAGGATACGGAGCGCGTTTCTCTTCTGACTTGGAAGCGTGATTACCAGGTGCTGATGTTTTCCCCTAAGCCACCTGAAGTGAATATAAGGTGCAACCTTGCAAATTGTCAGCACATATAAAGCTAAGATTTAGAGAGTAGTTTCCATCCTGCATCCTATAAACGTGTCCCATGAGGAAGATTAGTATCAATCATAGGCTTATTGGAGAGGGAGATAGGATACAATGATAACCTGAAGCTATCAACTAGAGTAATGGTCTAAGAAGAAAAAGCAATCAGAGAAAGAAGAGAATATCCTCAATGAAAGACAGAACTGGAAAATCAGGCAGGAATGTATCATGTTGATGAACACGAGCTGCTATACAGGAGAGAGAATCGTATGAACAATATACAGGCTCTAAAGAAATGGTTATTGCCTAATGTTTATCTTAAAAGGAGTGCAAATAGACATCCATATTGCATCAAACTGCTTTACTTTTGTTCGGCAGCTAAAGTACTTGCACTAAAATGCAATAAAGCCACAAGTCTTAACTTGTGTCTTAACTATCGTGTCTTAACTATGCAAATTGAAGTGTCAGAAAAACGGGAATTATGTCAACGGTCTACAGAAAAGGTATTGGATAGTCTGGATTTTTGCTCCAGAAGGTTTTCACATCAGCTTCTCTCATCTGCTTTGGTATGTTTTGGCAATTCTTTCCAGTTTAAATGCTTCACGGACATATGCCCCCAGCTGCTCTCTCTGCACCTGTCACGGTTGTGCAAGATTTTTTTGTTTTTTGAGCTTCAAGTTTTACAGGGTCACTTTCTTATCTAATCCAGCTTCACAGCTAAGCACCGCTAATCCTTAACTCTGCGCCTAAGTTTTCAAATTCAAGCACTTGTTGCTTTCTGTGACACTATTTGGCTCATCCAAATGCATTTAAACTCTCGCTACGACCATTATCGCTACAAGGCAATGATGTCACAGCAATTGCAAGGACACAGGCAAGCCTTTCCAATGGCACCCAGTTTTAATATGACAACTTCATCACAGCACACAGAGTCCCTAGAACAGGCCAGATCAAATGTAAGACCAAATGTCTGATTAGAAAGAGTTAATGACCCCCACAGAGATTTTTCTCTAAAATATATTTTGTCTTGTATTTCTTTATCTTGTTGAAGTAGACTGAAATAAAAATAAGGATCCTCATTCCTTTGAAAGGTCTTTACTCAAAAATTTTCTTCAAAGGTATTTGTTTCAAAAACTGTCGAAAACGTTCAGCCTCATGGTGTTCTCTAAGACCCTTCGATTTTCATGTGGCTAGCTCCACCGAGTCATCAGCATATTTTGTATTAACCCAGACTGCTCTAGATACTCTTACTTCTGTCCCTCTGAGTTAACACCATATCAGAAATTAGGGAACAAAAGCAGATTAAAAATATTATTTTTTTGGCCAGAAGATACAGCATCTGAATTTAAAATGTTTTTTTGAGGGTGTATCAGGTTCAACAATACACAGAGTTGTACCACCTCTGCAGCAGGATCCCAAGGTAGCCTCCATAATCACTGGCATCTTGACACTAAAGACAGGTGCTGGAAACCAGAACTGGCAGCAAAAGCGGTCAAAACATCCATTTCATTCAATAGCTACAGGATGCAGAAAGCCACTGGGAATTTCTCCCATGCACATATGCAGAGAAGAAAAAGAGAGTGTATTTTGGGCTAAAATATTTGTATATTCAGTTTTGGACTAAAAGCAGATGAAAAGAAAACATCTTGAAGACAGATGTTTAAAAATCTGTATCTGCAACTATGTATCAATACAATTTTAACTGGGTTTGGACTACAACTAAATTGAAAAAATAATCCTTTGAATTCAGGGGTCAGCTCTTGGGGTCTTTTTTTTCAAAGGGTCTCAAGCATTCCAAACGTCTCTCCAATTATTTACTATTATCACAGCCCTTATCAGGAGACAAAAATAAACAAATAAACATATTTATCCTATCAGGACGTTTGTATTGAATCTATTTGTCAGTGTGCAGGTTAATATGAAATTAAACACTCACTGGATGGGAACATTTAGCACTGAAATGCACCTGCCACCAAGGGTTAATTAAACAATCAAGTGCAAGAGGTGGCACTGTCTGCCGAGGTGGCACTACTTCTCCAAAGAGATGCTCTTCAATTTACAGCAGAATGTTGAAACTATCTTCTGAATAAGTTAGGGGTAAGTAAGTTTGGGTGAAAAGGATAAGGCTAACTGGAATCTCTGGAGGAAACAGAGAAAAAAGGCTGCCTGGAGAGAAAGGAAGGTCTCTCTCGGAGGAAGGTACCCTGAGCTGCAGGACAAATGAGAAGAGGGAGTCCTTGAAAAGCTGAGCCAGGAAAGAGCTGATAGCAAGTCAGCTAATTACAGGGAGAGAGGGGGTTTGACCTTGCTAGAAGTAGAGTTAAGTCTATTTCCATATCTATGTATTTCACAGGCATGTATAACTGTGCCACCTCTTGTGGCTGTGGCACATAAATGCTTTTATTTGTGTTTTACTGTCAACTGATTTGGGTGCAGTATGATTCCCAGGCACTTGGCTAACACTCTTCAGTAACATTCCTTGCTTAAGGATGTAGCTTATCTATAACTGGGGAAATGATATAACTTAAATCCACGGTTACCCAAAGCATTTGGTCAAGGAATTTGAAGCGTAGAAGGGTGTGCCACAGAGAGGATGCAAGAGGTAAGTTTAAGAACAGATACCGCAGAAATCAGGAAAAAAAGAATCATCTTTTAGTGAACAGCAGCAGAGATGAAACCTTCCTGCAAAGAGGTGAAATGCAGAGTACCAGACTCCCAGGGGATTTGTGGGTGCTTTATACACTCTATCTGCTTTTTATTTTACATTACTAGTCCTAAATTGTACTCTTTGGATGTGACGTGTGTGTCATTTGAAGTGCATTTTACCTGGTAGTGACATTAAACAATTCCTGCTCACTTCTTCCTGGGGTGGGGAGGGCGTATATTTCACTGGATCACTCCTTGGATCCATTTCCCAATGGGAACAGGAGGCACAGAGAAGTAAAGCAAGGCAGAAGAAAAAAAAAAAAAAAAGGGAAGTGGATGGCACTGCTTGCTTTGTCGACTGATAGTATATAAAATTCAGCCTAAAATGCTACATTAAGATGGGTGATGGTGATGGTGGTCATGGAAGGATGAGGAGAACATGGCAGCATGACCAACAAGGGCTAGGCTGCAGAGGTCTTTCAAAGGCTTTCTTAATCTTTCATTGTTTCAAATCACCATTACTGAATGCCTTGACATCTAACTGATACCTGTCAGCAGGAAATTTTGACTTCTGTAACCAGTGCTTGCTTTTCAGTACCACGCCTGGCTGCAGCCCAGGAGTCTTGTTTCATGTGAATGAACTTCTGTCAAAGTTTCTTCAGAGCAACAGGCATATTCTAAAGAAGTTTTTCTGCACTGGACATGTAGGTCATCTTTCCAGCTTTACTGCCTCAAATAATGCCTACCCACCTAAACAGCATTTTTGACAAACCTAGACCTCTCTAAAGCCACAATCTCAGCTCTCAGGAGAGACAGCAGGGTATTTTCTTCTTGTAGGTGAGAAACAGTGAAGTGATGACACTTTTTTTGTGTCCGGATCTTTTAGCAAAGAATTCAAAAGAGGAAGACCAGCTACTCATCAGGTGTAACTGCTTCACTCCACTGAACAAAGATGTGACCAGGTGGTTCATCCTGTCTTTACTGCATGGCCCTTGGGTTGCCCTCAGGGGCTGCTTCACCCTGAGGCAGAATGGGCCGGGAGACTCTGCCTCCCGCTGCCCAAACCCCACTGCCTCGCTGGCAGGAAGAGGTGGTACCAGCCTTTCTGGTGCCCACATGTACCAGGTGGTTCTCAGGAGCTGCCTGATGTTTCACACGCTTGGCACACCCTGAGAGCCCCACAGTCGTGTCCTCCTTACTGCACCCACCCCGCACAGGTGCAATATCAGACCCCCGCAGCATCCCCAGCAGGGCTCTGCGCAGCATCCCTCTACCTGCACCATCCTCTTCCATCCTCTACCGTGCCCACACAAGGCCACCTGCAGCCCCGTTGGCCTTCACGCTGATCTCACGGGGCTGGCACGCCGGGACAACTACATCTGCAGAGGACAGGGCAGGGCAGAAGGGACACGGACAGCGCGGAGAGGCAAACAGGGTGACAATCGCCAGGAGGTGGCATGAGAGAGTAATCCTGACTCGGGCTGCCGGGTCGCAGGCACAGTGGGACCACCAAGTGTCCACACGGCTTTCAAGGGAGAGCCCTTGAGGACAGCTGGCACCCTGCCATCCCCAAAACCAGCGTGAACGCAGTGAGAACTTCGCCTTGGGCATGGCGGTGTCTGCACCGTGTCAGGCCTGTCTACGTCTCAGATCTGCGCATCTCAGGAGAAAACAACACATCCTCCTCCCAGGAGAAACCGCTGCTCCCGTTCGCCCAGCGCAGCCGGGAGGAGCCTCCGTCCTGGAAATCCTCGTCTGAAGAAACGAGCAGCCAAACTCCACTGACATGTCAGCGTTTAATTACAGCTAGAGTGTGGTTCAAATCTTTCCCCTTCTGTCACGTGTTCTGCTTCCCAAAACACAAAAAACAGCAACGGTGCAGGAATTCTACCCCTCAAAAATAATAATCACACAACAGCCCTACTATTATAATTAAACAGAAATTAATTACATTCTGTAGAAGGGGACAGGTTCTGAAGGCTTAGCTGGTTTTCTTTTTAATTATTGTATAACATTGTGAACACAGCAAAAATCTTCTTTTTAACATGCTAAACGCGCTAGGGGTTTTGTTTGCTTTAGCAGACTGCAATGGATGCTACATTTGCATTTAATTAAAAAAATAAGTTATTAAAATAGTTTATTTTGGTTCGATGTGTATTTGTTTAGCACGTGGATGGTTTCACATCAGAAATGAGATATTTTTTCAATCAGTATTGAGCAATAGACATCTGGGAAAGCAAATAAAAAGAACAGATCAATAAATTTTCATAAGAAAGCTTGTAAATGCGAAACCATTTGGTCCTGTCACAACTAGGTTATTTTTGAATATTCACCATTTCCAAAGGAATCAATCCCTATCCCAAAAGATAAATAGTAAGTTACCTTTTTGACAGGAACAAACCAGCACAACAGCAGAAACTGGAATGCGTGCAAAAACCTCACACCAAGGACGAACCACGCTCTAGCCAACAGTGACACGAAGAAACAACTCCTATGGGTAGATGGCACCATCCCTTCCAGCTACTTTCTAGGGGCATGGCTGGCTGTATGAACACAGAGTGGGTCTGCTGAACAAGGCAGGGCATTTGGGAGAAAGAAATTCTAATTTCCAGCTCCTGAGCAGCCTTATACAGGAATCAGGCAAAGATACTGGCAGATACAGAAAAAGAAGCGTAGACATCCAGTTCACTTGAAATTCAAATGAGGGAACAGTGAGTTGGTTTATGTGCTTTCAGGGTTAGGCAGCAGCTAAGCAAAGAATTTTTTGAACTGCAATTTTACATTTGGGTTGAAAAGTGGAGCTTTAATTGGGTTAAGTCCTGCTTTGGATACCAAAGCTCTTCACGGGATCCGACTGTTTCCTGTATTAAATATAAGTGCTAGGAAACCACTTCTTTGTAGCCACATACCTGATTCATCACTCTTTGGAAGGCTACAATAAATCTGCCATGGAAGCCTACTAATTGCTAGTAAATTACCTAAGTTGGAAGTGTCACAAGCATATCCAATGAGAGTAAAAGCGAAGAGCCAAACATCCAAAGAGCTCTGGGGTGAAATTCTGTCACTTTACAGATGAACCTGTAATCTATGTGAAAATAAATGATGTATAATGATTACTAAATTTGAAATCAAATCTTCACATGGGGACAATTCAATAAGGTTAGGTGATTATAGGACTATGCAGCAGCATCAATTATGAAGCCAGAAATAGTCTCGTGTCCCTCAGAGGCCACAAAAACTCAGCATTGCTTTATTCACCAACATCAGAGGACATTCACTTTCATCAAATAGTCTGGGGGTTCTCATTTGGAAGAAAAAAGAAAAAAAATGAAAAAAAAAAAAAAACCAAAACAAAACGGAAGGCATGAGCCTAAAAATGACTGGCAATGATCCTAACTTATCATCTCAGCTACCATTTGCTCTGCCAATTGATGGGAAATGAAGTGTGATCAATTCTAGTCCATTGTACATCATTCCCATTGACTGACCTGCCAAATCCTTGATTGAATAATTAGTTAAAATATCAATATCTGCCATTTTGCACAATGCTCACAAGACAGACCTCTACAGTTTTCATAAAATGCACAATTACCACATTATCTGTACCTTTACATTTTCTTTCACATATATGACTAAGCCTTGATATTGTTGCCAAAACAGAGAATAAAAACATAACGGTACATAAGAAGTAGCAAAGTCCAGAAGCATGAAATCTAGAGGTCAGTGCAACCCCTGAAGTAATACAACCTACATTTTTAATCTTACAGACGGATAATAAGCCATATCAGAAAGGATTAAATCTGTGCTCCTCATTTACAATAGTTCACTTTAAGTAGAAACCTATTTTCCATTCTCAATATCAAGGGAAACAGCGCTAACTCAGGTACTTGGTGGTGACTGACAGCAATGCTGACATTTTAATAGCAGCTACTGTTTAAGAGCACTATCACCATCCTGTGATTCTTAAATAAAGATTTAATCTACTTTTGATGCAGCAGAGCTCTGCAGACCAGGCAATCTGCTGTAGAGCACATGAAAAGATGGGGGTTTCTGTACTCCCATCACCCAGTCCCACACCGGGTGTGTAACAAGCTGTTCTAAAGCCGTAAATTAGACTCGGCGAGGCACTGCCCGACGTTATACTGTACATTACAGTCCCAAGTCTGAACTGCTAGCAAACAGGGACACTACATTTACTTTTCTATCATCTCAGACACAAATGGTGTTAACTGCAAATACAAATCAGTTATTCAGTGCAAAAATGACACATGACTTGTAAATTGGGCCCTTTATAAGTACCTTGTCATTTCTATGTTTAGTTCACATGCATGGACGTAGTTCCCAAGTAACCAGATGCTGTAGCAGTACTTAAAGACAACAGTTCTCCCCAAACCATTCTGCTGCAGCTTTGGGTGTGCTCACCACCTTTCCCCTTAATTCTATTATCTCTTCCCCTCTTACATGCCAACGATGAGCAAAACCGAAAAGGGAAATGTACAAACTAAAAATGCAAACGCATTATCTAAAATGCAGGAAAGTGCTAGTGGCTTACAAGGCAAAAATGGAGAAACCACATGAAAGAGAAAATATCCTACTCCACATCATGGATGACTAATTTCTTCCCACACCACGCTGTAATAAATCCTAGCCTTTGCTAACACAAGAATAGGACAGCTCTTTCCCAGAGTTAATAAAGGCCTGCCCTGCTTAGTGCTCACTTCAGTGTGCATAAATGGAAGACGTTTGTGGTTTGCCGGGTAGTGGCACCTCAGATAATCCAAAGAAAACAGATTCATCTTTCCTTCTGGGCTGACAGCAGGTTAAAAGCGTAACGCCATAGCTTTGTATCCGCACGAGGCTTCCTTTGGACATTACACCGACCCCATCCTAGGTCTTTATTTTTAAATTGGCAGAAAACATTGTACCAGTGTGATCCTAGAGCTTGCTGGCTGATTGTTTTTTCATCCCTGCGCTCGACAGGTGTGTGTAATAGCCGGGACATACCGCAGCATATTTCTATGGCTGCTGCTGTAGTGCAGTAGTTTGCATAACACTTTGAAGTGAATGGTTCTTAAGAGAAGAAATCTGCATTACAGAGGCAGCACTTGTATCACAAACTATGCATTCAAGTTCAATGCATATCTTTCTATGTCAAACTAGCCTTCTTGTGCAACTCTATCAACGGGATTTCCAAATTAGGGAGGTGACACAAGTTGGACTGATCGCCACCCTGAACTGCTTCAACGGTATTTGCCTGTGAAGTATAGGCTATGCAAGCTCTGTGCAGTGTGCTAACTCCTACTATGGAAATGTGAATTATATATACGTTTACAATTTGCAGATAAATATAGTCTGAAGCAATCTGGTTCTGTGCATTTTGCATGTTGAAACAGCTTCCTCTTGTATGTTATGAATGATGCCATTTAATCCTATGTGAAGACCAGTTATCCAGCATTACCTTGTAATATTTTACAATGTGTTTGTCCCTCCTGAGTAAAAAGACTGTTATGACCAACTCAAGCCCACAGACAGACAAAACCTTAACACACCATCTTCATCAGAAATAACTGCATACTTCCCGTGTTACCCATGGCAATTTGGGTCTTAGTAGTTGGTCAGCCTCTGTCTTCTTTTCAAGAACAAAAAACCTTATCTGTGGTTTTCTACAGGGCTTAGCTCTGGTGAGTATTAATTAAGCACTCTGAGTATCACAGTAGAAAAATGCCTCCTGTCTCCCTGCTAGCAAAACTAGTAGCAGGGGGTATATAAAACACATAATAAATTATTCTACCCTTTCCAGATTAGCCCAAAGCACAAACAAGTACTAGCATTCTCTTTGTTCTTCTTACCCAGAGCAAATGCTACATCAAGTTCGAGGAAGACAGTTGCATCTTGATCAAATTGGCTCCAGGAATCAATCAACTTATCTCATCCAAGAAGAGGGAGGACGTCTAGACTTTTACATTTGTGGAAATGGTTACTAGGCATTGAGTAATAATGACAACATGATGGGCTGACAAGACTTTATTTTCCTCTGAGATTAGAAAATTCTGATTCTGCTTGGCAATAAATGTAAATTATTTACAGTGTAAAGATTTGGTAGATACCATGCAGTCTACTGCACATGGGTGTACCGAATTCTTATATACCATAATTGTGCACTATATATGCATTGATAAAATTAATAGAACTGCAGGCAAAGTATTTCTATCTTGAATAATTTTCCACATATTAACCATTCATCTTAATACCATGCCTTTTCTTATCTGAAGATATTAAGAACCGGTAGAGGTTTTTATTCAGCTAAAGCTTACTGAGAGAAGGAAAACTTGCAGTTGTTTAGCAGGTCAGGTAAAAAGTGTATAGGGAAGCCTCAGTACTGCGTAAGATGCCAACACCCTCCAAAATAACATCTACCAAATGGATTTTCACAAGCAGCAATTTCTATTTACTAAAACGATAAATGCAGTCTTGCAATATCTGAGAGAATTAAGCATTCTCTGTGAAAATTAGCCATACAGCATCACAGGAGGTTTCCCTTTATCCGGTATCAGCTAAATTTTGCTGTCTTCTAAGAAGGAGATTAAATTTCCCCTTTACAACTCTGTTTCCAACTGTCTAACACACTTCAACATGCTTTCAAAGGCAGGCTCGCGCCACTGAAGTCTCTCAAATCCAGGCTGCTTCCTCTGCACCAAGCTTCTCCACTCACTATTTTTTCAGTGTTTTCTTTCTTTCATGGTTGCTCACTCCCCATATATCTTTATTTTCTAGGCTGAAATTTCTATGCCACATATATGCCATTGCAGTGATACAACGTAAATGAAGCACATATGATAAATTAAGAACGCATTTGAAACATCCCTGAAATTCATTTTGAAGGATGAAGAGAGCACATCAAAAATTGAGGGTGTGAATGTGAATTTTAGGATGTTATACAAATCAGTTGACCATGCTATAGATTTCAATCTTTTTTCTATTTCTTTTTTATATGCTATCAGCATAGGGTTACCAAAGTCTCTGTACGGACAAACTGCAGCCTATGGACAGTTAATAAAACGTGTTTTCTTTATGTATTCATCACTCGTTAAACACATATAACTGTTACTTTATTAAAGCATATTTTGGTAACTTCATCATATTTACAAGTTCAGGGCAATCGGATTATTATCCCCTTTTAGTTTTTCAGGTAGGCAGAGATGATGTAGTAAGAAGAACACCAAGGGCAATGAAGAAGGATTTCAGGGCCTTGGGACAACTGGTTAAGGGATCGGGAGCCCAAGTCTTGTTTTCTTCTATCCCTC
Source organism: Vanellus vanellus (assembly GCF_965231255.1). NCBI lineage: Eukaryota > Metazoa > Chordata > Aves > Charadriiformes > Charadriidae > Vanellus > Vanellus vanellus. Next base: position 68,985,163 of record NC_138910.1, read on the forward strand.
CTATTGCAGGGAATGATGAGGGGGTTAACAGGAAGAGCCAGCAGGTCAATGACTTGGTGCTACCGGCAGGGTTTCGGACACCAGGCCTGTTGGCAGCAGATGGGAAAAGCCTGTCTCGCAGGGGGAAAAGGGTTCTTGGAGTAGAGTTAGCAGGGCTCATTGAGAGAGCTTTAAACTAGATTCGAAGGGGAATGGGCATGTAACTGGGCTTGATAGAGAGGCGCCTGGGGGTAGTAGCTCAGCACTTGTGGGGCAGAGTGCTAGTGTTTTTGAAGATTGGAAGGCCCACCACCCCTCAAAAACTATACACTCATTGGCCTTTCTGAAATGCCTATACGCTAATGCATGCAGCATGGGGAATAAACAAGAGGAGTTAGAGATCTGCGTGCGGTCCCAGGACCATGATCTCATTGCAATTACTGAGACATGGTGGGATAGCTCACATGACTGGAACACTGTCATGGAGGGCTATGTTCTCTTTAGGAAAGATAGGCCAGCGAGGTGAGGTGGTGGAGTCGCTCTTTATGTGAGAGAGCAACTGGAATGTATTGAGCTCTCCCTGGGAACAGACGAAGAGCAAGTTGAGAGCTTGTGGGAAAGGATTAAGAGGCAGGGTAATATGAGAGACACTGTTGTGGGTGTCTATTACAGGCCACCTGATCAGGATAGGGAAGTTGATGAGGCCTTCTACAGACAGGTGAGAATCGCCTCACAATTGCAGGCCTTGATTCTCATGGGGGACTTCAACTACCCTGAGATCTGCTGGGAAGGCCACACAGCTGGGCACGTACAGTCCAGGAGGTTCCTCCAATCCACTGATAATAACTTTTTGACTCAGGTGGTGGAGGAGCCCACCAGGAGAGGTGTTCTACTGGACCTAGTACTAACAAACAAAGAAGGACTGGTGGACGATGTTAAGGTTGGGGGCAGACTGGGCTGAAGTGATCATGAGAAGACCGAGTTCAGGATTAAGTGCAGTATACACAAAATGACAAGTAGGGCTGAAACCTTAAACTTCAGGAGGGCTAACTTTGATCGCTTCAAGGAATTGCTTGGACAAATCCCATGGGAGAGGGCTCTAGAGGGTAAGGGGGCTCAAGAGAGCTGGCTACTATTTAAGCATCACTTCCTCCAAGCTCAGGATCACTGCATCCCGAAGAGCAAGAAATCAGGCAAGGGAAGAAGGAGACCTGCATGGTTGAGTAAGGACCTTCTGAAAAAGCTCAGGTGGAAGAAGTGAATTTACAATAGGTGGAAGAAGAGGCTGACTGCTTAGGAAGAGTATAAGAATGCTGTCAGGGTATGCAGGGAGGAAACAAGGAAAGCCAAGGCAGCCTTGGAATTGAACCTGGCAAGGGATGTCAAGGCCAATAGGAAGGGTTTTTTTGAGTATATAGGAGACAAAAGGAAAACTAGGGAAAATGTGGGCCTGCTGTTGAATGAGACAGGTGCTGTGGTGACCGATGATGCAGAGAAGGTGGAGTTGCTGAATGCCTTCTTTGCTTCTGTCTTCACTGCTTGGGCCAGTCCTCGGGAGACACAGAGCTTGTGGGTAACAGAGAAAGTCTGGAGGAAGCAAGACTTTCCCTTAGTTGATGAGGAACAAGTTAGAGATCAGTTAGATAAACTGGATATCCACAAGCCATGGGGCCCGATGGGATGCACCCTCGAGTGCTGAGGGAGCTGGGGAAAGTCATTGCTGGGCTGTTCTCCATCATCTTTGAAAGGTCCTGGAGAACAGGTGAGGTGCCTGAGGACTGGAGGAAAGCCAATGTCACTCCAGTCTTCAAAAAGGGCAAGAAGGATGACCTGGGAAACTACAGGCCGGTCAGCCTCACCTCCATCCCTGGAAAGATGATGGAACAGCTTGTTCTGGGTGTCATCTCAAAGCACCTGGAAGAAAAGAAGGCTATCAGAAGTAGTCAACACGGATTCACCAAGGGGAAGTATGTCTGACTAATCTGATAGCCTTCTATGATGGGGTGACTGGATGGGTGGATGAGGGGAGGGCAGTGGATGTTGTCTACCTTGACTTCAGCAAAGCTTTCAACACCGTCTCCCACATCATCCTCATAGGCAAGCTTAGGAAGTGTGGGTTAGATGAATAGACAGTGGGGTGGACTGAGAACTAGCTGACAGATAGAGCTCAGAGGGTTGTGGTTAGTGGTGCAGAGTCTAGCTGAAGGTCAGTAATTAGTGGTGTCCCTCAGGGGTCAGTACTGGGTCCAGTCCTGTTCAATATATTCATCAATGACCTGGATGAAGGGATAGAGTGTACCATCAGCAAGTTTGCTGATGACACAAAACTGGGAGGAGTGGCTGACACCAGAAGGCTGTGCCGCCATTCAGCGTGACCTGGACAGGCTGTAGAGTTGGGCAGAGAAACCTTATGAAATTCAACAAGGGCAAGCGTAGGGTACTGCACCTGGGGAGGAATAACCCCATGCAGCAGTACAGGTTGGGGGCTGACCTCCTGGAGAGCAGCTCTGTGGAAAGGGACCTGGGAGACCTGGTAGACAACAGGATGACCATGAGCAAGCAACGTGCCCCGGTGGCCAAGAAGGCCAATGGTATCCTGGGGTGCATCAAGAAGTGTGGCCAGCAGGTCGAGGGAGGTCATCCTCCCCCTCTACTCTGCCCCGGTGAGGCCGCATCTGCAGTACTGTGTCCAGTTCTGGGCTCCCTTGTTCAAGAGGGACAGGGATCTGCTGGAGAGGGTCCAGCAAAGGGCTACAAAGATGATTAGGGGATTAGAACATCTCTGAGGGACTTGGGTCTTTTTAGCCTAGAGAAAAGAATGGGATGGGAAAGGATGGGAACAGTCTTTTTGGTGGTTTGTTTTTTTTTTTTTTTTGTCTTGGGAATACAGTGATGGTTGCTTATGACTTGAACCTGCAAATCAACAGCATTTCTGGACCTTAGTAGACAACCTTCCTTCTAGCGACCACATAAGGCTTTTCTTGACTCTGGCATCACAAAGAGAAGGATGAATTACTGCATATAGTAGTCTTAGATTGATGATCTGTTTACTCTTCTTACCATATTGCCAATTATTACAATTTCATTATATATTTCATAATATTGCATGTTTTTTCTTAAATCTCCAGCTCCCGGAGTGATGGGATTAGGAGAGAACAAGTTTCTCAGAGTGGCTGAGAAACTGGAAAGTGTAACATTAAGTACACAATGAAACTTCAAAAGCAAAGGAAAAAAATAAACTCTAAATATAATATTAGTATTCATAGCTTACGATTTTTAAACCAATATATTAGTTGGAAACAATTTCTGACTGATTGAGTTGTATTGTCCAGAGCCATGATATCCAGAGACTGTGGTGAAGACTTCTGCAGTTATCACAACTGAGATACTGATGCTTAATCTACCCGGTTTTGAGTAGTCCTAACTGGGAAGTATTGCATCATATTCTCCTCTTTAACCCGGGATTCCCACCAGGGTTTTGGAGAACAGTGCTTCAGGTGCTCTGCCTCCAACTAAGCCCAGCATTCCCTCTGCCCAAAATCAGTTCTGAAGCAAAACCTGAGAATTTCCTGTGTACACAAAGCTCCTGCAGGGCAACATCCCTTCAGCATCACAGCAACTCCTCTCTGCTTGGCCACCCTGCTGCTGGCTCCATCCCTGTTCTCCAGGACATGCCACATGTTTCAGTGAATCTATTCCTACTCCCTCCCTCTCAAACAGATGCACTTGAGCTTTTATTTGCTTTACTCATCACACTTTAGCAAAAGACTCTATTGCGCCGCTTCCCCTTGACTTCTGCTAAAGAACAGGCCACTAAGGAGTCACCTGCCATATGTCCTGGTAAAACCAGTAAGGTCATTTGGACCACTCATGTCCTCTCTGCTCTTTTCCTTCCTCCTGAGAAAAACCCAGCGACTCTTGAACTCATTCTTGCAAGCAAAATTTCTGCTTACCCTGGGAGAGCTAATTTATTGCTTTTCCATCTCTCTGTCCAGTTCTTGGCACTCACACACAACTCTCAGAGTGACAATGTGAACGCATGGAAATTTTCTTACAAAAATTTTGAGTGAAATTGTAACTCTCTCATTGAAACGCTCAGCAAAATCCTTCATGCCAAATGAGAGAGATGTTACAACCTGTCTTAAAAATTGATCCCGAATGAATGAGTCACCTTCTTAGTAAGTAAGACTTGTGAGGACTGATTTGCATCACAAAGCCACGACTGTCTTCTGGCATCCTGGAGGCACTGCCAGTGAAAAAGCCAAGAACTGAACGGATATAGATGCAGATGAGAATCACTTGCTCCTAGGGCAGACTTTTGCTGCAGAGCTAGCCTGAACTATAACTACTGCTCTCTACCACTTTCCTGCCCACACAGGAAAGCTCATGATCTGTCTCAGAGGACACTTTCAGCTTGTGTTAACACAGTAAGGAAAGTACAGGCTTGAGCCCTGACGTTGGCTCTCTCCAGGCTGACAAGCTACCTACTGACACACAACACAGGGGCACATCAATCATACATGCTATTATTTCCCAAGCTTTACTGGACAGTTCAACTAGGATGAGAAGCTGTTGTTCCCCAGCACAAATCCTAAATTTTCTACAGTGAACTATCACAGAATCACAGAATGGTCAGGGTTGGAAGGGACTTAAGATCATCTAGTCCAACTGCCCTGCCAGAGCAAGTTCACCTATAGCAGGCTGCACAGGATGGTATTCAGGCAAGTTTTGAATGTCTCCAGAGTTGGAGACTATAATCATCAAGAGCTGCTGGAGCAAAGATATGCCATAAGAGGACACCATGGATTTCATCCATGTAATTTCATTTTGGCATAAAAGAGTGAGCATCTTCTATAAAGCTCTTCCTTGGCTAGTGGCAAATACGTAATATTGTAATTATCACCAACAATCCCATTATTACACTGAAACTAACTCCATTTAAAGAACTTTAAACCCCCAAAAGGTTTCAAGTAATTACCAGTAAATTTCCATGTCTAGATATGTCAATAAATTCAGTCTCTTAAGCAGCAAGAATAATCCACCATGGGAATAATACTGCATTTACCAAATGTATGCAAATAAATTTGACTAACAAAAATATCAATTTAAAACAAAACCACAAGTACTATTTATATTTATCAGTATTAAGCACAATTTTGCCCATTTCCTTTCTTTTGTACTGGACAAACTGCAAAAGTGTGATTCCTTCACAGCCAATAATCCTGCTGAGCTTCACCTTTTACCCCGGTCTCTTCACGAAATTCATTCCAGCTGCCGAGTGTGACAGGTATGCAGCAATGTACGCTTGGTGATGAGCATTTAAGTTGACCCAGTTTTCAAGGTAGTTCATATATCTTAGCTGGAAAAAATCCATATCAATGAATAGGATAGGAATGCTATTATTACACTATTGTCTCTACCAACCCCTCCCAAAGAGAAGGAGAGACACTCTTCCACTGTATTCAGCCCTCCTTATTCTTAGGTCATTTTTATTCTAGAGGCACATTATTGGTATAGTAAAACAAGTATATTATGCCAGAAAAGCAGTCCTGTCAGGGATACAGCTATATGGTAAAGTGCTTTGTACCAGGCAAGCTGCATCACCCCCCCACAATCAAGCCCAGTTCTACCAGACTTACAGGTACAAATGCTTCTACATTAGTCGCTTCCAAAACAACTCTGCCAGTCTGTGATCACACCTTTTCTCCCTCTCTCAACACCTACAGGGCACCTTAGCGTAGCTCTGGCATCTGATTTCCTCCCTTGACCATCAACAGTAAGACAGACAAGTTATTCTCATTGTCCACATCCTAAAGAAGCCAACAACCCCCACTGCCATTTCAATAAGGCATTCCCCCAAAAAAGTTCTAGAAATTCCAATTTCTTTAGCCTTTCTTTTTGGCAAACAACTACACCTGGTCCTGCCACTGACCAACTACAAAATCAGACAGAGCAGTAATGCTTTGAAAGCTTTCTTTGTTCACTTCTCTGATTAGTTGTCACATGGGCACAGCCTTCCTTGCTTACTATTAAATACGAATTTCAACTATTTGCAGTCCTGATTCTTAAGTGCTTTTTACAAGCAAGAATAATGGTAGTTTACTGCTCTTGAGCCAAGTATTCTCTGGTCAAAACTAGAAAAGGAAATATAAAATCCCTCCTCCCTCTCTTCCACATCAAACTTGTTTAATAAAAAGGCCATTTCGTTTTTCTCCCATGTATCTCTTAGCACCTGCGATCCAAATCTCGAGCTAGGTTCTTTCGCTTTCTTCTATCATAGAGAGTAATCAGGATTCTGCGTTCTCTGCCAATTGGCAACTTGGTTGATGAGGAGTAAGGCAGAAAAAGAATTCGAAGTTCAATACTCTTTTCTTAATGCAGAAATCAACCAAAGAAAAAGAACATCTAATGTGAATAAAAAGAAGAAATGGTGAACAGAGACTACAATGTGCTTGCCTGAAGGCTAAAGAAGCTAGTCAATGCTCCGAGGACTTTCATGAGTCCTGTGTAAAACGGTCATTGGATAATATGCAGAAAGAGGAGCAGGGGTTAAATCCAGCTCCTCCCAGCCTTCGGCTCACACTCCGCTTGGTCTATTCTTTGTGCCTAGAGGCACAGCTCCAACAAGAAGTACAAAGTACTCTGACCCACATGTTAGTTTGTAGTTTAGAGATTAGGGTTGTATCCTTAGAGAAAGAATTGTAAATCACCTCTGACCAAAGAAGACGTGAAGGTTTTGCCCTCTGCACTGTGAAGGTTTTGCCCTCTGCATTCTCCGTAAGCATTCTAACCACCAGGCTATTCTTCAGGGCAAAGCAGAGGACCTTGTTTAATTGAGGATTAGATGTTTTTTTGCAAAGGTGACCTTGATATCTGATTTTTGAGAAAGGGTGGAGGGTGCAGTTCAGAGAGTGTGAAGGAAGATGTTTCTTCAGAGCCAAGAATAAGCACGAATATAGGATATTTAAGACATAACCCCTCACTCATTGTTTTCTATTATCTCTTGGTTTGTATTTTTGGTGTTTTTTCCCAGATAATTGTATACTGTCTTAAACATATGTTAATGGAAATCTATTTACTAAATACTGCATAAACCAAGGAGATCCGGCATTTTAGGTGCATACACAGTTATACCTTCAACAGTATCTCCTGAAATACTTAGGATCTTCAAATATACTATTGTGGTTTACACATCTGATTCGCGGACATTTCTGAGCATAATACAAACTCTTCTTTTCAATAAAGAGGAGATATTATTTCCTGCAATGCAAGTCCAGTGAAAAGCATGGCTGTGGTTATATAACATGTTTTTGTGTTTCTTCCATGCATCTTTATCTCCATCACTAATTTTGTAATTTCAAGTAAATCCCAATGTGTATCTCCTGTGAGAATATGAGACACTGTATTCGCTTCACATTTACAGGGAAGCAGAGATACTGCACTGTTTTTCTCGAACATAGATTTGAATGTGTTCTTGAGAGAGAAGTGCCTGCCTTATTGATTCAAACAATATCTGAGAGGCATCAAAACTGCAGCAATAGTTCAGCTGCTAACATGAATCACAAACTCTTTTTCACCACATTCGAACTGGGATCTTATGCCCTGAACACTGATACATAAATACAGTTATCTGACATAATGTAATTTCAAAGCAAAATCACATCAGGGCATTGACTTAATACCAGGTTCTGTATGAGAGTCTCATATTCTTGGCTGATTACTTAGAAAGTGCAGCCTAAACAGCACTGCACAAGGAAAAACTATCTACCCTATACAAAATAAGATGAATAACCTTATTGGACAGATGCACTCAGAGATTTTAATTCTGCTTCAATTCCTGTTTAGCAGAAGTTCATTAAACTCCTACATCATGAGTCTGACCTAGAAAAGTAAATAAGTACTCTGTTATTCCCTTTAGAGCCCTGAGTTACTAATAAGGAATTATAAATCTCCAGTCACTTTGTCAAGCAGCCAAATACATCCCAAGTGAAACACAACTGCAAAGTTCATAAAAATGAGACTGATTGAAATGCAAGACTAAAAATGTGATTTTGTTTTATAGACCATGAATTAATACCACATTGTTTCCGCTTTTGTGAACTACAAATACAGACAAGTAGGACTGAAGAGAACACAGCTACATTCACCCACCTAGTCAACTCCTTCACTGGCCCTTGTTTGTCTCCTCCTTGAAAATATCAAGTTACTGCACTTATAGAGCACTATTCATCGTAGATGTTTAATCTTTTTATGAAGACAGATAGGCAGTTTAGATGTGGAGAGACTTGGGAGCAAATAATCATTAACGTTCACATGTGCCTCTGCCAAAGTCACCACGCAAGCCAGTGATGGATTTGGTAATAGGATCATAGTAAATACCCGGGCTCAACTTCCCACTCTAAAACCCACAGCATATCATGGGCAGTGCTCCCACAAAATGCTAAGCATATACGTTACTAGAAATTTATGAATAATCACATTGAAGATGTTTTCTGAAACAAAGCCACAGTTCTATGCATAGGATGAAATCTGGCCTCTGCTAGAAAACTTGACTCACTCACAGAAGTCCTCTTGGCTTCAGCAGGTCTAAGACTTTCCATTCCTTTCTAAATGTTTCTTGAAAATCTGCTTTGGATTTGTTGATTTGTTTGTTGGATGACCTCAGTTATACTATCCCGGCTATGTTAAATATAGGAGCTTGAATTGTCATTACCTACAGCGATTAAGCCTATAATTAGATCCCCTTCAATGTCTTCTTGACTTGCAAATGCATCCTTCTAACCTTCCCTGATGCTGTTTTACCATTTGACCCTGGAATATCTCTGGTTGCTTTCCTGGTGCAATAGCTCTCAAGTCCTCTTTGAAGTAATGTGGCCAAAAGGCTGAACGCCACTTCTAATAGAATAATGAGAATTATTTATAATCAGGTTTCCTCTGCCTAACTACAAAAGACCTAAGGTTCATTTACAAATCATCCTACTACAGTTCATGCCACTGCTTTTGCAGCTGCCCGTTAAGAGCACAGCTTTGCCTGTAGAGCATTCTGAAAGCTGCTGAAACTTCAAAACACACAATTGTACACATAAGCATTGGTTTTGGTAGGAATTTGGCTACATTAATAAGACTGGTGAGCTCAACCCTTCACCTTGCGAGGCTCACTCGGTTCGCCATGAGGAAACCCTCTTAATGAGGCCATAAAAGCCCTAAAGCCCTGCCAGCTGCCGGGAATGAAGATGGCATGTCTTAGTCACAACAGTCATGTTCTGACCATGACTAAACCTTCCCAAGTCAGTAGATACTGTCCACCTGGCTGCTGCCTTCTGAGGACAGAATGGTCTGTACTATGTATATTCTGCATATGCTCTCTAAAGCAGTTTGGGACTCTGCGGTATGAAAATAATTCAAGATAAGTTATAACATGGCTTCACAATTTGAATTATACTTGATGTATTTGTCATGCTGATTTTTAATTCTCTATCCACCTCTAAAGCTGAGACGGCACCATTAATTACATAGCTGGAACACTGTACTTGTATAAAAATGTGAATGAAATCGCTAAATTAAGATTGCTTCCAAGAAACTGTTGCTTAGTCTCATTAGCAATACAAAAGTGCAGTAATTGAAATGCATGCAAGAAGCTGTTTATTCAACTGGCCAAGAAACCTGACAGTTACTAAAGGCAATCTTAATCTACACAAAGAGAGGGTTAATTAAAGATATGCAAATAATTTGTTTTCTTGTACCTAGTGTCCCATTTAAATAGGTGATGAGAAGACAATGGATCCTCTGGAAGATCACAATGAGATGTGAAATACATTGTATGAAAGGTGTTAAAAAATCATGTGCTAAAATACAATATACTAGGAAAACGGAAATTAAAAGCTTGTATACTTGGCCCGATTTGCATGTATTTTAGCATCCCTCTGGGAAAATAAATGTGTTTTGTAACTACTGACACCTTCACATCAAATTCAGAGGCCAAGTCACTGAAGGGGTTTTCCAGCCACACACGGTGTTTCAAAGACAGTGTGTCACAGTCTTTCCAGCTGTGACAGAAAAAGACAGACATGGTTTTGGGCTGCGGGAGAGCCAATGTTTTACTGTTACATGGTTAAAAACAGCTAAAAATCCACCAGTTATTCTGTAAACTGAAAAGTAATGCTAGCAACTGGACAGTCTGTTGTCTCCACTTCAGGCAATTTAATATCTCCTATCTTTTATTTTCCTTTTCTCTCTATTCCATAAAATACCAATAAATCCTCCTTTTCTTTAATCTAAGCTTAATTGAGTTTTTGGCTGCTATCTGGGGAAATTACTTTTTCGTATTCCTGAGGGAAACCGCACAGTGTCCTCAGGAGAGCTGAACACAACAGTCAGCCTACTGGTCAAGGGCAGGGGGAAAACTGTTATCTCCTTTGAAGGAATTGCCTCAGAGGGGTCAGTGGTATCATTATGAACAGAGACAGGGCTAAATGACTTGAGGATACAATGCACCATCAGGGACCTAGATACACGTAATAGACTGCTGGAAGTGAGAGGTAGGATTATACACAAACACGCTAGGAATAAGATGGATATCTTCAAAACTATTGCAAAAGCAACGTGTTCATTGAACTGTAGTGCACATGCAGAAGACGTATCATTTTAATTACGAAAGTATAAAAGCGGTACCATTGTCTTAATGTGGATGCAGACTTAGAGGTATAAAGGTGTTTGTTCCATGATAAGCTAGTCTTGGAAAACAAGAATAAAAGGCATTTCTGGGATAAGGCATCTTGACACTATACATCTATGCCCGTGGCAGAAGACAACGATTTCCATTAGGGATGCAAACATAATAGAACAAAAACTGCACGTAGACCAGTCCCAACAAAAGGGGGCACATTTTAGTAGAAATGGGGAAAACAGGGTTCTTGATAAGAAAAGGATAAAAAAGCAGTTATCTTTCGTTTGTACATCAAAGGCACACCATTATCAACACAAAGGAAACTTTGTTTGTCATTGATGCCCTCCTCAGGGTTTGCACATACAGACTTTGCACTAACAGTTCTCTGCATTGTGTAATTATAGAAGACGGAAATAGACCCACCGTTATAAGGTGCTTTCAATGGAGTTATCACTTTTCAAGTCTGAGCCTAGCCTTTTTTATTAATTTTGCTGCTTTGTACCACCGTGCTGCTTGGAATATTTATTCCATTTGTGTTCCAAATATTTCCATTTTCAGAATACAATTTAATGTATAGACAGAGCAGCAGACTTCCTGCTTCCTGACAGGGCTGATAAGAACCAAAATGTTTACAACGTAAAGCTGTCTGAGAAGCAAAGCAACAGACCTCTGCAGGACAGGTGCTCAGACAGGAATATCTGCTAGTAAATCTGAAACGTCTCACGCTGACAGAACCATCCTACCTGCTATCCAGAAATGTTCCTCTCAAATCCTAAAGTAATTCATGAGTGCAACCCAAACTATTTTTAATGTAAAAATACTACATCTTCCCCCACTGTGGCCAGATATATTCTGGACACATATACTCCAAATATTTTCCTGTAACACCAACATACATGCAGGTTTTTTTCCTCCCAGCTGAAACACTATGCTTCCGAACAGTCTGTGACGTGCTAGGATGAACACACATAGTGTCCTTCTCTGCTTGGACTTCTTCAACAACTCTACAGAGTGTGGAAATTTATATTAACCTTTGTGTTGTCCCTAGCATCGAGCACTGTTACCTCCAGCTGCATTCTTAGGCAATGCCTCCTGCAATCCCAACTCGCACCCACGATCTACTAAACCACTGTCCAGTATCAAGTAGCCCTCCTCAGGCAACTGTACAAGTAACTCACAAAAAAATCGCAATATCCCTAATTCTACTACGGCTACTTTGTGAGAGGGCTTGGGAGGAAATAAATAGCCCTGAAACAAACTCTGCTTCATGAATTATTCTGATGCAGATTCATACTCTAAAGCATTCCTCTTGTGCTAGAAGAAAGGAATATAAACAACTGAGCATATATTTTTATATTTGGATTTACAGAGGCCATTATGAAAAATTGATTAACTGCAACAAACCTCCAAACAAACACTAATTTAAAGAGTTAGGTGAGAACCACAGTAGTGATGAACAGCTAACCAATACATTCACCTAAGACTGAGTCACAGTCCAAAGATGTTAATTTCCATTATTCCTATTTAATGTTGTGGATTTTAAAATATTTTGGCCTAGACCTTTAAAACACATAGACACTTAAATCTGTTTGAAATGAATGAGAATTTTCATCAAACTACTTTTGAAGAACTAGCCCTCTGGATTGCTCAGGGTATTATCATCACAGTTGGTGTATTCACAGAGGAAAGAAATTGGCTTAGTCACACAACCCACCAGCTGAGGTTTGCAGCACCCTCCTCACTGAAGAAAATAATCTCATATAAAAATTTTGAACATTTTCAAACTGTTTAAAACACTAATATTGTTCTGTGCAGCCTGATCCCTTCCTGCTGCCATGGCTAATACGCTGGTATCACTGTAAGATCAGGGTTCTAAATCCATGAAATACTGAATTATACTAAAACTACTAGGTGCTGATCCTACCACGCTATCGTGGCATCTGTGTCTCAGTGAGGTCCAGCGGCTCTCTGGGGGCCGCAGGAGTGGTGGGGGCTCCCCAGGGAGCCGGCAGGGCAGTGCCTCACCATCCCAGCCAGGGAGTAGGACACCAGCCCTGGGCATCAGGCACCTCCATGGGGACGGGGATGTGCTTGAGGCCGGGCCAGGATGTCAGCCCAAGGGTTGGGCCCAGCTCGGCAGGTCAGGGCCGGGGCTGAGCTGGAGGCTGGCACTCCTACTGTGTTCGTGTTGGTGTCGCTGGGGCAGGGACGGATGGCCTCAGGCTGGGCTGAAATGGGGCTCCCGGGCCCACAGGAATGGTGGGTAGAGCTGCTCACATCCTTCTCCAAAGCAAAAGCAGAGCTGCTATGCAACTCATGCAAAATGTATCTGTAGGTTTTGAGGAGAGCACAGATGAAGACAACAGCTGTGCTGGGAAAGGGTCTTGTCATAAAGGAAAGGTGGGGCAGGAAGGTCCCAGCATCCCTTTGTGCTGCAGTATCCAGTCCACAGAACTGTCCATCTAATTATCTGTAATTAGGCATCAGAGAAAGGATAGATAGGTCAAACAGTATTTATATTATTTTTAATATTTATGGATACCGGGCAAAACATTTAGATGGTGTGGCCCATCACTCCGAGGTACAACCGTGCCATGACAGCATGGCTAGACCAAGCCACACTAACCGGGTGACATTACTTACAAATGTATGAGTCCAAGGCATGTCAGGATAAGACACCAGGCTATGATCTTTCTCCCAGATGTATCATTCTCATGAGTTTTACAAAATGCCAAATTATAAACCTACTGTCATTAGTTTATAATAAGAGATGAGATCTTTCCATTTAAAAGCCCTAAATGTGAGACACCAAGTTCAACACCAAAAGTAGTCAACCAGTATCAGTTTAGGGCAGCTTGTGTCCATACAACCAACATACAGCTAATTGCAAACAGCCCTCCTTTAACTTCTAAAAACAACTTGTGAACAGTCTTTAAAAGAAAGTCACTATGAAATTCACTTGGGAGAATCTTCTTTTTTTCATCTCTTCCTAGTGCAGCTTTAAATTAACGTGTTCAATAAAGCCAGCAACACTCCAGCTCTAATAGCCAGAATCAGTCTTGACCCTCATTTTATCTTAGCTGGAGATAATTACTTGATACTAATGTAGAGTGCCAAAGACATTCCTAAATTTCACTGAATTATCACTAGACAGATTTTGGTTCAAATCACTCAGTATAACACTACATAGCTATATAGATAGATATATATATCAGTTTATTTTGTGGTATTCTTGCTTGCTTGCAGAAGGTCACAAGCCTTGACTGTACTTTCAAGCAAATCCATAGACTTCAGGACCAATCCCATAATCTGATACACGTGAGTAATCACATCAATTGGTTTGTACAAATCCTTCTCAAATAGAAATGTGCGTACTTGTTTCCCTGAACCATGTTAAGTGCATTTTATTACAGGCGTAATGCATGGAATATTATATTCCAAATAGGGTATCGTACATGTTATACATCAGCTATGTAGCAAGTAGTCGCTGCTTTTTGTGGAGGTGTGTCACACGAACTGTCAATAGAGTTAGTCAAGCAGTACCTTAAAATTCAGTTATATCTCAGTGGATGACTGGTTAATTTTACGGAGTCTAGACAGAAAGTCTGAAAACTAACATGCATAAATTTGAATCATTCCTGTGCATTTAGCAGTCACTGCAGTACTGATATCTATGGAAAAATGACCAGAGCTGTCTGGAATATCAATAAGAAACCCCACAATAGGTGGTTACCTGTCAACAAATACTGAAGTATCTACATAATCACAATTCAACCATGTTTGAAAGGATATATGATCTCTCTAAATGAGGCGATCATGCCCTTAGCAGCTATTAGCATTAAGTAATGGTCAGTCACGGTGGAAAATCTCCATGATTCAGCCTTAGTATGTGCAGCGCAGTGTTATGTGTCACATGAGCAAAGACTGGCTAGATTTCCACTAATCAGTTCTGAGAGTGCCAAAGGCTCACTGATTGTTCCATCAACTCAGGTTTATTCCAAGTATAGCTCATCAGATTAAAAGTCTGACAGACACTGAAGTACCTTACAGTGTTACACAGCTGATGAGCACAGTGTCACAACAGCAAACTGAAATGAGGCAGAATCTTTCTTTCAAAATACATTCTACTAAGTATTAAGCTCTCTCCTTCAGAATATACTTCAAAAATTAACTGTATCATGCCAAAATTCTTTAATATGCAGATGCCACTACTTAACTGCAGACTACAAAATATCCTACTTTCACTGTGCGTCTGCAGTGATGCTTCTACACACGTTGGAGTAAGATGAAAAACGTGGCCTTTTGTATTCTTAATGGATCAGAAGCAATACAAGGACACAAGATGGTTGATCTGAGAAAGCAACAGGCACACAGACATTAATTGAACAATGTCTCTGATATATGAGGTAATCCCCACAGTCGATGTTTCACATGCATCAGTATGTTGCTTTGATATCAGTGCTCTAAAGAAATATTTCACCCTTCCTCTGCAGCCTCGTAAGTAGTTAATAATCTTAATCTCATCTAGTAGATTTTTAAATACTGTAAAACATTTTGTTCTATCTACTGTACACATTCAGTCTAACCAGGAGTGACACACACAGGCCTATATCCTCACACTTGTATTGAGAACCTCATTTCTACTAACAGGCAGATAACTTTGGATCACAGGAGCTTAAAGCCTTCAAAACATTTTGCAGTCCTGTAGGAACCTTCCACTGCAGTGGCACTTATAAGAAGCAAAGAAATTTGTAGGTAATTCAGTTACTTATTTTATCCTGTGATGCTTCAACCTTCTTGACTTTCTTCTGATGCTTGATACAATTACATTATTTATTTAAATTACTGTATTAACTGCACCAATATGAGATAAACAGTACCTATAACACTTCTAGCACTCGCAAAAACTTCTCATAGTTCAGATGCAAGTATACGGTAACAGTCACCTGACTTTATGCTTTACCTTGCAACTTCTTGCCTTACCTTCTGTCTTTCGTCTTACTTAGTCCTCAAATTCTTTAGGTCTGGGAATTGATCTATTTATTACACGTTTGTGGAGTTCCTGGCACTTTTAGGCTTGTTTCCTTACCTGTGCCTTAAAATAAATACACAGTAACAGAAAAGGTTCTCTACTGCAATTCCCTAGGGAGACTACTCACCAACAAAGCCTCAGTGCTCATTTCTGACCAAAGCAATGCAAATTCATACGCTCCACTCACAGCAAACTACTGCATCTAAGAAAGGACAGTTCAGCACAGCTTGACCCATGCAGCCAAATGTAATAAGCAGAATTTAACCATCCTTAAAAAACCCCACTCTATAATCACAGAATCATGGAATGCTTTAAGTTGGAAAGGGCCTTGAAGATCGTCAAGTTCTAACCCCCCTGCCATAGACAGGGACACCTCCCACTAGACCAGGTTGCCCAAGGCCACGTCCAGCCTGGTCTTGAACACCTCCAGGGATGGGGCCTCAACCACCTCTCTGGGCAACCTGTTCCAGTGCCTTACCACCCTCAGAGTGAAAAACTTCTTCCTAATGTTTAATCTGAACCTGCCCTCTTCTAGTTTAAAGCCATTCCCCCTTGTCCTATCGCTACAGGCCCTAAAATCTATACTTTGTAGGATTCAGGGAGTGTATGCTGATTTACACAGTAACAATTGATCTCTCTGGTAGAACCAACAGGTATTGTACTTTATTCTGATCTTTTTCAAACAGACTCTAACCATAAATGCACAAAACCACACGCATTTTCATATCATTAAGGTACAACATTAAGCTGAAAGTGGGGGAGAAGGAGCCCTTTCTATGCGAAGGGCTTAAGTTCTGGATAGAAAAGAACTAACACCACTTTTACGGATTACATCATGTTGATAGCAACTAATCAAAAGCTATCTATGTGCAGATTTAAGTAGCCACATATTCCTAAAGGTACTGGATGATTTCATGAGAGGCTGTGACTTTCTGAACCCTCTGATGACATTTACACGCACCGGAGGAAGCCGATGCCATTTTGGAATCAGAGTAGGATAAGCTGGAGTCCAGCACGGATTACTAGAGCCTACGCTAGCGCGATAGGTTAAGTATGTGCTCAAAGGTTTAAGTATTCTCACTGAAAAAACAGACAACTCACATGCTTAAGCACCTCACTGGAATATAGCTGTAATTATGGTCTATTCTTCCTGCCAGTATTTTTCAATATTACTAAATCAAGATACTCCAAAGCGTGTGGACATTTCTGGAGTAAGACTTAGAACAGTGGCTGAAGGGAGCCTCAATAGTAAAGTTATTGAACAGTTTCTCAGCATCATCTGAGTCAGTACTTGCATGCTGCTTTATCCCGTACATGAGATATCCCGAAGTATTCAGATAGCCAATGCAGTGATGCTTCTAAAATACAGTAGCATGCATTATTCGACTAAACATTATGCCTCCCCAAGGTCCTGTGAAGCAATAGAAAGCCAAAGTAAGTTAGGCATTAAATAGGCGTTAAAACTGATTCTGAAGTCCCCCTTCCTGACTTCTTCTACAGTGAACAAAAAAAAATTGAATAAAATCTTCATCCTAGTAAATATTTCATGATAAACACAATCTTTGGAATTTGAACACATAATTAAACACTGCCATCATTAAACATTTATAAAGTTTGAAAAGTATGGTACACTTGAAAATACCAAATTTGTTAGTTACAGAGAAATGTGACTTGCCCTGATTATTCACTGAACCCCTGACATGCTACAACACACAGCACTGATGTTGGAACTTGGAACAGGAATTACTGCATTTGATGTTTGTTCATAACAGAATGTTACAGGCTATAAAGGAAGTTTTGGGGTTTCGGGGGTTTGTTTTCTTTAAAGAATCTGAAGTTGTACAGTGAAGGCACTAACTGAGGGGGAATGAGAACTGCTTGGAAGGAGCTAGATGAGTTCTGGCCTGAAAAATTTACAGATGTAGATAAATATTTCAGTTATCTATTTATTGGTCAAACTTGCAACCTTATAACACAACTGAGAAAAGCAATGAATGATTTGGCAGAATAAATACAAGTTCTTAATGGCACATCTTTACCTCTCAAACTAATATCCCATCATAAACATTACTAACTGATTCCTTTAGAAGAAAGGCAAAATACTGATGATGGTCACAATTTGAACACAGATTCTCTTCACAGAAGAAAACCTCTCAAAATACTTCTGTTTTGAAATTTGTTGTGGGTGGGTTTTTTCCCTATCCCCGCCAAGCTTCCTGAAAAGCATTTTTCCTCAGTATTAGGTTTACTTGGTTTTACTAAAATGCAATTGTTCATTTTTAAATGCAGCATAGTTTTCAAAAAATAGACAGTTTTCCAGATACCTAAGTATTTTAATATAAATCTGAAAACCTGTTTTTGAAATATCTAAAATGAAAAAAACCCTTAATATATTTTTTACCAATGCTTTTGTTTTCTGGTAGGTTCTCACTAAAAAATAAGACAGATATGCTGGTATGTTTTCATTAAGGCAGGTCCCTTTGTATACAGGATAGTATGGGAGAATGGTGAAAGAAAATCACCCTCTCATTCCTATTATAATGTGGCTCAGTGGTAAACACATAAAGTATGTGAATTATATGCAACACTTTCAGATCCATTCCATTCACTTAAAAACAACTGAAGAAACACTCTTACACGCAAATTATTCGATATTAAATCACTAATTAAAATAAATGTAATTTCACTTGGGATTCCTTTTTATCTTAGAGCGAAATAAGTAAATAGATCCTATTTGTTTTCATGTTTATGCTTTCTTTGATCTTCAAAACACAGGGAAATATACTGCACAGTAAAGTAATTTTGTATATTCGATATCATTAATTCCTCCACAAACCACAGTCACCAAACCACAGCCTCATTTTAGGACAGCATATAGCAATGCTCAGAAGGATTACCTCTCTCCCATAGGTTATTTCTGAATGCCCATTAAAAAAATGCAAAGATGCAGGCTATTAATTTATCAAATAAATAGCTAAAATAACATTTGTTATATCCTGCAATATTCCTGACACTCAACAGCATTAGGTTTTTAGAAGGCAAGTTTTGTTCTCCATGCAATCACCTACATAGGAAAAACGAATGTTCACAGCTGTCAGAACATACCCACAACTGTGTTCAAACAAACAAGTTATCAATAAAAACACCTGATACATAATAACAAAGAATATTTACGGCTGCAAATAACTGACCATATAGGATAGCTTTCATATAGTAACTAACAAAGCTTTGGGTGCCTAGCTTTAAATTCAACTTCACCTGTATTACAGTGTAGTTTGGGGAGGTAATTAACCATAAATTTGTTGAATGCTTAAATTCAAACCACCTTTTTTTAGGCTTAAGCCTTTCTATGACAAAAGAAATGCACCTGCAGAAACACAATTTAAAGACAGACCTGCATAATTAAATACGACCGAGAAATTCTTCACAGCTCCCGGACGGATGCCTGACTGGATTTATTCCAGAGAGGTATGACTTTTTTGAGCTCTGAGTATCAGAAAATTTGACAGAGGTCATGGGGGAGCTACGGTCCCCCAAATCCCCATGGTTCTGAACAGGTAAGCTGTCTGCAGTAGTTTTGACTATGGACATGATGTCTAGCATTAGCTAGAGTTATGGACCTCAAATCTAATTCCTGTTTAAAGACATGGAAGTCTGAGGTGGAATCAAGCTGAGGTATTGATCCTTATTATATGTAATAGGCAAAACAAGCATCGTAAGCCCTGATTAGAACCAAAAGCCTCCAAGATGTACTTAGCGCAATGATACAACCGAAGTCTGGGAAAATTGAAAGGCAAAAGTAAAACACGACATGAAAACAGATTAACTAAGCAAGCAGGAAGGAGAAAGTAGAAAGCAAAGAAGAAGAAAGCGCCAAAGGGAAGAAAATGTGAAATTTCATAAAAAGCATTACACTGTATTATGAAAGAAGAAAACTATACTTACGGAGGAGGCAAAATTCAGAAGTCTCAAAGAGAGTACTAGAAACTATAATGGATAATGACACAGGACAATTTTTAAAGACATTTTTTCAGTAAGTGGGAACACAGCTTATGGTCCTTCAAACACATCTCACAACTGTAATTGGTATTCAGAGAGGATCAGAAAAAATAACACTCATCAACTTTCTTCCTGACATCAAAACCTGGTAAAGAAAGGAAGGTGATCAAAAGCACACTCCACCTACCAGCCGACCAGATAATACAGCGCGAGGTGCTTATGAGAAAGAAAGCGCCTGAGCGAGGGGGTCCAGGTCACACTAACCCCACACAGGACACCTCCATGGTGAACTGCACTCACAACAGTCCCCGGCGTGATGATAAGCCCAAATGTCTTCTTAAGGGGCTGACCTGCTGCACCGACTTTCAACCTGCAGCTATAGGGAGGAAAATGTCAATCCTGATCTTATACAATACAAACCCGTCGGTAGGTAAAAGAGCAATCTGAGGTAATGAAACTACACTTGTTGATTAAAAAGTGCTTGGATTATATTCTGTGCATAAAAACAGGCGCTGTATCACACTTCTGTATGGACAGCTAAAATATCAAGAACTAAGTCAGTACAAGGGCATGGCACCTCTTCAGAGACACACTTGCATAACAACAAGGAAATCTTGCAGAGAATACAGAAGAACACTGAAAAGGACTTTTCTTACGCCCAAGGTGAAAGACCTAACTTACAGAGGAAAGAATGGGAACAGTATTAGTTCCAGCCACACGCAGACAGTAGGAATCATTTGACCAATATCGCAGAAGTGTTCAAAAGACTGAATACTAGACTGCATTCAGACCAGCTGACAACTTTAACTGAAATCTTGAAAAGAAATTAAAAAAAGATCATAGAGTTTTATTCCAAAAGGAAGGAGAACTACAAAACCTCAAATATTTTCTGGTTGCAAGAAGCCAGAGGTTATGCTAATGAATGTATAGGATGGGAGACAGGCAATGCGTTTTGCGTTTAATCAATTCACTTAAAAGCTTTGAGTAGATGGTATATGAACAAGTCAAGTTTCTAATTCAAGAACCCCTACACTAGAGCATTAAGATTCATGACATAAGTTCCTTCATATTTCAGGTTTTCTCATATTCCAGGAACCAAAATAGTTTTCAGTGTGAAAATTACAATAATGTATTATACCATCACATATAATATGTATATTCCCATATAGCTCTCCAGTGAAAATACACTCTACCAAAAATATCAGTCCGTTACAGTTCAAGCTAGACCAACTCAGTCCTTTAGCTCCTAATACAGCATCCTTTGGTTTTAAATCTGCAGGTCTGCAGTACAAACTCTGATGTCTGTCACACACATTACTAAATAAAATACTGATGCAACTATTAGAACAGCTCAACATCTGAATTTATGCATATACGCTGGCAGGACTGTGACTTTCAATTCTACGTAACTGGAAGTTCTTGGGAAACAAAGCAAAAGGAAATGTATCTCCTTGAGACAAGAGATTGCCAGTCCCGAAGTAAAGCATTAATTATTTTTTTTGCCAATAGGAAAAAGAATAGAAAACTACCACAGAATATATTTCAGTATTTATTACTATACCTTAAGATGCCCCATAGAAGTCACTGATGAATTTGGTATTGGCTCCAGGACATCAGAATCCAACACAAGTCATTTTCATTTAATAAATTCTAACCAAGTACAAGATGAAACCGCTGTCTACATTCCTGGAATGCCTAATGTTGTGTTCACCACATCGGCCTACCTGACATTCAGGATGAAAACCAAGATAACCCTAAGGAAGAACTAGTCATTAACATTCTAGAAGACACAACTGCTACTGAAGGATGCTCTACTGAAGGATGCACTTGACCAGATAGTTTGGAAAAGCACTGAATCTTAGAGAACTATCTCACAGGAGGTGGAGCAAGGGGCCAGAATATGGCACCATATGGATTTCTATCAAAAGAGGTGAATAACTAAGGTACCCACAGGCCAACAGTTTTTCAGAGTGACAAGATAAAGCTTTGCAAAAGGGCAAGGAGAAAGAAAAGGTTTAAGACTGTAACTCTCCAAGTAATGATATAGTTCTTCATAACCCAATAGACATGTTAAATAAGCATCTGTCCTTCTGGAGAGGACTGTACAGTCAATAACTATTTAAATTCAAGGTGATGGTACTATAACCCTAGGATTACTGATTGTCCTTCCTCCGATTTCTTAATATGGCTCATCTTCTACCATAAATCTCTTAGATGACATACATATAGTAAGTCTTCACGCTGGCTGCCGTGGACCTCTAAAGATTGTTGCTTCACTACCTGCAGAATAACTGTGTTCTTTTCCACAGCAAGACTCAAAGTGAGTAGATCAAACTTATGTTAATACACATGTGCAACCCCCTCGTCATCATCACCACTCTCTAAACGCATATGTATGACATAGACATGTGACAGGACAAAATGAGGGACAGGAAGAGGAGGAAAGGCAAGACATGACATGACGTGATACACCTATCAGAAATGCCACTACAGCAAATTATTCCATTCTGAGTGCTAACTTACCTGGTACGTTTTAAGGTTAACTGCAGGACACACAAAAATACACTTTTGGTAATAAACCCTTAGCAGCTCTAAATAACCAAAACATTACAACAAATGAGCGCGGTGAATAGTCACATATCCATTTCTCACAGATTTCAACAGGAATCAATGTACCATATCTGATAAATTATACTGCGCAGCTGATAAAACACATACAACATTACATGAATAATAATGGCTATGTCTCTTTTTTTAACTCATAATTCTATAAATAGTACTTTGTATTTTATACTGATTTTAGGGCACATATAGTACATTATGTCCCATTAGAATCAATGAGGAGTGAAAATACAATTACTGAAAATAATTTGGATTAAGATAAATATGATTGACCTTTTAGCTTTTTTCCATGTTTTCAACAAAACAGCATGAGAAACAAATTTAAGATGACATCTAAATTTAAGAGTAGCACAAAGGAGTAAGAGACTTGTGACATCCAGAAGCATGGAATGAACCTACAGTAAAATTGCTCAGGTGAATAACAAATACATGAAGAGTTGATCTGACATTTATTTCCTTACCACTTACTTCTTGTCTGTCCCCTATCAAGCTTAATTTTCTATCTAAATCAAACACTGAAATCATCAGCACTTTTCTTTCAAAAACTGGAATTTAGATTCTATAGCATATGCTTAATCTTCTGGAAAACAGCATTAACACAACACAGGCAATTATATCAGAATATCAAATAAATGGATTTAACAGACTTTTGCAAAAAACATATAGATTAACTCATCAGTCAAATTTAAGTGCTTGAATAAAACAATAATGCTACTTACTAAACATGTCAATGAAGAGCTGATAGATTTGGTAGTTGCTGAGAGTTAGCAACACACACCTGAGAATAATCATAAACACTGCAGCTAAAAACAAAAATGGAGTTGCCAATTACTCTCACTGAGGGTGGGAAGATAAAGAGCATAAAGAATATTGACAGACAGGAAAATTAAAAATAGTAAAAAATATCAACATGCCAATTTGTAGTTGTATCACAAACATACTCGTGCTAAATACTAAGTTTTCTCATGCAAGACACAGGCAAATTAACTTCAGAATCAAAGACTCTTCCATTGTCTTCCGGAACATTAATACTGAACTAGCGTAAGTATATTGTTACCTCAAAAGAAACATTTTCCTTCCAATTTCTACAAACTTAATCATGTCTCTTCTACTTCTTGCTTTTTTAAGGCACCCAAGTGCTATGAGGTGGTTCTTTCGAACTAATGAGATTAGAGACTTACATTATCACTATCTACCAGTAAAAGGGAAAATGTGCCTCACTGGACTTCAGAGCAGAGGCTTTCAGTATTATATATCTTAATGGTATATTTCATTTGAATGCATAGCAACAGACTGCACAGAGATGCAATGAGATGAGGAAATAACACACAGGAAAAAGAACTTAAAAAAAAAAAAAAAGTCACACCGAGATGATATATGAAGTACAATTGGCATTTTTGAGACGACTGTTCTTCCAATACAGGATTTAACCTTTACTGAAAGAAGACCAAGGAGACAGTTTCTCTGACTTGAGAACAGATGTTTCACTATGTTCCACTTCAGCACTGGAATCTCAAAATAATTTGACGTAAACACAGCTACAATATAACCAAAAAGCTAATTTATATTGTCGTCATTTGGCTTCAAAGCACAAACCTTTTATTTTTTTAAACCAGATCCACCAATTCACTACAAAAATCACGAATTCACTACAGGTGAATTACATATCCCATCTGTATCCCATCCCATATCCCAACACTACATATCCCATCCACATCCTCACCTTTACTGCAAATAAGAAGATGAACCATTATGAAACGCAAAGCTGAACTGGCACAACTGAGCCATTTCAAAAGCTGTAATAATCTTCCAAAAAGCTTTATCAGTGAGAAAATACTGAATCTGGCGTCCCCTCCCTCATATCTTCACAACTGGTGATTTCACATATGCCACTGGATTAAATGTCAAAGGTGGCAAAGAATGCCTGCTACTTTTCCAATTAGATATGCTACCCAGGGTAAAATAAAGAGTAACACAAAAAAAGAACACGACAATATCACATGCAAAATACAGACACTTGATTGTGATGCTGTCTGTACAGTTTTCCAAGGATGATGATGTTTCACCTGGATTCAGGACCTAACGCTCGAGTTACGTAACTCTGCAGGACAAATGCTTAACACAAAAGTGAAAACATCTAATTTCACTCTCTACCCCATTTCATGGCTGCAAGTCAACCCCCTTAAACAAACAAGAACTTGCTGCCTTTCATCAAACAACCACAGCAGACGTGCAGCAGGTCCAGCAAGCGTGGGTACAGATGTGAACCGGGTACGTCTCATTGCTGATAAATCATCAGCAGCTGTCATCAGCTCCATCAGCTGTCACAATACTCCCGGTCAGCCACTGGCCAAAAACCAGAGAATCCCCAAGCAAACAACACAGGCTGCCTTTCAGTCTAAGAAGCAGCCCTGTGGATCACTTCGAAGCCATAGGCTGCCTGTTTATAATGAAATTATCGCTTTGAATTTCATCTTTCATCTTCAAAATGAGAGTCGTAACACTGATCCATTCTTTACCCTGAGGACTCAAAGCAGTTTAGGAAGAAGTGCCAGGTATATCATCTTAAAATAACAATCAATAGAATGGGACTGTCTCCTTGCACTGTGTTTGAAAGCACCTGGCACCTCAGAGCCTGCTCTGCAAGAAGGCTTAAAGGGATAATGTTACCATAAATAAACACCTCATTCTGTAACTGCGTCCTCTTTGCACTGACCTCTGAGCCAATTAGTCCATTGCCAGGAACAACAGCATGATCTGTTCGGAGCAGTCTACTTCTTGTATAGCCTTGAGTAAACAACTTCTCACATACTGTCATACTATTTTCATTTCCATATTAAGAAAGCAAATGAACTGCCAAACATCACTTGCTACAACCAAATTATAATTTGCCTTCTTTAAATGCTGCTTTCAATACAAAGCATTAGGTAAGCACCATTTCATGGGAGGTGCGTCCTGCAGAAAACATCACTCCTAGAACACGTCCGCAGTGAGTGTTTACAGAAGTGTTTGAACAATTCGCTTAACACAGGAAAATGCGCTCCTTGGGGCTTCTTGAATTTGTGGTCAGATGAAGGTGCTGATAGCATTTGTTCTGTGTCTTCACTGTTTCTCAACAGCCTCTGTAGGAGTAAAAGTTGAGTGCTTCAAAGTGGGAGCTGGAGCGGAGGGTAGGAGACACAGAGCTTTCAGCACCACTGTTTCAGCCCTCACCTAAAATATACTGCTAATGCCTTCTACAAAGTTATCAACCGTATGCTGTACTGATGGAAAGACTGTAACATCTCAGGATGTGGAGCCTTGATTTTCTTGGGAGGGGGCACCCTCTCGTGAACCTGAGGCACATCCAGACACAGATTCATCTCGAAATGCCAGGGTTTTAATATCCAAAGATTTAAAACTAAGACTAGCTAGCCTGATTCTATTTTACACTATTTTCATTCATATTTTTAAAATATTCTACGTTCAAGTGGGCAGACACTGTGAGGTGTCCAAAAAAGGCTTCATATCAACCTTTCCCTTAGCCATTAGTATAGCCCACAGCAAACAGTACAGAATTCAACTATTCTGTTTGCCATAACAAAGGATAATACCAACAGGAAAGAATAAATTTAGGGATAGCATGGAGCTGCTCTAACTCTCACCAGCGGCCAAGAGTGACACAGTCCAGTCCCAGAAACATTTTGCTGTTTGAATTTCTCCTTCAGTTTCAACTACAGGACTAAACCAAAAGTCAGTTGCAGTGCAGTGATATTTTTGAACAGGATTTATATTTAAAATAGTAAATCTCTCAAAAAAGCATACAAAAGTATGATAAGGCATAGCATTTTTGCGTTCATAAAGGGTTTCTTTACCTGTATCTCCAGTTCCAAGTTGTGTGACACATCCTTCAATCTCATCAGGCAAATGGCTTGTTTGTTTGTTTTCCTAGCCTTTTTAGTACATGCAAGTCCTCTTCTCCATTTCCTCTGATTTAAAATAACATTTAAAAAGCGTTCAGGACTCACATTAACATCTAACCAGCAGCAAAAACTGTCACTTCTATTTTATCCCTCTTAGCTCCCCGATTACGAAGTTCTATTAAGTGAAAGACAGCACCAGTTCACAAAGATAATCAAGAATAAAGGGCAGTGGTTTATGAAAGGATGTCCTGGCCTTTCAGGGCACCGCTGGGACTTGAGCTCAGCGCTGGTTTCAAGAATGAAAAGACAGAGATTCAGTGTCCCTCAGCAGCATAATCCTGGCACCGCTCATAAAACCATACAGATTTCCTCAGATCTGAGGATGACCACTGAAAGATCAACCCTCAGATGGGAATTCCTTAGAAATGGTCATTGCACAGACACCATCAGAATAACATGTGACAATAAGTATTGCCAAAGTCTGCACTTTATTAAAACCTAGACCTGCTGACAGAAAAACAAGCATCGCTTTTTATTACCGTCACCCTTTAATGCAGAGAACCCTAAAAAATGTTTTAAAATAGTATCGTATTTTCCCAGTCCCAGTTCTGTATTAACACTGTGGCTCCATGTTCTTCTGCAGAATTCTACGTTCTCGTGCTCCTTTAACAATGAGACTCATATACAAAGATTTTTAGAAACATTCAGTGTAGAAAGTATTTGAGACCCACAATTATTAGCCTTAGACTGCAGCCTCCCACTCTTTTCCGTAATCTGTATGAATCTGACAGAGAGGGCCTGACCCTGCAGGCTGCCTTGCCCTTCCTGCCTTCAAATTTTATTGATCTATAGATTTCAACACTTCAAAGCAGAACCAGGAAATAGTCTACGCGCCAACATGAGAGGTGCTCTATTAGGTGATCAGCAGCTGATGCTTAACGTCTCGCAGGCCTGCGCCCGCAGCACTGGCAGCCTCTGCTAATAACAATTGATTGGGCTGCAGACCTGGGGACTAATCCTGCTTCCGCTGATTTCCAGGGGAGAATTCCACAGAGTTTTAGCAGAAGCAAGATTGGGCTCTTTGAATAACGATATTTCACTCATAGCGTTTCCTGACCTTGTGTGCATCTTGCTAGCTCTGCCAAGCAGCATGTGGGAATGGCCTTAGTCACCCAATGCCATGCTTTTGTTCTCCCAAGAAATACAGAAAGAAAGTTGCAAGAATGTATGTGCCAATATAAGACCCTGAGGAGATGCACAGCAAGAAGTGATGGATTATAATAAAGAAAAAAAAAAGAAAGCCGTTTGAGGCTGGCTTCCCTGACAGACTCTCAACACCACTTGATGGATTATTTGTCAGGGTTCACCGTTTGTGAGTCACGTAGCTTAGGCTACAACACTGTGGCAGGAATATGTGTATTTCAGTGCCTGATCAGAACGGTCTGGGTTGTACACCTTCACTCTGAAAGCTGTGCAGTGCAGCTTTTATTGCAGTTTTATTATCCACGATAACAGGATTCACTACGTGCTCTTCTCTTCTCCGACTTTCCTAATTTTAATGAGAACAGAATTGTCTTATCTTTATTTTTACCCTTTGAAAGGGAAGAGAAAAATATTTACTCCTAATCCATAGAAAGTAAAGAAAACCGAGGTCATTTAGACTTCAGCTGCATGACGTTCAGCTTGAAAGACGACCTTCATGGATACTCCGTAAACGCTATATTTCTGTACCCAGTTGCTCATCTCACTAATGCTACACAGAAAATTATTGAAACTTTTTGTATCTCTATTCTTGTACTTTTAATTTTTGTACTTGCTCTTTAGACTTTGCAAATTTTAGGAAAAAAAAGAAACCCTGAGGTCTATCTAAACATGAAGCGTATAGTGAATGCCCTTACAGCCTACAGAATTTCAGGAAACTGACCTTTTTCACCTACTAGATAAAATACCACCTCACCACAAGTGATTCTGCCACAACTTAATGTCCAAGGAACCTCGGGATCAGCATTCATAGAGAGATTAAGGACTGAGCTGACAGTCTAAAGACTACTTCCACCTTCGCACTTAAAAATGACCTTTCCAGGTATATGGCAAGATTGCTCCTGCTCTTCCAAAACTGTTCTTGTTTCACAGAATTGTCATAGATTTCTTACTCCAAAACTATCAGTAAGGTACTTTATACAAGCACAAAATTTATATTCAAATATGTTTTAAGTCATCCTATTTGTTGGTCATCTTCTGCACTCCAGCAAGGATTTTATTTTTATTTACACTAAAATACGATGGGATTACTTGAGTATGCAAAGAGAAATCTAAAATTTGCTATCATGATTCTCCTCTCCATCAATGAAATTCACATATTTGATTTTTAAACAGAATACATTTTCAATATGTCATATAATAGATACCAAACGCACAATATACTACAATATAAAATATATACCAAATATTTTAAAGCATAATAATGAATGTCTGTAACAAGTCAGTGCCAGTGTGAGGAATAGGCTGTTTTCCTAAGGACCTGAGGGTGCCTATGTAACGTTGTTCAGTGCCTGTATTTGCACGCCCCATTAAAGTTTATTAGAGCCCCAAATACTGTGCAGCCCTGCTGCGCACATCAAATACCACGATTAAGAGTTAACCTGCCCTAAGTCACCAGAGTTGTAGCGAAATGCATGTGGTTCAACATGCTCTGAATAGCAGGTAATTTATGTAAGCGCCTGCGTACTAATTTAGAGTGAGATCTCAGCGTCTCACACACAGTCGATGACACTTTGACAGAACCTGAAAGCCGAAACCAGAAGTGTGGTCTTCAAAAGCCTTGTTCAGCCACCATCTCAATCTGCGCTTAAGGACTGCTCTTTCTGTGCGTCTGACTATGACCTGACAGGGGCTAAATCTGGCAGCCTCGCAGGACATCGAACATTGCCACATATGATGAAGTTAAGGGAGTTACTCAGTTCAGTAAAACAGATTAGAAAGCTCTTTGGAAAGTTACAAGGTAACGCTGTAATTTCCAATTTATGTGCTTCTCAAAATATGTGCTTTAACAGCTTCTGGAGCAGAAACTTAAATGCTTTACACATAATTTCCATGCAAGCTCCCCAACTCAAGACCACAAATCGCGTCCTCAGTTGTTATCTTTTATCTGGGCTATACCATCCTCCACCATGATCCTGTCCAAGAAGGAGGGCCAGCCTGAAAAGTGCACTAAAGTATTTTTCTGTTGGGTTGCTCTACACAGAATAGGTATCTCGAATCCATTTCAGGAGCAAAACTCACCCAATCCACTGTATATAACTTCAGCATTACGTAGCACAAGGTCTGAAATTTCACTTCCAAGCCATACACAAAAGTCAGGTATCTCAAGTGATTGCCGGTGCACCTATCCCGAGGTTGAGGCCCCTCGTTTTTTAACACTTCAGCACTTTTCAAACTCCTACCTGGAATCCCTTCCTGGTCAAAATTATGGTTTGAGCATTTTTGTTTCACTATCCCCCTATGTCATAAGGAATTCATACTTCTGTACTTTAAGGCAGAAGTCTCCGTTTAATGCTTCTATGGCACAGGGAAACCCTCAGAAGCAAGGTGATATGTAAGTACAAAGTATTATTATTTAATGAGTTGAGGGAAAGAACCTCTTGTTTCAGAAAATGGGAAGGTTATGTGTGTGTAAAATATAAAAGCAGCCACCTGAAACTGTATTTGAAGGAGAATGCGAAAGAAAATTGTTACTTGTTGAGAGTTTCTTTTCTTATTGTTTCAAAAAATATGGCCTGATTAGAAAAGTACAATTTAGGCATCTACCACACTCAAAAGCTTCTTTGTAGTATGTTTTACCTACTGCTTCAACGTACAACCTGTATCACTTCCTTGGGTTATTATGCTACCACTTGGAATGAATATTTGCACAAATTGCACTAGCTGGCTATCATCAGATAATTATTAAAAAATTCCTCTTCACAAGTTTTAGCTAGGACAACATTAATTAAATGGTACTGTCATCCACTGTGAAATGTAAACCTTTGCTACCTACAGCACAATACAATGGCTTCTTACTACCAGTTTTATACCCTGTTGGGGCTAAAATGTTACCTTTAATCTTTCACAATTAATTTAACTTTGCCTCCCACCTTCACCATTCTTTTCATACAGTTTTGTTTCAAGTCTTGCCTTGCCTAAATATGCTGCAACTATAGCACATTTCTTCTTTTCTGACTTATTGTTGTAATTTGAAAGGAAAATGTAAGAGTAATTACTGATGTAATAAAACATTAACATACTGTAGACAACGCTATGGAATTTTAATTAGGAACTGTAGGTTCACAAAATTTCCCCCGTCCTCCTTTCAATGAGCTGTCACCCACTCCACATCTTATTTTCATGAATTTAATATTTTGAACACTTTCTGTCAACTTTGTCTTCGTATTTCACAAGCATAAACATAAAGCAAATTATGATGCTGCTAAATAAGAGCTTGAAATGCAATCTTCTTATAGAAATATGTATGTCTAACACAGCTTCTATTTTTATTGATTGTTCTGTGCAAAAATATGAAGGCATAAATACTAGGAGAGTTGGTTCGTTTTAATTTCTTTGCGCTTAGACATGGCCTCAGTCTAAAGAAGGATCTAACCAGACTCTGACAGTTAAAGATTAACAGTCCTGCCATACCAACAGGCTTGACAAAGGAGCTTAACTTAATCCTTAAGGCAGTATAAGATGTCTTATGTGTATTACTGCATAGGAGCACAACTTTAATAAACAGAGTGTAATGTAATTTTCAGTAGCTCTACTGATGTAAAGTATGGGATATGAAACAAACAAAAAAAAAAATTGACAGATCTATTTGTTTTCCAAACGAAACAAAAAAGGAACTAGAAAACTTCCTAGTTTTTTAAGATTACTTTCATTTCAAATTTCCAAGTTTTGGTGCTTTGCACAGACTGGTATACAAAAAAGCAATTCCAATAAAAAAAAAAAAAGACAAGCAGATGCAACCTCATCATCCACAATCAAGAGGAGATGGGACTACAATTTCAGCTAAACTGGTTTACGCACTGCTCTGTTACAGCTGATTTTACCTCTGGTCTCAGTCACAAGGTTTTCATGCACTTCCTGTGAGCAATGCACTCAATTTTAAAGTCTTGAGAACTTAAATAACTGTTAGTCCTTGGTCTCAGTATGACATGGCCAAGATCACCTCCCGCACCTTCAAGTGGAATTAATCTTCTTCTTTTATTTGCTATAGACCGTGAAAATTAACCATCATACCTGAAAGTTCAAATGTTAGGACACTAATTGTCATGTTAAAATCATTTTTTTCACATTATGCACTACAAATAGGATGTCATCTTCATAACACACTGAAAAATATCCCTAGGAAGTGGCATAATTATAAAAAATCATTTCTGAAAAACTTTAATAAAGCTGATGCATCTTATCATCAATCAATTTATTCTATATGTGTCTGAGAGCACTGATGTAAGCATAATGGCTTTGTTTCTAGCATCAACTCTATTTCTGAGGTGCTCCTCACGCAGCCATTTCACTGTATTCCATATCAACATGAAACCTCGAAGACAGGTTTTCAGGTCCTGTGAACTGTCTCCAATCTAGATTTGATCTGAAGATATGCGCTATTACAGGTTATATGTATGTGAACGTATAGGATATGTTGCTATTCCGCCTTGACAGCAGTGAGAGCTCTGACAGAAAGGCTGAGCACCAGCTGCACTTTCTACTGACTCCCGGGACGCTGCACATCCAGTGTCTTTCATGAGCGCAGAAACATGATCCCTACGCTTACAGGTGGGTAACAAGCTGTGCAAAGTTTCAAATCAGCACAGCTGGGAGTGAAAGGTGATTCTAAAGCCTCATTTCACTTTCCAGGCCAAAACGTCCACAGGCATAATTAAAGATACCCTGAAAGCTGTTCTGTATCGCACAAATTGCTGCAGATCAAAAGGGATCACTGTGCTGGAAGAAATCAGACACATTAATACCAGAGATACCCTCCTGGCCCCGATATCCCTCCTCCACATCTACCAGCTGCACAAAGTACCTCATTTATGCCCTTAAACCATCAGGGATACACCAACACTACTCCTGAGAGAGAAAGAATATTCAGCATATCTATTACTAGGTTCATCGCTTCTTTGTGCTGCTACCAAGACATAAAGCAGAGAGAGCGAAAGTGAAGAATTTAGTCCTGGGTTTGATTCTAATTATAAAAAACCAGAGCTTTTGGCTATTCATAAAAATTAAAAGATATATTAAAATTAAATCAATTAATATGATAATTAAATACAGAAAGGATAACGTTAAGGCTCAGCAGTCGTACGTTAGTGAAGATATTACTACATATCCTGTCAGCAAAAATTCTTCATTGACCGAAATTAAGATACAGTCATCAACATTTCCAAAGAAATATACATGGTAAGAATACCAGAAAGCACAAATGAAAATACAAACAGTACAAACGAAATAACCTATTTATATAGAAATAGCCATGTTACAAACAAAAAACCTCTTAGCTTCATTCTCAAACAGGATTTTCTAAAGCAAAGCAATTAAAATCTTTTCTTTGGTAAGTATATGGCCAGTGAAAACAGCAGATTTTGTCATAAATCATGACTTAGATGACTAAAGCATGCTCTGTGAACTTAATTTAGGGTCTCATTTCAAACTTTGAAAACCCGATCCACAACATCATCTATCATATTAGGCTGCTGTACAAAAGATAAATGCAGAAAAATAGTCTTTTTTGTTAAGTGTACTAAACACGTGGCAATCTAATGACCAAAATTTAAGTCACAAGAGTACCGTGAGGTATGTAAGATTTCTGACTGAACACTGAGAAGTGTGCAATTGCACAATAAAGCCATAGGTTGGACCTATAGCCTCCAGTCGTATTAGGTAGGAAATTCTTGGTGGTGCGGCAGCGGACTGAAAACGCTCCCCTGGAGCAGGGTTAGAAAACCATTAGGATATGGACTCGCAGATTTGTGCAGGGAGACGCGAGCCAACGCTGACCACGCTCCGTACAACCAACCACAAGCAAGCTCTGCCCGTGCATGGAGACTGTAGGACGCAGAGAAGCTCTACGGCGTAAGCTACACAACCACACTCAATAGGCTGCTGAGCCCAAGATAATCAACCCTGCCTCTCAGTCAATCTTATTAGTTCTGGCTTAGCAACATGCTAACTGCAGCTCCTCAGCTGCCAGAGCAGAGCCGGTGCGCCTCCAACCAGTTCCAAGGGAGGGCAGAGCCTGCTCTCGTCTGCTGGCAAAATCCCATATAGCCATATGCTCAGACACCACGTCAGCTGGCACTTGGCAAGAGGGGGAAACGCTTGCTGAAGTGCTGGTTATTATGTATAGTCCCGTTCACGTCCGAGGTAGTTCTCATGGATAATGTGAGCAATATTATAACAAACTGTGTTAGTCTTCGTAAGGCTCATGAATCACTATTAAAAACAGAAAGAAATCCAGAGCAGCGTTACAAAGAGAATACATAAGTAGATGAACGAATGGCAATAGCAATGACTTTGCCGTAAGTTTTTCATTTGTAAAATGTGTTTTGGATAGTCATCCAAAATACCAATAATGAGCATTTTCTGGAATATAAGTCATAAGAAAGGAATCATCTAAATAAAATACAAAGTGTTTTAAAAAAGAGCAGTTCACCTACAATTGTGCGGGCACAGGCAGATGAGCTGAGGAAGGACAGACAGTATGAACCCTGCATCACTCTGGCAGCTGCAGTCAGACCACTGGCCGTATTTTGAGGTTTTATGTTCCTATTTTAGAGTGAACCAATGTACTGAGATGTGCAAAATCATCCCTCTTACAGTAGCATCGGAATAAAACGGACATCAACCAAATATAGGAGCACATTTGTCATTATTCTAATCTCCAAGGATGAAATTTAGCCAAGTGTCTGACGGACTGACCCAAAGATGCCATACTGAAAACTAGAGCGGAGCAGGGAAGGGAGAGCACAGGTTGTACAGCAGCACATACTCCCTGTCAGCCTCTGAGCTCTGCGTGAAGACTGAGGATAAGGTTGGGAGAGTAATGCTTCCATGCGTTTGGCCAAAAGCTTTCTCATAAGGGCTGCGGACAAGTCTTGGATATCGTAATGTTTTCTAAACATATCTTTGCTGTGGCCAGATGTTCGGTCTGCAAGTACAAGGTATATATAGTTTGGATGGCTAAAGTTAAAGAACAGCTAGTATTTCAAATGCAGTTTCAGTCCCTGGCACTGCACCTGAGTATGGTCCAGAAATGTCTGGGGCATGTCTGTACCACCATTCCCTAGGCACCCTGCGTGGCTCCAGCCCATCCTGACCCTGTAAGCCACAGAAAGCACAGTGCAGAGCCAGCCCAACTCCAGAAGAAATGTCCCTACCAACAGTCAGGTGTTATTTGTTCAGATACAGTGTGACTATTCCACTTTCAAACTCAAGCTAACAAGCCTGTCTTGAACTACGCTACGTAGACTTACTGACCCAGCCTCCACTAGCTGAGGGATCTCTGCATCACGCTTTATTAGCCCGTCACCATGTGCTACCTTCCTGCCAGGTGCCTCTGTTAGGTGCTTCCTCAGATGCTTGTGTTTCATACAAGTCACAAGGGTGCATTTCATTGAAACAGAATAAAAATCTCTATCCACAGAGAACGCAACACAGGCAAGAAAGTTTAGGAGGTAATGAGCCCGAATGTAACTCACGTCGCTACCTACAACATACGGCCTGGTGTCTAAACCTGGAAGAGAAGGTTTTAACCTCATGCGGGCATACTGGTAAGCAGCAAGGACTTGGTGATGAACGCAGTCTCTAGAAGCCTATTTCTCAGCAAGCCCTTTCTTAAGCATAACAATATTCCTTTCACTTACCTGTGCACAAAGCTCGATACAGATGTACACTCGCACAAACTTGCGCTGTTGAATTTTTCTTTTCCTTAGAGATAACTCTAGATTGATGCTGTGCTGAGTGTTATTACATCTACTTTTATGACCTACTATAGCTGAGGGCAAGATATATTCTAATTTAATACTGTCCAACAGTGCAAATTTTACAGAATATTTTGTCTCTGCAATACTAACATCATGCCAATACCTGAGGATGCTAATAACATACTAAAACCAAAATATAATATTTGCTAAAGAAAAATACATATTCCTAATGTATTGACTGTTTACTGAGAAACATTCTCCTCCACTTTTCCAGGTTATTTCTTACTAAGCCATCCATTCTGTAATGGAAATTTTTCTACAGCTGCACTGAATTCTTAATGTGTTGTATTCAATGACTAAGTATACATTTATATATTCTTGTTCTATGTTACTTACCACAGTCCAGATTATTAAATCTGAATTTAAAACCCCCTGATCTACGCTGCCTGTACACCATATAAATCCATTACTGTTCCCTTTTCTTGGATAATTAACGTTTTGCACTAGTTCACTGTCACTGTGTAAAAAATAGTCTGGTGTATTTCTCTTACGTTGTATGTCTCTCTGAATGCAGCCCAGGCACTAACAGTATTACCGGATTTGCCTCACCTCAGTCCAAATGTGGTATATTCTGTACAGAAAAGCGTACGCGTTTCTCAGCACCCAACTCTGTCTTTCATGTAACACCATCAAGGGGCACCTCAGAGCTCCGCTTCTCCATTTGTATTTTGCGCTTCTGTTGCAAACAGCCTCTCTGAAGACAGAAGGTTTCCGCTTTGACTTGTGCCCTCGCGTCCTACGTGACTCTTATTCTTAACTGTATTTGGGTATTCTCAGAATTACAATGGAGCACAATTAACAGCAGTTTCTGAACTGAAAATATTTGCTTTTCCAGCCCATAGCAAACTTCAGTAATTAACCTGGTCTTAACACTTGAAGCTTTAACCGTTAGAGCCAAAGAGTGATGACTAATGGAGCTTGCTTAGGGACGAGGTGAAACAGTGAGGTGAAACATCATGACGCTACATCTCACCTTCAAAGTAGCTTTTGGGCTGTCACATCTGCTTATATCAGCACCAAATGTCTGCTGATTTGATCATAATTGCCCTAATTAGAAGTTCAATTAATACACTGAGTTCTTCATATCAACGCCACCTCAGCATCAAGGATGTGCATACGGAGCATTACTGAGCAATACAGGTTAAACTAATAAGGAAGGTCAAACTACCTGCAGTCTATTGTTCTGAGGATATCACATAGTTCGGATGACACTCAATATCCACTTATGCCCCAGGACAAGCAGAAAGGGAGAACTTAAAGAACTCAATTGAGAGATATCCATCAGCTGTGAAAAAAAATTACATTTCCTGTCATTGAAAATCTCATTTAGTTCAGACTTGCTTCCACTAAGGATTAAAACCCTTCAAAAGAACACTTTGTCTTCACAGGAAGATGAAAATAACCTAAAATGCTCACAGTGAAAGATTGTGTGCAAAAACTGCACAATATGGCAACTTCAAATGGTTATCAAATATAATATACTTCAGCATGTACCAGAAATATAAATGTGGTCATTGAAACTAATGATGAAAATGAAAAGAAAAAAATAAAAAGGGGGGAGGGGGGCTGCATGAGAGACAGGCAAATCTCACTAGCAGACAAAGTGTCACCAATTCCCTGCCTGGAAGTATTTTGCATATCCATCGAATGAAGAATTTTGCATGTTCACAAAAGAAGATAGGGAAGCAGACAAGGGAAACAGACAGCACCCACTTATTAAAAGATGATGCATAGGATATTCATAAAACAGGAAAGAGGATATAGAGCCATTCTTCACTTTTCATGATTCAGGATAAAGGCTATAATTCAGAATCAATCAAAAACCAGAAGTGCAAAATAAATAAACCATCTTCATGCTTCTGCAGTTTTTCTTCTACGAAGAAAAAAAAAGAAAAAAAGAACTTTGTCTTAGTCAGTTCTAAAAACAAGATAACACATTATGACCAATTTCATGGTATTGGATGTTGCTGTGCGATGTGACTTTTTTAAAATGTGAGAAAATTAAAATACAATTCTGCATTAACAGTCTTAACCTGACCATCTACCTACTATTTACGTTTGTACTGAAATCAATCAAGATTTTGTGATATAGTCTCTGAAATAATCTTTTTGCTTCAGTTTCTATGAAAGAATAAAGCTACATCACAAAATGTCACAAATTACATGGGGCAAGATCTTCACCTGGTATAAACTCCAATACTTCCTCTGTTTTCAGCATCACTATAATGACTTACTCTCCTTTATCTTCTCAATAACCAGAGAATGATCAGAACACAACTAGTTTGTGATTCGGTAGGTTTTTATGCATCGCGTCACATAAATGAATGTAGTACCATAGTATCACCATGTATTAGGTGCATTCCAAACATCTTTCAATTTTCAGGGACGTCTGAATATTTAACAGCACCTGTACTCTTTTTAGACTATTCTTTTAAGCAACAGGTCCTGATGTCTGTCTGGAGTCACTACCTCTACTAGTTAGATTTCATCTTTAACAGCACTTATTTTAGAAAGAATTAGGCAAGTGATAACTGCAAAGCATTACTTGCTTTTATTATCCGGATAGCTAACATTTGTGTTCTTTCTCAAGCAGACCCTGCAGTAATAATTCTATAAAAAAAATCATCCAGCTACAGAATATGGCCTTTTTCATAAAATAAATGCATAAACTGCACAGCTACCTGATACCTGTATGTAAACATTTGAAAATATTTTCAGCACATTTTAAATAGGAACAGTGCCAGGCTAGGACTACTGGTTTTTTGCAGAGGTGCCAAGCAACCTGGAAAACAGGAAAATGTACCATCGTTTCCTATCATTGTTGTGTGCTATGTATTGCACACTATGTATTATTATCTAGCTCACACGGAAGCTGCTAAAAATTTTAGACAAGGGTCATCAAAATGAACGAAACCAGTATTAGGATTTGTCAGGCTGAAAAAGCCCACTACTGCAGGAGCTCAAAAGCAAGGAAATGTAAAGCACAAGATAGTCATAATTCAAATGTTGGGTAAATCTGGTAAAGCAATTGCTTTTGTGCCTGTGGATATTCAGTTACATTCTCTGACTGTCATGGTCCTAATTTTTTTTTTTTTTTTTCACTCTGTCAATCGCATGAGGGTTTTAACAAACCTACAGTTTATCAGAGTAAAAGGTAACTACAGTACCTCAAAAGACACACACAAAAAAGCCAAGAAACCAACAAAACACTGAACAAGGGGCTTTTTGATCTCTGACAGATGGAAGTGTCCCCCAACAAGGTTATTCTAGAATAAAGTCTCCCCCTTGTGGATCTCTCACATAATAAAAGTTCCGTCAAGTACTTAATTGCATAACAAAGCCTGTGCTCCTTCCTTTGCAGGTAAGAATTTCAGAGGCAAATAGGAAAATGTAATGAAATCATGGTACATGGTTTACTTCAACACAGTGGACTTGATCCCACCTCAGGCAAGGCAAGCTGTTTTGTTGTAAGATACCTTATGATTCTGTGACAAATTAATTTAAAAGACACTAAAACCCTCAAAATAATTTAATTCCTTCCCATCTCCACGTAACTTAGTTATGAAGGTTGGTTTAGTAAGCTCCCACAAACTATTCAGCCCCAAACCATCAATGGTTTAACTATTTAGGTAAAAATTCAAATTGCAAACTCTTTCTATCTAATACTTATTAAAAAGAATATAAAACATGGTAAGATCCCTTGCTATTTTAAGTGTACTATCCCAGCAAAAATAGTTTCATCCCAGAACAACCTATTGCGTCTCAGAGATTAAGGGGCTATAGCACTATTTGCAGAATGACTCTTTCTCAAACACTTCATTAACTACACCTATTCTCTGATCTGCATTAATTTAAAGGAATCACAAAGATTTCTTTGCATATGATAATTTGCATTACCATAAATTAAGAAATCATTGTGATCACCTAAATTATCATGTTGATCTCAATGCTCTCTTAATGTATTTAAACATGGTTCTAATAAATGATACATTTTGTCTGCAAGATTGATTTTGATTATTCTTTTTATGAGAAACAGAATCCTTGGTGGCTTGAAATATCATTCAATTACATACGTGACAAATTCATATTTTATTCGCAGTTCCAACTGTTGAGTCAATACTGGGTAAAAAGCTTTTTAACTATCCAGAGACATGTTCTCACATTCATTTCAGAATAGTAATATAATGGTTAAATATTTATTTCTTGCAAGTTCCGGAATAGTGCTAGGTTTCCTACTTTCATTAACAGTCTCTTATTTGTATGCAGTAATTGCTTTAAAAATATTAGCATTGTAATTTCTTGCTAGCGCTATGATAAATCAACAGAAATTCTTATCCCCATGCCTCCCCATGAAAAAGCATAATTCTGCTTCCCTCGACACCAGGGACAAAGCCTCTTTAATTTCGGGATTACACTCAAAGAATTCATGAAAGACGTTAGTTTGACAGTCTGGGACTCTTGTCCTTACTAATTGCAGAACAGATGCAATAGCTAAGCGGTGCTACACTCTGCCAACGTGCCTCTGTAGGAAGCAACAGCTCCTCAAACTAGAAGGGTAGCTGCTACTTCTGCACTTTGTTTTGGTCCTTGACCTCTCAATAGCAACTATCAGCAAACCATGCTTTCTGTTCCAAATTTGAGAGGTTTTAGGATATAAACATCTGGCTATTAGGATCAAAAAAGACACCATTCATTCATTTCAAATGTCCTTCAACAATGACTGTCAACTGTTGCTGGGCTGGGATGTGCAGAGGCGAAATGCCAAGAACGGATCTCTGAGTCCAGTGCATTTCTGAATTTTCTTGTTTTAAGAGTTCAGTGCAACAAAAAGTTTGCACTGCTAAACTACAAAAGGCTGTTAAAGCTAAGAAGGTGGATTCTGATCTGTGCTGCTTGATTCAGGGAAAACAAGCACTAAGAAACAAAATGTCACAAATCTGACCCACTGACAAG
Source organism: Vanellus vanellus (assembly GCF_965231255.1). Taxonomy (NCBI): domain Eukaryota; kingdom Metazoa; phylum Chordata; class Aves; order Charadriiformes; family Charadriidae; genus Vanellus; species Vanellus vanellus. The sequence continues at coordinate 69,025,336 of NC_138910.1, forward strand.
AGACTTCTGCAAAAAGGTTCTTCAACCCAGTAAAAAGAATATCACATATTTCAGCTGTATTTGTAGAGACTGCCTGCTTATCTTGACAGGATGGATGAGGAACTACGATTCTTACTGAATATAAAACAAAAGGAGGAAAATAATTGGTAATTACAATATTGCAAGCTACATTTTAAAATCATCGATACTTTACTAAGTACCTTGATTTTCTGGCAAATAGTTTCCATGCGTGATCACCCAGCACTACTAAATAAGCCGTATTGCTAGTAGTGATAGACATTTGTAATACGTGATATTTCACAATGCGGACATTTGTTAAATTTTACCCCTGAAGAGAAATGTCAATGCTACCACATAACAGAGCTTCTGTACGTGCCAATACTTAAATTGTATTATGGATTAATAATAACTTTAGTACTTATCATATAGCTTTTACATACATGTGCATACTTGCTCTCATTAAATGCATCAAAACGGGTACACCACCACAAACATGAAACTAGGTTTTCATACTAAAGCGAACTATGAGACCCAGAAACAAAGTCTCTCCAAAGTTAAGAACGTGTTTCAGCTCCTAGATCTGAATGATCTAGACATTTAGTCTGCTGTTAACTCTCCATTCATGCACAAACACATACCATGGATGAATTTTGTTTAATGGTCATCCAGCTTCAAGTCATTCAACCTGACAGATAATCCCAAGATTCTATATGGAAAATTAAGGAGGCTGTATTGTGAAAAATCTACCATTCATTGTCATTTCACACTGTCACCTCTGTACCATCAAAATAACATGAATCATTGCTGAAGTCGTTCTCCCCTTACCTTTCCAAGCCTGTTGTCCTCATACAACAGGTACTTTTCATCTCCTTCCAGACGTCCCCGTCTCTTCAAATATCATGTCCTTCTCACAGCTACAGAATTTTATCTTGCTCTCTTCTTGCAGGTCTCCTAACATTCCTTAAACCTCCCTGATTCCTTCATTTTCTCTCACTTTGGGCTGGACTTTTACGCTGCTTGCTATTCAAACTGTCTTCTCTGCAGTCTCCAGTGTCTCACCCCAAACCAACATTGTCTGAAAATTCTTCACCATTTCTCAGGTCTTGCAATCTCTCTCCCTATCATCATCATCCCCAATTCTGCATCCTTCTTTTTCCAAACCATTAATGTCAGTGATCTTGTGCATTCTCCATTTTTTATTCTGCAGGAAACGTATGTATTCTGAGATTGTAAATCCATGGGTCGGTTAAAATACTAAAACAAATACAAATCTGAGCCCTTCTCTCCCCCATCATCTCCTTGTGGTAATACAGTGTCCTCGCTGCTCTGTACACCACAGTGGCACATCTCTCTGCATGATCTCGTGTGCATTAAAATAAGACAAAGCAAGCTGGGAATGCAGCAGGGACTACACAGTTGTCTTTTTGACCCCCAGAAGTTACATGGAAAAGTTATTAAAGCTTCAGCAGATTACTACTGTGAGGCATGAGCTATGTGAAATGAAATTCAGAAATGGAGTATCTGTGGGGTTTGGGCCATATTACAATATATTAAAAAGCCAGAGGATCAGCTTTCTCCAAAACATGGGGAAACATTAAAATTACCCTGGAAAAAACAGAATAGTGATTTAAAGTACATTCTATTAATGAGGGGTGCTTGGGAGTCAGGAGAAATCAGTGTATGGGGTTACCAGTGTCAGAAGGCTATTCACATATACACCCTAAAAACCTGTAGATACTTTTTCAATTATTACTGCTTACAAAAATCATGTGCGTATATACCTGCACCTTATCATTATCGTCATGTTTAAGAAGAAAAAAAGAATTACAACAGCTCACACAGTAGGGAGTCCCATGGCCAAATTTTTGCTTTTTCTATACAGACATTACATTTGAGAATTTCCAGAACCATGTAAGAAAGCAAATAAAGCTTACAAGCAACCATCATGAGCTGCTTTTCTGTGTTAAGAGCCCGACAGATAACTCTTGCATAGAAAGTGAAGCCAGAAGGAACAATAAAAATCTCTGTATATCAAAGTCACTAATCTTCACACAGTACTTCTAAACTGAGCTCAGTAACTTGTTTGACAACATATCTTTCAGAAGCACATCAGTCTGGATGTGAAAACATGAGAAAGTTAAGAATCCTCACTTCCCTTGCTTATTTTTTAAAGTAAATTTTTACTGTAAGAAGCGTGTGTACTAAACATTATCCGGGGCTTTGGCAGAGAGGGGTCCTTGGAGTTTCCAGGTAAATGCAACAAACTGAACACTGCACAAGAAGTAGAGGAATCTGCCTTCTGAGAAAATTACTGAAGCTCGAGTATCTCTTCAGCATGGATGTGTCACCTTGCTCACTTTATGTCATTATGTCTGTCCTGTGAGATATCAAAGCTTAGTCTGCCTATCTCTGGTAAACGGGTATTACAGTCTGACAATCCAGCCTGGTAATTCCTGTGTCAAGGGGAGGGACATCATTTTGTTCACCATTAAAGAGGTGCCCTCAATTTCTAGAATGAAGGCTGTGGTTGACAACTTCTGCTTCCCAGGAGGAGGATGAAAAGGTCATTTGTGCAGAAGATACTCCTCTCTTCAGTTTCCCAAGACGAAATGAGCTAAGAATAAACACCTTCCTATTGACTTTCCCTTCCAGCAACTGAACTTCCTTCTTTAACCCTTCCTAATACTGTCATAAACATTTGTAGTGTACCTCTAGCATCCAACATCAGAAAGAAAACACTTCACCCTCCATCTTCTTACTGGGCAAGGGAAGAGAAACCCAACACTCCACAAAGACCTAATCACAGGCCGGACACGGGGTCCCGTCAATCCATGCACCCAGGGCCAGGCACTTACGGCAGCGAAGCCAACACGGACATCGAGGCTCCGGGTCACCCCATCCCGCCGGGCGCGGACCCGCCGCCCCACGGTGGGCAGGAAGCAGAGAGCTCCGCAGGTACGGGGTCGGTGCCCCCTTGGGAGGACGGGGCAGCGCGGAGTCCCCGGCTGCCCCGAGGGCCGGGTGAGAGGGGCGGCCCCGCGGCCGGAGGCTCACCTTGTGCTCCAGGACGCTGATGTAGCCCTCCAGGAGGCCGGCCCCGACGGGGAGCGCCGGGCGGTGCTGGCCGCGTCCCGGCGGGCGGCTGGGCACCGCCGCCACCTGCTGCTGCCGCCGCCGCGGCTCCGGGTGGCCCCCGCCGCCGCCGCCGCCGCCGATGCCGCCGTACATGAGCAACAAGCTGGTGCACATGGTGGTGAGCGCCAAGCAGACGGCCAGCCCGTGGCGCTGCGGGGGGCAGAGAGAGAGGCGGCTCAGCGCTGCGGGGCAGCGGGGTCCCCCCGCCGCGGGGCGCACCGCTCCCCGCCGGCTCACTCGCGGCGCCCGCCAAGTTTCACGTCGCCAGAGACCCGGCAAAAGTGCGAGGACAGAACTGGGGAACCCCCTCCTTCCTCCTCCTGGCCCCTCGCCGCCCCGCTCCCCTGCCTGCCTCCCTCCCTCCCCCGCTCCCGCTCCCCCAGCTCTGCTCCTTTGCCTCTTCTCCCCTCTGCGTACCCGGTTCCCCCGCGCCTCTCATTCCCATGCAGCCGTCCCCCTTTGGGCATCTCATTCGTGCATTTTAACGAGTGTTGGGGATTGTAGCGCTCACCCCCCTCCCCGCGCGGCTACCTCCAGCCTCGTCCTTTAAGCAGATCGGCTTTCTATACGCTCCTTAAAACGCACACACACGCAAATCCCCCAAACCACGAGCAACACGAATAAAAGAAAGCAGGCGGAAAGTTCTTCGCCGTGGCCGCCGGGGTTTTGTTCGCCTCCGCGCGATCCCGAAGAGCGGCGGGGATGCAGCCCGGGGAAGGCTGGAGCGTGTGCTGGGTGCCCGGGGCAGCCCCGCTCCGCTCCGCTCCGCGCCGCGCCGCGCCGCTCCTCTCCTCCCCGCCGCCGGAGCCGGGATGAGCAGTGCCAACAATGCACTTACCATCAGGGTCTTCATTTTGTGCGCCTCCCGGCCGCCAGTCCTCCCGCTCCCCGCTAGGCTCGGCATGGCGGGGAAGCCGCAGACATGGCTCGGCCAGGGAAGCGCCGCCGTGGCGGGGATTAGGGGGGAATTACACCCGGCCGGACCCTCGGAGCCTGCCAGAGCCGGGTCCTCGGCTGCCCCGCCTGCCTCCGCCTCCGCCTCCGCCCCCTCCTGCCGGCGCAGCGGCGGCTTCAGGGCAGGTGGAAGTTAACTTCTGCCTCCCCTTCGGTCGCGCTGCTCCGGCGGCGCGGGGGGGCGGCGAGCGGCGGGGATCGCCGCGGCGGGCACCGCGCCCCCGGCGGGCACCGCGCCCCCGGCAGGCACCGGGCGGGCGGCGCCTCCCCGGCCCGCGGCGGGCGCCGGGCGAGCGGGCGGGGGCTGCCTCCCTCGGCCCAGCCTTCTGTCCTGCCTGTAGCACCGGGGCACAACGCTCACATTACATTATTTTTGTTTTTCTCTAGCGGAAAATTCGTCATTCTCCCACCGCTCGCTGGGTTTCCTGAAGCCGGCAGCGTTCAGGCGATACTTTACATTCACGTTAGTGAAAAAATAGACACCCTCAACTCCTTGTGCGGCGCTAACACCACCCTCTTTCTCCCAAGCCCTAAAAACCAGTTTCAAAACCTTTTGACAGAAGCTTTCTTCATTTTTTAAAGTAAATCTCACAGACTTGCTCCCTATGTCATCTTTCGAGTTTCTGAAGACGAACATTTTCCCTCTCTCCTTTCATAAGCAGCCTTCTAAAGTTTTTATTATTATTATTATTATTTCTCTTTTTTTGTGTTGATGGTGTAGAGTTCCGTTGTGAAAACCTTATTAACAGACCTCAAATTACATAGAGTTCTTGCTCTGTGAATTCCACGTTTATAAATGTGCCCCTTCAAAACAAGCCATTTTAAGGTTGATTTCTTACGAAGTTATTAAACTGACAGCACAGCATTTAAAAAAATAATCTATCTCCTAATCATGAAGATATTTCTCTTGAAATTACTCATGAAAATAATAGTTCTAATATATGACTTCACATCTAACCTATAGCTATGTAACATTAAAGATTGCATTAAGGAGAAAACGATCAGCAGGCTAACTCAACCATGGTCACAATAGCAGCTTTCTCAAGGCTGGAATTGTCATTGAAATCCATTTTTTATCTTTACTAATTCATAGGAGGACTAAGAGTGAAACAAATGCCATCTCTAGCATTGGTACAGCATGCAGCATTTAGTGCCTTTTAAGAAAGTAAAAAGAAACAAGAATGTATGGTACATCAGCAGATAGCACAGTAAACATGCTTTATCATTTCAACGAAGAATGCCATATTGCAAGCATGCTTGCTATTTATTCAGTTTGTGGGTTTGGTTTCAATAGTACCAGTTGTTAAGACAAACGGAGCAATATAAGAAGAATCTTATCAGGTCTTGGTAATTCTTTATTATGTGGTTGCACTTGACACTCAAATTAGTGAAACAAAGGGCCAACTTGATGAATCATTGAAAGCGAATTATCTGTGGCTCTCCAAGGCTTCCTGCAAGAGACTACAAAAGGCAGCTCATGCATTTTACAGTGCTGTTTCTCAACTATCAGCAAGCAGGTTGCTGGTGACTGACCTTTCTAAGCCTTTCTAATATATTTTTCCATGCCAAACTGAAGCATCATTTTTATGATTTAGGCTCACGGCTGTATGTTAGACTTCTGTTACACAGTACGTCTGACCAAATTCATTAAACTTACGGCTTTTGGTAGAATAGACTGATTTAAAAATCTACTGATAAAGGAGACAAACTAAATTTTCTAATTTAATGCTGAGCTTGACTTGAATAATGTCCAGCTTTCTGCTCGTCAAATATTTAATTAGATTGCCATGATGGTCATAGACAGTATTCTTGGCAGTCAAATGCTCACAGAAACAAATACAGTAGTGTAATGTAAATCCTACGGAGGTTTTTATGTGTAAGCATGGGAACTTCAGAAATCATTTGGAAAACAGCCCAGCTATTTAATTTAATTTTAAATTCCTATGAATTAATAGTTCTAGCTATCTGGAGGTTTGTTTTTAAACACTATTGGAATCTACATACTTTCAGATATGCATCTGTATACTCAATAGTTAGACTTGCAAAGAGGATAGGCTGAACTCATAAGCATTTAAGCAACTTGGAAGCAATACAGAGAACATCTTAAAGTCTGTCTGACTTCCTGCTTCAACCAATTTATTTTCAATATGCAAGGGATACTGAACTGTCCATGCATTTTTATTCCTCCTTAGAGCTAAGGGTAAAGACAGATTAAAACATAAACAGATGCTTTCTCTATCCCAGGAGAAAAAGTGGCAGAGCCATGGTTAGGTCTTTCAACCAAGTCTGACTGAGGAGAGCTTTTCAGCTGCATGGAAGGGACTGGGTTGTCCCCTCTTCCAATTTACCCTTCTCACTTTCACCTTTCTGGTAGCTACAGGCTGACAAAACACTCACATGAAATAAAATTCTGCTTGTGGCAGCTTCAGGAGGACCTAAGATGCAAATGACAAAAATCCACGTAGAGTGAGAAATCCATGTAAGAAGTAACAATGCAGATAGAGACAAACTTCTCAAAACTGACAATGGAGTTGGAGCGACAGAGCTCTTTCACTGATTCCTAAATAAAACTGCTTGAATAGCAACTTTCCCCAAGCTGTCTGGATAAATAAAATAACTATCTTTTTATAATGCATTTTAACCTGGCTTTCCTTCAGATACTTCCTTGTATAGATATAAAGCACGCTTTCAAACTATGGTTGATTTCTCATGAAGCTCATACAGAGACAACATAGCATAATCTACACCTTGATATAATGAACAAACATACTTTCCATACCATGGTTGGCCTGGAATGAGTACTCGAGTAGAAGAGCCTCTTACTCTTCATCTATGCCAGTGCATCTTGGCAACTGCTAGCCAAAACATTCAGTGCAAGTTAGGATGAGGGCAATGGCTAGTATTTCCGCTGATGACCCAGATGTTGTTTGCCAGGACGTTTTCCCTGAGCGCACTGGCTACTACCTGCGTGACTCCAGCAAACCCTGCTCTAGGTACCTGCTGTCCCTCTCTCCTTTCCACCATAACCAGAGGGAGGGTGTTTGTGCGTGCAGTCAGTACACAGAATGCCTCCAAACTGTAAGCTGCAGCTACTCTTCAGCCCTGTCGCCTCCTCAGAATGAAAGCCCAGACAGTCTTAAATGTTTAATTATTTTGTGACTCATTGATGGCGGTATGGCTCCTTTGCTGCAAAAAAGAGAATATTTTAGAGAAGTGATTTAGATCTGTGTCCAGTTTTAAAAAGAGTAAGAAAGTGAAGTTTTTGTTTATCTACTGCCATTCACAAAAGAGTGAAAAGAATAGGATCTGGTGGTTAGTAGTTAAACCCTAGGTGAGTTCTGCATGTTACTCTGCAGGAGTGCTGAAAGCACTTAAGTACATTCCCATCACACTATGTGTATGAAGATGTTTTTCAGAAAAGTATTGGTGATAGAAGAGCTTAAAATAGATTGGAGGGGGGAGGTTAATTGTATCAGGACCACTTTGATATCCTTATGCCTTTGAAATGAAGAATCTGAGATACTAAGATTATGTAGGTGTCTAAGCATGAGAAATTATTTGTTAAAAATGCAAAATTAATCTAAAATTGACTCCTGTTACAGTTGCATCATTTTGTCATCTCCGCTATATTCTGTGACCTGTGAAGCCTTGGATCTGTCTCTTCAAGAGTAAAAACCTGACCCCATTGAAATAAACTCCTATACTTCTTTTATCCCTCTGCTTGCTGGGGCAAGGAGCTCCCTAGCAAGTTTAAAGCTCCCACTTCTAGCTCTGCAGCCTCATGAGGTATGAGCTTAAACCATGATCACTAGCGTAGAACAGAATATTGCTTGTCCTGGGCCTCTAGCCAGTGACATTTGGGAGGATGGCTGGGAGTGCCACATTTCAAGGGGGGAGAAGTAAGCATTTTTTGACTGACTAGCTAGAAAAATGAGACTAAAGGTGTGAAGAAGGTTGGAGTATGATGAAAGATCGTGTGGATTAATGGACAGAGGGGCAGTCAAAGGTATATAGGAAATGAAATACATCACACTGAGATCATCTCCACATGTTGTTTTATTATTTATGTATCTATGAAATTTTAACCTCTTTTTCCTGGGAGAAAGGGCTGCATTTTTGCATCACAAACACACAACCAATGGAAAACATTCAGCAGCCAGCAAAGTAATGAGCTTACGCTATAGATTTTTCAGACTGCCCAGTGATTCATGAAATGCTTTTCAAAACTGGAAATATGCATTGAGGATTGGTCAAAAAAGGTAGAAACAATATTATAGATCAGTCAATACTGTCTCTCCTTTATAAAAGCAGGCTGCCGTTTAACTTCTGACAGAAGCAAACAGTGATAGATGCATAAAAAAAATGAAATATTGCATGGAAATAGAAGTGCAAATGAAAACAGAAGGGGGAAAATAGTGAGATAAGATCTGCTGAATCTGCTGGTTTTTTTCTTTTCTATTTCTTAGTTTTCCACTCAATCTAGGAAGCACAAATAAAGGTATTGCATGTTTCAGAAACAATCTGTCTAGCTCAACTGAATGGACTCATCTGCTTTAAAACCGCAAGTGAAACACTGTGCTTCATTCTAATCACTTTTGGGGGGAGGAAAGTTAAACAAGGCACATCCTGGAATATACAGCATACTCAAAATTCCACATCTAAAGTCAGAAACTTTGAAGGTTAAGAAATTAGCACAGGAGGCTGCAGATGGAGGGTACCCAGTACCGCTTGTGGAAGCCAACAGGCATGACCAGAAACTGTTCTTCACAGCCTTTTGTGTTACTGTCCACCACCAAAACAAAAGAAGACATACATAATCTCTATAAACAGAGCACAGGTTTAACGTATGGACTAAAGCAACTGAGGACATAATTACTACAATTTGGTAAGATATTTGACACATTTGAATATTCTGGGGATACCTTTGCTGTGATATAAGAGATCTCAACAGGATCCCAAATGGCTCGGTGCTCTGCAGAGAAAAACTACACTAACAGGAAATCAAAGTGTTAAATGGAACAGAATTTCTAAACTTTAAAAAAAATTACCAAGCAAGTATCAGACATGAAGCATTAGAGCAAAAAAGGAAGCAAAGAAGGATAAGTGCTCATTATAGATTGGTTTGCAGGTCTTTATGTATTATTAGAGAGTCGATAGAAAACTCTCCTGCTATTACTAACACAAACACAAACATCACTTATGATGACAGGCTGAACAACAACTATGGCAACACGGGGATCCATTACCATCAACCTGTAAAGCATAGTCACAGAATCAAGTAAAGTCCTTCAGTGGCCATATATATCTTATTTTGGTAATATCTACTGTTCTTATCTACAAATTTATAGAGGCCATCTTTACTAGTCATATAGTATATCACTATATAATCACAGAATCACAGAATCACAGAATAGTCAGGGTTGGAAGGGACCTCTGGAGATCATCTAGTCCAACCCCCCTGCCAGAGCAGGGTCACCTACAACAGGTTGCACAGGAAGACATATATGCAAATTCAGAGTGATAAATCATTTAATGTACAGCATGAGAATAGTTGCCAGTGAATCCTGTCCTAGCCTGGCAATTTCACGCTCATGTCCTGTGTGCTTCTGAAATTATGTAGTGGCCACCTTTGTTATGTACCAATTTCTTCCATTTACCCAGAATACTCCAGACTCAGTTACCTAAACGAAGTCTTGGGGATTTGAGCTTACTGCTGAGAGGTCCTGAGTACCCTCGTTTCAAGGGAAGTCGACAGGAATTGAAGGAGGGTCTCTGCATTCAAGTGAGCTGCCTGTGGTGTTGGTTCTAGCCAGCTGCAGATTTAGATGGGGATAGATTTCTACTATGAGATATCAGAGATCATAGGCCCAGGGTGCAATAATTTTAAAGGAGATAGTGACCTTGTTTATGTAGCTTGCTTAGTTAATTGCAATTGAACATGGAATCTGGACCTACAAGAGAGTACAGAATGACTCTAAAATAATTTCCTGTGTCCAAATCTGGTACCGCAAGCCACCCTAGACAACACATCTAGTGAGGATGAATAAGCATCGTGGGAACTAGCCTGAAACAGTGGGAGAGTTTCTTCACTGCAATAGATACCTAACAATGCTTCAAACCAGCTGCTAAAACAGATGGATTGTCTTCCTTTGCAATGTGCTGTGTTCTTTTTTAATCATTTCTGCCATATTATTGATATTTGTCACTCTTAAACAAATACAGAAAACAAGTCTTCTCTATTTCATACAGGATAGATATCTTGGGTGTCTACTGGCATCCTCAAATCACGGATTAGAGCAAATCCATGGCAAATCCACTCATTTTTCTTTCTTACACTTCAGGGCAGAGGACCAAGTTCAGCTCAGCTGCAGAGCTGGATCCAACATTTCCTGCAGCAGCTGTACCCTTCTTTCTTTGAACTGCTATTAATACTTGTTATCACATTCCCTAGCCTTTGTCACCACCACCTGCCTTATGCTTTTGATTCAAGTGACAGAACTTTAAAAAATCCTGTACTTTTCCGATCACAGTAAATATTTTATTCAAGGTGATGATTATATATCTATTGTCTCCCATAAACTACAGTGCCAGGAACATACTGACTCGAGTTTTGCCGCAGTACTTTTACTGACTTCTGATGATTTCCTTGGTGGGAGTTGCATTTGGCCTTCTGTTTTGCTGAATTTCTCCAGAGACCAAAGCATTCTAATCAAACACTCATATTTATCTAACTGCTTTATTTTTCCTTTTTGTGTATGATTTATTTCAGTTTAGAAGGGATTATTTTGCTGCCTTCTTTCTTTACAAGAGTTTTTGTTTGTATGCTAAGTATCTAATTTTATTTGCTACCAAAAGCCCTTGAATTCTGTAAGGTTTGTTCAGTTTTTCTTGTGATCAGTACTTGAAATGTGAAGCTAAGCTCTGTAGGGCATGTGCTGTTTTTGTCCCGAGTTCAAATAAATGAGGCCTTAGGCCGTTTATGGTTTAGACCATAAATTCAGATGTCAAAGGAACAGGTGGTAACGTGACACAAGCTGTTCTTGCTCATTGTATCAGTTTCCTCTGCTCAGTCTCCCACTGCTTCATCTCTGTCACAATCCCGAATCACTCTCCAACAATGGTTACTCCATTTTGGCGGGTTCAGTTTCTGTCCATTGATAAATGAGAGCTTCTCTGTTTCTAAGCAATATCAATCTGGAAAATGGGGAGCTTGGAATCGGAAAGCGTGCCTATACTGGCACATTAACGCAGGCACAGACCTGCATTGCTGTGACTAAAACCTTCTGGGATAAAGCTGGCTCACATCGCCCAGCTTGGAGCCTGTGCAGAGGAGCTCAGGTCCATCTGCACATCAGCTCCAACTCACTAGCAGTCTGCTAGGTTGAAGCACTGTGGGTTATGGTTCAAGAACTTGCAAGTAGTACAGAAGAACAAAAGTTTACCGGAGAAGTGATAACAATGTGCATGATTCATTAGTATAAAATAATATAATAGTTGCTCAATGTTTGTTCAGTCACTGATTTTGGGGATATCTTCATATATAATTTGATATCCTGCTGGTGAGTAAGTGTTGGACTTTCTTCCTAAGTGAGGAGAGAAGGAATTATCTGCCAGTCTTGTTTGTGTAGCTGGCTCTATCATTTTAATCAAAGAAACTACTGACTTTGTAAATTTCTTTAGGATCCCCAAAAGATTTTATCCTCAGCACTATTCAGCTTCAAGAATTCTCTGCACGCTAACCAGTCCTCACAAAATCCATGTGGCTTCATCCCTATTTTCAGAAGATAGTTGTGTAGCAAAGGTAAGGAATGCTGCTCACTCAACTCCAGCTGTCACCTTACAGCTCTGAATAATTAGTACCCTGGGTATTAAAGCCCACAAAACTTAAAGTTGGGCACTGAAAGTCAGAAGCCTATTTTGGAAATCTGAACCTTGTTGAATTCTCAAAACCGAGAGTTCTTATTTCTCAGCATGACTTGAGGATTGCTGCAATAGCAACATCTCCCATCTCGGCTTGTAGTTAAAAAAGTTTCAAACAGAATTGGATGGAAAGTAACCTCATACAAATACTGGCTTGGAGCATCACTTGGTCTCTGAGTCTGCGCATTTCTAGCTTCTGTAAGTTACAAAACCTCACAGTCTGTCCTGAATTACGATCAGCAGTTATCAAAAGCTGATGAGAGACATTGGAGACTAATGGGTCATTGGGAAAAAAATGTGTTTTCTTCACTCTTCCCCAAAAGGCAAAGATGGACTATGCACAGACTCATTTCATGAGAAACTGGGCCAGCCTTTATTAGCATATCTGCTAGACATATAGTGTGACTCTGGTTTTCAGTCTCAGCTTCTGCAGGGGCTTTGCTCAGCCCTTTTTGCTTTGCGTCACCTCTCCAGCCAGCAAGGCACAAGGACTTAACAGGAAAATGTGCAGACCTGAACCAGAAATGTCCAGGAGCCCATGATCACTGCACTAATTTCAAATTACCCTGTACTGGTTGTCCCAAGTCATTACATAAGCAGCTAACACCTGACACAAACCTTTCTCAAATCCCCCCCACTCTCACCTTCAACTAGAACCGCTTGCAGTCATTTTCCTTCCTTCTTTCCTTCCTCTCCCTTGTCCAGTCGTTGAGTAGCCGGACTGAGTCCTCCCTGGCTACTCTTTCCTACCACCTACTCCACCATGGACTTACCCAATCCATGCAGAGCTCCACGATGAAACTGGCTAATGATGGGTCTGCTTGGCAAGTCGCTTTGAACAGAGCTCTGGGTGATTGCTAGCACAGCTACTTGTCTGTAGCTATATTATTACAGCATGTCTTTTTTATTAATTAGAAATGCAGCTCTGTAAGTTTTAGTTTTACAGCCTGGGTATTATTAACTAACATGAAGAAGCAAGAGTGCTCTATTCACAGCTTTACATATTTGAAGGTGAGAGACGAAGGGGAAGGGATTAGAGTGGGGCAGAAAGAGCACGTGCAACAAATATAGATACAGGGCAGGGTGGGAAGCACTTCAAGGGGTATGTCAGGGGTAAACAAGGTCTTAGACATCACAGGCAGTCAAGAAGTCAAAAAAGATGCTAAAAAAAGTACTAAGTTTGATCCGCACAGTTTCACTCATACAAACAGAAAAGAAAGCTTTGGGGCCCAAAGGCTGCCCTGGGCTGCTGGCATTTCAAGCCAGCTAATTAGGATTTAGCAAAAGAAGTAGAAGATAGTATGCAGAGATAGCACAGCATGCAACGGCTGCTCTCTGACCATACCAAATGTAAGGAAAATATAATTCTTAAGTCTTAATAAAGAAGTGGTGTAAAGGGAAATCACATTTCTGCCTTACCCCGCTTGGAGCTCAAGATCCATGAAGAGGGAGACTACGTATTCAAATCTGGATGATTAAAGTATATTCCCAAACCCGAACCTAAATATTTCTGTATAAGGATGTTACTTCTCAGCATACTGTGCAGTCTTGAAAATACAGCTCTGGATCTAAGCTGGATCTTCGTTTTATCTTTCATGTCACCCAAAGCTGCTTAGTCTTTGTGTACACGTGGGCTGACCTTTCACTTTCCTAGTCTATTGCTATTGAATTGTTCATAAATCTTGTAATCATTAGACAAGGTTAGCCTTCACATTTCAAAAAGGGAACTTTTTTTCTTTTTTTGCAAGCTGATGTTGGCTGTTTTTTGTGTCTTTGTAACACTAGATTATGCAAACCAGGTGCTGACCAGCAGATACTTGGCAGACCGCAGGGTGCTGATTGTGGCAACATTGAAACAGACTGAAACGCATAGGAATACGGGGTACATAGATCCATTTTATTCCTAAATGCAGGTATTAACAAATTGGGAAAGTTATTGGCCAATTGACTCAAAGTGTAAGCATTAAAATAATTCATCCTGAACAATGCGTGGTTTTATTTTATGTTTAGTACAGTAGGCTCACCTGCACGAATTTGCTGTGCTTATTTAATATCCTCTTTAAGATGAAAAATGATGGCAGTCCTGTGGTAATAGCATCTTTTGACGCTGAGAAAGCATTTCACTGGATTGAATGGCAGTTTCTCCTTACTATGATAGAAATTTTAAAATTTGCTGTAAATGTATTGCATCAGTTACACTGTTCTGAGCAAGGATGCATACTAATGTCACAATACTATCTCAATTTTGACTTTCGAGGGAGGCTAGTCAAGGGTGCCCTCTTTCAGTGCTATTTTTGCTAATGGAAGCAAACTAGTCTTTAAAAGACTAGGGAGATTGGGTGGAGACTCTGAAATAGAATGCATTAGAGCCGAGAGCTTGTATTTGCAGAACTGCCCTTAAAACGGTGTCCCATTTTTTTATACATTAGTAACCCTTTGGAGACTCTAAAACAGATTCTGCAGGGAGCTACAGTTCCTAAACAACTTGCGAGATACACAGTGGATTAGGATTCAGCCAAAGATTTTGGAGCCGAAGTGATGATAGCTGTGGAACTGCTGTGAGTCCCTCACTACTCATTAAACTGAAAATTCGCAAGTCTGAGGACCTTCACAGTGGCCTGCATGGGGTACAGTGGGGCTTCAAATGAAAAAATGCTTTACTCCAGGCTTGGTTTTTCACATGATTTTCTGAAGGAAGAATTCTTTAGAAGCATTACGGACTGCTCTCCCATGCTGTGATCACAGGAGTGATGTAAGGAAGAAGCGTCTCCTCCCCTTGCAGTAAAGCATATCATCATGAAGAAAAAGGAGAATTCCTTATGAATTCTCAAGAGGCTATACAATTTCTCTATAGCTTTTCCTCAGTGTCCCAAAAGAGCCAAACAGAAGTATGCCAGCAATATGAGAATGAATAAGCCTTTTCTTTCTGTTTGTAGAGGCAAAAATCTTCATTTAAACCAGGCAACATGTGAGCAACTGCGGTACAGGCTCTTCCTCCATGTCCTGGCTTCGTGCTTCCCCCATGTTAAATATCAGAACCCTCTTCTACGATATTTTAGACTTTTTTTGTACTGCTTCCCTGCATTATGTTCTCATTATTAATCCTGAGATTAATCCGGTACACATCCACCCATACTTGAGTCTCTCCCATCCCTAGTTTCTATTACTGTTCTCTTATGCACCAGATGAGCTTGGAGCTTCTTGCAGATAGGTGTTGGCAAAGATCCTTCCACTGCCAGCTCACTTAGAGGTGTCACCTGTAACCTGCACACCAGTTTCAACGCTACGGATTTGGGAAGCTAGAATTAGTCCCTATGGCAACAGAGAAATCAGCAAAGTACAGGTGAAATGTTGAGAGGTACCTGATGAAACTAACTAAACAGCTGGTTCCAATTTATCACAGGCTTCTGCAATTAAGTGTAATCAGATCATCATTCCCACTATGAAAGAGATTGCAGATATCACTGCATGGCCAAGGAAATACATTTCTTGGGTGGAATGTGATCCTTATGGTAGGACATGAGAACCAGAGAAGGTGATGAGACATTTAGACGGCCTTGAAATCAGTAATGTGTAACTGCCACTAGTTCTTGGCAACCCGTGCCTTTCAGTAACATGGTAAACTGAGGTATCTACAGAGGGAAAACCCATCTAAAAATCCTTAAATACTAATTTTCCATTCTCACACCAGAAAGAATGTTGGAACTGTAGGAACTTTTTGAAAATGTGTTACTCTTATTCTCCTCTTAAGTTATTTGTATTTATGGACTTGTAACAGGTTTAAATATATGGTGCTGTAAATTAAATACACATCAATTCAAACATTTAGGAATAAAGCCCTCTAGTTAAAAAAATTGAGATCTCACTAAGTGCTTAGAAGTTAAATACAAAATCAGTAAATAAAGTTTAACAAAGGTAAATTGAAAGGCAAAATGAACTCACTCCGATGAGTTAATGTAATTCCCTTATGGAATGCTAGTTTCCCTACTATAATTAATTTTAAACACTAAACCAGTATGTCTGTTTTTTGATAATTATAAAAATGCATTCATCCATGTCCTTGCAAATTATTAATATTTATCATAAGGAATATCCTGTAGACATTAAGAATCAAGGGAGACAGAGTTTTCAGCAAATTCTTACACAGCCTTATAAAAACAATAACGGAGCTTTAAATACCTGTGAGTCCAAACCAAGGAGACATATAGGGCTAAGCCCTCAAGCCTCCTTCCTAGCATCTACCTCACAAACCACTCAGGCAAAACTTTCACTGAACCTCAAAACCAAAGATTTCAGGACTGCAAGTTTGTGATACTGCCAAGTATCCTACATTCTGACTTCATTCGTGTTCCTCTCCTGGGAGCCAAGAGTATCAAGTGTTCTAAAGGGATGAGGCTGTAATGTTGTTATAAAAAGATTATGAAAGCCCCTGTAGTTCTCTTCCATTTCAGGGATAACTTCAGTGATAAGGAAACAGCATCATGACACTTTTGAGTTACTTCTCTGACATTTCAGCAACACTGATTATCAGTAGTTCTGTTCATGGATATTTTTAAGCCTCTCAGCACATTTGGACCTAAAGCTTCACACTTGTAGGAACTCAAACTCATCATCAGTAGCAATAAGAAGCTTCCCTTAAGTCAGCGAGAGTCAATGGGGGTTTTGCTTGCATAGAAGCAGCTGGATCAAATGCACATGATCTAGTTTTATGTTGGCTTTCTGGTTACGATAAACCTGAAAAGCAGAAACTGGAACCAAATATGAGGCATAGCATTGTGCAATTTCAAAACTTAGGTTCAATCTAACTTTCTTTACCATTAAAAAAACCCAAACCCACATATCTCACTAATTTCTGAAATGAAATTTGACCAGAATGTGCTTTCCTTCAAAATATACCTCAATCTGGAGGCAGGAAACAGCAATTTCATAGAATAGCTGATTCTAATATACACACGAATGTGCATGTAAATATATGTATTTATACATATGTGAGTATACACATTAAAACTTCCTTGGTTGATAGGTTAGCTCTTAAACTTTAGATAATTTGTTTGACTCACCCACAGTACCAGCAAGGTTTACAATAGCAATGATCAATAAAACGCACGGTCCCCTTCCAAAATTATAGGCAAACATCAGTTTACATCTTCATGAATTAGTGGACATCAAGTGTCATCTCCACAGATTAGGAAATGGGAGCTGAACGTTGGCGGGAATATCGGGAAATCCGTACAACCTTTTTGTGGCTAGTTCCTGCAACAGACTGAAGGAGCTGGACTTTTAGAAGATACCCGGAGTTCTTCTTTTTTCATTTTGCTGAAGCAGAGCAGCTCAGCTCTGTTTGTGATGGGGACTGTGAAAACACAAAGGAGCAGATGAGAGAGAGCTAGATAAGAAAAGACAGAAGTGTATTCCTTGTCCTATCTCTACTCAATAGCTAAAGGAGGCAGGAGCCACAGCAATGTCAGGACAGGCAGACGCGTGTTACTCCCTGCACAGAGTGATGATGCAGCAACCTGTACTCCTACAATGCAAATTAATTTAAGTGCTGTTTTGTGTACCAGTGGAATGACTTAAACTAGCAAGTTAGCTAACATGCTGCATATACCTATAGGCTGAGAAAAAAACTATTAGATTTAGACTAATCCAAAAGTATAAGAGGTATACAGGACAACCATCATGGTGTAAGATAAATGGAACCGCTAATGATGTTTTAAGGATGAATAGTTCTTGCCTCTGGAAGTGAAGAGTTTGAACTGGTTTGTGCACTCTTGCTTTGATCTGACATTCCCAATTTTGTTCACCTTGCTGACCACAGAAAGAGGAGTGAAAAGACTTAGAGTTTGTGATCGTAGGGTGCTATTTTTTATGTCAGCATTCTTCATTATTGAGTTGGCTGTTTATGCTGCTGATGTGTAATGTTGTGAAGCAGATGAGCTGGTAAAGTATGAAGGGTATTCTATAACCTTTGCTGTACTTTCAATTACCTTACAGTAACTTAGAATTCAGAAAGGCTGCTCTGAGCAAAATCAAAATACGATACGATAAACTCCATTAGGAACTGAAGCACTAGTGCTGTTGTTGAAGAAGGGCAAAATGGTCTAATTAATAGTTATTGCATCAAACTCACGCAGCAGTTGCAGTAATGACACTGATGATATTGATGGCATTGAAAATGGAGTTTAGTTCAGAATGAAAATGAGCAGAGTATTCATCTTCAACTGCATATTGCTGTAGGCAGTGGAAGGCCTCAGAGCTTCTTTGTTTTCTTGTTCCGTTGTTCAGCTGGTTTTCTTTGATAGTGCAGCTCCAAGCAATTAATACATATATTTACTCAAGACGGAGCACATTCATTTCACTGGAGCCCCATGGCTGACACTTGGCCATCCTGAAGAATAGGCATTTATTGGTTTTTATGCCTGCTGTTTGGTTTTTCAGTGACAGCTACATGTAGGTGGATAGTTATCTAAGAGGGTCTCCCAACTTCTCTATAATTTTTATAAAATATTTCTCTCTCTTCTTTGATTTGTGAAAGCTGTTGGCAGCAGGGAATGCCAACTCCTGCATCCTGAGATAAGGTTTCATTCTCATCAGTATTTGGTTTCTGTTCAGACTCCTGTTGATATGTTTTCTTTCTTACACTTCACTGATGTATCTTTTTGGCTTGTGTTATTGTTCAGAAATAAACACATCACAAAGTCTTCCAGTAACCAAGCTGATTCTTGTAGGTAGATGAGGTCTTCATCAAATGTCAGGGTCAGTAAAGCTCCTACCCATTCTGGTATTAATGCAAACACCGTTTATTAATATGAAATGTCAAATCCCAGAACTGGAACAAAAATCACTGAATAGCACCAAAAGCCAACAAGGGAATCCAGAGCTTGGAATATACCTCAGGAATTCATCACAATAACTGACACCTATAACAGTAGCACTTCAATTCTGAATGGGTTGTGCCATACGACTAAGCTCAAGAGAACCCTGTGATCAAAAGAAAACAGTCAGAGTTACATATACTGGATAAAATCTTTTTTTGGTACCATTGGATTTGATGGGAAAATTATTCCTGGGTTCAGCAGAGAGAAAGATTTATTTCCTTGCCTCTATCCAGACTTCACACACCTGCCATGTAATCTTAAGGTTGCAAGTACAATCCCAAGTGGGACAGAGGTGCAACAGAACGTCCTAGGAGTTTAGTCAGGCAAGCAACTCTCAAATACCCAGATGGACAAAAGTTTACCACACAGAGTGTGCCAGGCCTCCAGATGCACCGTACAAAACAGCTACAGCACCTGTTTAGCTAGACATCTGCAGACTCTGCTAATTAAAGAAGAGTCCTCTGGTGAAGATCTGGTGTAACAGCTCTGAACTACCCACTTGAGAAGAACCTGTTAAGAAAATGGCATCCACTTTAAATACCTCCCTGGCTTCAGGAACGGACACTTGTGACAGAGGCCAGCCTTTGGCTGTGTACCTTTCTTTCTGCCTCCCTCAGCAGCAGTAAAATCCTGGGTCACTGGGTGCTGAAACTTCTCCAAGTGAGTCTTGTCTGTTGCCTCAGGAGCAGACTTAGCACTTGCTTTCTTTATGTTTTAATTTACTTTCCCTAAAGATAACACTTCAAAGCAGCAACTAATGTTCTGTAACATTTATTGTTTATTGGTCCATCTTAACACCTGTTCATCCATTTACAAAGAGAAACTCTCTGTGAAGGAGGAATAATGTAAATATAGGAAGTATTGTAGAAGCCTGGATATATTTCCAAGCTATACCGTTACTTTGTATGTTTAGTATTAGGAACAATTGTAGGTCTCGGTCATTCTAAGTTGTGAACTTCCATGATGGCTTAAACAAGTTATACAACTCGTTCTTGATGCTGCACATCATAAAAACTCCCCAATCTTTTAGAGCAGAGTTGCTGATAGCACAGCTTACTGCTCTGTTTCACCAGGTATGCATGCCACAGAGCCTGAAAATGCACCTTCCCCAGGACCTTCCCAGGCTTTTGTCATGAAAACTTTTGCATACATTTGTAAGGCTTGTCCAACCATTAGCATAGATCAAAAGCAGATATGATGGTTGCTGAGAACATAACACAGCAGTAGAAACATAGATGCTGAAAACTTTCATTTCCAAATAGCCACGATTTCCATGGTTGTCTTAGTTTGTAACCTCCAGTCCCAAATTACTGAGTACAGGAGAACTTCTATCCCAGATTCTCAGCAAAAGTCAATCCACATAAGGCCATCAACTCCAGAGCAGCTACCAAAGTGAACCTTTAGAGAGGATTCTGCTCTTTGTTTTCCCCAGAATAGAGAAGGCTTGTTTTTCATCAGCATTTCTGTCAGTACCTCGTCTCACCATATAGTCTTACACTGATATGTTAGTATGTGGTCATTTTTTCCTGATAGGGATTAGGAGTGGCTGGCAGGCGTTCAGTCTGGATTCCCTCATTCCTACTGAGAAAAAAGTTATCAGCTTTGTTGTTCCACTAGATTGACATGATTACAGCTGAAATCAGACCTGGATCCAGGGAGTTTTATTGTCTCTGATCAAAAACTAATGAACTTGGCTAATATTTTTCATGTAATATGGGCTCAATCATAGAATCATACAATGTCTTAGGTTGGAAGGGACCTTAAAGATCATCTAGTTCCAATCCCTCTGCCATGAGCAGGGACACCTTCAACTAGACCAAGTTCCTCAAAGCCCCATCCAGCCTGGCTTTGAACACTTTCAGGGATGGAGCCTCCACAAATTCCCTGGGCAATTTGTTCCAGTGCCCCACCACCCTCATAGTGAAAATTTGTTTCCTAGTACCTACTCTAAATCTCCCCTCTTCCAGTTTGAAGCCATTAGCCCTCATAAAAAGTCCCTCTACTGCCTTCTTGTAGTCCCCCTTCAGATACTGGAAGGCCGCTATAAGGTCTCCCTGGAGTTTTCTCTTCTCCAGGCTGAACAACCCCAACTCTCTCAGCCTGTCTTCATAGGAGAGGTGCTCCAGCCCTCTGATCTTCTTCATGGCCCTCCTCTGAACCTGCTCAAACAGGTCCATGTCCTTATGTTGGGAGCCCTGGAGCTGGATGCAGTACTCCAGGTGGGGTCTCACCAGAGCGGAGTAGAGGGGGAAAATCACCTCCCTCGACCTGCTGGCCACACTTCTTTTGGTGAAGCCCAGGATACGGCTGGCGTTCTGGGCTGCGAGCACACATTGCTTGTTCATGTTGAGTTTCTCATCAACCAACACCTCCAAGTCCTTCTCCTCAGGGCTGCTCTCAATCAATTCTCTGACCAGCCTGTATTTGTGCTTGGGGATTGTCCTGACCCGTGTGCAGGACCTTGCACTTGGCCTTGTTGAACTTCATGAGGTTCGCACAGGCCCACCTCTCCAGCCTGTCCAGGTCCCTCTGGATGGCAAGCTCCACACAGCCTGGTGTCATCAGCAAACATGCTGAGTGTGCACTCAATCCCACTGTCCATGTCACCAATAAAGATGTTAAACAGCACTGGTCCCAGTACCGACCTGTGAGGAACACCACTTGTCACTGCTTGCCACTTGGACATGGAGCCGCTGAGCGCAACTCTGAGTGCAACCATCCAGCCAGTTCCTTATGCACCGAGTGGTCCAGCAGTCAAATCCATGTCTCTCCAATGTAGAGTCCAGGATGTCATGAAGAATGGTGTCAAATGCTTTGCACAGGTCCAGGTAGATGGCATCTGTTGCTCTCCCCTTATCTACCAATGCTGTAACACTGGTGTAGAAGGCCATCAAATTTGTCAGACACAATTTGCCTTTAGTGAAGCCTTGTTGTCTGTCACCAACCACCTCCTTTTTTTCCACGTGCCTTAGCAGAGTTTCCAGAAGGATCTGCTCCATGATCTTGCCCGGCACAGAGGTGAGACTGACAGGCCTGTAGCTCCCCAGGTCTTCTTTTTTACCCTTTTTAAAAATGGGGGTTATGTTTCCCCTTTTCCAGTCAGTGGGAACTTCACTGGACTGCCACAACTTCTCAAATGTGATGGACAGTGGCTTGGCAACTTCATCTGCCAGTTCCCTCAGGACCCGTGGATGAATGTCATCAGGTCCCATGGACTTGTGCACCTTTGGGTTCCTCAGCTGGTCTCACATCTGGTCTTCTCCTGCGGTGGGCAGTAGCTCATTCTTCCAGCCCCTGCCTTTGCATCCTGCAAGTTGGGCGCTGTGGTTAGAACCCTTCCCAGTGAAGACTGAAGCAAAGAAGTCACTGAGTACCTCAGCCTTCTTATGATGTCCTTATGATATGGGAACAGCATTCAAACAAGAAGTCCCAAACATAGTTTGCTGGGAAATATAATTTACTAAGGGAAAGCTGAACTAAGACTCAAGAGACTTCAGTTCTTTAGCTCAACCAAACATTTAGCACCTGAGTGGAGACAAATCATCTCACCTGCCCTATGTAAATGGGAATGATATTTTGCTTGGTACAGGATTTACATAATAATAATACTTTATACTGGCAAAGACAAAGTTTATGAAAGCCAAAGAAGCATTTTATAGATAATGCTAGACCTTTAAAGGTCTACGTTCTCCCTCAAGACCCGCACAGAAGAGGTGATGAAATTTGGCCTCCTACCTTGACATGCTACGACTGAAGTAACCTTCAAACTGTCCAAAGCTTCCTTTTATGTGGCACTCAGCAGAAGGGAAATAGTCTTGCATTTTTAATGGAAAGCTTCATTACACTAATATTGTTAATTGTTTACAAAACAATTTTAAAAATTGTTTACTAAACCCTTCCTTTCAAGTTTACATCTGCTTTCATTTATCACCATTTCTTAGTATTTCATACAGTGTTTACTTTCTCTTACTTTTTAAAGTGGGTATTCAATGTACCTAAGGCTATTTTGCTGTACACGCCCCTGCTACACTGTTTTTTACCCTTCTGTGAGCTACAGAGCATTTGTTTGCAGAATAAGCTTCACGGGCGAGTTGCTGCATTCAACAATATTTTTCCCCTCTCTTCTGCTACCACATGCAGGGTGGCCATTCTCTCTAGCCAAAGTAAACGCAGCAAAGCCAAGGCTGCCAAGCAATTTGTGTTTTGTTTGGCATTGCTGGAGCAAGTGGTGATGCGGCAGGCAGTATGTGTGTTACCTACATATTAAGACACATCCTTCAGGGTCAAAAACTGGCCATAAGAAAGCAAAGATGAGTAAGAATGCACAAGTTACCCCAAAGTCGTCAAACGCTTTCTAAAGCTGCATAAGATTTAATAAGAAATGGCAGCTCCAGGCACCACACACATCTTTTTATAGTGTCAAACATAAAAGCACAGGAATGTATAGTACATGATTAGCAAGTGGAACCATCAGATCTGCCAAGAAACTTGTGTACCTTGCCAAATAAATGCCAGTCAGGTTAGGCAGTACAGGCACTGACTCTGGCCTTGGCATCTCTGAGCAGTAAACCTTTGCCCTGCTAACAAATGGTAAAGCACAATGGCATTTTGGTTTACCAATATACAGTCAGGAACAGCAATATATCAGTCCTTGAAAAAAAGACTCACTCTTCTTTTTACTTCTCCATTCTTCTCCAATATTTCCCTTAGTTTTTAGAAAAATAATTTCATGTTCTCCTCCCTATCAAGCTAGTAGTATGCTCCTCTGTTACCAGTCATGAGCGATATTCTGTGCACTGGAGTGCACAACCTGTTCTAATGAGCTTTGGCAGAACATCAGATTCATTCCCCACCCCACCCCCTGTCTAATTACAGTATGCCATTTGTATAATTCTGGTTCAGGATCTATCAGCAGCTCTACTAGAAACACCTATTTCTAGGGATTTATAAATAAGCAATAATAATGAGGTTAAAAATGACTGAATGGCAGGCAGCTGCAATATTTTTGGATACTTTTTACACTGTTTACCCAGTTGGTTTAAGATGTTTTTGAGGTCTTACAGCCCTGTGTAAAGAGCAGTTTCCTGCAATTAACGTACACTGTAAATGAATTCATTTTGGTGTTTCATAAACTCTTGTAAAACAATTCAGTGACAAAACAATTTGCGAAGTTTCACCCATGGTTCAAAGCCCTCATCCTGCAAGGACAAATATACATATTTTACTTTCTGTAATTTAGCAGATGTGTTTGAATCTAAAGGATGACTGGTATGCTTAGAGTCAAACCTGGTGAAAGTCTTCAGCAGACCTAGATCTGCAGTAACTGGCTGAAGCTACTTTCGGCCTCTAAATATTGATAAATTATTTTAAAACAAAGCATTTGAAAATTACTTTTAGTTTTACTCCTTCACCAACCTTGGTTTTCCCAAGACTCAGATCCTGGCAGAACAATGAAGGATATATATATGAGAGTTTTGCATATGGACCAGCCAGGGACATAAACTGCTACAGTGCAATGTATACTATTCTGATAATTAAGGACAGAACTTTGCCATCCTTTCCCAATTTTTCTGAACCAAACAGGAATTTTGCTTCAATAAAATCTGCATAGGAGCTGATCAACATGGTGCTCAAGTTGCTTTTGAGTTTTCTTAAGTTTTATGGATTGAAATACATACACAGACACACATATGTGTGTACAAAAATTTGCTGGTTTGATTTTCTAAGCTGTCAGTCATTCTCTAGTAATTGTAGACTGTAATCCAGGATGAAGTCAAAACATATCCTTCCTGCCTGTAGAGATAGGTTCTAAAGATTTTTAGGGTTACAAAGCCATTAGCTTACACACTAATCAGATCTTACAATATTTACTGTCTGCCCAGTAGGATTGATTTAGGGTCTACTCAAGAGATACAACAATAAAGACAACTGTTGCTTTGTTTCTTTCTACACACAGAGTTATTAATACAGCAAAGCTGATAATCTGAAAAAAGAAGTGCTTTGGAGGTCACAAATGCACAGCAATTTTTATTATTGCAAGTCCACCTCACTCCATATGACTACTTAACATGCTTTTTTTCTTTGTTGCTGTATTGCATTTTCCAGTCTTAGTGTTGTTATCTGAACACTGAATGCCATGGCTCATGAACTGACTTTGTCAGCCTTTGCTCACTATCTCCTGCTTTCATCAACACAGCTCATTCTGGTTACATTATCTGTAACGTGTTTCTCAAGACCTAGTTGAAGAGTGGACGATGGGGTATTACAGCCTTTGCTTCCCTTACCCCACACACTTGGATCTTTCCATAAGACAATGCACAGGCAGTATCTGTCCTGTTTGCCAGTCTTTTTTGCTTTTGTAAACCAAGAACGTACTACAGTTCATAGTTTCCCCTTTGTATGCCTACTGACATTTCTACAGCTTAATAACTTCCATAAATCAAAAGGGGCATTTTCAAGGCTGACAAGTTCAAAATGTGGCTACTGTCTGTCCTATAAGTGAAGTCTGCAACAGCTGTAAAATCCCAGTTTCCAGAAGTACTAAATGTGTTGTTTGCAGATGATGGTATAATGGTAAGCACAAATGTAGTAAGAAGTGCATAAAAAGCTCTATTATTACATTGTTCTAAATTAGAAGAAGAGGACCTCCATTTACCTGCATCTACTCATGACTGTATCAGTACCTGATGACAAATACTTCTGTATCTTACTGTTTTACCTTTCCTCATGCCTGTCTTTTCCTGAATCCCTAGGGCAAGTAAAAACTTTAGTCTCTAAACCACTCAGTCATGAACTTCTGTACCTACAGTCCCAACAAATCCCAGGTTTTATTAGCTAGGACTGCCGTGTCCTGTTTTCTGTAGAACTGGCTGACATGGTTTCCTTAAAGGGACTGCAGGTGGTGTTTCAAAATTAAGTTGAGGAAGACATTCAGAATCCGTTGGTTTTGTCAACCTTCATTTTTCAGTTTCATTACAATTATCAGTAGATGCCACCGGTCGCTTCTTGTGGAGACGGAAGTAGGACCCACAGTGGTGACTTCCAATTTAAAATTTTTGTAGTATTTAAAACTTATTTAATTTAATTCCATCTTCAGGTATTTCAACTCTCAGTAATCTGAAGTAACGTAAGACATATTGGATGACATTGATTTGTGACTGTCAATTAGGGTTCCTATAGACCTGGGATTTGCCACAAACCTTTAAGACTTTAGGCATGACATTTACCTGGCACTCAATTTTCCTATTTAGAAAGCAGTAAAAGTGGCTTCAATAGAATGGTGTGTGGACAGATGAATTTAGTGGCTGTGAGACACTCCAGTACTGTTAAGAGGAGGCCACAGAAGAATTCCGATAAAATCTGTAATACTAATGGAGTGATCCAGTCAGGGTTGTAGTAACAACATAAACACTTCAAGCTGGCCAAACACTTCTGGATGACTAGTGCAAATTAATGACCAGCTTAGGCTTTCCACTTAGTTCTCTGATTTCTGTTCATTTGAGAACCAGAGCGTGAAAAACGCAAAGAGGTGTTCACAGTTTCCCTGTTTGGTAGCTAGCCGTGGACTATTTCTTCATAATGCTTTTAACTTGAATCCTATTACCCACGTCAACAAAACAGAGACAGCTACAATGAGCTGCAGTATGGTTTTGGAATATCTCTCTCCTGACCTTCTCAGTATACAGGTAATATTTTCTAGGGCGTGGTTATAGTTCCCGAATATATATAGAAGGCTATGTAGGCCCTGGATATAGCTCCTTTGTATTTACAAGGTGGCAAAAATAATTAAAAAACTGGCCTCATGGAGTTTAACTCTGAATCTGAAAAGTAAATTATACAAAAGGCAATTTCATGAGTCATAAAAGTAAAGATTCTAGACAAAGAATGTTCATTATGGGTCTAACTTTCATTACTACAATTTTTCATACTATGAACTGATTTTAAATAATAGGGATGCTCCTTGGTAGTGCCCATTAGTCCTCTGGTGCATGCTAAAGAACGGATTCACAGAGCAGTAGATATTGAAGTTCAGGATGTTTTCTGACACAAAAATGCAAGAAGCTCTCAGACTCCTGAAAGGCATCAGAATACAATATAATCCTGCTGATAAAGAAAGAAAAATGCCAAGCAGCCAGTACAGCTTCCCAAATGTCTACTCAAAGAATGGAAGGCAGCAGGAATTTTCTGGAAATGCAGAGAATTATATATAAATGAGCAGAGCTGGACAAAGATAAGAGCAACTGAACGTGCACTGAGGTAATTCTAGTTAAAGAAGAAACAGTGAATAAAAGAATATTTGAAGACATCAAGACGAAAAAAATACACTAATGAGAAATTAGATCAGGTAATAAATGATCAGGAGGATTACTTTACTAATGATTCAAAAAATGACTCAGCTGCCTGCACTGTGATTTAGGGGTTTTTTGTGGCTTTTTTTGTTGTTTTTTTTTTTTTTTTTTTAAGTTTGGTCTGTCAAAAACAGAAATAAGAAAAGGTGGTATGGACAGTTAAGTAGAAAAGAAAACAGTTATCTCCATATGGCTGGCTCAAGAGCCCAAAGCTTTTACCACCCTTTCCTAGGGCAGACTCACCTCGAGGCAGGCATGTTTTCCCCAGATCTCTACCTTCACTTCAGGAAAAGTTTGCTGAACCCGAAGAGTTTTGATGAACTCTTGTTATCAATGAAATTTGACTTCATTGTATTTCTACAACAAGCTGCACTAACATTTGCAAGAGGAGCTCTAAGCCTGGCTGGGGCATGAAATAAGGAGCTTGTATCAAGTCAGACCTCTCTGACAGTTTGTATTGCTTTAATTCTGGGAGGTGGAAACAGCACTGTGCATAGAGAAATATGAAGGTGTGGAGTTTGACAAGGCCTTAGAAGGAGTTATCCTTGCTCCGAGACAGAAT
This sequence comes from Vanellus vanellus, assembly GCF_965231255.1. Lineage (NCBI taxonomy): Eukaryota > Metazoa > Chordata > Aves > Charadriiformes > Charadriidae > Vanellus > Vanellus vanellus. The sequence continues at coordinate 69,053,133 of NC_138910.1, forward strand.
CAGGAATAGTTAGCCTACTTTCTTTTTCTCAAAATCCTCTGGGAAAAGCTTGCAAAACTTCCAGAGGTAGCCTGCTCCCAACCTTTTGTCCTATAAATCGAAAGGTTTGCCTAACATTAGAACAACACTATCTGTTTCAAACAAACAGACCCATTTCTTCCTTTTTATTCTAGGTAGACACAGGGAAATAAAAACCCCATATCACTGTCTTCTTCATTACAACATTTCTCATAGGTGATTATTACATTCAGCTGCCTTCTTTAGCAATCAGTTCTATCACCTATTCATTTCTAAACCTTGTATTGTTCTTGCTGGCATTCTCTCAACTTTCTCAGAATTGTACTATGCAGGTTTAAGTGTGAGGTGGCAAATGGAGTACAGCGGTCCTGGAGAGCCCCAGCAGTACTAAAAATCATGGCATAATTAGATCACACTCCTGTTCCACGCTTCAGAATGGCATTTGTATTTTCATCCAGCATCACATTTGTGCAGTGACTCCTATTCAGTTTATGGCCAGATAATTATCTGCAGTGATTTTGCACAGCTAATCACTTCGCAGTGTGTAGGTGTTTCCATCTAGAGATCTGTCTGTATTGGATGCCACCTTACTGATGTCAGAATGTTTTTCCAATTTATCATCACCATTTTCAGTTCTAATCTTCCCCTTGCAGACCCTCCCAACCTTTTGGTCTCATCTACATTTTTTTTGTTTCACAATCTCAATCAATAGTAAAATGCTTATACAGCCAGACATAGGAAAGATCCTTGTGGGATTCTTGATGTACCAACAGACTAAGCAAAACACCTCTCACAAAATCTTATTAAAAATGTATTGAAATTATCTTGGATATGATCACTGTTTTAGCAACAGGATGCAAACAAAAACTGCTATGAACAGGAGGCTAGAACGCTTTATCTACAACAGCGACAATTTAAAGGAAATAGAAAATACATATTTCATGTATTTCATATATCAGCATATCATTTCATAATAAATTTGGCACTTCTATATTCTAGCGAAGACAGAGAAATCATACAAAAAAGCTCTTAAATGTTAGAAATAAGAGTAAAAATAATAAAATTAAAGTCTTCCTCCAAAAATCAAAGTCATGCTTTGTTATGCTTTGAAGCACTGCAATTCTATAGGAAGGGCATACTGGAAAGTCCGAAGAGACAACCAAGCATGGCAAATTAAAGCTTTCAGTGAAGGGCTGAAGCAGCCAAAACAGCAACTGACTCCAGGTTGTAGAAATATTGTATCACAGCCCAAGGAGACAATCATTTTTCTCCTTGCGGCTTTGGTGAGACTGCACATAGAATTCTGTACATAGCTTTTGGCACTCGGATACTGGAAAGGTGTCAGCAAACTAAACATGATTCAGAAAAAAACCTGAAAGATTATGTGAAGATTAGAGACGATGCTTTTGAAGAAGGATTAAAATAACTAAAGTCAGATTTGCTAAGGAATGACTACAGGGAATATTATAACATCTACAAATATTTTACAAGGAATAAATGAAATTTCTCAGTTTTACAATAGATCATAATAATGAATATAAAATGGAGGCAAAAAAGCAAATATAACCAGAACACTAGGAGAATCTTCCTAACTTCATGGCCAAGGTATGTGTCTGCCAGGAATTAATGAAACCCCCTTTGCCAGCAGTAGCGGAACTTGCCTGAGAAACTCAACAAAAGCCAGGAAATGGATGTCATCTTAATGAACTTTCTGACCATATGACAGAGCATTACCTAACTTTCTATCTCACTTAACCACATCAGAAACTGTATTTGTAGTATGGAGTTTGAAAAATAGGATCTGTTAGTAAACCTTTCCAGAAGGCAGTGAAAGATGATCGAGTCAGGCAAAACTGCTATTAAAGATGTCTCTTAGACTTCATGAATAATCATCGCTTGCGACTGTTAAAGGACAAATAGAATGTTTAGTTCTGTTCTTGTCTGAGTAGCTGACCAGCAAGGGGAGGAAGTTACTAAAGCAAAAAAGGAGTGCCCTGGTCACGTGGATGACAAGATTAGATTAGATTCAGCTAGATTACTGGGAATCGCGGGCCCCTCTCTCAGATGACTCCCACAACTGCATTCATAGCAACGATCCTGCTTTTTAGAACTCACTGAGAATTTCTCTGAACTCCATCCTTATTTAGGAGATTTCCTATTTTCAAAATATCTTATTTATCTGGATCTACAGGTCATACTGTTAACAAGCGTCCTGTGCCAGTGGAACTAAAACCTGCTTGAATTTCTACATACGGAATTATATATTTAACTCGTGAAATATTCCACTCATTTCAGGCAAAAGCTGCAAATGGTACTTTCACTAGAAGAGAACCAAGTTCATACTCATACCAGGTGAGCTCACCTGCTTCAACTTGAAATAAAGAACATCCTACCAAATAAATGAGAAATGGAATTTTAAATCTATGCATTATACCCCTTTCCTTCCTCCATAAGTGATCCTGCCTTATAAGTGAGATGAAGGTCAACTGGTGCATGCCATGTATTTTGATATCCATTATGTCTTTAATTATTGCACCCTAATAGTGTCAGGTGCCTTGTAAACAAATAAGGGGACAAGGCCTGAGGAACTGACAATCTAAAACGGTTACCAGTGTTAACACGATCCGTAGCAAAGCAACTTGAGGTACTAAGTAGAGAGATTGGCCACAGCCGATACAACAAAATAGAGCCCATTTTCTGCTACAGTGATTTTCAGAAGAGAAAGAATGGACTCTACATGAGTACGCAAATATTTGGTATTACTGTCATTTTAGTCTGGGTAACAGTGGGCAGTCTGTTGGACCAACTCTCTCTAAGATGAAAAGATGTGCAAGTATTCCTTGCCTTCAAGATCTGGACTTTTTAAATAGAAGCAATGACTCAAGTAACCGATACAGGACTTAAGAGGAGGCTCAGAGAATGTATATAAAATGGTTAAACAAGAGAAAAGTACTACCCTTTTAATTAATGCACTTTAATCCTTTTTTTCTGTCAAATAAATCACTTCCCAGTATTTCCATTCTTTCTACCACAACGTGTTGTTTCAAAAATACTGTCTGAATCTGTTTTCAAAACCTAAATCAGACTATGAAAATGTGTATGTTCAAGTACTTCGCTGAACTGCCGTCCATATATACTTATTGATTTTTTTTTAAAACTATCCTGTGATTTTTTTTTAAATAACCAGCTTCAATCTTAGTCCTGTAGAAGCTCACACAACTTACTGGTAGACATTTTCCTGAAAAACCTGTACATAAAGAAAGATTAGGTACGTGTCTCTTTCTGGACTTCAACAACCACTGTTGATAAACAAGTGGAAACGAAACAGAGATAAAGAATGGAAATTGTGTGTTTTGGTGGACAGATCTGCATTACCTTATACATTATTATTAATATTCATGTTGTACCCTGGGGTAGTCACACAATGCATCAAGAAAAATTTAAAAGGCGTGACTTACCAGAGTCTTTTAATCTGTTTAAGAGATTTCATTGAGTTACATTAAATTGGCAATGTCAAAATCCAGAGACTGCTACCCGCCTCTGACAAAGTTATCAAAATATGATGAAAGAAAGCTGTGCTACAATTGTCAGGCAGGAAGCCTGGCCAGGTTTTCTGCCATACTTGCTGATGAAACAAAAGCTGTAGCTTGTAGAGAACAATTGAATATTTCCAAGTGTTATGCCAGTAATAGCTTTCCCTGTAGAGAAGTGTCTCTTGCTTCCAGCTAACAGCAATGCTTGCTACCTAAAATCTGACAAATGGACTGTGTTGAAAGTTGGCTAATTAGAATCTCAGTAGTGCGGACGTGACTTTTGTCACTTAAAGCTATGACAGTTCATCTGTTCTCAATGGTAACTTAAATAGAAAGCACAGACTATTATTTTGTCATCCATTGCTATATAGTCACAAGTGCTTGCTGTCACAATTATCAATATACTCAAAACAATTATTGTGACATAGTTTATATGCATTTTTGAAGAATCCGAGCTGACTCAAAAAAGCATCTCAAATATGAACATAAAATGGTATGCTAAAACACCTTCTATAATATAATTCTTAACCTGAAAGAAAATAAAATTGAATCACATTTTGGAAAGTTTAGGATTTGGGATTGTCAGAAGTATGCAGTAATTTCTATTTATTTTTGATTCTTAAAATAAATACCTTTCTCCAAAAGTACAAGTTGTAAGATATGGAGGAGCCACACTTAATTACTCCATTTAATACTATATTTACTCCTAATATGTGATAAATGTTGTCAATAACTGATTGTTTACATTGATTTTAGCCTAGGCCAAATGTTCACTCCCCTGACTGCTTTTAGATGGGAATGTATAATGACAAATTAGAAGACAGCACACTCATCTGGACTGTGCCCATTGCACATAACAAGGAATCTTCATTAAAATTTGTGAAAAGCATATTCACAGCCTTTACAGCCTAATAAACACTGAAAAAAAAGCCGCCCCAGTAATCTTGATTCTGTTCTCACTATTACTTCATTTAAGCAGTGTACTTAGATAGTACATAGTTTAAACAGGTAAGTAAGCAATGTCTTTGAATTAAGGGGTCTATTTGAATGCCCACAGTTTTTTATTTGCTTACATCAGACTTAAAGCAAGAAGATGTACGAAACAGCTGTAGGAATCATACAGAAAACATTTGGACTTCAGAGTCTGATCAGTAATAAGCGAACAATATGAGATCATGGGTATGTATGTTTTCAGGATCAGCACCTTTCTGTTGGTTAACTCCATTGAAGTCAATAGAGTTGAAGCAACCAAAGTGAAAAAGTGAACTGGTATTTTCTTGTAGTTTGAATGGGTTTCTTTAGTAAATCTCAGACGCCAGCCTGTTAAATTCAGTGTTCAGAAAATGGAAAAAAAAGGGTCCAGCCTTTTTTTAAATGTAATTTTTACAACCATTTTAAGTGTTCTACGAATTAGTTATAGCAGACTTCGTGAAACTTGGGAAGAAAAGATGGGACAAACATGGCAAGAGACTCTTTACTGTCTATTCAAACTGAGCTCCCACTCAGAGACCTTACAAATCTTTTCCATAAATACATTTTTATCCAATGCTGTGGCAAATCGTTGCTGAATGTATTAACAATTCCAGTAACACTTACATATGCGAGTTCTTTTTCGTATGACTCATCACTATCAATATATCTCAAAAATGAAACAGAGAATAAAAAAGATTGAGTTGATTTGTAATTCATAAGTCAGTCAGAAATAACTTTTTAAAAAACAGATTGTGAAACAGTAGAATATGTCATAGTCTCAAACCAAAAAGCCTTCACCTCATTCTAAAAAGCATTAGTAAAATAAAAATAAAAATTCCATATTTTAAAGGAGTATCTTGGCAAGCAGTGACTGAATAAAATCTCCTTATTTTCCTAAGTCTTCGCTATTTCAAGGCAGTGATTTCCACTCTATGTTCAGCCACCTCTGACTGCAGGACTAGTCAAAACAAATCCATCCAGGGATTTGACAAAAAGGGTAGAGCAGCATTTCCTCCAGTTTCTCTGAGCTGGCTTGCAGTACTCTGAACCACTATTAGGTCTGAACATGACCTAGTGCATGGCAAGGGAGATTTCCTTTTATCATATTTCCTTACTCTCCTTGCACATCCAGATGAAACTAAGACTAAAGACTCAATTCACTTCTAGACTAGTCTAACCTCCCTCAGCATCTCTCAAGAAGCCAAACCACTGGTGATAAAAAGGCCATGTGAGGCAAAGCACTCTATCTAGGCTGTTTGTGAGTGTGGTTGAGTCACGTGACTGAGGAACATTGCAAAAGTGAGCTGACAAAGCTGCTGAGGATTATCATAACCCTTGTGCATCTGTGCTGATTAAATTCTGAAAGGCGCTCGTGTTTGCAGAAGGCTCAGTCCTGTATGTGTATACGTATGCATGCATGTACATATATAGGTGTTTATTCCAGAGATCACTGGCATATAAAATACAAGTTTATATTAATTGCCCACTCTCTTATAACAGGCATACACATTTACACCTGCAATGCCAGGATCTAAAATAAAGGTACGTGAAAGTACTAAGTCTGATTTTAATTTGCACTAAGGTAACTAACTGTACCTGCTTTTGACTATGTTATGGGGCTGTAAATGGGGGGTAAATCTCAGCTAAGCATATCTTTTTAAAGGCTCCTTTCTGTTGTTTAACAGGTGTCCAAGACTTCATGTAAATTAGAAACAGGCCCCACCAAAAAACGAGGACAGTACATATGCAGATGACTAATAACCATGATTTCAATGCATGTCAACATCCCTATGGAGATAAATTCATAATGTAATTAAAACAGTCCAGAACTTTAGAAAGTGAAACACTGTATTTGCAGGTTGATTCACAGAAAGCCAGATTAAATAATGCTATTTTTCTCATCTCACAGAAAACCTTATTTATATTTTTGAGGAAGTGTCTACATAAGCATCTTTTTTGTATAGTTCATGAAAATAACAGAGGAGGAAGACCATTTATTAACTGGAACCTGACAGCATGTACACATGTAGTCTTATTTGCATAATAATTCAATTTAACTTCTGTGGAAGTACAGACATGAGCAAGCAGCTCATGTCCTTAAAAGTTTGTAAGATCAACCTGTGTTTGTTTTCCTCCTTCAGTATTGTTAAATTTGGCCCAGTGTAACCACACGTGGGTACTGGGCTGCATAAGTATAAATGAAGGGCTGATGCTTCTTCACACACTGGTTTATACTGCAAAATAATCTTTCCAAAGTTATAAAAATTCAGGAAAGAATGACCCTAGGCATGATATTTTCATTACATTAAAAATCTAACAAAAAAGAAACAAATCCATTTTACAAAGAAAGTAAGAATATGTACATTCAGTTAAATGCCATTGTAGGGATTTGGCAAGGTAATGGAAAAAGCAGTGCTTCTGTTTGTAGAAGTTACTATTCTGCAAGTAATTTCTGCTATTTTTGCTATTATTTTGCTATTTATTCTCTAGCATTTAGATTAGAAAATTTGCATTTTTATTCTTTTACATTGTCCTAAAGAAAATCAGACATATGTGTCTACTGCAATGGAGATGTACACAATATACAGGACTTCCATTTTGGTTTTTTTTTTTTATTTAACTAATACTGTCACAGAACTTTTTAGCTTTGGATGAAAAACCACATCTCAATGACTTTACAGAATGTCAAGAACTGTTAGGTTAATATAACAGATTTTTAGCTGCTTGCTTTTATTCCTCTGTGCATAGCTCTCACTACCCCTATTTTCCTTCATTTGATCATAACACTAGTAATAAAACTTCACTTCACCTTAATAAAATGGAGTCAAAGCACCTCATTTCATATATATCTATTTTATTTTAAATAGACACCGATTACTGATCTGAAAACATACCATCCTATACTGTTGTACCTTTCTGCCTCATTTTTCCATTTATATCCATTGTTGACTGTGATGGAATTATACTAGCAAAACAATATGATCCCAGCCTTGAGATGATGTCTCTCTGCTAGGTCAAACAATTTGCCATAATGAAAATTGCAAAAAGAAAATAAGTGCATTCACCAAACAGTCAAGAACACTGGCCTTTCTTCTCCTTGCTTCATGATAACTGATTGGCCTTGCCAACTTCCATCACAAAAACATTTTCATCTGTAGAAGATCTTATAATTCTTGGTTTGAGTGATAGCTTTTAGATGACACACAGCAATGAATATGAACTTTATTTTATTTAGTGACCAGTGCTTCTGGAAGACTGCAAGCCAACTAGAGCAGCAGAATATTGAATACATAAAACTGCTATTAAAGAAGGTTAAGGCTGTGTCATAAACTATCTAAAATGTTATTATTATTTCAAGCTCAAGCTGATATGTTAGTGTACTGTTGGGAGAAAAGAAAAGGATACAATAGCAGGAGTGAAAGCATAGTCACAGTTGGAAAAAGTCGCTCTAATAATGACTTTGGGATGACTTCAATAAAAACAAGAGCAGATTCACTGTGGGTTACACAGTCTACACCAATGATATATCAAAGTTATTCAACTCCCAAGTCACAGGAGATTATTTTTTTCAACTAACAGTCTAGAAGTTGCAAGGATTGGCCTTATTTGCAATGAATACGATGTGAACAAGAGCCGTAATTCAGGAACTGAAAGTTAAACTACATTTCTTCTGTCTTTTCTGCCTCCATTACTAATGAGTTTACAGCTGGAAGGTAGTTAATGCCGTTCATGCAGAACAGAAAGAAGAAATGTTCTATTAAGTCCACAGATACATAATTCAGTTGTATTAACAAGAATAGCTTAGATTCATAGAATGGTTAGAGTTGGAAGGGACCTTAAAGATCATCCAACCCCCCTGCCACGGGCAGGGACACCTTCCACTAGACCAGTTTACTCAAAGCCCCATCCAACCTGGCACTGAACACTTCAAGGGATGGGGCCTCCACAACTTCCCTGGGCAATTTCGCACCACCCTCACAGTAAAGAATTTATTCCTAACAGCTAATCTAAATCTACCCTCTTTCAGTTTAAAACCGTCACTCCTCGTCCTATCACTGCACTACCTGATAGAGGCCCTCCCCATCTTTCCTGCAGGTGCTGTTTAAGTAGGCTGCTATAAGGTCTCCCTGGAGCCTCCTCTCCCCTCCTCTCCTCCAGGCTGAACAACCCCAACTCTCTCAGCCTATCTTCACAGGAGAGGTGCTCCAGCCCTCTGATCTTCTTCATGACCCTCCTCTGAACCTGCTCAAACAGGTCCATGTCCTTCTTATGTTGGAGGCCCTGGAGGTGGATGCAGTACTCCAGGTGGGGTCTCACCAGAGCAGAGTAGAGGGGGAAAATCACCTCCCTCGGCCTGCTGGCCACACTTCTTTTGATGAAGCCCAGGATGCGGCTGTCTTTCTTGGTCTGCGAGCGCTCATTGACAGCTCATGTTGAGTTTCTCATCAACCAACACCCCCAAGTCCTTCTCCTCAGGGCTGCTCTCAATCGATTCTCTGCCCAGCCTGTATTTGTGCTTGAGATTGCCCTGACCCACATGCAGGACCTTGCACTTGGCCTTGTTGAACTTTATGAGGTTCGCACAGGCCCACCTCTCCAGCCTGTCCAGGTGCCCTCTGGATGGCATGCCTTCCCTCCAGCATGTCAACTACACCACTCTGCTTGGTGTCATCCGCTAACTTCCTGAGCATGCACTCAATCCCACTGTCCATGTCACCAACCAAGATGTTAAACAGCACTGGTTCCAGTACTGACCCCTGAGGTTGCTATTAACTTCTATGAATAAGTACAACTTGTTATACAACTTTACCGTTGAACTAACATAATGCCTATATACACCTGTACTTCTCTCCCACTCCCCAGCAGCACGCTAAAATACAGCCTTTTCAGGGTTCTTTGGCTCTTAAAGCCTTAAAAATGGTGTTGGGCAACCACCAGTGTCATAGAAGCCTGTTCCCAGAACACTGCTGTGTGTATCTTCATTTGCCCCCATCAAAGTAGTCTCATCTCTGCCTTTCAATACTGACTTCAGCACTAGCTGGTAAGAAAATATGCATTATTTACCACTTCCACAAAGTCAAGGAGAAGCCTTGTCCACAGACAGAAGCCTTCATACTTTTACAGACATTTTTTCTAGCACATTTTAAATCCCCATCCAGGGCTCAAATCCCAAAGACACAGCACTCTGGTCCTCACCTTAGGTAGCACTTTGCCTTCACATTTAGCTTGTGAATGATCCTACTCTTTCAGTGAAATTTGGCCCAAGAACTGTATATTTGAGCCTTAAACAACAGGAACTTTTTAGTTCATGTGTGAAAAACAGTGCAAAAGCCTTGCCATACTTTTCCAATTATGCTACAAACTAATCCCCCAACCTCATAAGCCTACATACCACCTCTTATAGGTGTCAGGAAAAGCCTAAAGAGCATGGGCAGATTTACGGGCTCCACAGCCAGCCAGGAGGAGTTTCACAGTGTGCAGCCTCTTCTTGATAGCATTGCTAGGTTCAGCATATATCTGACTCTGTTGAGAGTTAAAAAAAAAAAAGTAGGCAATTCCATACAGGATTGGGAAAGTGCTATCCCTTTTTTGGAGCATTTATAGCCATTACCTCAGGGATAACATGGGAAGTTTGTTATTCTTAAAGGACATCAAGAAGGGCTAAACTTTTAACAGCTAGACAGCTTTCTGGGCTTTCAGCAAAGAGAAGGCACCATTCTGGGGTGGATATTTGGAGGAAAGAAGCCTCAAATTTTGACCTTTAAGTAGAGTCAGATATTGCTGGACCCAGCTTTCTCGATCAGGAACCATATTCTCAGATTGTGTTTCTGCTTTGCTCCAGCTTTTGATTTCAATTCCTTTCCCTGTCACTTTTGAGAATGTCTGATGGTGAAACATAGAAAAAAAAAAAAGCAGCCAATATTCAAAGGCTGGGTTTCCTAAAATGTATTACACTTGTAAAAAATCCAAAGACATTGATCAGGTGACTGCAGTTAATCTTACACAATTAACGAACGCAACAACAAAGCCCTTCTGTATCAAGTTATTTAATCTGTATCCATTTTATGAAACCTTATGCTCACAGGGAGAAAAAATGTCTCCTTTTCCTTAGCTGGCTTTGGTCATTAATGCAACTTAAAACAATCTCACAGGTTTTATTTAGTCACTTCATTAACCTCTGGAGTCCAAGAAGAGTGAAGGCATTACACTCAGAGTTCCCAGGTATACACTGGTGAGGTAGCTCCTATTTCTAGAAACCTCTCCGGACAGCCAGAATCATAACTGAACTGTCCACTGGACTTGGTAATGACCCTTCAGGAGCATTTGTGATTTAATCAGCCTTTTCCAGAAATCTCCACTCATCCAGTTTACGGAAAATTGACATGGTAAATATAAGTCACAAAGATTTTGTAAAACACTTCTGAAACCACTGTCTCTTTAATTTAACAGCGTAAGAAATGTTCAGATTTGTGCTCAAAAAGAATGTTGTATACATTTGACTGTCTTTGTTTTCTCACCACTGTCTGTGATAAAGCCCATCGGAGTAACCCATGGTCCTTCTATGACCATGTAGCTTTTTCAGCTTATCTTGCTTAGTAGCCTTGGCTGGTCCTGCAGCTAAATCAGATCCTCCTATGCCACCTCTGTTCTTCATGTCTCCAGACACCAACTCCTGGATCTTCTTTGTAGATGAGTCTCCAATTTAGTAATATATCCAAATTTCCTGTTTGGCAAATTTCCATTGCTCCAAACTCAAAATACTTCCTTGCAATCTATCCCTTATCAAACAGCTTTGTCAGCTACCTTGTTCCCAACATCCTTCCATCGTAATATGCTTCTTACTAAATGTCAACTAACATTAGCTACCTGTGTCAAGAGAAAAATATGCTAAAACCTATTTTAGCAATTTGGCTTACTCATTCATACTGCCAAATAAAATATAGCAATTTTATACCTTAACTCTGTCTTTGAAAATACATAATTCTCCAGCCAGTCATAGATAGAAGTTTCTCAGTTAATGTTAATGTTGACGGGCATTGGCTCAAACATTGAAAGATCACTGAAAGAATCAATCAAACTACTGAACATTTCTGTACAATAGTGCTGTTGTAGCCACGATGGTTTGTGGGTGTAAGAGAGAAGATGATGATACTTGTAACTACTGTAATGAAAAATGTAAATGGGAACTATTTCTAGCCTGTGTGAAATACAAACTATATCTATTAACTAAGTTATATGGCTCGCAGAATGACTTATGATTTATATGTGAATCATACATCTGGTTGACGTATTGGAAATTCACAATCTGATAATCTGCTGACTATGAAACTCTGTTTTGGCTTGGATTGTGAATAAAGAATATGTTTAATTTTTCTTTTAACCAATGCCCCAAAGAGATGAAAACAGGGTAAAATTAATCTACTAGATATTTTCTGCTATCTATTTGCTTACATTAACACTAGTCACATTCTAAAACATTTTTTTTCTTCCAGTTCACTAGCTGGTGGATTTTTTTCTCTCTGCTTCTGTATCTCCTTGAGTTTTGCAATCAAGGGATCCTGGGAAGCAAAGCCTGTTCTGTAGTTGTAGCACATTTCTACTGTAAATGTCGGTTTTACATCTACTTTGCTCACAAAGAACTCCCCCACAAGAGAAGAGAACATCTGAATGGCATCTTCAACACCTCGGCATATCTAGTATAACTGTAATCTAGTGCCAGACACCGAAAGAATTAATTACCCAGTACCTCAGTACATAACAAGCAGATAAATGTCATGTACACAGACATGATGTGGTAACAACTTTCTACTTTGACAATCATGTAGATTTGAACCACAATTTAGAAGTACAGATCAGGAGGCTTTTTCTTTGCCTTCCTCTGTGGAAAGCCTACCTCCATACAGGAAAAAAAACAAGCTAATGTTTTTGGGGGGGTTGGGTTGTGGTTTGGGGTTTTTTTGTGACCTCTTTTTCTTTCCATCTTCAGTATATGCTCTACAATATGGGAAGGAATTTAGATGAGGAAAATGTTTCTCTTTAAAAGTACTTACTTAAAAATCTCTATTTTCTGTAAATCAAACATCTTTATCAGTATGCCATGTTATTTTTGTTATAATGTATGAGGTAAAAGATATGAAATACTGCATGGAAATGCTGCAATTTTAGGTTAATCACTGAAAAAAATATAGCTTGATAATAAAGTTAAGAATAAAAATGTGGTATATAAAAAAACCTTATGTGATATACATTTCAAATGCAGTTTTAATCAACCCTTTATGGAGGAGTGTGAAATCTAAGTAATAAAAATTACACACTGCCTATGAGAATTTTAAAGTGACATGAAGTTATAGCCTAAAAAGAGGCTAGATAACATCACAAATAGGGTTAGTGGGCTTGGTATATCAACTTTCCCAGGAAATTGATTGGGTCTGACAATTATTGGTACGAGCAATTTCCAAAACAGTTCCTCCATCCTTGCCAGAAACATAACGCAAGTGTTAGTATAAGTGTTTCAAAATAATTTTTCACTGTCATTATGAAAAGACTAATTGGGACACACAAACTACATAGATCATGAGTGTCTTATGAAAGAAAGAGGATTACCAATGTTTATAGACAGAACAATAATTGTAAGGGCTGTTTTTTTTATTTTTAATAAAGCTTACATATCAGGTCCAAATGTAACATTTCAAATCAACAAGACCCTCTCACACAAATAAGAAGTAAACCCTAGCATGTTTATTAACTTTTCTAGAAATGTCAAATCATGAAGCAAGGGGCATTAAATACATCTTTTTATTACCACGACTGTAGCTAAAACTAGGAGCTAGGTTTCTTTTACAACAAAGAAAAAGCCCAACAAATTTAACATGACAAAAGATAAATCAGCACTCTTGAAAAGCTATTAAGCCATAAGTGTTAATTTCCTTTAGTTAAATCTTTGCTCCATCACCTTGTTATATATGAATCATTTCCTAAAAGTGAAAAAACGGTACTTTAGAATTATTAAAGTCACACCGTTATCTCTTCTTGAATAGGTCAGGTTCTTAAACTTTCAGTAAAGGGTACCTAAATGCAGCTATCTTTGAAAAAGCTAAAAAAAGATGACACACATAGTGCAGTGGAGAGAATCTGTGAAAAATCAAGAATACAGACATATCTCAAATAGATCTCATTGACTTTTAGAAAGACTTTGAACAACAGCTGTAGCCACTGGGGTGCTGTAATGACATACCCCATTATAAAATGTAACACTAAGTAAATGTAGGAGTGGAAATTTAACAATTGGACGTTTAATGGCTGCAATTATGGCAAAAGAATAATGAACCTATTAGACAGAAGAACTGGCAATTACTCTAAGGCTTATTGCAATACAGCTGTGAAAAAAGTAATACAGAAGCATGCTTAAAAATGGTTATTAAAGGGGGATAATGCATTCTGTTTACCTTGACAGAAGCAATTTTTCTTATGAAATGAAATGAAGCTTTTTGGCTATCAGACATGGGAGCTCAGATGTGATGGATCCCGCTATTTAAAGGTAATGTATTTTCAGATATGCTTTTCTAGGTATAAATGATGTCTACACTAAGACTATAACAGCTAGATTTATCAGCCAACAAACAGACAGAGGAAGATGTTTAAGAACACACATAAATGAAAAATAAACAGCATGCAAAAATTTAAGGTACCCTCTAAGCAGTCTAAGTAGCTACTCTTCATGAATGGAAATGTTAAACGTTAGTTGTCTCCTATCAAGACAGATTAGGTGCCAGACCCATTAGGCAGCTTACAAAATTCCCACATTGGGATTCAGATATAATTTGTTTGGTTTGCTTAATTTTCAGCTGTATGCATCCCAGTGAGGTATAAGTGAATGGAAAAAAGAGAAGTGTGGTACAGATGAAACAAAGAAGACTATAGAATAAAGACAAAAATTGTCTTGTATGGAAGTGAATATTTGATTACAGCAGTACATAATTTTTAAAATTTCAGTTTCCTTTCAAATCAACAACTAAGGGTAGAAAGTCCATGAAAGTGTGAGTAAATTATACAGGATATGTTGCTTGTCCACATAATTAGCAATCTGACAGAAATTCAGAAGACAGCCGTGTCAACGTTTCCCAGGTCAATGATTTAACTGATGACTATGTTAAGCATTGTGGAAAGTTAAACAATCCACACCAAGTCATGGCAGAGTTCCTAAAACATACGTCTCAAGCCCAACTAATAATCAATCTGTGTTCATCAGCTTTCTACTTGATTTGGTGTTTCATAAGGGATTTATTAAATACATGGCAGCTCTCAGGCATACATTCCCATGAAAGAGCTCAAAACTTAAATATGTATCTAAATTTGGATGGCAGTGAGTGCAACTAAAGAAAAGGCCTCAGGGTCTATATCTTATCATTTGGTGCAGACGGTTAGAAAGAAATGAAGACTTCTCCTTAAAAGGAAATGAAAATAGGATCAACTAATTGAGAAATAAGAGTCTTAGAAGTCACAAACCACAGTGCCTTATGGATGGCTTCGCAAGGCCAGAAACCAAAGTAATCAAAAAGTTACGCGCTAGCAAAATTCTAATCAAGGGCTTTGCCCTAAGCTTGCTTATATCACAGAAATGAATATGTACAAAAATAGGTTCAATCTTGGCTTAAACAGTATGACTAACAATCTGAGTGTATTTGGTTCAGGTTCTGGGACTGGCTTTGGCTGCTTTATGCAGCTGTGGCTGCTCAAAGCAGCTGGAAAACTGCTATAAGTGGCCATAAAAATGTTCCCGTTTGGTCTAAATTATTCAATAGGTCATTTAGGCCCAAGGCCAGTATGTGAACATGTGTACAGAAAAGTGGCTTTTAGCTATGACTATCAGTTTCCTGGTATGTGAATTAATTTTGAGAATGAAAGGGATGATGTTGAAATTTGACCTACAGGTTTAAAAAGGTTTCTGTTTAAGAGCAACATGAAACGAAAATCAAGCTATTCATAACGTGTATCAAATATTCACCTTGCACTGTGGTACTTTTTTGTTACATACTTTGCCTACTCTATGGAACTAACTCATTAGTATACATACTCCCTGCATACTTTCCTCAGAACGTGTCAGTTCCTGAAAATAAGTCCCCAGATCACTGTGAGAACAGGAGGCCTCTCAGTCTTGAAGAAACAGGCTTTTGAAACTTAGGAGTGCTAAAATACACACACACACACACACACACACACACACACACCTCCTTATAGGCTATGGAGAAGCATGTTACAGAGGCAGAAGCAGAGAAGACCACTAAGGAGTTCTGAGGTAAACATAACCTTGTATTACTTGTCCAGAGTCAGAAATCCATTACTTCTGAAATGCAGGTTGTTTATTTATTCTTAAAACATACGAAAGTCTTGTGGGTGCTATAGTGTGAAAATATAGTATAATAATTCCCCTGAAAAAGATACTGTTTTTACTTTAAAGTATACCCTGAAGTTAGTGACGCTTATACCATCAGTCCTTAAACATGGCTGCCAGACAAAATTTCATTATACTATAAATGATGTCTCTTTTCCCACATATGCTTCCTCCTTGTTTCCCTCATCTTTGCCCAAGACACTGCTGTAAAGATTTTAGACCATACTTACACTAGCAGTGTATTGCATCAGCATGCAAATGATACTTACATCTTTCGATGTGCAAGTGGCTATTTTATCAGTGTCTAAATTATTAGACTTCTCTTTAGACCGCAATGTATCCGTTGTGTCTCTGGCTGGAAAAGTAGTGTTTTCACACATTCAACCCAAGCACAACTAAGAATGTAGCTTTAAAAGCGTAGCCTGTTTAATTAGTGTTGATGCATGCATCAGAAACTAGTTACAAACGGAAAAATCCAAGAAGGTGAGTGTGAAGGAAAGTGGAAAAAAACATGCCATGAAAAACTGCCATTTAAGCAGTATGCTATCCTCAGTTGTCATCTGCTGAGAATATATTTATTCACCAAGTAATAAACAAACATATCCTCAGGTTCTCTGCTTTGAAATGATGCTACAGAAAAGCGCATTGCTACTATTATGAAGTTTAGGCTATCATTTGTTATTAGTTAACTATCTCTGGAAAGAACGATTCATTGCAGAAGGAGGAGCAGTATTCTGAAGACTGCTTTTCAAACTTCTCAGCTCCCCAGAGATGAAGCGTATTACATGAGACTAGAGAAGAATAGAGACTGTCTTTGAAGAAGCATTAACATGCAGTGCCATCTTTTAAATGTTTTAATTGCCGGTATTCAGCATTTGTATGAGTAAGACTGTTTATATCAAATCTCTTATTCTCGTTAACTTCCTAGTTCCTCAGAAATTGCTGAGAGGAGTTTGTGCTTTTTCTCTACAAGATGTATGTATTCATCTGAGTGCCCCTGTGCTCATTCTCCTTCAATGAGAAAGCCCTTGCTCTTATACTTTCTGGAAGTTCTTACAATATTTGTGCTTTTTGCAGCACGGTTATCTTTCAAATATTACAGGAAGTTACTATTAAAAAAATATAGGTACTATACTGAAGGATAAAGCCAGACTGGTTAATTTTGAATCTTCTTGAATGTGTGATGAAATTGATTTCCTGAATTCTAAAAACTGCCATTCAGATAGTCAATACACTAAGGACAGACACTCGGGATAATGATTATCCTATAAAGCCTCCCTTTTATTTTGGGGGGGTGGGGTGGGTTGGTTTGTTTGGTTTTGTTGTTGTCTTATTCTCATGCTCCATCAGACCTTTTTAAATGAGCTGTAAGTTCTCCTGGTTCATTTAGCTCCATCTGTCTGCTTCAAATATGGTTTTATTACGTGGTAGACTGTCTACAAGCGTCTTCCTTCTACAGTAGCCTTTTAAATGAAATATGTTAGCAGAGTACGAGAGCTTGCTAACCAAGGATTTGCCCTGTTTTCCCAAGAGGTTCCTCTCACAGAAAAATTTTCTTTTCACAAAAATATTGCAGAAATTCTGTTTACTGTGTTGGGGCGTGTCAACTCTGTGCACTGAAATACAGGACAGGTCTCCATATTGGTGGCAATCCACGCAGCATGATATAGACATAGTAGCTTGGATCTGGAAGCACAATAATGTTGATCAAGTGGCCCTGTGACCAAGCTAAGAATCCCTGCTGTGATACTGAGGGAATGGAATGTTTTGGATCTAAGCCGCTTTGTGTACACCTACATAGGTGTTTCTAAGTTGTAAGACAGAAACTCTGCAATGTAAGATACGTCAGTCAACATGGCTAAAAATGCATCCGAAGGTGTAGCTGTGAAGACCACAGTGAACAAATGCTTTAAGTGGGCTAAGTGGAATATCCACAGCATTCTCGCCATTAACTACTCAGTAAGATGACTGGGAAAAATCAGCTCAAATGGTGCTGACTGTGTGACAGACACTCTCAGGTCTGGTCCATAAGAATTTAAACATTTCCTGACACCAGACTACGGCAGCAAATTCCTAACAAGAATAACTTATAAATCCCTGAATTCTGACTGCTTGGGGGAAATCAATATGAATAATTAGCTCCCATATTTTTAATGATTGTCTGTTTTTTTTCAGACACTGAAAGGTAACTCTTTGTGCACTGTTACAGATCTTGAGAGTACAACTAGGCTGTATTATTTATAAGACAAGGACATTACTTGCTTAGCTTTTGGAAATCTATGCTTTAGAACTGGACTGGCATCTGCATAGTTAGCATGAGGATGATGTTGTTCAGAAGAAAAAACAAGTCACGCCTCCCAAAGACTCACAAACTTGAAGTACAACTGCAAACATCAGAAAATGTTTAGAAAGTTTGGGTAAACTCGAATTTAATGAGAATTGTTCATCCCTAATTTGCATGCATGAGTCATGTAATTGTCAGTGAGTGATGAAATAGGGAAGCAGGTGGTAATGTCTGCACACTGGGTTATGAGTGGAGCATTCTGAGGCAGGATGTGTTTCAGTCTGTAGGAGAGTTACTGGGAAATGTGACAGACAGAGTTCTTTTGGTTACCGGACAAACAGAATACATCTGAAAAAGCAGCTTAACAGGCCAGGAAGATAAATGCTCTGGCTATGTTAGAAAGTCTGTTATAAGAAAAGAAAGATGATTTCTCGGATGACAGATGTGAAAATATTGCAGGCTTAAAAAATACAAAGCACTCTGAGGGCTCCTATTATAACTAGCACATCCAAAGATAACAGAATAAGGAAGATCAGAGAGATACATTTGCATCGAGGAAAAAACAAAGTCACACCTTTTTTATTCTGCCCAATGGCCTCATTTAAAAAACTCAAACCACCTTGTTATAAAATTGAGATCCACTGTCTATGTTCTTCCATTCTAGCGCAGGCTGTCATATTGCATGATATTTGCATATTCTCATCAAATTTATACTGCTTGCAGAGCTTTCCAAGCAGCATCATACCAGAAGAAGTAATGTACAGAATCATAGAATCCTTTAGGTTGGAAGGGACCTTTAAGATCATCGAGT
Organism: Vanellus vanellus; assembly: GCF_965231255.1. Classification (NCBI taxonomy): domain Eukaryota; kingdom Metazoa; phylum Chordata; class Aves; order Charadriiformes; family Charadriidae; genus Vanellus; species Vanellus vanellus. Next base: position 69,072,143 of record NC_138910.1, read on the forward strand.
CCAACCATTAACCTAACACTACCAAAACCATCACTAAACCATGTCCCATGTACTAAATACCCAGTAATATAGCATCCTTTGGGCTAAACACAAGAAAAGGAAAGAAAAACAGGTATATATTCTTCCAAAATATTGTTTTGGAAACTGTTAGACTGCATAACTGTGTTGTACTTATGGAATGTTTCTAACCACTAGTTTTTACATGCTGCTATTTTGGCTGCTAACAGAACAAAAAAAAAAAAAGCTGAGATCAATGAAAGTTCAGCTTTTCCAGTTCAGCTCAGGATCCTTTCCAAAATGAACGGCAGAGCATGATAACTGGACACGGATACACACATGATGTATTTGTAAATCCTGGGAAAGCACTGCACAGTATTTACAGAGTAAAATTCTCCACCTGTTGTAAACTAAGCAATCTTGTGGGCTTGTTGGCAGCCACATCACGATTCAGATTACAGTGGACAGAACTAAAGTTCTCTTAATTGCTGAGTCACTACAGCAGAATAATGAAATTTAGTAGAAGCATTGCTAGCTGCAAAAAACATTCAGCAGTACTCTGACATTGAGATCAGCATTTCTGACTTGTCCATTTTGAAAGATGATAGCTCTGTACCGAAAGCTAAAGGGAAATGTTTTATCATTGGCTTGTTGTGTTACAAGCTCCATTTAGGACTAAACCATCTGTACTGTGCCAGGAGATAGGAACCACGTAAACCACTACAACCTTGAGAGTCACTGTGGGATCTCAACTGTATACATCTCTTCCTCACTGAAATACAGTTTCCTAGTAGTAAAGTCTTTGCATGGACTCTGGAAAGAAACAAAATTCTCCAGTGGTTTGCTCTGAAAGTGGCTGCAGTTTGTCTACCCCACCACTTAGCTTGAGCTGTCTGAAAAGTGAAAGCCATTTTATTGCAACTAGTAAGCAGAACTAGCTGGAAGAAGAAGAGGTATCTATTTGGACCAAGGGTGCTAAGCAGAATGAGAATCAAAGGTGAAGCAAGATCTAGCCAAGACAATTTTCTTGTTTTCAGATTTTCAGTGCTCTAAGCAATTTGAGAGAAAAGGTCCCTAGGATAAAGAAATGCTTTGCCAAGCATGCTTTTGTCATTATTCCCTCAGTACCAACCCATGAACGTACTGAAGTTGCCAGGCTCTCCGGTTCTGTCATGTCTTCTGGTGCATTAGCAGATGAGTGCAAAGCGAATTAAGTCTTGTTCTTTGCTTTCTACGTTCTTATGTCTGTTAGTGATCAGGTTAACAAAGTCAACTGATATCCAAGAAAGAACAGCCTAAAAAAATCTAGCTTTTGTGAAATGTCAAGTAAATCTGTATGCTCACAGAATCCAGAGCGTATTTCTAGACACTGTAATTCCTCCAGGCTTGGAAAATAAGTATGATCACAACAGCAGTAGGCTTTAGGCAAACAGATAGAAAACCCACACTCCTGTGGTGGTTATAAATCTCCAATACCATACCTGCCAACCTAAGTAGCATTCTTCAGACACCGTTTCCTTAATTTATGAGTAGGTTCATCTAGGAAATACAAGCCTGACCTACATAATAATCTGGATGGAATGAGAATTCATTCAAAATGCCAAATTAGTAACCATCAATGTTCAGTCATCCGCTATGACCCTCTGTTTCTGATTTCTTCATGGATAGACTTCTGTGACCAACAGGCATAAGTAAAAGCTATCGTAACTGTGTCTGCAGGAAGAGCAGCACGTGGCAAATTCCTTGAGACAAGGTGGTTATAAAATCGCACACAGATCTGTAGTATTCTGCTCTTCGCTACTGCTTACAAATAGTTCTCTTTGACTAAATTAATTTCTTAATGACAATCAATTATGATACTTGTTACTGGTTTATATTACATTTTGCAGATTTTGAGTTTTGTGCCACTGAGATATAAACTTCCTCACCTTCACTACATTAAGCTAATGTACTACCACATTAATACAATCAGATGATCACAGCACTTCCCACCACCTGCGATTTACTTTTACAGCGATTGGCACAGAAGCCATCACGTTTAAGTTGTGTTGTCCACTATAATAACAGTCTCCTTGCTATGTAGTTTTTAGTTCATTATTATAGTGCAGTCAAACTTTCCACAAAAGAGCTGGTGCCTATGAGAAAATATAACTTGCTGAATATAAAAAGAAAGTCAGCTTTTATGAAAAAATGTAAATTTGACACACTAGGGAGAGGTGATATCTTTTATTATACAAGCAAATACAGTAAGGACAAACAGACTAGCTTTGGGTGCACAAGGCCTTCTTCAGGTGAGGTGGTTTTTTTCCTCAACAATTATAATAGCTGTTGTAATAATGTATATGACTTTTTTTTTTTTTTAAAACCTTGCCTTATCTATATTCTTAGACCATCACAGCAATTTTTCACTATATGTATATATAAAACTGAAACACTAGGGATATCAAAATTATTTGTATTTTTTCCTGTATGTTGTAGTGTTTACACACCTTTAAACCATAAACAGTACCTGCAAGGACACATGGGTATGCAACACTGAAATTGCATCACAAACATTCGATACAGGAAATTAAGAGGTCGCCCGTGTTAGAACTAGCAGAAGGAATTAGGTTAGAACGCAATGACTACATGAAATGAAAACTTTGTATTTTTCCAAAACTATGAGGTCACACAGGAGAGGAAATCCTAAAGAGGGCTTGCTGCATATCAGCAGCTTGTTCAGTAGTGTAACAGAATCACGGACTAGCTTCAAGAGGCTTTAGGCATCTAGGCTTGGTTTGGAGGCGTGTGCTCCCTCCTGTAATGGAGGTGACAGAGCAACACAAACAGGAAATGCATAATAAATCTGCATACTTTGTAAAGCTCATAAGCTTATCTTACAAGCTGGTTACATGATATATTCTCTTTGAAAATGTTATAGATAAACTTGTGCCAGCCATAGTCCATCAATTTTATGAAATGATATTTAATGAATGCAGCAGATTCCCATAGCATAGAATAACTACAGAACCATCATGAATAATGAACATAATGAAAGAAATATACCTCCAAGCACAGAACAAACTACTGACTGCATCATAAGATTAAAATGAAAAAAAAAAGAGGGTGACTTAAGTAGTTACTTGCAAATATCATTCTGTAAACAAATTTGAATATAAAAGCCACACAGAGTTTGTTATTCTTCAAATTTGTATAAAGGATTTGTCATCTCTAAAATGACAATCCATTCAAAGTACAAAGGCAAACATGCTGAAGGTGCCGGTTTGATTTACCAGAAATACCAGGAAATAGGGCAGTATACAGCTGCACATAAATTCCTACCAGAAGTTACTCTCAAGTGAGTGATCACCAGGGAGTAAAATGCTTGTGTCTCCACTTCATAGAGATATCAAGGAAGAATAGTGCACTTATCACTAATCAGTACCATTGCTACTGTACTCCAGAAAATTGTATTTACAGAGGTTTATTGCTTCCTTTATTTTACTGTCCCCAAATATAAGACAGACTTGGATCAAAAATGGCTCTCACCTTTCCCCAAGTAGAAATAAAAACACACACAAAATCCCCAAATCACTTGCCTCCTCATTCAGACAACAGTTAAAAAAGAAAAAGAAAGGATTTTCCTTTGTTTTCCAGAGTACTGCATACCATATTCAGGCCAGTATCACACATTGAAAGATTAGATAGCTGGTAGTGTGATCACCTGACAGAGTTGGCTCAAAGATAACTCTAAAGCCTGTGTTTGGTACCCAGCTCAGGCTGTCCCCCTTCAGCTGTGTTCAATCTGAGCCTAAGAAAGGGAGGGTCTGAGATTGAACCTGCCAGTGTTAAGCCTTCTTGGCAAAATGTAGATTTCTCTATCGTCTCACTGCATTTAGCATCTCTCTGCCTGCCTGTACGGCTCCTCATTAAAGGGGAAAGTCAACTCACAGCAAGCAGGAGGGAGAAACAAACATCCCAAATGGATGACAGCTTTCAAAATACTTTAAAGAGAGAGGAGAGGCATCTCCCACAGCAGAGACTGGGTGAGAGTAACCCTTAAGCTCCATTCTGAAAGTCAGCTGTGTAGCCCCACCTTAGTGTCAATGTAAATAACCACCATGGCAGGGCAGGTGAAAGGAATCTGGTTTATCTCCTCCATCTTCTGAACTGAACAGGAGCTGTGCTTCAGTGGGAATCTGGGATTGGGAAGTTCCTCCCTGCTGCATTATAGCACCATAAATTGCAATTTTTGTTACATAAAAAATGATAAACAAAACAGTAAAGACATATCCTAAAAATGTTGGATCTAACTGTACTGCTACTCTTAAAGATAATTAGTAAAAACTTGGCAAAAGCAGAAAAGGCACATGTATGGTCCTGTGCCTGATATGAATTTTAGACATCCAGAATCAAGAATTTTATAGAGGGTGGTTACACCTCACTTCATGAGTCTCTTGACTCTACTGATGCTCCTTAGTGCCAAAAGTATACATACTCTGAATAGCATAGTGTTACCTCCACTACAGACAGAAATGTTTTGAGCTGGTTATAGACATAGTAAGGGAAAAGAAACTGACTTTATTTGTTTGGAAGCTACCTTCTCCTGTGCACAAGAAGTATCAAGGAGAAGGTATGAACTTATGAGTGACATCAAGACAGAATGGAAAAATTGGCAGAGAAGTTGAAGGAATATAAAGAGGAAAGTAGGAGGCAAAGTACTCCTAAATGAGTGGATGCGGATGTTAATTTAAATACAGAAATGTTGTTTACATTTTTAGGGTGACTAAGATGTGTTTTAAGAGATCTCAGAATTAATCAGAGGCTTTATCCATGTAAAGCAGTAGTATGTGTGGGGCCTCACTGGCTTTTTTTTTAATGTTTCAGGAAGCCAATTAAAAAAACCACAATTATAAGCAATCTGGTTATGTCATTGCATTTCCTGGATGGTAAGTCTGTAAAACGATGCTTGGACTTTGTATAATTGGGCCCACAGATGTCTCTCAGAGGAATTGAAATGGACGTAGAAAAGATACATGGGTTTTTGTTTGAGTTCATTTGGAATGAAAAGGCACAGCCTTACTGCAAAGCATATTTGTGAAGCTGGGAAAAAAATAAATGTGGTTGTTGCCATCTGGCTCTTTCAAAATGATCCCTACAGAGATCTGTCTCTGTCTATTTATACCATACCCATTGTCATTATATCTGACCGTCCTGTGAGACGGCACTCTGGGCAAGAAACATATAGGATGATACTCTGAAAATGATGGAGATGATTCTCGGTGAAAATGAACACAGCAAGACTAATGAATGAAGTACACCATTTACACCAAATGAGAATCTGCTCTTCTGAATGAATTGCCCATTGTTAAAAGATTTTAGAAATACGCTTGTCATGGCTGTTCTTAGTGTGATTATCCTGCCTCAGAGACTGAGGATAAGGTAAAATAGCTTTTTGCTTTCCTCGTCTGATAAGCATTTCTACGTATGTACAAATGTAGTCTCATTCACATCAGTATTCACACACAAATACATATTATGTCAGAAAAGCTTATGTATCCACCTATAACATTTTCTGTAAGAAGCGAGACTAAGAGGAGGTTGGAGCGGCTCTGAAGAGAGAACAGTTGAAGGTAAATATCTGTAAATTAAATACAACTGCTATATAGCTAAAAATGAAGGTAGGTAGGTAGGCGGTGTTTCCTATTTCATATCTAATATTAAGGGATACAAACAGAATATTGTGCTCCTCCAAAAGCTCTTCCATTTGTAGCTTTAGCCTGTGTATCTCCAGATGCCTTTCCCCTTTATACAGCTGTCTCTCCTTTTTTAAGGCAATAAATTCCCTAACAGGCCCTACCAAGGCTTACTTTCTGATTAAAAGCATTGTGGGCATCCACTCAAGGAGCAGGGACAATACCATGTGATTTATGCACCCATTCGCACCACTCAAATGTTAATTATTCACAGTAAAAAGTCCATGAGGAAGCCACAGAAAATTGTGTTAATAATATATTAACAACAAACATACTCACAAGCGATACTTACCTAATTTGCGGGAGGGAGCTTGTTTCAACAATTAAGAGGGGCCACATTAAGCCAATCAGTTTCTCCTTTCCTAACTTCATATCCCATCCAAATGATAAAATGGTTCAAAATATTTGACCATCCAAGGGGAAAAACCCACATGAACTCCACTGAGTTTCTTGGTACAGCAGAAGAAACGTTGTAAACATAAAGTGTTTACAAAGACTGATAGAACACTACTTATAAACTACCACTAAGACTCCCCCAAAAACTCAAATGAACCCAACCTCAAAAAAAAGCCCAACCCTGACATAATCTTTAAAATTAAAAAAGAATTCTGAAATTTTGTTCTTTCTTATCAAATTCAGTCTAACACCAGGCAGGGGGCACAGAGAATTGCATTACTCACATACAGCATACTTCTCCAGATGCTACTCCTCCAAAAATGGGTCTCTTGGCTTTTAACTGTTTAATGATTTCTGAAGGCTTTCAAGATAGTTTTCCATCCAATATCACAGATCTACTATTACTGCTATGTAGGCATGTAAAAACAGCATAAAAATTGCTAGGTGTTCAAATATGAAGGAGCATCTACAGCAATACAACACCGAATGACTTAATTCCGCTCTCATTTAACTCAGCTGAGAGCAATAAGGGGTAGTTCAGTGCTGGTTTAAGTTTCCACAGCATGCCCTAACCCCCTGCCTGCTGCTGGCCCAGCACTCCTGCTGGTTGTTTTGCCAAAATACTGCTATGGAAATCCTTGCTGAGACACAGGAACTTGCACTGGGGCGAAAGACTGGTGGGGGTGCAAACACCCTAATGTAGTATTCTCACTGAACCCTTCCCAGGCTCCACCTCACAGCAAATGGCCTGATTCTGATGCACTACTTAGTGTAAAGCATTGTGAAATTTAAATCAAAATCAGTCATAAGATTTTTCCCTACTCACAAATCCACCCAACCGTGTTTGAAGTATGAGGTATTTCTAGTTCATCCAGCAAGATTTTCACCCCAACCACAGCTGCCCATTTAAAAAGAAACCCCACAATGTAGTTCAGGGAGTATGAGATAAGATAAGAGTGAGAGCTGATCCAGGTAAGCACCAGGTTAGCGTTAAAATCTTCACAGGACCTACTCTTGGAAAGGCTGTTAAATGTGAGTATTTATCTGAGCCTGAATATGTACTACACAGCAAGTCTCCAGTATATTCATTTTTCTTCAGCATTTTATTATGAATAACTCCTCTAGAGAAGTCTGGTAGCTGATTCTTTCCCTACCTTTCAGCCACCTCCTAGAAGAGCTTCTTCTACTTTCCACTCTTTAGGGATCACTTTTATATATTTTCTTCTAATCACATCTAGCTCCTTTGCTGGAGGTTGATTTTTCTTTCACATTTTTTTTTTCTTTAAGAGAAATAACATTTTTCCAACTACAACCTTATGTTCCTTTCTCTTCAAGTTACACAACTATCATACCGCAGTTCTCTCTAAAAAGCCTTCTTTTTAATATAATTACTCATAGATCAAAATAGCGGAGAATGTCTTTACTACTGTAGTTTTTCAGAGTGTTTTTTATAACTATATAATGAGAAAAAGCTTTGCACTATACTTCTCTTGTGTCCTAATTGGATATTACTTGTATTTAGATCTTGACATAACAAGGGCTTGAAATTAATTTTCATGAATATTTGTTGTAAAAAGAGGACACATTTGAAATGATAATATTTAGATTCTATTAAGGTGCAATCGACCAGCTTGCAGACAGCAGAACAGAGGCTCAGGAAGAAATTACCTAAGATCCCTGTGGGACTCAACATTCAGGGCCAGATCCTCCGTTTGGCTTCAATGGAGCAATGCTGATGTACTCCCACACACAATCTGGCCTTGTTCTCTGCAGTGCTATTGCACCCAACACTTTTTTTAACAAGTTTGCCCTTGTCTGATTCAAAGTTATATTTTTTTTTAATATTCAAGCAACTTTCCTTTATTTAAAAAAAAATCTTCTGTGTCTAAAAGCTCTGAAATGAACTCTGTGTCAGCCTCTTGGCTTGAAAATTTTTTGATTCAGTTGCCATGTGCAAACTCAAAGACCTTCAATACCCGTTTCCTTTCTGATGCATCTCCCACAGATGCATAATATTCCCTGGAAACTCTTCCAGAGATGAATGTGCTGAAATTTCAATGTGTAGGGGTAAAATATTATATTACATAATATTGAAATTTAGTCTTATATCAGAGATTTTCATGTGGAGACATTACAGCACACAAAATGTAATATTCCAACGTCTGTATTCAAGTGTCAAGTATTTAACTGCCAAATAAATGTTCTGTCATCTGGACTCCTCAGGAATTCCAGTGGTATCTGGAGCTCATCAGACAATTCTCAGATTTTTTTTTTTCTGGGAATTTCTAGAGGAAGTATCTCAAGCTGACTGCACCTATGTAAAAGCAGCAGTCCAAAACTAAATCAGTGCTTGCATCCCACATGTCTAAACAAAACATCTTAACGGATGTATTGTCCAATGTTCTGCAGTAACAGCTCTGAGTGGCAGGCAAACCCGAGAAATTAATAAGATCCTTTCATGCATGTGTCTACAGGGAGTCTTCATTAACATTAAAGTCGAACCTCTAAAGAGATGGCTAGACATTTTGCATGGCACCCCTCCTGGCCCTTTACTTACGGTATTTTATTAGCATCGACACTGAGATATTACTTACGTAATATGAGTTTATGACAGCACAAGTGCTTGTATGAGGGGACTGCACTTCATTATAACATATTTTCTGACATCGTGTATTCTTCATTAACTTTTAAACATTTTACTAATTAGATTTCACTTTGTGAAATGGACACTAAATAGGATGGCTTTTATCCTGGCTCCTACTCAGTGTAAAATTATGGTATTGTGGGCAGCAAATGTTAATTGAATATACAGCAGTAGCTGAGTTCTGCTGCTGCCCTTCTCTTCCTGCTGCCCTTTTCGAGACTGAATGCTGCCATTATTGTTTCATTCCTCTGACCTCTTATAAGGGCAGCACAGAAAGGTCAGGCTGCTCTTTTCTTTCCTTTCCTCCAGATCAGCCAGCAGTCCAGACCTCTCCATTCTCTTCCCATAGTTTTCTATTACACAACATCTCCCTGCACACCTTACTTCTATTCTTACCTCTGATTTATTGTTCTAGTACTAACACTTCAAAAATTAGACACCTCCAGCCCTCCAGGCACCTGGATAACCTCTTAAAAATAAATGACTAACACTTGCCATATGATCAAATAGGAGTAAAAAGACATCTAAAACAAAATGCGATACAATCCTCCAACAGTTTCACCAAAATTCTCTTGCTGCCTCCTCTCAGCCCAACTATCTCTGAGACCAAAGGGGAAAGAAGCAATCTGGTCCTGAAAGTTAACAATGATGTTCATAGGAATGGGCCTCTGCCTCCGTCTTTTGTTTAACGCTAATGTCCCAATGCAATCAAAGCTTATGTGATCAGAGACGCTCTGCTTGTTTGTAAGTCTGTCTGCCTCCACCTAGGAACTTTGGATTTCACTGGATAATTAAAAACTAATTTCACAGAAAAACAAAAGTCTCGAATATAGGCATGGGTTTCACAAAGCTCAGCAGCCAGCTTATAGGAGGGAGCCCCTGGTAGCACTTTGAATGAAGGAAAGGCAGGAGCAGTTTAAATTGCCTCTGTTTTTTTCAGTTTGCCCAGAGGCTGGAAGGAAGTAGCAAAAAGATGAGTCAGTACACAATTATTAACTGGACCAGAAGTCTACACATAACTTTAAACCAGCCAAAGCATTTTTTCTTTTGACCACCAGGCAGGTCACAGGTTGGTAGAGAATATAGGAAGGGGCTCTGAAGCCACCTTAATTTCAGAAGTTACTGCAGTAGAAAGTGCATCTGGGGACACAAGAAAGGGATAGGGGTAGTCTGGAAAAAGACAGAGGACGTAGAGATATCACAGAGTATGAGGATTTTTAAGGGACATGGGGGAATCTGGAGCTAAATCAATAGAGAAATGCAGACTGTTACGGACAAATCCGTTGCCTACCAGACTTCATTATTCCCAGAACTAGTAATAGGGCAATGGCTTATGTCCCTTCACTGGCAATAAGTACAGAAACCATATCAGACAGAGCTGCTTCTAAGGATTCACTCAGATTATTTAGCTTTCCAGCTCCAAGTCAACAGCTTCAAGTGAATCTGAAAGACAATGGCATGAATGGCCTTATGGGGTAACAAGAAACTTCAGCTTTTATTGATATCAGTGAAATGAGATCAATAAATGCAGTCACATAACCTTCAAAAGCTCAGGCAAGTCTAGCTAATTCATTCTAAATGAGTGTATGAGCACGTGCTCTGTTCAGGTGTCAACATCTTTAGGTTGAGATAATATACAGAATTTACTGGCAAAATTTTTACTGTTATCTTTCCAAATAGCCTGACCACGGTATTTGTGGTGTTCCCTGAAAGCATAGGGCTTCCAGAGGACCCTTGCCCAGGCCTAATAAAGGCATTTGTAAAACTGTCCATAGAAATCTCTGCATATGGAATCAGGCTGATCCTGGACAGCAATAGCAATGTCCTTATTAATTCAAACATTTTCATATTAAGAGATTTTAGTACTCTCATTAACATTAATAGCATGAGAGCAATATCTTGTTAGGAGGAAATACAGTAGCGGAAGGAAGAATGCTCCAGAGAGGAAGATTTCCATGGGGCTTAAAGATCCTTGGCACAAGATACAAATGAGAGTGACTCCTGTGTCTCAGAAAAGTTTTCTTGCTTTGCCCATGGAAGAAACACGGCTGACTCCGAGTTCAATTAAATATTTCCCCCAGGCTTGATTCCCATAGCCAACAAGTTTGATATTAACTATTCCTTATACATTACAAGATTAGAAGTTATGAATGTACTGATTTTGTATAACTTGGAGGTAGGCACCACTGCTTTGGAAAATCCAAAGCAAACATGTTGTATGGATTTCTCAGGTAGCTGAATACAATTTGCAAACTTGTTCAATAGAAACAGATAAAACTGGAATAAAATTGAGGAAAAGTTATAGACTGCTTACTTGTTCATCTCCCAGTTCACATGCATTTTCAGGCAAAATATTATTGAGTTAAATTACACAAGTTAATTTGGATCACCAAATTAAGAAGACAAGCTTAATCTATCTTGAAACATCATTTTGTTTCCAGAAGTTTTAAAACTTTAATATCGGAAAAAGTATATTCAGCAATTCATACTGGGGCCTGATGCCATCTATTCTAGTGCCTGTTGTGCCCATACTGGTAATGCTGCTATGAAACATGACTCTAGGCGCACTCAAAGGTGTGACATGGGAGGAATTAAACTGCTTCTTTCACGTCTTCATAGCTAATACCTTTTATCTAGTTATTATGTAGACTGATCAGAGGAAGACTGTTTAAATACTTGGTGACTTGTCACACTGGGGCTTTCAACTGTTTGAAATAGTAGATTATTTTCAGACAGTGCTGCTGTTCAATTATGCATTTTTGTTTTGTGATGCATATAATCAGTCACCATATTCACAAATTCAACAGTTCCCAGAGGGAGAAGTTTTACAGATAGGACTTCTATTGCTTTCATGCCTTATCAAAATGGAGGCAAGCAACACATGTTTTCAGCAACAAATACCTTGGGAAATATACTAAGGCCTCAATCCTGCTGTTCTCAGAAATTTTAGGATTTCCTGGAATGGTTAAGGCAGTATGCTAAGCCCAGATCTATTCTGTGTTCCAGACAGAAAACTGTTGTGAGGGGAAAAAAACGGGGAGACTATCAAATTCCAGATCAAAAGGGTAATAAATGTGTCAAAAAATTTCCTCAAAAGAATGAATGTTTCTATAGTTTACACATTATCAACCATTTTTGTCACAGACATTATCAACCGTTTATCAACCTGCAATCAGGGCTAAAAACTCTCTTCCCAAGCACTAAAAGAACCTCTTCCCAGTCAGGAGGCATGGACAGTTTTGCAGCTGTCCTTTGCAGCATCTGCATATCCAAGGCTGTGACAGCCCATCATCTCTGACTGCAGACACACAAAATGGTTGCATGCCTTCTCTGGGAAACAACTGACCTTGGTGCCTGCACACACCTTCTTTTGCCCCTGACAAATCTTTTGCATTTTATATGAAGTAAAAAGGAGACCTTGTGCAAGAAATCCACCTAGATCTGCCCCATTTATTCCACCGCGAGCTTAGACTCTTTTGATATATTAAAACCAGAAATGCATGAAGTCACTGACAGACTGACAGATAATTCGTGATATGGAGATGTACAGTGATGTAACATCACTGGGGCCCAGACAGTTTTGAAATGTGAGTGCAAATCATAGGACTCTTAGCTTGCTAGATGCAGTCGAAACAGTATATAAGATTTTAAGCCTTACAAAATTTAAGGGAGAGGAATACCAAAATACAGATCCAAGCTTCGTCTGGTACATCCGTCCCTATCAATATTGTGTGGGAATATTTCCACAGGACGAGGAGAATGTCAAAGATAGGCCAGCTTTGCTTATGCACCATTGCCCAGAAGAGAAGGATAGCAACACAGTTTTTACATTTCAAATCTTTGTTTTGCTTAACATCAAAGTTATTTCCAGAGCCCCACTGTGAGAAAAAAGACATCATTACTCTGGGTGCTGAAGAGACAGTTGGCGTATGGCCTGATTCTGGCCTGATTTTTTTTTCCCTTCCCATACAAGATATATGTAGCCAACTTTGACAATAACATTTCATGCAATTCTTTTTGATTAGAAATGTGCTCAGAAAACAGACCATTAAAACTCAATGAAAGGTCAAGTCTCCATTTGGGTAATTATGTTGTTTTCAAGAGTGATCAGAGAGAACTATGGCAACATATTGTGGATTAGTATCTGCCACCATATGGCACTTCAGAATGACAAATAGAAACAATGCATATACTTTGTTAAAGAAGCAAATTGTAAGCAATTTTAAAAACCGTTTTATAAAATCAACCCTTGGTATTAAATGCAGGAAACCTGTGGGATATTTTGTTGTGCATATTGCTATTCAGGTACAGAAATAGCCGAGACCATCAAGTCCTGGGCAATTCTTTTTTTTTACTTTTGATTATTTCAGACTTTTTCATTTACACTTTCTAAGAAAATTGTGAGGTATCTCTAGCCCTAAGGAAATATTTGAGGTGCTTAAATGCATGCTTAAAAGGCAAAGCAAAGACACCCAAGGACAAAAGTTGAGTACTTAGTCCTATTAAAATCAACAGAAAAAAAAACATCCTAGAAATTTAAATGGGACAGAGTTTTCGTATCAGTACTGCTGACAGAAAAAATCCCCAAACTGTTCCTCTTCCCCACTGCTTCCTTTTCTGCAAATCATAAGACAGACTTAAGAAAACAAAAAAAAGATTTTTTTTTGCCTCTTTCTTGCTTTCAAATGGCTGAAATGTACACAGATCAGTTCTGGCAATTGTCTGTAAGATGAACTGCATTTTTTTTCTTTTCAAAGACTGTTCACATATGAACCAGGTCTTTAGGAAAAATCTTGTGAAATATGACATCTTCAAGAGCTCAGAGCGGTGTGCAATGGTGGGCCTTGGCAGGCCTGGGCAGCACTCACTTGGAAACCTTGAGCTCCTGCTGCTGGGAGATGTCAAGCACAGAGCAGAGATGGCAGTGCTTTGGCACACAAGTGTGAAAAATGAGCTTTACAAGGGTGCAACATCTCTGGCACGATCCTTCCCAGCTATGCCCAGGGCAGGAAAGCTCTCCTAAGGCAACAGGGTGGGCCTCGGACTGAAGCCAGTCCACATGGAGCTGCATGGGTAGAAATGGCTGGCTAGAACTCTCTAGAGAACAACCTCTGCTGCTCCATAGGCTGTAAACACACCTGTAGCAGGTCCTGGGCACCACCCAGCCCACTTCAGCTGCCGGAACTGGGTCAGAGCTGCTAATGCCCTCAACCACCATCATCTCCATCTTGTCTGCCCTCTGCTGAGGGACCTGTCTCCCGCTCCTGAACCACTTCCTCCAATGAGAGGCTGGTGACAGACAGCCAATCCTTTGCCTTTCTTGGAGACTGACACTCCTCTTCTCCAATGAAAGACCACCTCTCTGTCAGGTGGGGAATGTCCCGCCCCAGAGCCCGCTGGGCGGGCTGAGCTGTGGCAGCTGCCTCGCGCCTCAGCCTGTGGTGGGAATGCGCCTCCCCCCTTCCAGCTTCACCTCTCAGGCCAGGATGGACTAACTGAGATGGAGAGAAACTTCCCCCAAACAAAACAAACAGAGCTGTTTCGATCAAAAACCTGGGGAAACAAACCGTGCGAACTATCGCATGGAAATCGTGCAGCCTCTCTTTCACCTTATCATTCCAATTACATTCTCCTAATCTACAAAATTGAAAGGTAATGAGCAGTATTTCCTTAAACCACATTAAATAACACTGTCAAAATGCAAATTTATTCATTAAGTATAAATGAGTGTGTTAAATATTCATGAATTGTTGCTTGCAGTATATAATTAATCCCATGGTCTGTGTGTCCAAAAGCATTTAGAAGATAAAGAGTTGAGAAAACGCTGCTGTAGAATGATAACATTTAAAGCATGTTTTTAAAAGCAAAGGTCGCCAGCCCTTTGGATCCTAAACTATTACCAGTGCTTATAATTCATTGTAATACCTCTTCAGCATGTACACGTGCTTTCATGACTCGAGGTTTGCATCCTCAGTCCTTGCTGTCTAATAATCTATTCAAGGAAAGAAATACTTGAGAGCGGAAGGTGCTATTAAATTATCCCATTCACTACTGATGCACTCAAATTAATACGGTACTTTCCACATTTTAAAATTCCCAAGGATCGCAAAGCTGCCCTTGAAAAATGATGCAGTTTGACTCCGTTGCCCTCCTTTTTCTGAAAAAAGGGCATTCTGACACTTCCTTGAACTGTCACTAAGGCTGCTTGCCATTTCAACTATCACAAAAGATAAAACAAAGGCTTCAGCACCAGGAAAAGACCGGCCTCTTTTTTTCTGTGCTTTATAGCCATATGAGGATATGAAGCACAAACCCCAAGTCCTGTACTAAGCTTTAAGTAGGTGCTCCCATTGATGCCAATGAGAAGTAGAGCACATAAAGTGCTGGGATGTTATGGCTCAGTGTCCTTAGCTTAAATATGCACTCTTTTCTCTGCCTTTCTTAAATTCCCGCTGCTTCCTTTCATGTAATCTAAACTGGTTTCAGAAACTCTTTGTCAGTCTGCTTCATGCTTTTTTTGGGGAAGAATCTTTGAGGTACCAATGAAGAGAACTGTTTTTTTTTTTCAAGATAGCATGAAGAAATAACAAAAAATAAAGTCATTATAGAGTTCATAGTAATTCTCTCCACAATCACTTGATGATCTCAAGTTGCTTAATACATACAGCTTTCAGCTGTTGTAGTTGTGCATGTATAAACTCTGCAGTGTCCCCTTCCTTCCACAATGCTTTCAGAAAAAAAGTACATGTCTGTGACTTGATCTATGATGTTTTAGTGTATGAGATTTTTACCATGTCACTTTGTGTGCGCGCGCACGCGTGTGTGTGAATGAATCAACACAATACCAAAAAGTGATTCATAATTCCAAGGAACTCAACCTGTTGTTCACAGCACAGGCCATAGAAACTAGACATTTTTAAGAAGAGCTGTGAGGCTGTGCTCTGTCAAATTTCTTTCATGTTTTTCCTTGCACAAATGTAACAAATGACATGTCATCTCTGTGCAGACTTGTTTTGTTCATTCAGAGCCAGCAAGAGTATCTCTGCATGGCATGGGCTTCCAGTGTGCCATGTGGACATATTGTGCAAAGTTAGGTGCTGGAGGTTTTTTAGTTTCTATACAGTATCTTCAGGGGACACATTTGCATAGCGCTCTTCCTAGTTCTGCAGAACTAATACATAGGACAAGGAAGCAATCAGACTTTTTGGTAGCTGACATCACCATACATGAAGTGTCTTCATCAATCAAGTCACTAAGATGATGAAGCAATACAACTTTTAGTGTGTCAGAACAATGAACTGAACATCTTTTCCGAAGTGCTGACAAAAGGCAATGTGAGTCCAAATGGATTTGATTAGCCTTATTTCAAGGCCTGAGCAATAGCGCTTGATGAACTATAGGCACTATAAGAATAGGTTGAAGGCAAAGCTGGTCACAGAATGCAGGATAATGTTTCGTCGTATCTATTAAAGAGGTAAGTCATCAAACCCCATGGCCAGACAGCTGCAATCCAAACACTGTTGACACTCAGTTTACAAGACATTTGTGATAAGTGCTTTTGTTGTAATTAAAAAGCTGTGCAAGTCTACCCAGATGTGTTGTAACCAGAACCTTATCTCCTGTGCCAAGATGCGGACAGACCTCACCTGTCAAAGACAATTAATTTAGATAGCTCTCTCCTGGACAGGAGTAGAGTTAATCAGAAATTCTCTGGTAGAATGTTTTGCTTTTTCCAGTGAAGAATGCTAGTTGGTTGTCACTTAAATCTCCCATAGAAAGATACAGATTTTGATCAATCTTCTGTCAAAACAAGCCAGTTCTTAATCTGTTTCATGTTTTGACAGTTCCTCTCCCAACTTTACATAATGTCTCAGAACCTAGACTCTGTAGTTCCCGAATTCTGCCGATCCAGAGGGGAGATGGGAGCTGCTAGCCCAGGGACTGGGCTGCCCACAGAACTCTGGTTTCTCTGTGCAACACTAAAAAGAAGGGCCCAGACAGATGTTTTAGAACAGCCTATTTTCATTTGAAAACAGATGGCTTTCCCCCATCTCCCACTCACCCCTGCCCAAATTTCAGGATCCTCCAGAGGCAGAAGTGCTTTTCAGGGGATCATATGTAGCCAAACCAATCTGGGGAAAAGGCTGGAAATACAAAGATGATTTGAAAGACTGTTTAGCAAAGAATAAGTAGATAACAGTACAGTGTTCCTGCACAGCCTGGCCTCAAGGTATGTCTATAAGACTGAACAGACATCCAGTGTCAGAGAGCAAGGATCATCAGTGATTACACATCAAGCATCAGTGACTCTGCTTCATAAGGGGTTGTTTCGCAGATCTTAGACAAGTTTAAGGAACCTTGAATGTTGCTGAAGAAGAAGAAAGCCTGCGTGATCCTCGAGGATATTATCCTTGGCTGGCAAATCAAGACAGGAAAAAAAGATTCTGAAGATGGAGCATCTGTCTTTGATGCAGGTGAAAGGATGGCACAATTTGGGTGGTCTTATGTTCAGTAGAAAGGCACACAGCCTGCTAGGCAAGAGGCTGAAAATGAGTGCTAAAAGGAGAATTGATGAAAAAAAACCCAAACCCAACCCAAAAAAAACCTAAATGATTCCTCATTCAGCATGAAATCAAGATGGCAAAACCAAAATTAATCAAGGATGTAAAAGTAGTAGATTTTCTATAAAACAATACGAAAAAGGAATCAAAATTACCTATTTATAAATTCAGCGTAGCTGGTATTACTGACACTAGATGGGAAGAACTGCATAACTGGAACATTAAAATCAATGGCTATAACCTATTTTGGAAAGATCAAGTAGAGAGAAGGGGAAGAAGAGCGGAACTCTATGGTAAAAAAGACATAGTCTGTTTTCAGGACACTGGCAGCTCAGAAGCAAATGATCTTGAATGCAATGGATCAATACTCTAACAGATAAAACACTAGATGGGATAGTAGCTGCTGTCTGCAAATCCCCAAATCATAGAAGAGAGCAGGATGGCTGGGTGCCTTTGCACCTTCTCTAATGTGTAGGAGCAAAAAAGCTGCACTGTCATCTGAGATTTCAGTCTGCCTGACATATGCTTAAAGTTTCATGATGCTGGTACTAAAACCTCTGCAGAATTTTTGAACATTATATATGAACATTTCTTAAACCAAAAAGGGAAACTCTCCAAAAATGAGAAGTTTATGTGAGATGTCATCTCACAAATAACGAAAAGAAATCAGAGGACTTAGTAAGAGAACTAAATATTAGTGGCTATGATGATAGCTTGATTGCTTTTTATAGGCATAAAGAGAATGAAGCCCAAAGAGTAATATGGATGGTGCCATCTTTTTGCCAAACTGAAAATTATTGTAAAAGAGAATCAGCTAGGAGAGAGAACTGATCGATAATTGAAATATACACATATTTTATTTAATAGCTGCAAAATTAGGAAAGAAAGCTGTATGTTTTCAAAATATCTAGCTCAAAGGGTTAATGAAAGCCTCTACGTAATTGTAAATCAATGAAATGAAGAAAGAACGTTGATAACACTGAATATAGAGTAAAAGTAAGGAATTACATAAATAAGTGTAGCCAAGTTGTAAGGAGAAATTTATGGCCAGAGAATTAAGGACAATTTTTCAAATCCATTAGGAGTCCTGACAATGGTACCAGTTCTTTATCAAATCGAAGTGCAAGATTTGTTTAGAGTAATGATGTCAAGAAAGATGTGTTCAATAAGTATTTGTGTTTGGTATTTAAGGAAAAGACAGACAATTGGTGATGAGCTACGAGGATAGTGAACTACCAGGCAACTAAAAAACCCAAAGAAAAAACATTAAATGGAAGCTACTGAAGTAAGAAATATTTGCATAGGAAACTTCAGATAACTTATATCCAAGAGTTGTTAAAGAGCTGACAGAGGAGTCTCTATTGTTATTACTGCTTTTTGCTAGGTCTTGGGACAGTTAGGAAACTTCCAGAAGGCTGGAAGAAAAGTTATGTTGTGTTAATATTTAAGAAGGATAAACTTAATGGCCTAGATAATTACAGTCCTGTCAGTCTGAAATTGATCTGGAGGAAAGTAATGGAATGGCTGACAGGGGACTCAATTACTAACTAATTAAAGAGGAGAAATATGGTAAATGCCAATCTAAGTGCAATATGGGAAATAGATACTGTGAAATACATTTGCTGGCTTTTTTTTCCAATTGTGACTACAAGCAAAACACAACACTGTTGATATACTTTGATTCTATATGACATTTGATGTGGTATTCATGACATTTGAGTTAAGAAACCATGATAATACAAAATTGACAAGTCGCACATTAAATGAATCAAAAACTGATTAACTGACATTTCAAAATGTGAATTTAAATGAGGAATGATCACAGAATAGGTATTCTGCTGGGATAAGTTCCTGGGCATACTCTAGTTAATATTTTTATCAACAATTTGGAAGAAAACCCAAAGGTTTGCAGAAGTTTCAGTTGTTAAGGGAGAAGTCGGTAATAAAAAGAAAAGATCACTGAGACTAGTTCACAAGGATTACGGAGTGATCTGGTGCAGACTAATAAAATAAGATCCAAATGTAAAGCCACAGGAACAAAAACTTCAGGGGGATAGGCTGGCTGTTCTATAAGGGTTTGCAAAGGTCTAAGGGGGATAATTCAATAATTTAACTAATTTCTTACCTGAGTATCTGGTTCTATGACAAATAATCAAATAAATTTGCATTCACATTCCATGCTACTACTATTAAGTATGCATGTACTTCAAGAGTGATATACAAACCCAGCCGTCCTGCATGGAAAAAGGATGAAATGAATCCAGGTGACATCATGTTATTCGTACGCATTCACAGCTCACACTATAATGGTTCTGAAGGAACATTACAGTATATTCAGAGAGTACGTCTGAAAAATAACACACAAATTCTTAACAAGCCCCTTGGCAGTGTACCAAATTTGAAGGACCCTCAAAGCTGAGCAGGTGAATGGCATTTCTTCCCTTTATTTAGTTTTAGTCTTACCACAGAAATTCTCTTTTTCTTTCCTCTCATTGTGCTGGCTGATGAAATAGCCCAGTTTGTAAAGGAAACAAATCTCTGTGCCATGAGTACCTGAGTACTAGAATCTGGCCCAAAATTAGATTATAACAGTTGCTGCATTATATATGCCAGAGCTGAGAAACACACTGGGAATCTCCAGTCTTTTTGGAAACCTAGTTAGTCTATATGTCTTTAATTCAGCACATATCGACCGAGTTAAAACTCACACGTTGAAGTCTGTTGCTTTTAAATCTTGTCCTTAGCTGGGCAATAAAACAGGAAAATTAGAGGCTAGATAGAGGCTAGAGGAGTTCCAGTTCCTTTCCTCTCTTAGCACCATGTGGTCTGCTGCTTGATGGAAAAGAAGTTATGTATGTCCTCCTCGTACTCTTGTCAACTTAGTAGCTGCAAGCAGAAGTTTGCACCTTTTCATGATATGTGATATCTCCCACAGCCCTTCAGTCTTACACAGTTCTCAGGCATGTCCCGAATGTCCACTCCTAGGAGTTTCAGTGACTTGACTTCTGAGAGTGCTACATTCCAAGAGAGTGCTTGAAGTATGTACCCTTTACAGATAGGATCCAACATGCCTTTCCAACAAATCTCCATTCCTGTGTGCATGTGTGTGCATGTGCATTTTAACGCACAGAAATAAAAACATGAGTTCTTGTTAGTGTAGGTTTTGTGGCTGAATTTACCCAACATTACTGGATATATTTAGGATAGATGACTTAAAATGTCTTTAAAGTCAATTAAGAAATACTTTAGACATAGTTCATGTTTGAGTGCAGCAGATTACAATACTTTCTAGAACAGAGATCTTCGTTTCTTTGAGTTCAGTGAACTGTCAGATATTATTGTAGTGGCATATACATAAACAAGAATAAAAGTGTTTAGCACAAAATAATGTATAAATTATGTCAGACAATTGGAAAATCGTATACATTTATTCATATTTTAAAATAACCCAGGCATAATTTTGCAAGTACATAGAAGCACATTCTCCAAATGGGAGCAAAAACTAAGTAGCATATAGCAAGAAAACACATGGCAGAACATCTAAAATAAGTATAAATAGTATGAAAGTTTTCTAAGTCTACAGTGATATCTACTATGAATATACTTGTCAGCATTACAAGGCAACCAAAGAATACGTGTAATAAATAGCATAACATGAACTTTCTAAATAAGTTTATGTTAACAGCATATAGCAGCAACTGTCTAAGAACAGAAGAATGCTGGTACACTGTATATACATGCACATGTGCACACATATACAGATACAACTGGAAGGCCATAAGAACAAAAATACCCTGGGAAAATGATGAAGGGAATTTTTATGTGCAATGCACTGTATAAAAACAATGTATGCATTAGCAAGCATCCAGCATGTTTGTGATAAAATCACATCCACAAGTAGAATCACAGTTAACTCTTCATCAGACGAAGCACTTTCCATGCTGTACCCATACTGGATTACTCTGCCCTATGCCACATTCCTGACTTACGGAGCACATTTCGATACTAATCTTAGGAGCAGTCAGGAGCCCTTGATTCCCATGATCTGACAGGAGGAATCACATCTCAGATTTGAAAGAAAAATACTTATGCAAAAAATAACCATGCAAAGCCTGAGGGGGTGGTGGTGGGGAGACTTTCCCTATAGACACTCTGTGTTTGCAGACATGTGGGTCTGTGTATGAGGAGGTGACAGATGAATAGCCAAAAGAGCAGTGAGCACACAGTTGTTTTTTTTCTCCAGCCATCCTCAGAAATACTATTTTCAGCAGCAACAATATGAAAAACCTACAGGCATCTTAGCCAATCTTCTACATGTGCAATTCCTGTTAAAAAGATACTCCCATAAATGTCAAAAATTTGTGATCGCTGCTCTGCCAAAATCGTGACACTATCCGTGTTGATAAAGTCATTCCCCATGTTACACCAGATGTGAGAGTACCTTATAACAGAACGCAGAATTGTGACTGTGAGCGCTAGAGTAGGTTCACAAAAGCAAGTTTAACCATTTCTGATATTCCAGTGAAAAACATCAAATTTAGTAAATATTTCCTGAATGTTTTCAACAATTTATTTGCTGCCAGCTGCTAACAGCACTTACAGAGCTCCAGCAAAGTGCTCTGGGCAACACGTGATAGGAGAGAAAGGAAAAGCACTATTTCTGCTGCTTAAACTAAGTTTACACACAATTTACATTATTTATTATAGTGTGAGAATAAAATGTGTAACATGCTATCATGCATAATACATGGTAAGAACATGCATTAGTTCAAGTTTACAGTCTCTTTATGGCCAGTATATCAGAACATCAGTGGCAGATGCTGACAGCTGCATATCTTGAGGAATTCCCAGAAATAGCAGCAAGAAATGCAAAAAAGACGCACAATCAGCTGTTTAAGACACCCATAAATCGGTGACTCTTTGTGAGTTAATCTTACAGACAATACCAAAACCCAGTGATATCTTTCCCACTGCATTCAGAGAAACTGAGTTCGGCACCTGAGGTAAGACTGTGCCCTAAGCAAGACTGTGCTGCTGGCTTGAGGGAGTGTCCCTGCCCCGACATCCATCACTCCTTGCCTCCAAGTTAGCATCACCACTCCCCTGGCTCCACAGGAGGGGAGGACTGGGCAGACTTTGTGCACCTTACAGACTGCATAAGTCAGCTGGAGAATGTTCTTCATCCAATGGGGCTGCAAAGGGCCCAAAGCTGCGGCTGAGTGGGGAGCCTATGAAAGCTCGGGGAGCAGGCCCAGGGATGCCACACATATTATTGTGGCTTCTACAGAAGCCCTGTCTTTCAACTGGGAGAGACCCTCTCTCTTCCCAGCCCCTTTCGGAAGGATTTGCCTAGGAGACTTCAATCCAGAACAAACATGTGAGACTTCTGTAGATTATGCAATACAAGGTTTACAAAAAGCTTGCTTTTCTCTGTGGCATTAGCTATACATCACAGCAATAGCCAGAAAAATACATATGAATCTGGTGGTTGGCTGTTTACCATATCATTCTTCTCTTCCCCATGGTTAAGTCACATTCGTCTGCATCTTCTTGGGAAAGAAGGAACAGAATGACACATCTGCTGAAAATGAAACACTTTCTCCTCAAAAGAACTATGCTTATTCAGGAAAACTAGGCCTTTTTTAGTAAATACATGACTGTTGTACCCAGCACATCACAATGCCCACAGACAGCTCCTGTGTGATCCTTTACCACTAACACAGTGTTTCACTGTTGTGGGTACCCGAAGGTTCATCATAAACAAACCTCGGACTTCCTCAAGCACAACTAAAGATTTCCAAGATACACGCAGAAAAAAAAAAAAAAGTCAGCAAAATATAAGCATCAGTATGTAAAGTGCTTCTGATTTTCTACTTACTAAGGGCCCCATACAGTTATAATTCATGAGCGATTACTTATTTAATCACTGGACACATCCTCTTGTCGAGCATCTGTGCCCTGCTGCCAGCTATCTTTCTGTGGGGTCCTACTTTTGTGCAGCCCACAAGCAGGGCAATAAAGACCATCTGCATGAGCCCTCCAAGTGTTGGATGGGCTCATCTGCTCATCTTTATTAGGTATGCAATGCATTATGTGCTCACGGTACCTCTCAGACAATACACTGCTTACCTTAGTACCCAGGAGTGCAAAGATTTTACTGGGGTGGGCGCTGTATTCATGAACTTGCTCAAGTGATTTCCATTAGTTTTGAATTGAGTCCTCAGAGATTCCTAAATCAGTGAGGCTTCAGATAAGTTGTGTCAGGCTGACTTCTTCATCCCTGGTGTTGTTTATATAGAAATCTTTAACAACACA
This sequence comes from Vanellus vanellus, assembly GCF_965231255.1. NCBI lineage: Eukaryota > Metazoa > Chordata > Aves > Charadriiformes > Charadriidae > Vanellus > Vanellus vanellus. The sequence goes on from NC_138910.1 coordinate 69,095,791, forward strand.
GAATTTGCCTCTGCTTTTTCCTGTAAAGGGCATGTTTTCCCATTGCTGGTAATTCCTACTGGAGAGAGTAGGACAATAGTTCTACACAGGAGCTAATGGCATCTAAAGAAATAGAATATTTTGGAAAAGTATTTCCAGGAGAGATCAATGGGTACTCCTTTCTTAAAGCACTTTAGGGACATTTTATAGAAGTTGGAACACTGTCTGCTCCTAAGTAGAACACTTCCTCAGTCCTTCCCGCTTACTGATGTAACCGATACAAGCAGTCTGCAGATGGAGCCTCCCAGCCCAGATGGAAAGGGAATTTGGCTGGATACATAGACTACTTTCTTGGTTTTGTGAAGAGGCATTGGTATAATCAGAGGGAAGTGATCTGGACATCTAGTGGGGATGAGAAAGTTGGGATCACATCTGCTGTGTTTGTTTGGAAAAACAAAACCTAGCTTTTTTATGTTATTCAGTTAATTACCTGTGAATTAGCAATCAGCCAGTCAAAAAGATTCTTTTTTTTTCCTAGGAAAATTTCTGCTCCTATTTAAAACATTTTTCTCCTTGAAAAAAAATTAAATCAGAAGGCAACGCAAGATAAAACATACTAAAATTTAGATGTTCATTAGAACCAGGGTTACAGCAAGCCAATTAATAAAGGCCCTTTTTTTTTTCTTCAAAAAGCGTGTTTTAGAAAACTAACTACATTATAAAAGAAAACATTTGGTGACTACTTAGTTGACTGATGGCAAAAAAATTACCAAATTATTTGCGAGTATTCCTCTATTAGCAGCAATGTGAAGACCTATTTTGAAAACCTCAGGTAAACTCCCTGCTTGTTTTATACACATGAGTAGTTGATTAAAATAGGACTGCTTGAATGAATAAGCAATTAGGATCTGATTACATTCAGGTAAACTGTAGTAGGCTTTATTTTAAAGAATTAATAAATGATTCTCAGCTGATGTCTTAACTGCCGTCGGAAGGTGAATCATCAAGGTCTCCTACTACACAGCCAAGTACGGAGATTCTTTCTTCAGTACCACAGTGCTGATTTTTAGAAGATTTTGATGAAGTAATTTCTTTGTAGAATCATCTTTAACACAGCAGTCACAGTTCCTTACTCATATAATAAAAATCATGCAAATATGTGTTCAGTTTATGCTAAAGACAGGCTCATTTAAATAAGGGAACTGATGTTCACTTACTCTAGTGTGAATGAAGCCTGCTGCAATGTTTCTAAAAGTGGATCTGCTCTTACTGGAAATCCAAGCAGAGCGCAACACTTTTACTTTGCTCTGTGACAACTGCACTCTAATGATGTTCTCAATTTTGCTGTACATTTAGCTGTTCTTAGAACTAAGCTAGCCTTTGCATGACATACGGTTTCATACAGCATGCGAGCACTCTGCAAAGACCTTCACTATGAAGCACACATTTTACAACAGATCTATGGCAATTTGGCAAGTCTTAATTATCTTAAAAACTTTCTCAGGCTTAAAAAAGGTCTTGCACGTGAACACAACTCAGGCAGAATCCTTATGCCATGCTCGTTAGCGAGAAAGACTACGCTTCATGAGGACACTTCTCATGTAAGTCTGTCCAGCCCAACTTCACTTCCATGTGCAACACTTTCATAGTAACTTTCTATTAACCCAAAGATCTTCTAAATACAAGTTCAATTTGACTGATGTTTTTCTTTTCAGCTCCTCTTCCCACAAGGGAGCTATAGGTTTTCCCAAGCTGCCCTGTACATTATGTGTGGATTATTCTCTCTAGTTCTGCATGACCTGCATTCTTCAAATCCTGCGTTACAATTTTTTAATTAGCTTTCCATCTATCCAGCCATCCATCTGAACTGAAAAGTTGCATAGGCATACGGCAATAAATCTAGCTCGCTGTCTTTTGTGCCTACAACTCTTCATCCATCCATGACCCTTCCCCTTCTTGATTTCATCCCATGCTATATTAGCCTACAATTGATTTCAAACTCCAGGGACAAGAAGCAGCCACTTTAAATTATTTTTATATTATAGCATTGCCCTTAGCCTTCAGACACTTTGGGCACCTCTTCTGCAAGGCATTATACAAATACATTGCAAATGAGACGATCTGTCTCAAGAGCTTACAAGAAAGTCAGTCAAGAGAGGGAGTAGGGAAATACTATTTTTCTCCTTTTCCAAACAGGAAAGTGAGACATTGAGTCATGCAAGAAGTCTGGGACAGAGCCTGTATTTGAATATAGATGTTTATCCATAATCATAAGCATGGCCCCAGCCTTTGTCTGACAACCAGCATGAACATCTGCAGCACTAAAGTAAGCTGTGAAAGCTGAGCTATATTAGAAATAAAATCAGAAAGCTGCATTTATTGTAGAAAATAGAAGGGGCAAGAGAGATGATACGCTGGCATCACCTACCAACAGGAACAAGAAACCAATGATCAGGAGGAGGAACACTGGTTGAGAGATTTCCTCCCCATCCTAAGAGTTGCAGCTGCTAATGAGAGAATATATATGCCATGAACATATAAAATATAGATTTATATATACAAATATACAATAGGAAAGAGTCAGTATACAAATACTTACATGTAAAAATAGCTGTTTACTTTCCCCTTTTCATGATTTACAAAAGCATACAAAGTTTCCTGTTGGTTAATGTTTAAGTAGTGTGAATAAACCCTGTGTGTCATGTTCCACACATAATTCTTTCAAGTGTTCACAGTATTGGCTATTACAGTGTTAAATCTGACATTCCAGATGTTAAAATATTCATAGGACACATTCTAAACTTAAAGCATTAATTTAAATACAGTTTAAATAAAACTCACATGTGTAGTTGAATTATGGTCATATTACAAATGAGTCTACTGCTGTTGAAAACTTTCCATGAGGATAAGCTCGGAAATACATATTTCAACTAGAGATGAGCATATTTTAAAATTCTTGAACTGCCTCTTGATGTGCAGATAATACTGCAAGGTAGTGAGTTCTTTCAACTCAGTCTGAAGCAATGCAAGCTGAGAGAACTCAGTATTACAAATTATCCTCAGTAGGAAAGTGGATGCACAGAACAATTCTCCGTCAGATCCAGACACGCTGTCACTTTCTTCAAATACCCAACAGACAAGAATAAATGACAGGTACCATTGGTTTTGTGTTAAGAATAAATGCTCTGTAGCATTCTTCATCAGGAAAGTGTTTTATGGACTTAAATTAATCCTCACAACTCCCTTGTCAGGTTGATAGACACTATCCCAATTTTTAAAGATGGAGAAACTGGAGATTTAAAATTAATAATGATGGGAAATACTGTCAAAAACCTGGTATTTGGATGTTGGAGCAATTCAAAGGCACAACTGCAGCAAATGGAGATGTTCATGAGGCAACTTTACACTAACCAGCTTCGGCACTGACAGCAGGCTTGGTGCAACAGCCAAAGATTCATCATGGGCTGCAAAAACTGTCTTTGCTAAGTGCCACGCTGTTAGAGCTAAACTGTGGGACAACAGCCTCAAAAAGTACAAAAACCACATCATGCAAGATGGTGCAGCCTGACCAGGGTGGAAGGAAGCTGCATTTCAGAAGTTATGAATTGCTCAGGAGCCTTGAGTAAATATTATCTTCTCATGTGAAAGTAGTGTGCAATTCAAGAACCACGTTTAGCTCATCTCTAATTTTGCCATATATGCAAGTGTTCACATATAGCAATGTATGCAGGGTTTTTTTTTTAAATTTCCTCACTCATAGACCTTGGAGGTCTATATTTTTCCTCATATTTCTTTTGTGGAAAATTTCTACTTAATACCACAAATGGAACTAGAGCTGCAGTACTGCAAATGAGCTACAAATACTAATTTTAATTAACTAAGGTGATGGACACGTTTTAAAGGACCACCGTGTTCTCTGTGTGCACCTGTATATACAGGAAATCTCATCTGCCTTTAACTGCTACTGCCTTGAAGTAAAATCCAGTTTAAGTATAAAGTGCATTGTGTGGAGTAAAACCCTAAGAAATAACAAACAATGTGTCTGCCTTCCACAGATTGATTAATTTTGCTTAACAGCTGAACCATCACCCTCTTTGTCTTCTACTTTTTAGTTTAATGTTACCTAGGCTGAGAAAGGCCAGCCAGATGTAAGCAAAATTATTGTAAACTGAGACATTTTTGTAATATGCTGTTAAGGGAGAGTTAAGAAAACGAGTATCAAGACACTGTCCAGTTGGGGTGTGTAAATATTATTGTGTGCTTCTTTGCCCATTTAGCAAATACTTTCTTTTCCGTGATAAACCTGTGGCCTCCATATGGAGCATTTTCATGCAGAAAGTATTCCTCACACTCATCTCTTCCTGGCTCATAATAGTGGTAGGGAACTTTACGAAAGCCTTCAGACCTAGGGAAAAAAAAAAGATAAACTTAAGTACTACTTGCAAGAAAAGCATTAATACATACTGCACCTGAATTCACTGAAATCCTTTCCACGTGTCAGCACCTGAACTCCTTTGCTAAATTGTATAACAGCTCTTTCATTACAGCAAGATTTGTATGAATTTTCCTATAGAAAATGAAGCTACATGTATCTCTCAAAATACACTGATCTTATCTGTCAGTAAGAAGCTGATGGGCCAGTTCTTATGGGTACTGCACGTTTTGCTTAACCTGTGAGAACTCAGTCCACAATGCTCCATCCCTAAGCAAAGTCTTCTCTTTAGATAGTCCCAACTCTTTAAACCGGTTCTTGAATTGTCTGAATAAGGCAATTATAAGAACAATATACATTATAAGTAGGTAATGCAGTCAGAATTGCAGCTTTAAGGAAACCCATCCTTCTCTGCTGCCAACAGACTGAAGTGCTATCATGCTGTTAACTGGTTTTACACCAGGGCTATGCAATGCCAGCTTGGCTGAACTCTGTGAGGACAACTTTAGTCCTGTCACCCCTCATCTCAGGACGTCTACTGTGTTTTCATAAACAAAGAACAACATATGTTCATTCCATCTGGATGACTCACTCAATCAGTGAGATCTGCAAGTTCTAAAAAGTCAGTCTCTAATGTTAAGATACCCTTATTAAACAGCTGTGACTCAAATTCTTTTTCTTTTTTTTTTTTTTTTTTTTAGGGTCTGCCAGGAATAAGTCCCACACTGGAGTAACACAGAATATGGAGTGAGAGTCTGCACAAAGGAGCTGAGGACCCACTGGAGTGGTGGTTACATGCAAGACTTGAACCACCCTAGGTACAGAAGAATAGATTTGTACTAGTATCATACATTGTTTATGACATTTCCTGCTTTTCTGAATAAGGAATAGTTTCATTTTATATTTTACTACCATATGCTGGAGATTAAAGCATTTAACTTGGCCTTTTAAAAATTGTGTTTAGAGTTATACTTCTGACAATAGGATTAATCCATTGTCACTGTAAGGTCACTAACAGTAGTTGGTTGGAATTTATGTCAGTTTACTGTGATAAAGCTTGCAGGACTTGTTTTATTATCTAATTAGAACCCCCCTACTACTCAAAACAAGCCATATATAACCTAGAAAGTTCAAGTAGGTTGCTCGATAGTGGTGAAATGTAATTTCAGGTAACTATCCCGGGCTAATCAGTTTCTTTCACTTCCAGGTGTATTTGGTATTCAGAGAACTAATATATTAGTATTTCCTCTATAGATTTGTTTTAGGAGTAGAAGTAAGTACTTTTGTCAGGAGAGTATGAACATACTTTGTTTCCAGCTAATTCAGAAACTGCAAAAGATCTTTGATTAAAAATAGTTCCTTATGACATCTGATGTTAGATTTTGTAAATGTTTTTATTTTATCAACATCAAATGCCATATCAGGACTAAATATGCTGACAATAGTGTCACATCAATGCAAAACACTGGGAAATGACTGCCTGATCCATTTTTTGGATTTATGATATTAAAATCAATTGTGAAATTTTGACAAGACATCAGAATTGTAGATGCATGAAAATAATTTCCTGTGATCTTACTTGCAGTAGGTGTCATTTATCATCCCATAGACATGAATTCCATAGCAGGCATCCATAGCCAAAATTAAGGTAAACCAACCCGTACTGAGATATGAACCTGACTGGACTCTGTAAAAATAGAACATACACAAAACAAATTGCAATGAGAAATTATCAACACTTTATCAAAGAAATATAATCTATTACCTGGGACAAAAGGCATTAAGCAACTTGACAATCTGTCAAAACCATACAATTATTTTGAATTATTTATAGATACACTCTCATTCTTGCCAGCTTGGGGCCTCAAGCTATTGTCCACAGAAAAAACACCATGTTAAATATCTGAAGTCAAACACTGCATCTCTCATAAGACAGAAAATAATTTATTTTTACATCTGAAAGACAGCAATTAGTAGAGTGTGTAAAATGAGATAAAGTTCACCAAAAAGCAGACTACTGGCAGATTTTGTTCTGTGTGCATGTACGTATGCACCATCCCCTTCCACAAGCAAAATCTTAATCTGCAGTGGCCTATCCTCCGCTTGAAAATTCACACACTAATGAAACTTTTAATGACATTTTGGTAGAAAACCATCTAATACAAGGCTTTCAAAAACAAAATTTTGTGCATATCCCCTTACATAAGTTTGTGTTAACCTAATGAAATTCAGCAAGGGCAAGTGTAGGGTACTGCACCTGGGGAGGAATAACCCCATGCAGCAGTACAGGTTGGGGGCTGACCTCCTGGAGAGCAGCTCTGTGGAAAGGGACCTGGGAGTCCTGGTGGACAACAGGATGACCATGAGCCAGCAATGTGCCCTGGTGGCCAAGAAGGCCAATGGCATCTTGGGTGCATCAAGAAGTGTGGCCAGCAGGTCGATGGAGGTCATCCTCCCCCTCTACTCTGCCTTGGTGAGGCCGCACCTGGAGTACTGTGTCCAGTTCTGGGCTCCCTTGTTCAAGAGGGACAGGGATCTGCTGGAGAGGGTCCAGCAAAGGGCTACAAAGATGATTAGGGGATTAGAACATCTTTCTTATGAGGAAAGACTGAGGGACTTGGGTCTTTTTAGTCTAGAGAAAAGAAGATTGAGGGGGGATCTTATCAATGCTTATAAATACTTAAAGGGAGGGTGCCAGGGGCATGGGAACAGTCTTTTTTCAGTGGTGCCCAGTGATAGGACAAGAGGTAACGGGCACAAACTTGAACATAGGAAGTTCCATTTTAACATGAGGAGGAACTTCTTTACTTTGAGGGTGGCAGAGCAGTGGAATGGGCTGCCCAGAGAGGTGGTGGAGTCTCCCACACTGGAGACATTCAAAACCTGTCCGGGACACCTACTTGCTGTAGGTGACCCTGCTCTGGCAGGGGGGCTGGACTAGATGATCTCCAGAGGTCCCTTCCAACCCTGACCATTCTGTGATTCTGTGATCATTCTTTAAGATAACATAGCAGAGAAAAAACCACAGAAGGACAGTGCCCAGATCGATAACCTTTGCTCAAATAACTAGTTGCATTAAGTCAGTCTAAAAGTGTTACCTGCATGATTGAGAACAAATGACACGTGTAAGGACTTGTCTCACACATTGGCTATGTGAGCAAATGTATTCATTGTTAATTGCAGACCACATCCTGTTCAGTCTGCTCACACAAGTGTTACCAATTGGGTACTGGGAGTCAACAGAGCTACCCATATAACCTGGCCAAGCAACACCTACTGCTTTAAGTAGGTCTCATAAGTAATCCTCATAAGTAATAAGAACACACTTAGTCTTCCCTGCTTACACACTGGTTGAAGTCCAGCTTTGTGCATGCATTGCTTTCAGTTTGACTGAAATCAATGAAAATAATTACCTTAAAATTATAAATAACTTGTCCAATTTCCAAAGAAAGATATCACAGAAGTCATAGAACCACCTTAATAGAGCCCCAACTTTGGCTCAGTTTGAGAGAGCTGAAAGTGAGTGACAGGAGGGGATAATTTAGCTTTATGCACATCATCTAGCTCTTAGCTTTTGGGTACAGCAGGGAGCAGTCTGTTCTCCCTCATAAGTTAAAGTAGCCTAAGGTTTGCACACAATTAAGTTTTGCTGCAAAAGAACTAAGAGGTAGGCCTATGTGCAAATTAGTTATCCCCATCAACAAAATCATCTGAAAACATTTTCATCCTGGGGTAGGAACAAAGTTTCCATGTGGAAAAAATTACCATATAGCAACTTATCTGGCCTGTAAAACCCAACTTTCCTGCGAGACAGCAGAATCAACCTCAAGTGTTTCTTCCTGGTTCAGAGCAAGAACTTACTATGGTCTTCTGCCTCCCAGGTAAATCTGCCAATCATTGGCTTTCGCTCAAATTCTGTGTTAATTCCGTGCTCTTTCTTGTTGAAGTTTGACTAAATACTAATTAAGATGATGGGTGAAAAAGTAGTTGTACAACCTTTATAATGACATTTACCCAACACATACAGGACTGAGATTCAAATTCATTCCCTGATGAATACCTCGTATTATGGATAGTAGAAAAGCTCCAAGAGCTTTACATTCCTAAAGAAACTCCAGTACACTCCAGTTTAAGCACATCTTATTTCTTTAGTGAAAAGCAATTATCTCAACTTCCAGAGATTTTTATTGTACTCAGGAACATTCAAAGTAGTTTGGACTACATCTTCTCTTCCTTGCCCATGTCTATCATCCTTCATGGGTTAGCTGGTGTGAATTTCTATCCCTAGCTTTCCTGAAACGTCCTTATCCTTAGGATAACTCCTAAGCATCTCTTTAGCTGTTTTTGTAAAGGACCATTCTGGAAACAATAAATAAAGGGCTAACTTAGCACTGAAGAATGACAAGTGGGAACAAAAGGCAGGGTGTCAAATACCCATGTTTCATTAGGTGGACACCAACTATAATTGTGCTTCTTTAGTTCATACGTTTATAGCCACAAAACTGTACATCTGTTTATCTGCCCTGTTAGGATCTTCATTTCTTCAAACAGAATGTTCTGCTTCTGTCTAGCAAAGGGAATTCCCAATCTGATTCACATTATTTCAGAATAACATTCTGCCATGATAAAAAGCTGCATTGCTTCTAACTTGCTTTCTGCTCTTGCACCAGAAGAACACTAGCCTTGAACTTTTAAAGCCATTTAGAATCATAATAACCATTTATAAGAATACTATGAAGATCAGGACCCTTCCGATAATGGAGGTTTATTGGAGAGTACTATATTGACAGTAGCATCTGAAATTTGCTATACTCAGGAGGAAAAAGGAATTTTAAAAAAGAATTAATCAATATTTCATGTCTTGTTTTAACACCATTGGACCTTAGTCCTCTCATCTATATACTACACTGGCAGGATAAATAAAAACAGCAGAGTGAGTTCCCAGATACCTTCCCTGGGAGATGAAGTACATGACAGAATACAGATTATATACTTTACTTTAAAACAAAGCACTTACATTCCTCTCATTTTTGACTCTGAAGATACATAGGGATACAAGGGAATATACTTAAACAGTGGGGATTCTGGATGATTTGGTAACACCTTAGAATTCAATCTGATACCGTAAACACTTTCAACATTCTAATGAAAGCAATATTAGAAATGTGAAAACAATTTTAGCTGTCCCTAAAAAGTCATAAATCTCTGAATACCTTTAAAAATATAATCCCATAAAACTGTAGTGCAAAGCAATGTCTCAGCCCTTGCTATTATGCTAACACCATGCACTCAATTTCTTTCTCTACAGGAGAGTTTTACATGTGTTTTGGCCAGGGCTTTTTGAGGCTCATTAGAAAGAGTTCCTCTTCTTACTGTAATTGCATTCAAATTTAAAATTTTACACAAGAAAAGAATTCTCCATTTACGTGTGGCATAAGGCTATGTTACTGCACAAACCTGAGGGAAAGAGGACATTAATCCCAAAATAGGGAAAAAAGGAGTTTGTTAAACATCATCCATAGAACTACTATAGGCAAATCTATTGTGAAATATGTGTGTGCAGCAAATCCAAAATTGTTCCCTATGGCTCACAGTGACTTTTTCTTATACTCTAAAATTAATGGGGGACCATATCTAGGCAGGAAATTGTCTCAACAGCTCAGGAGAAAATAATGCACTATTTTTCAAAAAATGCATTTAAAAAGAAGATGGTTTTGCTTTCAAGACATGATTTACAACAGGATGCAGCAATAAAAATGCAATGCTCACAAGAAGTTACTTTGTCTGTTTATCTTGAAAATGAAAGCTTATTTTGCATACTTCCTACATTATTAGGATTCTTAAAGAAATGTTAGTTATTGGAATGTAATTCATTCTGTTAAATACCATCCAGCATTTCAATAAAGTACATAGGCATATGCTTAACATTAAACACATGAAAATACCAATGGAACCAACTTAATTAAGATACTTGAAACAAAATATACAGTTGCCTATCTTGCTCATAGTGAAGGTTTAAGTGCTTAAAATGTCATTATTACATCTCAGAATATAAAAGTAAGCTCCAAGATTAATAGTTTCAAGTCTCAAAACATAGAATTTGCATTTTTAGTAATGCTTTCCATAAACTCCAGTAGAAAGAACTGACTATAGTTTCTCACAATACCTTAAAAAGGAGATTGCCTTCTATATTTTAGAAGGCAATGGTAAAAATCACATTTAGGATTGCTAGAATTATAATGTATGATACATAAAGGTTTAATTAAAAATTAATTAAAAATAAGAGCAATTAGACAGGGTTCTTTAGCCTTAGCTTTCCAATATTCTACAAAAAGCATAAGAAATTGATATAAAGAAGATGGAATAGAGAGCGCCCCATAAAAATGTTGGTGACTGAAATTCATCTTCTTTGACATCTATAACCATGCTTTGATGTAGGCTAAATGAAGGAAAAACTGGTTCCTTCTCTTATCAGGGGAAAATGGAAGAACATCAAATATTTTCTTAATGATCAAGGGCAGGTGAGTTCAAATTGGGTAAAAGTTTTGTTGTCACTTGAGTTCTGATTTTACCATAGAATTCCAGGAAGTTCTTTTCTTTGTTCAATTGTTCCAGGATTTTTTATGTGCACAATCAATTCTAGCTTTATGGTTTAACGGACTGTAATTTCCAGTGGGGACTTCAGTGGTAAAAAAATAGAACTGAAAAAAAAAAAAGTTTGTTAAGGCAGAGGTGATCTGTAGACAAGCATTTTCATGTCAATCTCATTGCAGAAAAGAATTTAGAAGCCTATTTTTTAATTCTTTGCTGGGAGAAATTAAAGAGCACAGAAGGTCAATTAAGAGTACTAATTAAGATGAAAAACGAAGAAATTTTAGGACTTCAAGAAGCTATTAAGTAACAGAGAGCTTGCCAAAAGCATTAACTGGACACTTCTCCTTTTTTGCTTTATTTAAGAATATTGCAGTAAAATAAAATTCAACAATGACAGATTGAAATGACAAGATTCTCCAGGCCAATTCATTGACAAAAAAAATATCTTTTCATAAAGATTGTTTATAGACTCTAATCCTCAGATGACCCTCCTACCAAACTACTGAATTAGCAGTAGCTTTATCTGCAGCAGCTTGTCAGGCCCCTTGATTAATAAAGAAGTATAAATAAGGGTATCGTTCTAAAGAAACTAAGAGACGTGTAACCCACAGAGCGGAGGCTTCATAATGTGAGATGTCCTTCCAACATGCTAAAAGATTTGTAAAAATGATTCAAAGTAAATAGAAATATTTTTAAGACCTGTGTCAAGATTAGCTTAGACTGTGTTCAGGTAGACATGTCTCTGGTACTTACTTGTATCTGCAGAGCTTGAAGATACCGTTAATCTTCTGGGAGGGGCTCAGTATAGTCTGTCTCTCTGCCACTCACCCCACGTCAGCCTCATCTCAGGAACGAGGGCAGAATGTACATGTCCCCTCTGCACTCTCTTGTTAAAGACAACCAGCTCTTTTTCTCCCTGGATTATTGTAGGTTTTTGTATTGCTGAATAAGAGTATGTTTCCTTACAACTAGAAATATGGAAAATTGATCTACACCAGCACAAACTGGTGATCCATTACTTAATTCTATACTAACCAAATGAATGTTACCATTGTACTTATGTTGACTGAGAGTTCTCTTTTTTTCTGAGGAAGCATCTCTGAATATAACTGCTGAACAACTCTTCATCTTCGCAAAATTAAACGCCCACATTCCCCAAGTTATAGGTTTGGTCTATGCCTTCCTCTTCATATCAAAAGTAGACTTGTAAATGACAGATTAGAATACAATGACAGAAAAATGCCCCCACCCCTGAGAGAATAGCAAGGCTCATTTTCCTAGCACCTCTCCTTTGAGGATCACATATACATCTCCGTATATGTTTTCTTGAGAGAAAAAAAGGAAGTACTTTTGGTACAGGAGGAGGGTAAGACTCTAAATGCTGAAGGGTATTAGCACTACCCTAGATTTAATTCTGTTTTCTGTAAGACTCGGTGCTTTGTTGCTAATAATTTCATTATATACTTTCTGCAGAAAAAAAATAGCACAAGAGCAATGAAGACACAAGCACAGAGAATTGATTTCACCTGGTAAAAATGGTTGCTATTTCTGCATTATAAAGATACCTGTTAGGCAGTTGTTTATCATAATTATTCATTCTTTTGTACGTGTGTGCGTGCACGCATGTGCTTGCTTTGCATTCCATAACAATGCAGGACATCTAATAATAAACACCCATGCCCCTCTAGCAGTGAGCAGACTGTCTCACATATTCAAAAGCCCACACGGTGCTTCAGGTCATTCTGAAAAGTGAAACATTTATGTATGGACAGATGTTTTATTATCCATCATGTATGGTTTTATGCGAAGCTTAAACAAGTGGAATGCATTATGAACAGCACAGACCACATTCCAGATTCTGACAGTGGCTCTGCCCAGAAAGATTTACCTGAAAATGGAAAAGTGATGCACTCCTGCCAGCCCAAAGTCTTGGTAGATCATCCTTACTGTGAATACTGAAAACAAACTGCAGTCAGGTGGCATACTGTCCAATTAATCTCCACAAATATAGGGTTTCTATCTATATTAATACTGCACCAATGGAACACAGAGGACAATAGTCAGTTTAATTTACTACAAACCTGCAGTAAAGGCTACTCCTAGGTCACAAACTAGCCCATGAGAATCTGTCCTCACAAACTGATTTAAAAAGAGATTAAACAATTAATAAATCCTATGTCAAAATGGCCATGAATAAAAAAGACAAGAAGGACATTTCTGAATGATCACAACAGGAACAGAGAAACGATGGCTTTGTATTTAACTGCATCTAATTAAAAAAAAATACAACTATTTGACTTACTATTTACAATTTTTGGCAAGACAGGCAAAAACAATATTAGAAGTAAGGAAGAATCTGTTACTGCAATTACTGAAATCCACACGACATCTGCTCGGCTATGTAATTTATGCATATAGTTCCAATCTTTGTGGTGTGTACACATTTTTTTTATTTCTTTTCTCTCTTTCTCTGCTCTATTCAATATACACATGGAAACCTGAGACAATGGAGAAAAAAAAAGGGCAGCTTAAAGAAATTGACTTCTGCTGCCCAGGCTTCTGTAGCTTCCTCATATCTGATTCCTTGACCTGGCTTTGATGCATCTCCGCTCAGTTGTGAACTCAGGCAACAAGAGAAAGAAGTTATTTCATCCAGGCAGAGAGGGCTCCTTCAGGTGCCTGTGCTGCTGAGCTCAGAGAAGAAAAGGAGAATTCCCATTTATCAAGAGTAATCAGAGAGGTCCAGCTTGCTGCAAAGCATACAGAAAAGAAACAAGACTAAAGAATTATAATTGTAAATACCACCTTCTAAGCTGATATATACATATCATGTATATTATTTTGAGGTGATTCCTGTGCGAGAAAACCTGTGCTAATCTTTTCAAGTTGAATGGCATCCTCTGCAGAGAACAAGAGTTGCTAGCTAAATTTCTTACAGCTGTTGGGCTTCTGCAGCTCGCATTGACTCTTCAGATACAAACTGTGCTCTTGGTGCAAACTGTTTACAGATCAGTAAATCCCAATCCCAGTATTTTTTATCTGCACTCTCTTCCCTAGTCTTCTTGTTTCCAGAAATACATATTCTTTTGCTTTCTCTTGAATCCTCTTGAATTCTCTTGAATTCTTTATTTCCCTTTCTTAAGTACAAACTGTGGTCTGAGGCACAGACCACGCTACAGCATGTTCTCAAGTTATTAGTAAAAGATGCCTTTTCTAAGTGCCCTGGTTGCAGTTGCCACCTGAGACCTGAAGTCAAGCAGTTTATGCATGATTACCAATAACCTTGACCCACTGGAGGTGTATTGTGCAGAAATAGAAGTGTGTGGCGCCACAGATCTCCATTTGCACTTGGATTTGCTTGATGAGCAAATGGACATTTAAATCACAGAAGTGTGGACCATTACAACCATGCAGTTATGTTTGGAACAAAGGGAAACTAAATTCACATAAGCAGATTTGAGGGCTAAGCTGTTGGCATCTTTACACAGCCATTTTTCTCTTCAAAAATCACCTGAGTAAAATCCACTCCACCCTTAGGAAGACTGAGCTTATCAGGAAATGCAACTTTTCTGGTCTATGCCAGCATAGCACTTGCTCCACAGTACAATCACTTATGTTTGCAGTGGTTGAAGCAAATAGGAGGTAATGCCAAATCTGCTTTCCCTGGACAGTACTCAAGCCTGCAAGTTAGTTGTGGCACCGTGGTGTACTCCTGTCCCACCACTCTCCACTTCCCATTGGCCTATGCTAAATCAAAGACTTACTGCAATGCCTGATGGCTGTGACAAAGGGAGTGATGGCTGAAACCTTGACACAGGTTTCACAGCTTGTGCCATGAGCCTCCATGGGGCAGCTTCTCTTCATCAGTAGCTGCATGCAGTTTGCTGAGCGCCAGTTCAACATTTTCCCACAGCATGAAAGGGAGTGGAGAAGGATTTAGATTTTCATCTTTTGTTACCAAAAATGAATCAAAACGCAAAAATATGCCAAGTGGAAGAAAAAAAGACAACAGTGACTTTTTCCTGCATCTACATTTAAACCAATACTTGCTGTCTTGGGTCTGCACGTTTTTCTCCAGGGAGGATGTAAACTAAACAGAGCTGCAGTTAATCCAGGATCCCCAAAGAGGATTAATTAAGCAGGCTTTCCCACCCTTTTCTTTTGGTACTAAAGGGCACTTACTACTCCTAGCTGCATATTTTAGTGAAATCTATTGTAGCTGCATACAGAAGAAATTTCTTGATCAGCTCTTACCTTGTCAAGACAAGATACTGAAGGGAGTTCATTTAACCTTAGCTGAAAGCAGCTTGAATTTTTCATAAACATTTTCTATTAGGTTTTTTATTTTATGATTAAAGCAAAAAATATGAGACAACTTTCTAAAGGTGCACATTGAATGTTTGTGACATTGGGATGTGAGCAGAGGCTTTTATAAAGGTGTTTTGTTTTACTGCTATGGTGAAAATGAAAGAACAGCTAGCACGAGACTGTACCCTAACTATTCATTTGAGAGGGGAGGACACTGGATATTCAGCTGATAGAAGCCACATTGAGGTACATCAGCTGATATCCTTTTAAATTTTGTACAATCTGCAGTCGTTGTGTTAAGTCAATCACTACCTCTTTGATGTTAACATGGAAGTGAAGGCAGTGTTACATTTTTCTCCCAACATTTCACATTTATCTCAGAACTTTGCTTTTCACCAGGACGGATGCTCATCAAAAAAAAGCTTATGGAGGGACAGCCATAATATTTTTGGGAAGTTTCATTTCTGAAGGGAAGATATTCACTGAAAATGAGAACTCAAACCCCAGATAAGGCCTTCATCAGTGCACATCCCTCTATCAACAGCTTGTGTCTCCCCAACTGTGGTATTCATGAGTTTTTTCTGGTATTCTAGAATTCATTACTAATTTGTTGCTAAATTACTTACTGATTATTTACATTACAGTAGCATTGTGAATCCTCGCAGTGCAAGGCTCTATACAACCACACATGACAGTCCTTAACCCAAAGAGCTTAGCTGTTGAATAATCAAGGGAAAAAGATTCTTTGGAGAGCATACATCTTATTCCTAGTTCTCAGAGGGAACTGATGGATACTGAGATTTCCTCCCTTACATTTAAGGCATGTATATAAGCAGTAATTTAACATGCATGCGAAAGTCTCTGCACTGAGTATAGCAGGTAGAATGGAATAAAATAAATTCAAGACCTTCTAGTACTGTTCCATAGAAACTTCCTATGATATTGCATCGTTCTATAAAGCCACATTCTCTGAAATTGAATCCAGAGCCACAGTACTCTTCTTTACACTGCCTATTTGCACAAACCAAAAGTTCATTTTAGATTATGGAACTTCAATATTTTTAGCAAAAATGAAATCTTAAATCCAGACGAATTATTCTGATGTGGAAAAAAGGAGGTAAAAATAGAACTTGCGTGGGTCTGAATTTTAATTCAAATGCAAGAGGCCATAATGCAACCCATCAGTCAAGCTTTGAAGATGAACTGCTAATTAACACAGATGTTGCCTTCCTTTTTACTACCGTAACTTTCTCCAGATTAACCTTTCCTTAAAGTAAAAAAGGAACCAAGATATTTCTCTTTCCTTTTCTTTTTTTGAGGTGCAATTTAATGGAACACACAGACATATATAGGTATCATACTACTGTTTAGTATCAATATTAGGGTCTTGTTGCTTACTCTCTGTATTCCATCCAAATGTCTCTAGTCTTCTGCTGCTTTCTTAATTAACTCACCTCTGTCCAACTATTTAGAAAGAAGCAAATAATCCTAGCCTCTGAGTTACTGAAACTTCCCCTACCTTCTCCATTGCACTGTTTACACAGTAGCTGGCCTTTTGATGGGCACCTCTCGCTGATGTACACTGTGGACAGAAGAGGTTGAGGTCTAATTAAAGTCCCACTTGAAATATAGGGTCCCAAGTCCTCAGGACATGCAAGATTAGCTTTTGTCTTTCCCCTTCTTTTCACCAAGAGCTATTACATTTATGCACCAGGGTCTTCTGAAGGCCAGATGCCTGCAGCCACTGACACAAATATTTACACTGAAGGCAGCACCTTGATTGCAGACAGACATATTCAGCATAACATTGTTTTTTGTTGTTTTTTTTTTCTTCTCTCAGATGGCAGCCTTTGGAAAAAAGCGTGATACAGCAAACAAGTTACAAAAGCAGAAGACTGCCACAGATAAGCTCATAGGAAGAACAACTATGGTTCAGAGTAGATTCCCTTTTAGCCCACTGCACAGTTCCTTCAACATTGGACAATTTCAGACTATTTTCTTCCCATATTCACTGAGTAGACTGCAGGAGGGTAATTGTACAAATGGAAGCTGGGAGAAAAATCTCCATACTTATTAGAATGGCAGTGAAATGCTCTAAAAGAGAATTGTTATGGCTTCCCTGCTATCAACTGAAGTAGCAAATTAGTTAATTTTCTAAGTCTTTCACAATCCAGCTTTTTGAGAATAGTGCACTCAAGAATTATCAGACTAATCATCGAGCCAGCTCACTGTCAGTGTAAGCTAATGCCTAGTAACCAAGTATGGTGAAGAATTCAGTTAGCTTCAGGGATTTGATATTTCCAGTAAACCAAAGTTATTAGAACACATTCATGAAGCAGGACAGTGGTCCTTTGCTTTATAAATAAATACTCTGATTTCTCGTCCACATATTATATTGCTATTAGTGACATCATCTTTTCAGTGATTCCCAGTATCAGCTCGTCAAGACTTGGATACGTTGCCAATGCAGCTCTGCAGGCAAGCAGCTCTTTAGAAGGCCACATACCTGACAGCATACACAGAGGAGGCTGTGGCTGCATCAAAGGAGGAGGCATCAAAGTTCAGGACGTCACAGTTAACTGAATTCTTACCTATAAGATTTGCATAGCAAACATTAAAACAAACTAATTCATTACAACTGCAGCCGACTTGTTACAATGTAGATGACTCAACACTACATCTTTTTGGCACCAAATAGTAAAATTTAAACCTGCCAGAAATCTGTTACATAATTACATTACAGAGAACTTCAGGTAACACTAGTAGCTACATAGCTGGAAGGAACACCAGATTAAAAATTAAGAGTTCAATCACAAACACAATACCAGAGATAGCGTCACAATTAGTTTTACAAAACAACATCATTCTTTATGAGGCTTTTTCTTTGCCTCTTCATGCTATTTGCCTGATAAGCTCTTGCCAACAAACACATTATACTAATTACAATTAGTTATACAAAGTGTGGGACAACTGAAATGATTTATTGATTTTTCCTCACAAAATAAACCTTATTTTGAATTCCAAATATACAGTAAGAAAAAATAAAGCAGAAGCCCCAGATGGCATGTTTACTCCAGACGTATGAATGCGAATATACTTATAGAGACACTCGATCCATTTAAAACTTTAATCTTATGGTAGTTTGGAAAAATCAGATTTTATGCAATTAAATTCCTTTTCCCCTGAGCAGAGACATTTAAGGTATAAAGCCAAGAGCTGACCTGTTTTCAAAAAAACTTAGAACTAAGAGGATCTTCCAGCAATAGTTAAGAATAAAAGTGCCCAGGCCAACAAAGTATGCATGTTTGTCATGCAATATTAATGTGGCACTGACAATGTTTGCATTTGATATACTCTATTATCTACATGCAATCTGAAGAGGTGAAAGAATATGAAGCTGTGTTAAATATCTTTTTGTGTTAAATATCAATCTGTGGAAACTACCACTTCATATCTAGGCATGGAAATCATGAAGGAAACTTTTTGCTTCATTTTTTGGGGAACTCATTCTTAGCACTTCTACAAGACCTTCCTTTGTCCTCCATCCTGCAACATCATGAATGCTCCTCAAATCCTACTGAGAATTTGCTCATACTGTGAATATCCCCAGTGTTCAAATGTATTTCCATGAAGGATGTGCATGGATTGAGAGTCTAAGCAGAATATAGTGCTTGGTCCTTCATGGGGACCCTCCTCACAAGTCTGTATCTTAAATTCCTTTGAAGTTCAAAAAAAAAAAAAATACCTAGACTTACTGAAAAAATGAATAGCTGATCCAGTTTGATGTTCTTCCAGTCCTTTGTATTATACGCCCCATCTCCAGAGCTCCACCTCACCTGAGCAGGTAGACATAAACCTTCCGTAACACAGACAATGAATATATACAAGTAAATAGGCTTAGATGCAACAGCTACACTCACAAACCAGCAGGTTTACTCCCTGATCTCAATATGCCTTTTGCCACTCCAGTGTCCATTTTGTCCTAAGTCTTGATAAGAGAAGGCATAGCACTTAGGCAAAATACATTTCTTCTCTTTTTTCTGGTCTGCAAGTCAGCATTATCTGATTAGGTCTACTTCCTACGGCTTGTTCAGTCTCACTTATCAGACACACTGGAAAATATTTCCAATAATAAGCCCCCAGAAATCTGCCTTCATATCTGCTGTCAGGCTACATATAACAGAAATCTTTTCATTTTAGTTTTAAAGTATTGCTTCATTCAACAAACCGACTGCTGGCTGACACACAATCTAACCTAAAGGCTATGGATCAGCAGGTAAATGCAGAAATTCTATTAGTTTTCAGACCTGAGGTTTACGCCTTTCATTTCAAATGAAATCAAAATCCTACACATGAATAGGTAAAGCACAGAGTAAAGATCCTTTCTTAAACCCATCTATTACCTATTACATGAGCGCGAGGAAGAAAGCAGTTTCTGCATCTTGTAGATACTGTATTTCTTGTGCTCAATGACACTGGCAAGGATGGTAAATAGCAGACATAAAAGAGATCCACTTTGAGGAAAAATTAAACCCATGACGAACATTATTTTAGGCAATGTGAAATCCTGCAAAGGTACAAAGAGTGGCATATTCAGATATGCTTGGTCTTAACAAAACCTCTCCAAGCTTGTAAAAATTGGACATCCTTGCCTAAATCTGTATTTAAAAGTCATCGGCAAACTTGTGTATGCTTTAGGGGTTTTGGAAATGAGCATCCTCATTTAGCACCTAGAGGAAGGAAATAGTGCGAAAGTACATATTACAAAGTATCCAGAATGTTTACAAAAATATTCCTTTTTTCCAAACTGAAAAACACCAACAAATAGAGATTTCATTCTTTTGTTCCTTCTATAAGTGTACATACTTTTGATATGTAATCAGATTTCCTACCCAGCTTTATATATAAATGCAAGAGTTTTATGAATGATTGACACCAGGCTTCATTTTATCATTTGCTCTGAAGAGATAGGTTCACTAGAAGTTCTCAGAGCACATGCATCAGCATTTGACACAGTATGCAGACCGAATCCTCAATTAATAGCAGTGAGGGTAACTAATTTCTGGTGTGGTCAAGCAGAACTTCAGTGAAGTCACTGGAACCACTTCTGCCAAAGTTGAATTTCTCTGAGAGACATATGTTGTGTGGTATACAGGCAGAGTACCTTTTGGAGATAAGGTCCCCTGACATGTGGCCCACCCTAAACCTGTGGAAAGGACACACCTAGTTTCTTGCTTTGTGGCTCTGAGTTTTCTTTAATATATACACAGTTCCTGTATAATTATGCCACACACTGTTTTCCTTCAAAACAGTGGATGGTGATTGTCTTAGAGCAAGAAAATCAATTGCGATTACCTAATCACAATTATGATCCCACTAATGGTGCTTTTTACTGCATGTCTTGTTCTGTGCATTCAGTTAAGGAAATTGTTCCATGAGTTTGCTATTTATTCAGGAAAAAAATTCAGAAGAAAAGCACGACTTTTTCTTCTTTGAAAAATTAGCTGTAATATTTGTCTCTGGAGTATGGCATTAAACAGTAAAGACGCTACTCAGGTTGTTGGGCTCCCTCTTTCTCATTATACAAGCTCACTCATATCTTTCATTTGTATTTTGTGTTTATTTGTATTTAATCTGTATTTTCCTCTGGCAATAGGTTTGATAGCCTCTTGTTTCATCTTGTGCTGATGCTATCTTATAGCTTGATGATTACAAGTGAGTTGGTATTCTTTATCATAGCTCTTAGCTATTACAATATTGAGTCCTCATGTATGGATTTCCTATACATTTTCTCCTGGAGAGGTAGAATTGCAGCTGTTACACAAAACTGAGAAGAAATGGAAGTTTACACAGTGTGAGATTTCACCTTTTGTATTCACTTGGATCAAGAAATATTATGTCAACTGGCTTCGAGTGAAAGCAAACGGAAACCTCAAGATTCAATGTCCAGGTGGCAATTAAATCCAATAAGCCAATTAAATCACAGCTTAGAAAGGAACAAAAAGTAGCCATTATCATTCTGGTTTATCTCACAGAAGATGATAACAGAAATGCTGGCTTATCTTGCCCTTCTGACAGGTATTCAGCACTTCTCCTATTTCTGCATAAGAACTTTTGACAAGGAAACAGTGCTCTGTACTCTCCAGTCAAAGGCTGACCTAAATGGTACTTCAAAATTAACATTCTCTTGGGATATACTAAAATCAGGGCTGCAGAAAGCTAATATAAAATATAGCAACTGAGCTGGCACCATTGCTGTAGTACCTTACATCCCAAAAGTTTCTTGGTAGACTACATACACACTGACAAATGCAGCCACTTGTGGAGGAATGTGGAAGGTGTTTAACAGCATGGCAATGATAAGGACAATTTAGGATGAGGATGAAGAACCATCACGTAAGCTCCCCGACAGCATGGGAGATGCTTGTTCAATGCTGGCAAGAGAGGAATACTGACATGGAGCAGTTTCCTAATCATTCTTGAATTGCCTTGGAAATCGCTCATCTAAGTATTGACCGGATCCGACTACGTTTAACTTGTTTGATCTGATGAGATCAGGTTATATGGCTGCAATTTGTGATAAGAAGCCAGCGTTAGGAACAAACTGCAGACGTCAAAAAAGCAAAGCAAGAAAACCCACGACCCTAAATCATGCATATGGGAATTACTCAATATAAACAGGTAATTTCTTCTTGAACTGCTCATATAATAGTCTATATCTATCTATAACTATGAAAACTAGATGGATACACAGATTGTTACCATATGAAACAATGCAGGCATCTTACATCTCCTCATAGGTTTACTAGCATTGCTCAGAGCTTTGCTATTTTAGAGTAATGTCATTGCTTTATCTTTATGCTGTGTAGTATTGTCGTCCATTGTGCAATATTCATTATTACACACTTTGTTACGCACTACCTCTGCAGATGTATATAATATTCACAGATTAAGCTAATCAGTTTACTGATACCATAGACATACATTGCACTTAGATCCATCACAGGCATTCCTTATGCTTACAAGACAAAGCAAATGAGTTATCTTTTATATACTGGAGGATCACTCTTTGTAAATGTTAAATGATTTCAGTGGTGACATTATGACTTTGTTTTCCTTCAATTTGTTCCTAAGAGGATGTAAGAAACAAAAATTTACTGGTAGGGGGAAGGAACATAAATTAAACTATTTTATGAAAGCCATTCCTTAAAATGACTCAGACAATAAATTTCCACAATTGTTCAAGAGCAAAAGCTTTTGTAAGTACCTGAGAACAAGAATACAGGTGGAGGGAGAAGAGAGAACATCTTCAACAGAGATCATACAAGTTTGCCATTTCCTTGTACAAACATAAGCAGAGAGCTGCTTTTCAAATACGGAACTGCCACTTCTCCTCTGGGCCTTGAGTGATGCTTTGCTCTTCTTTTACCTTTGTATTTTTATTTGGTTTCTTTAAGTGCATGCAAAAGATTAGTTTGAAATGATGTCTGTTTTCACACACTGTGGAATGAGTTGCCCATTTCTAACTTGCAAACTACAATGTAGACTAGACAGCATCCATAACATTTAAATAGAGTTTATAAAGGCTGTAAGAAGCAGCTGGAGTGGAAGTGTTTTGTACAGAGCAGTGTTTGAAAAGATGCTAGATATTGTCTCAGTCCTCAAATACCACAGTAAATGAATACATAAGACAAACCTCATTTCTCCCAGAGAGTTTTTTTTTTTAACTTACTTTCCTAGAGATTTCTGGAGTTCCCCTTTAAGAAGAAAGTCGGAGATCAAGGCATAACAAATACAAAATTATCTGCTCTTGATAACTTATTTCACAAGTGCATAAATTGTATGAAATGCAATTCTGTATTGCATGAATGCATGAAAATTAACCATGGGAAAAATACATTTTACACCACAATCATGAACTGAAATATACATTGCTGACAGGCTCCTTTCTAAGCGCTTTAATACTGCAAGTAAACGAGACCTCACAGTGTTATGCAAGATATGCAAGGACAAATATAGGACAAATATTACCAGCAAACAGAAAAGCTAAGGCTCGGGTGGACAAAGCTAGGTCTATACAGCTCAGTTAAATCTATGCTGAACTTATGTACCATCCTCACTCATGCTCAGCAGCCTGTCAGACACCACCTGAGTCTAGCTGTGTGGTAGATGATGTTACAGCCTGTCAGGCACTGCCTGAATCGAGCTGTATGCTAGATGATGTTACTGCTCCAGCTGTTTATCACCACCAAACAACTGGAGGTTACTGATCCCACAGTTTTGGCAGCACACAATGCAGGTCTCTAACCTGCTTCAAGCAAAATAACCACACTAGACCAATCCATGTACATTGAAAGCACAACAGCAGATATCTGACTTTGCACTGGGCAGTTAGGAAGTGGCTTTGTCTTAAAGCAATCCAGCCAGGAATATGTATCTTGACCATCTGGGAATGTGCATTCATGAGCCTTGATAGAGCAGCTTCCTAGAGTTTTCCATTAATAGGAAATTGGGAAAATAAATGCATCTGAGGAGAGCAAAGTATCTGATATTTTGATTATGGACAAGTAAATAGCTTCAAAAAGACTTTGTGCCTATAAAGACAATTCTTGGAACCACATTTTTTTCAAGCCTGGATTGAAGTATGCCCAGTATCTGCATACAAAGATCATCATTCTAATGGTAAATGCTTTGCCACTCCAGGGGTCCACTCCGGGAGCCTGAGTAGCAGACACAGCTATGATTAAATATCATTCAATTCACATCTTTGGATCTTTTACCTGGCACCACATTGTTATTTACCGGAACAGTGGTTATAACACCACCACCACCCCCAATTTAAATATTATACAATGCAAGAGAATATTGCCAGCTTGAGACAAGACCACTAGTAAAGCACTCCTCCCTAAGCAAATAATGGTGAGAGCTTTTCAGTACTTTGACTTAGGTGCTTAACTTTGTTCAAAAATAATCATGAGGAGAGGCAGAAAAGATATTTGACAGAGTGGTTAGGTGGAAGCTTACAGTACTATGGATTTTCACTCAGTAGCAGCAGGTAAAAGATGAGTTCAATGCATCTTCTAGAAAATGATCTATCCTTTTCTTCTCTCCTATTTGTTAAAAAAGTTTAAATTTAAATTATTTTTTCCCAAAATGCCATAAAATAAAGGTATAAAATTATTTATGTTCTTTGTGATCTCTTTTGGGTTTTGGTCTGACATTACACTGTACTGTACTCATATCTAAATGACTTTGTGTATAGAGGGCCTCAGCTGCCCGAGTGCTGAGAATTAGCATTTGCACAAAGTTGTACTGAATTATGAAGTTGCCTTTGCATTTTGGAATGCTACAAAATAAATAGCGCTAATAGTATTGTAATCTTCCAGTTTCTGTTCGAAGTACTTCCTGAAAGCACAATGAATTAAACTATTAGCACACCTGTAAATTAAGCAGGCATTCTGACTTATTAACTGAAGCACACAGAAGCTATCTGAGATATCCAAACGGCTTGCTCTTGCTCCCGTCGAAACCACCAGCAGTACTCTCATCATTGTCTTCAGAGTCATAGGATCAAGCCCAGAGTAAGCAGCAAATTGACAAAAGATAAATCTAATTCTCAATCAATTGCATTAACAATGCATAGTAAACTATAGGACAACAGGAAGATGATGAGCTTGGCAAACACGAGTTGCACAAAGCAACAGCTAATATGGTGTATCCCACAAGGAATATGCAGGCATTTGCAATGTGACTACCTGTATACAATCTGTCCCAGCAGTTCTTGAATGTCTCCTTTACAAGTGGGCAATATGCCAGTAATCATGCAATTGTGACGGAAAAGCAATTGGAGGCCTCTTTAAAAAGTGAAAATCCCTGTTTGCTTCTGCCCCTGAATCTCAAGCAGACCTGATAAACCTGTTGAATCCCTATTAGGAAAAACACATTCCCCAAATTATCATAAATAACATAACTAAGTGGGATGCATGCTTCGTTTCTGCATGCAAAGAAAAACCTTCATCCTGGCTTGAATGCATGGAGAACTTTTCAAAGTACAGAATTTCAAACAAGATTAAGCCCCAGTAAATCCTCTTTCATTGTGCCTCACTGTGCAGACTGTCCTTTCACTGAGCGCGGGTTTGAAATATGGAGGAGCTGATTTCCCAGAGTGCCATCCTTCATTGGCTCAAATTCTCACAGAGGTTTATTTTCTCAGCCAACCCTGCGTGTTCCTCCCACTAACGAGTGCAACTGTACTACAAAACAGACATAAAAACGACTGCTATGCCACAGAATCCAGGCTCCTACAAACAAGAAGCAGAAAAGAGCCAGATATTGTTAAACCCCATCTCCCAAAATGGTGCAGAATTCCCATCAATAAATTGACCTGATGTTCCCGCTGCTTTTGTATTTCTCATTCTCTTATCTTTTCCAAAATGTCCTTTTCAATGAAGTTTGAATAAATCTTCGAACATTTAAATGAACTTCTCTGGAAAGGGCAAGAAATCAGCTTCAAAGCCAAAGGAAAATAACCATTTTTCATTACAGAATTTATATATCATTCAGAAACAATGTCATTTTTAACCTATATGGCCTCTACAAATGAGCTTGAGCCTCACCTGAAATAAACAAAATCTTTCTGAAGTAAAAAATGTACCAATAGCCTTTTCCCAAGTTCTAACTAAAGACAGGAATTATTTAGAAGAAAAAGAGTGCAAGTATTGTAAATATTGTAAATATTTCTTTGGTATGAAGCAGAAATTATTTTATAGCTTTCCTGTGAGGAACTGTGAAACCCATTTTCTTTTCCTGCAAAGAGAAGTAAAGATCTTCTGAAAGTCTACAACTACTACACTGTAAAATATGTATTAGGCACAGAGATAAACCCTCCTAAGAAAACAGTAAGAAAAAATCTAGTCAAAAATTTCTCATCATGAAACTGTACAACATGACTCTTCTGGTTTCTTCTGGAATAAAAATGAGTATCACAGTGTTTCAAAAGGATGAAAATCAGCAATTAATTAATTAAATTGTAAAGGCAGAGGAATAAAATCCTTAAAATCCTAGATGTATTTCCATGTGTTTTGCTGAGCCATTTTACACCTTCTGAAGCGTCTGCCAAGAAAAGGTCAGTTGAACTAATCCGTGCTTACACCTTGGCATCTCCATTGAAACATGTCATCTCTCCACTGTAGAGTTATTACTTGCTGCCTATGACACTAAGTCTCAGAAACAGGCTAGACTTGATCTTGAATGGAGGTGTGACTGATGTGTCTTTCATAAGCCAAAGAAATCTATACACTGGGTGTCTCAGGAGACTAATAGTCCAGCTTCCTTTGGAGTATTTTCCTCTTCTGTCTGGCTTTCAGAGCACTCCTTTTCCCGATAGAGTAACTACAGAGTGGAAAAGGAACCATCACTAAAAATTCAACATCAAACAATTAACTTCGTGGGACAATACTCAAAGGAAAATCAAATCTATTTGCTTATGTTCATTTACCCAAACCCCAGGGCTTAAACATTCACTACTAGTTGTGAATTCAGCTTTTCTAACTGTGAAACCACAGCTTCCTTGGTTGGTCTCACAGGCTTTTCCCATTGAAAGCCATCTCTTCATAAATTGGGAGTCCTAAAATCTCACAGTGAGTGCCTGGCAGCAAACAAATGAAACAACACATCACAGAATAAAAGCAGCCATAAAAAAAAACCCCTCATGTATAAAAATTAGTTGTCAGATAGCTGACAACTCCAGTCTGTCTTTCTGTAGGCTTGTAATACCCAGGAAACAACCCCTTCACATTTGTCACTATTTAGCAATACCACTCTCTCAGGTCTCAGAGCTTGGACCGGCTACAATTGCCACCCACTCCATATTCATGGAATCCATCTCCTTCTCATGCCATCTGTTCTTTGTCCTGGACTAATCATGATATATAGGGCAATATGATTGCTACCTGCTCTGAATGCTGCTCTGTTATCTTACCATAGGTTTTATCAGAATCACAAGTGTGAGGCTATGTGTATTGTCTCTAAAGCCCTGGTGTAAAACTACTGGAGCAGAGAGGCAAGTTTTAGGACTAGTCCTGCTTCTTATGCTGTTATCACTCTTTGTTCAGTGTTGGATGAGAGGTACTCACTGATTTCTTACCACTACTATCCTTCAAAGCTACTTTTGTTGCAAACAAATCTAGTTGATAATGGCCTCTGTTGGGTAACACAGGATCATGTTTTGAAATTGGACTTCGAAAGGACTCTAAGATTTACCTCTGAAAATTAGGCTTCGATTGGTCTATTTGGGAGTAAGGGTGGTTATCAGTGATAACACATGCATTTAGACTCTTAAAGAAACCTGACGGGTGCCAGACATAAGAAATTATCATTTTCCTCTGTGAGTCTGGCTCCATTACACACATATTCAGATCCCATTTTTGTTAGCCAAAGCCCTGCTTAAAAAATCATTTTACAGGTTCTAAGAAGCCTGTAGTCATTTATTCAGAATTTTTCCTTTTTATTTCAGTCAGATATTAATAGAACAGCAAAGAAAAACGTTCCCGTGGTTTAAAGAACACATTTTTCTTTATATCTGCCTCTGCTTACACATGAGGGGGAAAAGGCTCTGATAATCTACAGCACAAGCAGGAAAGGTGACAAGTGAAAACTTATCTTTTAAAACGCTTTCCTGTTTTACTTCAGGTGAAACAGGCAGTTAATATGCTAGAGGCTCTTTTCTGTGTAGCCTGGAACACTAAAGAGAAGCAGCACGCTAAATATCATATATAGAGCCTGCATCATAACACAGCAGCTTAGTTACTATACAAAAATCTGTGACGCTTTGAGACAGACGGACAGGAATAAAAGTTCAACCCATGTTGAAGTAAAAAGTTAAATACCAGAGAGAACGTTCCTTATTATCTGCGCAATATTAAGAACACTAAATAATTTGAAAAACTACAGTGAGGGTAATATATGCAGCAAACCACACAAGACTTTACCCTCACAAACAAAATTTGGGAACATTTTTGCTCAGAGGAAGAGCATCTTAGTTTGAATTTGTATGATAAGTAAATATTCCCACTTCTCTGCTGGTTTGGAAGAGAGGTTAATAGAGGTGAAACATTCAACCAACATCTCCAACATACACATTTTTCTGTGCAAGAAATTGTTATTATTCCTGCTTCATGATTTTATCAGCCTGGATGTAAGATCTGCAAAATGGAGAAAGGTTTACAAAATGTAAAAATGACTTTTGGAGCAAAACAGAATTATATATTTATGTTTCTGGTCAGAAAGTAAGCTAGGGCAGTTATTTCATTGAATAAACAAAGACCAAGTGATCACCTCTCTCTTTGCTGTGGTCAAAGTCGGGATTTGCAGATCTCATCCACTGAGACTTGGATCTTCAGACCTATCCAGGCTAGTAAGATTCAATCCAAGCAATAGTAACATTTAAGTGGATTCTATTTCTGTTCTGCTTGAATTAACTGTCTGAAAGATTCATTACTTACATAGTTCAAAGCTCTGAACAAATCTGAATTAACTTCAGCGGTTCATTTTCATAGGACAGAGTTAGTTTGTACACAAGTGCAAACTGAATTTTATCAGTGACTTAGGCTGGTTTGATATGCACAGGACAAAAAACCCCTAAGGTAATTGAGTATGTTAGAACCTGATTTCCTTCATTCACATTAAAACCAAATGTATATAGTATTGTAGTTTAAAAAATCTTTGATGTTAATAGCACAAGTGATAAAATATGGGTCTAATCAAAATGACTCAGTATTGCACATTAAACCCTGCAGTACCCAATTACTCATTGCTGTTTCTGGTGAGAAATGTGATATTCAAGGGTATAACCTAACCTCCAGCCATAAATAACACATATATTAAAAAGTACAGGTTGATGGCAGGGCTACTAAATGCTGTTCTTTTACTGCGTGATCTTAGCTTTGAATCCACTGGTAGTAGTAATAGTACAGTAGTTACATGGTACAGTTTTATTTAAAAGCAATCAAGTCCACAGACTCAGCAAAATCATAAAGCGGTGTGCTTGTCAAAAAGCAACATTAATAAGCTTGGGCTTGGTATGGGGATGATCTTCCTTTAAAAAAAGGACTCGTGTTTTGTGTTGAACTTGTCATTTTGATTTGTCTGGGAGTCTCTTCCTGATTTGCCTTGAAAAACCTTATGAGGGACAAAGAGAGACCTTTTTGGGATGCCTTGACACATGAAAAGCCTTTATCTTACTGTCCACCCAGTTTGCTAAATAAGTGACCTGTCATGCTGGTATTAATTCACTCAGGCCAAAGCTGAAATTCATTTCGAAGCTCGTATTTCAGCATTTTTCTTCTTGAACCTATCGAGCTTGTGTACAAACACAGAGCTGTCTGTCACAGAAAGGGAAAAGAACTAAAAAAAAAGAACAAAAAAACCCCTGTCATATGCTTTGGGTTGTTTTTTTCTCCCCCTTTCAGTTCAAACAAGTGTCTGTTTTGTGCTGCAGAGATTGGTACAACACCTCATCCATTTCAAAAGAGATACTGCTTTATGAACTCATGGAAAACGGTTATTTTATACAGCAACTTGCAGATATGATCCTCTGACAAGCAGCGCTCATTAAAAGAGCATCAGCTGGCTCAAGCAGTAGTCTTCGTTGTTATTGAAGTAAGTCAGACCCTTGGGGATTTTAACACCATTTGTTCAACAAACAGTCTCATTCTGTCCAGCTGTAAAAAAAAAAAATTCCAATTTAAAAATAAATCTTTTGTAATGGGCTCAAGGAAATGTATGGTATGGGAGGATTGAGAAGCTATCTATTATACAGGCATTCTGTTCACATCCAGGGTGATTCTGCCTTGATAAACGAACAGTGACACTATTGGCAAACCTGGGATTTGAAGTAATGGTTCATTAATGCAACTGCACACTAAGTAATGTACTTGGGTGTCAGCGTTCTGCTGGGTTTTCTTCCTCATTGTAATGCTCTTTTTCCTCCTGGATATGCTTAAAAAATATCCTGGCACTCCTGTCAATATATTAGTTTGAAAAATGTCACCATGGGCCTGGAACTGTTGTGTGTATATGTAACTGTGCATTGACACATGCATTGGCTTGATGCATTCTGGTGATGCGAGTTCAGTCTCCTGTAGGGATCCAAATTATGATACGATTGCACTGAGCTTACAGACTTCTCTCATGCTGGGATGGAGATAGTGTGAGGAACTAAATTCACAAAACAGAGCAATGTGCTCATACTGCATGGTTTGAATAGCTCTTCCAGCTGCACGCAGTGCGCATCTTGCTTTTCTTTAGAGGACAGTGCAGATTAGATATGACTGACCTGAGGATGAGAGGTATTCAGTTCTTCCCCTTCACTAGCAGGATCCTTCTCCTTCTGATCCAAGCTTCCACCGTTTCTTCCTTCCCTCTTCTTTTTTTTTTCAACCGTATTCAACAGTTGCCACATCTACCTGTCAGGGACCAAATGTCTAAAACAATGGTTTGTATAACCCATGGCTGTGTTCCAACAGGGTGAGTGCTCAAAGGCCCCGGCAAGAAAATTTTAATGTGTCACTTAGGATTTAGGATCTATTTGAAAGAAGCAATTGGAATCGGTACTGTTGGTAAGGCAAGGTTTAAAAGTGCACATGTAGTAGGGGAGGATTCAATATCCAGGGGAATGACATCCAAAATGGACAGACTTAGTAATTCCTTCCATCTGTCACCTATAGATGACAGAAAGTTGATTAAGCCATCTTTGTGTGATCAGAGGGGAAAAAACACATTTTCACCACAATTATGTAGCATCATGTTTACCTATTATCATATTTGTCAGCAAGAATATAGATAAGCCATCATATATTATTATATAAATTGATTGTGTGAAAAACTCAGAAAAGGTGTGTGTAATTGTTTCAAACACGTTTCATTAGGTTTTAATTTGTAGACTGATGTGACTGGTGCAGAATAAAGTGACCTCATGCTTCCTGCCCCAGGAAATTCTTGGAAATTAGATATTTCAACTCAGTGGGATTCACATTGCAATGTATTTTAAATTACGAGAACTGAGTCTTTTGCTTGCTGTTGTCCATCTGCATTATATTCTTTAATTTATTCCTACACACAGAATGTATAGATTGCTTCTTACCTACATAGCTTAGTGCATCTTACACAGAAAAATCAGGAAGGAAATCTCAAAGGCAATTATGTAGGAATTAAACAGCTGCAAGGAATCATCAAGCGCGTTCTGTCCAGACCCAGCAGGATAGTTTGAAATAGTTTTGAGTTCATGCGAAAACTCACTTCACATGGCCTTTTTGAAGGAAGATACAAGTGTCTGGTCAGGATTTTTTTAAATTTTACAGAACTGCTCAGTTTTCCCCAGTCCTATGAAGACATTACTAACAGTCAGCAGAGCTCTCCTTTGCTAGTGGCTACCGATTGTAATCCCTTTCCCCTGCCCCCACAGGTAGGGAACATGAACAAATATCCACTGCAGTTAATGGGATCATCTTAAATCCTTCAGAGGCAACTATCCTACTCCATTAACCCACCAGGGACTGGTTGTAACAGAGGCTAGAGTGTGGTTCAATTCCTAACCTATCTCAATTGCCACAAGATCTCTTAGGGCGCCATTTACCAATGCGTCTTTGCACACAAATGAGGCTGAATGCACTGAACCAATGAAGATTACCTACTGTTCAAACTTTAAAGCACATCAAGGAGCATGCCTAACTAATTCCACCACTGGGCTAAGATCATGCAGTATATTTGACAGTAAGCACAGTCTTTCCAGCTTGCCTAGGGGAACCTCCACTCTTATCATTTTGGCTTTTGATGCGCAGCACCTACGGAACAAAAATACTTAGCAAGTTGCAACCATTAAGGGTGCACTTGAAAACTTCTTGTTCCAAGCCCAGATATCTGATATTGAACGTGCCCGTTGGCACATTCCAAGCAAGAGCAATTTTAAAAACTAAGGCAAACATACTATTATTGATCTGATTTTGTCTGCTGTGCAAGGTGCAGCCTTTCCCCCGAGTTCACATGGCTGAAGGCCACTGAACTAGAGAACAAGCTGATTGATTTCCTATTTGTGTCCAACAGCACTTTAGTGGCATTAAATATTATTTAATGGCACTGATTGCATTTTAATGAAATTACCAAAAAAAAACTCAACCAAAAATAACAACAACCACCTCTCCCCTAAACAGTAGCACCGTTCTACCTCTGAAGCAAGCACACTGTCTGGTTACATTGGAGGGTCACATCTTGATTAAGCACAGTGTCAAGAGTATTGATAGCATCTTTTCAGTATTCTGGGGAGCAGCCATCAATAAAACGCTAACAGAGTACAATGACTTCTACTCTGCTTTTATTAATCATGAAAATATATTTACAGTTGGAGCAGAAGTGCACTGTACAGAAGCATCAGTCCTCTCTGCTCACATCCACATTGCAATCCCCTTTCATTTTATAGGAATTGAAGTCTAAAATGGAAGCCAGTTCACATGAATCTTCCTGTTGCAAACAATTATTGTTACCAGAAATCTTCAAGGAAAATCAAAACAAAGCTCACAGGCAAATGAAAATGACAAGTTCAAAACAAAAGCACATTAAAGCTTAAAGAAAAAAAATAGATCTATTTCCTTTACCAACTCCAACTTTATAAAGAAGATTCTGACAAGCGCAGTCCTGTTATATATACCGCTGACTGAGTCCACATTCCTGATTGTTTCCTCAGAAATGGTGTCAAGAAACTACCCTTTCAATAGTACTAAATGGGAAACATCTCAAGTGTATTTACTTTAAAAATCAAAAGCAGGTGAGCAAGACAGTAGTTTAATACCTTTTTTATGGTAAAATTCCTCTCTCATTTCTGGGCTGCAGCTGTCGGTTTGTTTGCAGATTGTTTGACTTGTCCAGAGGATGCAGAATGTGGACAGAATATCAAATTTTCAGAGGACAGCAGAGGGAAGTTTTCTCCTGCAGATCAGCAGTATGTAGTGTGGGTCAGATAGGCCAGTTCGCCTGTTCATGAAAACCACGCAAATAAAAATCTTTCCCCTCGCTATATGGAGAAAATCTTTCTGGAAAGAATCCACTGCAACCATTCACTGCCTGATCTCAGAGTTACTTGTTTTACCTGTCCCACGAGGTGCAAATCATCTCCTGGGATATGTCAAACTGCTCACATCCGGCTAGGGTATGCAGCTCCTCACGGGAGATATTCAGCATCTCACATGATTTAGCCCTTAACACACCGAGGCAAAAGAAGAAGAATAAAAAACCCCAAATAAAATGCTTGCATGGTTCATGTGTATGAAACAAGGAATCCTCCTGAACACACCCCGCAGAGGGTGAGCAGCTAGTGAAGTGGAGCTCCTACCTAGAAAGGGAAAAAACCTTCTATTTCCTATGTCAATCCCATGGCAAATATTTGCAAGGACTAAGCAAGCATACTTAATTGGCTACTCTTTTTGTAAGCAGAAGCCACAAAAGATGTTTATCTTCAAATCTGATTTCATACCTTAGCTGTCACTGAGGAAATTAAACATTCAGCAAGTCACTCTCTCTGTCAAATATGGAGACAGTTGGCAAATGTAGGCCATAAAGGTAGAGATTAATTACCAGCTTTATGAATTGTTGCTGTTTTCCTCTGTCAGTTACGTCATGGTTAATCATGGAGTGAACTCCTGAGAGTTTTGTATCATTCCTCCCTGCATTTTTCACAAATAAAAAGTAAACAAATGTAACTGGATGTCATTCTAAGCTCTCCCTATCCACTGGTAGGAAAAAGTTCTGGGAGTTGCAGCATATCTCTCCATGAAGATGAATTTAAGTGTTTTAATTTCACAAGATGATTTAAAACTAACAGATCAAGACAAGTCATGATTTATTTTATGAATTTGAATAATATTTATGCACCCATTTACTTATGGTAAATGATCTTCTGGTTACTATTTGTAGGCATTTCTTGCTCTTTTGGGCTCAGAATCATTTACATTGGGCTGCATAAGACTTGTCATAAATGGTCAAAAGCAAAGAGTGAAGTAAAAGAGAAGAATGGAAGGAATGCATACATTGTAGGTCAGTCTTCCTGGTCATAATTACAGACCTAACCTCTATGAAGCCACTCTGGACTGGGTTTCCACCAGAAGGATCAGCTATGTCAGATAAAAGCTAAATTTCATTAAAAGGTAGAAATATGATTTACTATTAAAAAAGGCAATATATCTGCCTATGTTGGGCATCCAGCAGCATATCAGTATTCCTCTAGCACTTAGAAAAGACAAGCATCCCAGTTTGCTCCACAGGTGTTTTTTTTTAGAAAATGTGTTACTACACTTGAATTCATTAAATAAACCTAGATATCAATGTTAGCCAATATCTACACAGAATTTCCCACAGGAGACTAGATGAAAAGAATATTGTAAAAATGTATTTAAGGTACACAGATAGGTGACAAAATGAAATCTTCACAAATACTAATGTAGGACACTAGAAGCACAGTTTGAGGTAAATTTGCCTTG
Source organism: Vanellus vanellus (assembly GCF_965231255.1). Classification (NCBI taxonomy): domain Eukaryota; kingdom Metazoa; phylum Chordata; class Aves; order Charadriiformes; family Charadriidae; genus Vanellus; species Vanellus vanellus. The sequence continues at coordinate 69,130,630 of NC_138910.1, forward strand.
GATCACAAGGACAGTCTAATCCAATTCCCATATGAGTTATGGAGTCTCCTTCCATCGACTTTGACACACAGGACTAGGCCCTAAGCAGGTAGAGAAAGAAACTATTCACACCTGTTAGCGTTACCCATCAGTTTTTTTTGTCCCGACAGATAGTTATGGTTACACTGTAATTAGCACAATGTCTATCAATACTCCTGAAAGGACACCGCAAGAGCAAGCATTATTCTCACTTCTACCTTATAGATCCATAAATACCTTTACGGAAGTATTTTCTTGCTTTCATCTGACACTAAGGAGTAGTAAGTTAAAAAACCTGCTCTGGATCAAATGACAACTCTTGCTGACAAAACCAAAGACCACCATAATTTCGATTTGAAATACAGGAAAGCCTTATGTACTATATTTCACTTTAAAAAATTTTAAGACTGCGCATAAGAAAAAACATATCACCAACTGCATATAATTACATGACCAAAATTATCTTTAAATGGGGTAGTTGGTCATGGCTTGCTCTTGCACTACTCAGTGATATAGCATGGGTATAAGACAGCAGTCTTCACCAGTTCTGTGTCAGAACAAACCATTTGTATAATCTGAATCATTTGAATTCACTAAGATAACAGCATCTCAGTTTTATACTGGAAAGACTGGCAATATGTGAGATAAACAAGACGTGCTGCTCAGATAAAGAACAAAACCCAGCAATTATTGAGGGGTTGTCATTTGAGTTTGCTAGATATAGAGCTGATTAAGAGCATCACCACCTTTTCTGCATCATAGAAGCTGACTGGCATAAGATCTCTGTTGTTTCTTGCCTACTGATCCAGGAATATTGTATTTCCAAACAGTTGTGGGAATAGAGACCAGCAAATACATTTGCATTCATCTGGAAGGTAAATGTACCGGAATATGTTAAACCCATAAGGCTGTTACAGAGGTTATGCCAGTTCTGCTGGGGGGAGGGAGAGGTTATAATAAAGAGGGGACTTTCTTTGTGTAAACATAGAGAAGAAAGACGCTCAAAAGGTAACAAAATATTTGCTAAGTTTAGACACAGATTTACTGCAGTACACAAAAAATGTGTTTTGCTACCTGTGTTTCATTTCAGCTCCTTATCATCTGGCTAGCAAGCTCCACTGCCTTGTGTGGGATTCAGCAAGATTACGGTTTGGGCACTTGTTTTCACTGAAGGGAATGGTGATCTGACATGAACCTCCTTTTCATATCTGATTTCTTTATGTGATTACAACTAGATCTAAAGCTCCCTGCAGCTGTTTTAGAAATGGATGTTCAAAGCTTATACATAATCTTTTGCTAAATATTCCTGCCTACATATAGATTGATAACCTCAATTTATAGATACGTACATTTTAAAGAACATAATTCATTTAATTCTTCACTAGAGTTACTGGTAACTAAACAAATAATGGGTAATAGTGCGTTTGGAGTAAAGAGGCTGTATTCTGGGCTGTGAGAGATATCATGAAATCCATCCACTCCTGTGAACTGCATATCCCACATTTGGCATGGCAGGAAGCCTGGGCCATTCAGGCTACAACCAAATGAAGACTGGAGTATCCCCGTGCATGCTGTTATGACTGTAAAAATAACTAATTGCTTATTAACCTATAAAGGATTATCTTGAACCAATAAGATTCTGCTAGTTGGACTCGAGCCATTTGATTACTTACCACTTCTGTTTACAGGGAATTGGGGACTAGCGCTACTCACTCTATCAGTCATTATGGGAAAATTACTTTTTCCAATCAAGCTATTATGGTTATATGGTTTTACCTTTTCTATTTCCTGATAGTATGAATTACTATAATATTGACATAGATAGAATAGATCTCTTGTTTTGGTCTTATTTTAACAATTGGGCAGCTTTCAGGTTTGGCCATAGGGGTGTTAAAATTAACTGCAACGTGACAATAGATGTCATGGAATAGCATGACAGTAAAACATGGTAATATTGGGTAGTAAGGCTGTAGTGGTAAATTGGTATCATATACAATCTGAAAGTGATACCTGGCTGGTTACATTCCTGACAGGCTTATGCAGAACAAATCTTCAGCCCATGGTCGAGAAAGGCACACTGGTTATTTCTAGTTAATTTCTAATTTTGAACTAGATCCATGCAATTACTTGAAAGCTGTGTCTTCAATAAACTGATTGTTTCAGCATCTATTTCTTATACAGCAAAAATAGGGATAAAAGAAGAAAAAAAAGAAACAACACACATGACAATTTGATGGCATTGCAAGCTTACTCGGCCATCACTGGGATGCCTGAAAGGCCAGGAACTTAGTTTTCCTTGGTACAGATTAATTAGCCAGCTGTGACTCCTAGATCTCTCCTTTTAAATAATGACTTGCATAAATCTCTGAAGACAAGAATTTACCACTGCCACATTACACACAACCATGGAATTGGTAAGATTAAAAAATCTGGTAAGGTGTTTGTGTTTTAGCTAGACTTAATACTTGCGAAAAGGGAAAAGCTTGGGAAATGTTGCAGTAAGCAGTGGCAGGTGAATTTGTCCCAAGGCTTACGAAAACTACATTACACACATTCATACGTGGATACTTACAACTTCAATGAAGGTAAGCAGAACTATTTTGCCTTATTTCAGATTGTTTTTGTATATTTGTGCTTATTACCATTGGGCTCACAACTCTCTCTCGTTCTGAGCAGATGCACTGAAGTAGGTTTAACTACCTGCAGGTTTCAGATAAGAGTTGTTCCTTTTTCCAACTGAGGTTTGAATTCCCTCAATTCATGTAAAATTTCTGTCTGCAGTCATGGTAAAGACAAAGTGCAAGATGAAAGGAATAGCTGCCTGCAGAGTGATCCTTGATAACTGCATACCACAGGATATTGTCACCAGCTGGAAGAGCATTCAGGATTCAGGTGTCATTCATAAATGTGATTTTTAACAAAATGATAGTCAATAGAATTGCCATAACATTACAGCAGGGAGAGGGAGAAGAAATACTCTAGAGCTGATCTATATTGCAATATTAAATGAATTACCAGCATTTTGCAGTAGGTTTGTCTCAAGGAATACAAAAATAACTCAGCTTTGAAACATCCCAGTAGTTATTTAATAGGCGCAAAAGATCAACAGATAATTACACTGTATTTTGGTAATTACAGTGGATATGATTTATGGTACATTTTAATTACCACAGAGAGCCTAGCATGAAGGATGAACACTTAAAAGTCAAGATAAATATATGGATACATCGCCTATAAAAATAAATCCATTAAGTAACACGTACTTCACTGATATTTGCAAGAAACTGCAAAGCTACATAAGAATAGTGCTTTTCCATTTGTTATGTAAACGGCTGATGAGTTACAGGACCATCTCTCACTATTTGCCAGATTCAGTAAGATATGTTCCCCATCACGAGCATATACCTTTAAGAAGTCCAAAGGAAAGAAAACACCTAGTGCTTCAGTTTAAATAGGTGACACCAAATGCTATTTTCTTAACATTATTTCAGCCTTATGCTAATGAATTCCAACACCGTTGTAGGTGAGTCTCTCCTCAATTATGCAAACTTTGGTCTTTAGTATAGAGGTCATTGTGTGACACACAAAAATTGTATAGTAATGAGGTTATTCACATTCTGTTACAGTGCATAAGAATTGAAAACCAAAAGTGAAATTAACTTTCTTCCTGGTCTTTTGTGTCTTCATAGATTTAGGCTAATAACACAATGGTATGGTATGACCGGGAACCGAATATTTAGAACACAGCATCATACCAATATCACAAAGCAAACATCATAGTGGGGAGTATTACATTAACACCTCACTTCTGAGCTCTAGGAGATGAATTTCATATATAATACAGTGTGATGTTTACCAATTCATTACAATGACCTGGCTTGCTACTTCCTCAGAAAACCGCAAAATGAAAATGTCATATATATTTGCATCCAGGAGGTTACTGTGTATCACTGCACACTTCCCATGCTGTCTAAACAAAAGCCTGTTTTCTGCTGTCAGTCTAACGGCTCAGCTGCTAACCCAATCTGAACTGCCTTTGGGAGGCATCAGGGGACTCTAGATACTGGTAGTTTGAGGCATGAAGAAGATGAGGCACTTTGTTCCCTAAAGAAAGAGAAAAGGTACGGTCAGAACAGCCCATACCCCACAGGATCTTCTTCTGGAAGTGATTGGAATAGGCTGGAAGTGTGACAACAAGCAAGGAGAGGAGACAGAGGACGGCTGGTGTGGGAAGCTGGAACTAGCTTGTGCAGAGGAAAGGGGTTTGAACTGATGAGAAAAGGATTTCAGATTAGGAAGTTGCCTTAGCTCAAGATGATGCAGAACACATCTTCAAGGACGAAAGACTGTATTTAGAACAGGCATGGATAAGGACATCCACATGCTGGTATCTCAGCTTCAACACTCTGTTTCAACTCACTATTTTGTTGAATCTTTTTATACCTAAAAGCATTACTTTATAAAATGTGTGTATAAGAGAAGGACATGGTGTCTTTAAAACACATCTTACTCTGTAGCTACCAGAGTAGCTGGATTAAGACAAAAATAAGTGTTTTTTTTTTTTTTCTCCCTAAATCTTCATTAAAAATCTGCTGAAATCTACAAAGCCATGCAAAGATCGTAATTCTACTTCAGAGTGAAATTTCAGTCTGGACAAGGCAAACTGCCCACCACCCTGATTTTGTGGAATATCAACATTGATGTAGAACACTTAGTTCCCAGAAGAAAAAGAAGAGCTATGGTCAGGCCAGCTCATATCCCACGAGGTGTCTTTCTGGGAGTGATGAGGATGTGCTGGAACAAAAAGACAGGGCCAGAACTTGATTTCCGCCTTATGGGAATTTTTGACAGTCCAAAATTCAATTTCACTGCAAACTAATAGAGATAATTTCCAAAGCAGAACTCTACAAGCTATGTTATCAGCTATTTTTTATCCTTAAATTTCCATTTCAAAATGAGGTTTGAATTTTCATTTATTACTTTTATAGTAAAACAGCAGTAATCTCTGTTATACACTATTCTGAGTGCATTCAAGTATGACCTATAAGAATCATGCTATATTTAGAAAATGGATATGGCTGATTAATACTCAGTATTCCTCTGCTTTTCTGAATGAAGAATACACCTGTGTAGCACAAAGCAGCGCAATGCAAAATATAGATATTCAATTTTAGCTAGAGGAGTGAAGTGCAAACAAGTGCTATGTCTCCTGTCTGCATAGTAATAAAACAGTCCAAGAAATGTCTATCCAAGTGGCCTGACCTTCTAAAGTAATGAATACCCAGCAGCTACCAGTCAAGTTGCTGTACCTCAGAATTCATTTAAACTAAAGCTATTTATTAAGGGGAAGATTTTCCCAATGAAAACATGCAGTTATGGGAACAGTAATGCCAGGTGTACCTTGGGAAATCTCATCACTGTCAAAATCTGGAGGGAACTAACTTTTGGTACCCAAGTGTGCAAATCTTAGTTATATTTTCACTGTGTTTTATACACAATGGCTGACAAATGAAAAGTAATTATTCATTTGTGGTGACACTTAGTAACTCTTTTGGGCAATGCTGAAATCAGAACTCCTAATCCAACATTTATTCTCTCCCCAGTTCTCCCTCTTTTCCAGGAGATCTGTGGCTCTGCCAGTATATGCAAAAAACATCACGACATAATCCAGTTACATAAAGTGTTAATTAAAAATTAGTTCTTCCAAACCAATCTTTTTTGTGACTATCTGTGGAGTCACAGGGCGAAGAATCCCATCATGTCTTAATGCACCTTCTAGAATTTCTCAGCTTTTGGGAGATAATAGATGTTCTCTGACTGCTTTGTGTGAAACGCCAGCATATTTATGTTGAGATCCAGGGTCTGAGGTTGAAGCATTATTACAAAAGCAGCAAAGTAGCAACAAGTTCTAAACGCAATTTTCTGCGAGACAGAAGTACATTCTGTTCCACATTTACATTCGATGATCTTTACATGCTGAATGCAATACCATTATCACATCTATTTGAATTCTTTTTCTGCTACGGCACAAAAGAAATAATTCTTAATCACACAGCCAACTTAGACTTGCAAGTCATTAGGAGACCAAAGTTTCCTTCTGAGCTAAAACAGCTGCATCAGGAGAGACGCAGAGGTGAAGCGGAGCCATTGTTTAGCTTCAGGACAAATCCTGTACTCTACACACTGCAGACTGGGCGAGTGCCCAGCACTGGGCTGCTCTGCTCACACGACAAGTTCAGTATAGGTCCAACCTGAAAGAATTACTCCAGATCCGGAAAAAGAAACTTCTTGTTAAGACTGTGCCAATTGTTTAGCATCTTGCCAATGGTGCTGAACGTGCCACTGGTGAGCACTTGAGGTCTGGAGCAACAGTGTATGAACAAGGATACAAAATTAGTTGGTCTCACTTGACTGTATTCTTTACCTTTACTTGGCTCAGACAGGTTAGAGGAGGAGTCTACCTGTTCGCAAGAAAGGATCAGCTTCCATTAAGAAATAATGTCTGAGATTACCAAGACTGTTTACACAAGTGCTGGTACAGCTGAAATTTGGAAAGGAGAGAATGTGTTGTAATTGCATCCGACACTGAGGGAGGGTCGTCTGGGGAAACCTCTGCCTGTGCTCCTCCTTCCAGAGTGGGAAGCAGCAGAGATTACAGCCAGTGACTCATTGCTCTCATCCCTGAGGATTTTTGTGCAGGAGTCTGAGAAGGGGTAGAGTCTCCGTTCTGCACAGAGAAGCAGACATAGCTTCACTAGGACAAAATTCTGGTATAAACATGCTCTGCTGTAAAAAGTAACTTGGACCAATGTGGCTTTCTGTACTGTCAAACACCAGCAGTACTGCATTGCACCATTTTCTCTGGGTGATCCAGCACAGGCCAGAAGCTATTTCTACTAGAGACAGAACTAAATCTAATGGGCCATACTGCTATTGTGGAGGGAGTGAAAACAGTGGGGACAGGGAGGTCCCATAATGAGTGCCTTCAGAGCTTCTGGACCTTGATCTTTTCCCTGAATCCATGGGACTGGGAGGTGCAAGACTCATCTATTCAGAAATTAAGGTACCTTCCTCATCACAGAACTGAGTTATATGTTATCTATTCAGTGACTTGTCGGCTGCCTTCCGTCAAGGATACTTCCCATTCTCTTCCTGCATCTAGTGCTAAAGCTTCAGCCTTACGTTTTCCTTAATATCTTTAATTACAGTTTTTGGGTGAATGGGCTTAGTAGATCCTGAGCCTAACAAACTCGTAGTTCAGACTATGTCCCAAACTTTCCTAATCATTCACTTTGTCATTCAAATACACACACACATAAGTGTACGTAATCTGAAACATTTCCTCTGCCAATGACTGTGATGACATTTCCAGTATCTTCATTACAATTAAAGAAGCTTTAATTTATTCCATCACACAAGAAGGGGAAGACTCTACACTCCAAACATGCACCCTCTTTTTTCAAGCTCATGCTAGTGGGACAGTTTCACTACGTAGTTATAAGAGTGCAGTCTTGAAACCTCTGAGATGGACTCCCATCAATTCTGAATTCTACCCCACTAGTGGCACTAAAATGCAAAAAATCTGCTGGAACATGCAATTTTTATCACAACTATTAATGAAATGCAACATCATAAACAATAAAGTTTAATTAGTAACTAAAGTGTCTATGGCAATTAAATAAGAAGGAAGTGTTCTGGAACACAGCAGGATGGATTATACTTTGAGACATTTACATTGCAAATGGATTTTAAAGATGTTATTGATGGAAGTTTGGGGGAAATTAAGATTTTTAGAAAACAAGACATTGACTCTATGACACTCAAATACGTAACTTGGCTTACCATGAACTTGGTAACTGGAACCGCAGGTGGAACTAATGGGAGTAGCTGATAATATGAAGTGCACTGAAGAAACATTAAAAAAATCTTAAAAGAATCTAGTGCAATGACATGACTCATTAGTGTCAGGCCAAAATAGCACTTAAAATTAAAGGATATGTGTTCAGTTATACAGTAAGGAAAAACTGTTAATGTATTTCATGCCTGAGTATTTGAAACTGAAGACAGCTGCTTACTATACAGTAGTAACTCTACCTGAAACACTGTAATCTTTTAAGATTCAGAGCAAAGGTCCTATTTCAAGACAATTTGTGAATAACTTAAGTGGACAAGTGGTGGAACACCGTCTACTTGTTTCAACTCACAGTTCATTCCACCTGAATTATTCAACCTACAACAGCAAAGCTGGATAATCACCAGGAGAAGGCTGGGTAAGAACAAAAATAAAGAGGGAGAGAGCCAGGCGGCTGTGACTTGAGGCCAAGATTTCCCCTCTGTGACAGGAAGGCAAAGAAAGCATTAGCGTTCGCTCTTTTGCAGAAAAAGTCAGTGAAAGCTAGATGGGGAAGGAATTATCACTGGCTGATTCACTAGGAAAGTGATTTTCCAGCTTTGCACAGGCTGCCCTGAGAGCAAACGAATCCTCTCGGATTTGCAAGAGGACAGGTCACCTCCAAACCAGGCTTATCCTCATGCACCTTGCTACCCAGTCCGCATCAAGACTCACTCACTCTGTGATCCTCCCGGGAATGGGCGCTCAAACATGCCGACACATTACTGGTCCTAGCACAGTGACTGTGACTGTGCCAACTGCACCCGAGAGTCTCGCAGAGGCTATCAAGCTTTTGAGCTGTCCATGAGGATATATTTAGGAAGAGGCAATTTTGGGTTCTTCATCTGCAGGGCACAGGAATTTGAATTGTTCCCACTGACAGCAGCTATAATACGGGCAGCTGAAGATTCATTTTTATGATAGTAAGAATGGAAAAATATTGGCTTTTGATTCTTTCATTTCACAGGTTTCCATGAACTCGAAGTGTTTCACTTTTCAGACCAATCTAATCTTTAAAACACTGTCTGCCATCTCTAATTGCCCTTTTGTTTAGGGTTTTTTTTTCTGTTATTTTCTCATGTCTCCTCCACTATCCCACGCTCAGCACATCAATCTTAGTGAAATTTAAGATACAAAATTCCAGGGTTTGGTGCTATATTAGAATTTCAGTTGGTTTCATAAAGATCCTTGGCATTATCTACTTTCTCCTTAAGGGAAGAGGTGAGTAAACAGAGCAAAAGGTATTTGTCAATAGCTGCATAAATAAAATCCCTTGACACTTCTGCTCCTACTCTCAGCTCTCCATGTTTGCATATTTACAAACGTTCCAGCATCAAAAGATAGTATTTTCAAAGGCATTCAGGTGATTGTTTACTTTGCTGCCAGTGCAATAGGAGGTGGAAGTGCCCCTTACCTAATGGAAGCCCCGATAAGCCTTTGCTGATAGTAAATCTCATCTCCAAGGTTTTTCTTCCCAAGAATGTTTGCGGAATAAGCACCATCAGAAGTTCATATCTTAGCCACGGCGATGCCTGCTTTCCAGGATAGATTCTCCCTGGAATATCTGCTGCTCTCCAGTGACCCACAGAGACGGTCGGTTCTGTTACACAGCCTTGGCAGGTGACAAACCTCTCTCTCTTGCTCCTCAGTATTACAAGGAGACACTGCCAGTAGCTTTCGTCTGTTCTGAGGCACAGTGGGCAAAGCGAATATTCACATATAATTCTGAGAACTGCTTTGCACTCTAACAGTCACAGCTGTGCAAGACGAAAGCAATGCAAAGGCCTAAAACAAGTGAAAACAAAAAATCCAAATGCGTTACTCAAAAGCTTGACATTTTTACTTTACGCTCTTATAATAGCTCTGAAATTAAATGATGCTACATCTTTTTGCTGAGTGCTTTAGAACTCCGGCGCCCAGTGCACATGCTTCGTACCTGCGGGACCAATCTCATCATTTATATTTTTACTGTTGCAAGGTGAAAGATAAAATGGAACTCTCAGAGTTTGTATTGTTAATGCGTGGAGTGGCCACAGAGCTGACTTTTGGAGCAAAGCTTAGCAACTGGAGGGCACAAGCAAATGTCTGCATACTAAGTGGCCGAGAGCTTGTTTTTCCTTGAACTCATACTTCAGTCAAATGATATGACATATGGAAATGGCTCCTTCAGGATTGGCTCATTAGTGCTCTTAAGACCTCTGATTCACCTACCATTTTAAGTGCAAAAGCTTCCACAAGTTTTGTAAATATTAAACAAAATAATTGTAGAGGCAGGTTTTCAGACAGCTTGGGAAAAAAGCAGACTCTGTTGCCACAAAAAAAGCACCTCTTTTCCTCTGTGAATGTCAACTTGTGGTGGTGAATTCTGACAACCAGAGACCAGTATGTACTTATTCAGCCCTGTGTGGATGAGGAAAGACAGCAACGTGTGACATCTAAGCCAGGAAGAGTTCACATTTTTCAAAGAGTCTTGGATCTTTAAAATGAGCCAAATCTAAATCCCAACTCTGAAAAACATTTACCTTTGAGATATTTGTTAACAGGTAGGCTCAGATGAGAGGTCCAGACTTTGAATTTTTCTGTTCCCCGATACCTGTGTTTCTTCCCTATGCGTAACAATGCAACAAACAGGGAAGAAAGGCTGCCTTATAATTAGAGCACGAGGCACAGCATGGGGAGAGAGGACATTCACACAGCTTAATTGAGACGCTTTTCCCCAGGCTTTCTACAGCCATTGAAGAGAGAGAACTTCACAAGGCAACTCAGGGCTCCTAAGTAGGCTTCTCTTTTTAATCGCCTCTCTCTCTGATGACTCTCGAAAGGACTCCAGTAGCTGTGAAAAGAGGCTTTCTCTCCAATGAATACAGAAGGAGCAAGAAAGCCAAATCTCCTAATGCAGGTTTCTGAGTAGGAGTTTAAATCTCTTCAGTCCTGTTTTTGCTTATTCCACAAGACTGTATGCCTGACAAAAAGCAGGTGCCTCAGTTTTCTCATCTGCAAAATGGGAGAGCTGGTACCCCTTCCATCCACCGGCTCCAGGTCATGAGGCTAATGTTGAAGCCTGTAAAGCACTGCGGCTGTGCAATGGGAGTACAAGAGGTAGAACAGACAGTACGTGATGCTTCACATCGCAGCACACTGGATTCCGTCTCTAAAAGCAGCTCTCCACAGGCAACCTAACTAGAAGGAAGCTGGCGCTACCAGTCCTTAACTGCTATGTACAGAAATCGGAATACAAAGAGAGGTGCTGATATAAATGCTGTGCATTGTACTGAGAGGCAGTTTTCCCTACAGTAGCGCTATCCTGGATGTAGCATAGCTATTTTAAAATGTTTTAAGATTTTAAAGCATCATAAAGGTCAAAGTTTAATAACTGTGGGGTATAATTCCCTCTACCTTTAGCTCTACTTCTAGTGTTATTAACTTATCCACGGTCTAGACATAACATGCAGTGCAGCAGTTCGAGCAATGCTCTGCCAAGCTGACAGGATCAGCTTCTCAAGGGATGTAAGGGCAATTCACCCTCCAACTTTGCTGAATCCTCTTTGGACCAAAACCTGCTAGTTGAACAAAAGTTGCCACAATGTGTCATATGCTACAGCATATAAGAGATGTGAGATGTGGTGAACATTTGTAATTGAAAACACACAGTTGAGTGCAAGAGGCAGCTAGCTGTGTTTCAGAAAATGAGTGGGGTGGTTCCACATGTATAAATAGCAGTTTTCGCTAATGTTATCCAGCTCCTCAGAATAAAAGGCTTGCCTCTGCTTCCACTGGAAGCAGATTCAGGCTCTAAATTGACTAGGGTAGCCACTTTTCTTGGATTACTGTAAGAGCAAAACATGGCCCAAGTCAACGTGTCACTGAAGAGGAATCCACATTCTCGCAGCATCAACACAATTGGTCCCCCAAATTCAATCAAAATAACAATTTATTCCATTAACTTGGTCTTTTTTTCTGAGCTCTGGATTTTCGCAACTGCATCTATGAGCAGACTGATCTAAAACACACCCAAGCCAATGAATGACTACCGCTGGTTTCAATAGTTTTAGATCAGCACCCATTTAAATGAACTTGGGCAATCTTTTGCTCTAAGAATGGATCACAAATATTTAGTAATAAAAAGCCCAGCATTTTTAAATCGTTATGTAACAAAAGTGATTTTTTCACATAGGTCAGAGAAACTTGTGTCTGGCCCACAACTAGGCGAGCATTAACAGGATTTTTTGCGTATTCGGAATTAAAACTCTGTTCCTGCAGAAACTCATATACATGAAATATTGAAATTTACTTTCTGCAAACGTTTATACCAGATGTGATTGCTCGACTGTTTGCAGAGTTAATGTGAGAGTGTGAAGTAAATTAATTTAAAAATTAAAATGAATATTCATAGAAGTTTTTAGTTCACATTATTCATCCAGCTTTGTTTAATACAGAGGCCAAGGAACAAACGCGCATGGAGGCAAGAACATAATAGCAGTCTCCTTTCTTTTGCCCCAGTCTTTTCCACTTTCAGGGCATAGCCTACTACTCTCCGGTGCTGGCATTCAGCAGGCCTTCATTAGTAATAACATTTATATAAAAAAAATTCCAACAACCTTTCATTTTGCTCATCTTAAGACACAAATGTGGAAAAAAATGTGGCATTTCTTAGCTGTAGAAACATCGTACTGGGGATAACCTCCCTTCCTGTGCTTGAGTCTATCTTCAGAATTAGTATTAATGCCGTGACACCAAGCAACAGACATATGGAAGTGTTATTTGTTTCTCATTTACCAAACAGATAAGAATATGGAAATAGTTTCAGTCCATTTGTTTGATGAGCTTCCTAAGCCAGTAATAAACAAATCAATACAATTAGTTTTGGCTCATCATCATTAGAAACCTTCACTACTGGGATACAATTTAATTATACCTCTTGTTCCACAGCAAAGGAAAGCCTTTGAAAATGGACTACTTTGCCAACTATTGAACCAGGAGGGAGGAGCGAGAGGATACATCAGTGATGGAGGAGTTATTATCTAAGCAGGGTGTACAACATATGAAGCATATTGTGCAATACAATTTCCCTGATTGCAAGTCTAAAATATTCCTGCCATTAAGTGCTTACGAGCAACCCAATGTGAAATCCAGCTGTAAAATGACTGTGTATATGACATGCTTCATGTGAATGTTGCAATTAATACGGCATGCATCAATCACTCTTGGACTTGATTACAAACTGCACTAATCCTAATTGATTAATTAAGCTGCAAAGTTACATACAGTAATGTAGGTTAAAAAATCCTCACCATATGTGTGCTAATGTCCCAAACTACATTTTCATTGTGGAGATTAATGCTGTTACTTTGCTCTCGGCTGTGCATCTAGAGTCTAACAAGAAGGGCTGCATAAACATAGATATTTCCAAAACTAGAAATTCTTCAGTATAGGAATGCAGCTAGCTATAATGGCGGTAAGGGAAATAAACATCCACACTCAAACCTTCAGGAATACTTTCGGGAGGAAAGGAGGAAAGGGCTGAAATCCACACCGGACTTTCCTGAAGTACTCCTGAACCCCAATTCAGCTGTGGCAGTGTCTGCTGCAGAACAGTCCTCACCTTAGGGGGCGTAACAGCAAATCTCGAGTTTTAGGTGCACTGAATGCACGCTTAGAGTGGCAACTCTCCAACACCGTCAATCAACACCTCAAGACTTTAATTGATATTTGCGCGCCATCTCTTTGTGCCGCAGTTGCAGTCACTCTTCTCTAAACCATGTCTGACCGGCTTGAAAGTCAAAATTACTCCGGGGGAGGAGGGTGGGGGGCAGCTGGGGTAGAACGGTGCCAACCCGTGCAGGGAGAGGGGCCCAGAAAAGCTGTAGCTGGAGATGAAGGAGCTACGCAGTAGAGGAAAGAAACCTCTAGCGATCTCCCCATCATGTCACCTTATCAAAGGCTAGGTTTGCCAGGCTTTTATTTGCCATGGTTTCAATCCTCCAGGGAAAATATCTTTGTGAAATATAAGGGGACTTGATACATAAATAATGCAATTGGGATCACTCAAAAAACATTAAATTCGCTGCACATCCAGTGCAAAGCTCACTATTGTGTTTATAACAATGCATCTTTGGATGACACATTTTAGATTGACTTGTAGGAACTTTTTACATAATCAATAAACGTTATCTCCAAATTAATTGCTTGGATATTTAAAAGCATATTTCTGCTCAGTACCCAGCACCAGGCACTGGTAATCAATGCATTCTACTGTATAATTATCATCCTAATTTTCATCTTATTTTTGAATGACACTAAAAGGGAAAAAACCTCATGTTTTTAAAATACAGGAACTGCTTCACGTGTACTTTGAAAAACTGGGGTATATTTTAGGTTTCTCTATGGAGACTTACGATGCTAACTTCAGACAGCCTTTTTTAGGTATCTTGCTGTAAACGGATGCATAAAAATTACAGTAGGTTGCCTTAGCTGAAATTCAAGTAAGTGTCATAACGACAATACAAGCACTCTAAGCCAGTGAGATGTAGTCCATCTAAGGCTCTACTTTCAAAGTATGTGAGGTTGGTGTTCAGTTTCAGCTGGTCTCCAGTGTCATCAGAAAGGACCAATTCATCCTGGGAGGTAGGTACGAAAGGAAAATTACCTTAAGCTTCTCCAGTTATGCCAAAGTGACACTGCCAATTCAGTATCTCAGATGTACAGTCCCAGACTGAGCATCTGAAGATTTCCAGAAAATAATAGGATTTTTTAAAAGCCTCTTTTACAGACCTCTACATTTTGCTTGGCAGTGTCTGTGAAAAATAATATGGTCTGTTTCGTGTTTGTTTATGGTTACTTTTGTCATCAGGGTGTGATGCAATAATGTATTTTTAACTGCATACACGTATGCGTTTGCCCTTCCTAAGGTTTAACACTTCAGCTTCTCTTTCTTCAGGTCCCTGGATCATAATCCAAAAGTAATGGTCTAATATCACTTAAATTGTCATCTAAGTACAAAGCTATTAAACACAGCTGAGCTGATAAAAGGAAAGAAGCTACTACTGGTGAAATGTATTGAGAGGCTGAGCTCTGCAACAAATTTATCAGTCTCTTCTATAATATTTTATCACTACTAACTGGTGTGGCAGAGTGGAGAGGGCACCGTGTTGTTGGAGCTATTAAAAGCCCATTTTTTTCTGAGGAAGCTTGCACTGTCTGGACTGAAGTGTTCTTCTTTGCTGGATTGTCTTTGTAACACCTTCCCCAGCCTCACAGGACATGACATTGGCTGCAAGCCAATGAAGCAAATCGTACAAGAGGCTACAGTTAAGATGAAAGCGACGTGAGCTTGGGGGAGGAAATGCAAATTTATTAGCATAGTCATGCCTAAAGAGCGCAGGGAGTTGAACCTTTGGCACCATTCAAAGATCTCTCAAAAGGGCTGTGCCTGCCTCACTCATTGCCTCTGCTGAGAGTCCAGGGAAAAAGCCAGCAGTAACTTTAACTCAAATGACTCTACAGCGAAAAACTGAAAGTTAATCAAATATGGGCTCTTACGTTAAAAATGTAGCAAGACCATTTTCCAGGATGTCTTGTCCTCTTTCAGCGCAGTAAACCATACATATAAATACAGGAAAACTTGATCCAAACATCTTTTGCTTCAATGGCAAGACCTTAGGGCTGTAGATTTCACAATTTTATTGTAAATTTCACAATATCCACCTTTCTTTGAGCCCTGCTTTCTGGAATCAATTGACTAGATGGGAAGTACCACTTTTGCTAAAATGGAAGACATTTTCTAGCCATCATGATTTCAGTGAACAGCTGGAAAACATAAACTCTGGAAGCCCAAGAACAAGAACACAAATTAATAGAATTCCATGTTTATCCTTCTGAATTCTCATCATCTTGGAAGGCTCAGCTCCAGCCCTGAACACCTGGGAATGATGGCATTAAGACACTTACTGAAACCTCAGACAAGCTCCTGTTCCTGGCCCAGAGTCTACACAGGGATTCAGAGAAGCTCCACAGTATGTGATGACGAGCACATGAGCCGTTTCCAGAGACACCTTGCAGCATCTGGTGTTTTTTTCCAACAGTACTGCTATACTGCACCAAAGAGCTGACGTTCAAAAAGCAAGAAAGCCAACACACTTTGGGACTTGAAGGTAAGACAGCTGACTGAAGCCGTGACCTTGCGTGCCAGTGAAAGAGCGTAAGGCTTATTCCTACATGCCTAGAAACCCTTTCTGAAAAGAAAACACAAGTGCATTTATTTCAGTGGGCATTCATTCAAAAGAGTGCACACATTTTGTGCTTTTATGTCAACATCTGATTATACACATGCAAAACAATATTTGATTCTGTCATCAAGTAGGTAATTTTGTTGTTTTATTGTTTCTTTTAAAACAGATGATAGCTGCCAACAGTGCAAAATCAGGCTAAAAGCTTTAAATGCACAAAAGCTTACCTATGCATTTTCTACGGCGCATCACTATCTGCCAGCTCTTCACTGACTGAGTCATTCAGATCCACAGTTACAATGTCCATTAGGATCTTGCGGTGAATTCTGCTTTCTTGATTGTCCTAACAGTTCTAATAGGATAAAGCAGTATGGCCAAATTGTCTGTTTCTAGAATGCAGTTATAATAATAAGCCCATGACTCCTACAGCAACTACTTAGCAATATTCAAAGGCTGTAAAATACCGTAGCTGTGAAATCTAACAGTCATAACTTTGAGACCCCTGAAAATTGCTCTGCTTTCCAAGATTTAGCTAAGCTTATCTGGGAAATTTATGCCAATGGGAATCATACATGTTCATCTGCAGATGCTAGTTCAAAGGAAAAGTCTTATGATTTCAGAATATATTCTTCCATTTTAATTGAACCCAGGATGTTGAAAGCATGCTGTAAAACTCAGTCCTTTTCCAGTGTCATTATTTCCTCCAAAACTGAGTGGTTTGAGTGGTTCATTGTTATGGAAATGAATGAAAAATGTCAAGAGATTCTGAATTTCAAGTGTTCTGCTCCTGATAGCAGATCAGACTGTATTGTAATATGTAATTAATGGTGTATCTGCCCAGTGTACTCAATTACACTGCTTTTATAAACTGAAATAAATATTTCTTGTGTGTATACACCCAGATGGTGACTTACATTAGCGGCATGACCTACAACTTTGAATATCTTTATATGCAGTTAAAATCTCAAGCATACTGTTCCATCACCATAGTTTCTTGAATTTAATATGATATTAATTCAGCAAGTCACTTAAAAAGCATTTGAGATGAGATGAAATAAATAGTAAGAATTTCACCTAATCTAAAGATCCAGTACCAAGGGAAAGCTCTGGTTTTATAATCTTGCTTCAGAAGAGGAAGTCTTTCCCATAATCACTCAAAATTTTAATTTCTCTGCACAGAATGAAATTCCAAATGGTTTTTGACAGTCGTAACTCTTATGCAAACCTATTTCATTTTAGTAGCTGAACATCAATTCATACCATAATGAAAAGCAAATCTTCAAAGTTGTCTCTCTCTCTCTCCCCTAGCATTTAATACAAATCGATGACACAACGTGACCGCTATCACAACATCTCTCCTTGCAGATTATTTTCTTAGTTAGCTTCACACATTTAATCAACGATGCTAAGATACTAAAATCACTTTGCTGCCTTTTTTCAATTTATCAAGACTCAGTCTCCCTCCGACTTTCAGTCAGCATGTAAGTTGAATAATACTGGTTGAATGTGGATTGATTTGAGGGTAATAGTTATATGCAAAATATCATATATTGTATTTAAATTTAGTATCTAATTTAAGCAGAAGAATTTCTGAGTATGTGTAACACAGATGGCGCAGTCGTTTATCTTTCGATAGGTCTCCTGTTATAAACTGTTAACTTCACTCAACAAGCTCAGTAAAACATTTTATATATATAAACTGACTCCTAATTGTGTGCTGACATTTGTAATAGTGCAACAATCCCACGGATCTTTCTATTTTATTTGGCAAAGTGCTCTTTACAATATCATTCGCTCTCTTTCTCTCTTGAGATATATAAAGGTTTAACTGGAGCTCCAGGATACACTGCACATGGTCAGAGAATTCATCAACAGCCAGCCAACCTCTTTATTACTCCTTCATTCCCCGGGTTTATGAAAAGGGCTGTTAATTCAGTAGGCAGCAATCTTACCTCTGTCCCACTGCTGCTGGAGTGATGGCCCCGATTCCTCCCGCATTTGCACTGTTCTAAGTCTGCAATAACTCCAGTGAAATCATCAGTAAAACTGGTCTTTGTGAGAGGAAAATGAAGCCCTTTATCTTTCAGAGAGTAAGTGTTCTTTCCCACTGTAAAGTAAGTGCTTTTTCTGTATTGAAGCTATTAAAAATGTCAGAGTGCATCTTGCAAGGACCTTTATGACCAAATTCCAGTTTGAATAATTACAAGAGCCAGTTAAAAATACATTTTCAACAAAAAGGGGCAACATTTTCATGAAAACGTTTTCCTTCCATGCTGCATTTTCGCCACTGTGTCAAATGCACATTTGTTCTTTCCTTTCATT
Organism: Vanellus vanellus; assembly: GCF_965231255.1. Taxonomy (NCBI): domain Eukaryota; kingdom Metazoa; phylum Chordata; class Aves; order Charadriiformes; family Charadriidae; genus Vanellus; species Vanellus vanellus. The sequence goes on from NC_138910.1 coordinate 69,149,086, forward strand.
CTTAAATGTCTACATGCTGTTTAGCATCCATTGCATTTCATCCCAGAGGTGGCTGCATTTCACAGTGGATAAAAGAGACTCTTTTATAAATAGTAAAGTTAATTATTTCATCTTATTTCTTCATTTCCACCAAGATTAGCTGTTATAAATAAATACATTTACAGTCATCAAATACTACTGCCTAATTTCCCATTAGATTCATTCTCTACACTTCTTTTCCATAAAATCAGACTCAGCTTTTTTATACAAAGAGGGCACATGATTTTTAATTCCACTAGGATTATATCTTTGGGTCAAAGCATAATTGCCTACAATAAATAGAAGCATAAAAGAGTGACTTGGAAATGGAGAGACAATATGCTGGACCTGTTTAAAAGACATCTGGTGTCCCAATTCACTGATAGCAATGCTGAAGGGCATTTGTTTTCCCCTGCTATGTGAAAATTCAATTTCCTTTGAACTAGGGGGAAATCATATTTTCATCGATTAAAGGGAACGAAAAAAAGCAGACAGATACCCAATTTTGTGGGTATCACACCGAGCGTCTCTGGCCTTGCATATGGTGTACTACTGCTTTAAATAAAATACTGTTGGTCTTAATTTCTTTAGACAGGGGCCAGATCTAGGGAGCCAAGTGTGCATCTGTGGGAAGACCGATGGAGAAACAATTCCGAATCTTTACATTTAGAGTTAGCCTTAGGCTCTAAATATTATGCAGTAGAGCAGCTTGGCAGGGAAGGTATATAATGTTTTGTAAGGTAAGAAAGGGTCTCCATTCCCCACTCTGGCACCAGATGGAATTAATGACCTACAATTAAAGTAATGTTTGCTCCATTCACAGACAAACTGACAGACTAAAAACTATGGGGGATGTATGCTCAATATTGCTCTGGAAAGGAGGTGCAAACAGAGCTTTTAAAATCCTAATAGTTGTGTGCTAGGTAACCTCTCCACCTCTCTCACCAGCTCCAAATTCTGCTGAGTTGCTGCAGCAACCTGCCAGTCCCTAAAACACCAACAAGAAGCTCTTCTCAATAGCAGCTTTCTCACAGTGGCTCCTGGACACACATCTCGCACCGACTGTATGTGCTTTGCACAATTGACTTTCTGATCCCTCAAGATTATTCACATGAGGGGAATAAATGCCTTTTCAATCAGCTGTAGAGCAGCTGTGAACAGCTGGAACAATGAAAGACAGCCTGCTAGAGCCGGATCCCCTCCATTCAGCTATCCTACCGCTGTGGCAACACCTGAAGCTCCCAAAAGCATGGTAAGGTGACGGACATTCAAGTTTCCCCAACTACTGTGGGGCAGCTGCCATCCACTAGGCTGCTATAACCCAGCAACGGCTCTTTGTTGTGAGGGGATGGGCCGTAGGGGGTCTTGGGCCCACGTGCAGAGAAGGCAGCAATGTCACCAGGATTTACTGCAAGCCTCTCCTGAGCCCCCAGCCTGGCCAGTGGGCGCACTCTTGTTAGCAGCTTTAGCGCTGGTGAGCAGCAGGAAACTTTTGGAATAGTAACATTCAGAGCTGAAATTTGCTCACGACAGATGGGAAAGTTAATTCACTTCTGGACAGCAGACGCCACAAAAGGTTAGTCACAGAGACACAGCTCTGAACAGGCGCTGTAAATACAGTCGAGCATCAGCTTAAGGTATCTTACTCTTTGTGAAGAGCGTTTCTTTTCTATCATTCCCTCCAGTGGGTTCACTGCTCTGCCCTCGGTCCCACATCGCATGGGGGAACACATAACGTCACATGACAGTCTACAGACAAGTCTGACCCATCTACAGCTCTGTAGGCCCCACAGGGCAAGATCCAAGATCAGGAGAGAACGTGCTACAGAGAAAGCAAGCTCTGTCCACACTCTTGTTGACAAAGTATCAACCTACTGGTGTACCAAAGGCTCACAATGGGAGTTCCTAAACAAACGCGGACCTCTCAGTGCAGATACTGCAGTCTTCAGTCTACCTGTTACAGAGAAAAGGCATTCCCCAAACACACACAATTAGCTTTCCCCCCTCTCTTAAAAAAGAAAATGCAAATATAGTGAAAAATAATCTGTGTCCAACGAATGTTCTAAGAACTGAGAAGAACAAATGTTATTGTGCCAATGGGAGGAATGAATTTCAGAAGAAAAGGCAGTCAGCTAAAACTGCCAACCATACTCACATACTTAAGTGCACAGTACTGTTGGCCTGACCATCCCAGCTGAGTTTAGTCACCACACAACTAGAACAAAGCAATTTCAGCCATTTCTAAACTCATTTTTGCACTGGAAGGATTCCAGATAACTTTGGACAGTAATCTCACTGCAGTGAGATATGTCAAGAATTTTCTATATCCAAGTGAACTCTAATACATCTAGCATGTTTGTAGGACTTGTGTATAACAATTAAAAGCTTCCCAGTATTGTTCACTGTAACTACTTGTGTGGAAAAATACTGAACAGTTATTATTCCTGCACTTGGAAAAGGCACTCCAGATATCTGGGGAGACTTCTACCTTTTTTTTTCTGTACCACGCTCACTCACTTTTCCATGTAATTTTTTTCCTCTGTCCCAGGGTGAAACTAGTTTTCAGACCCAGTGTTACGTTTCTAGAAATAAGTAATCCAGGATGGCAACCAGACCAAAAAGAGTATGATACAGCAGACAAACTTCCTGCTCTACTAAGAACACGAAAGACATCTCTGTCATGCCTTTACCAAAACCTTGAACTAAGTACAACAGCGCGCTAAATAACTGCACATACCTATCAGAAGATGTAACACATAACCAAGAAGACCCTTAACCACTACTTACCTCATGTTCCTTTGCTAATGAAGAATTAAGTTTCCAGGTCAGGCATCTAGACTTTCTCCAGTCAACAGAGAAAGGGCAGAAAATTTGCTTCACCTATCTTTAGACAACTCTTTCAGAAAAATACTTTTCAGAGATGCTTACTGGAAACTGCCTGAAGGGAGGTGAAAGAACCACCTAAAGCAAATGCCTATCTTCCACACTGCCAAAGCGACCCACTGAAAGTCTATCTGCATTTGGGATTTTACATCTCAACCTTATGTCATTTCAATGAAGCTCTCTATATTTTGTATTTAATATGTTAAGAATACAAATTCAGTCAGTTAACTGTGTTCAATGCAAGCTTTTGGTTTTCGCTGGGTTGGGAGCTCTTGCCTGCAGTAGCTATCTCTTCTTACATTAGCATTCTGTGTTAAGAAGCTGCACCCTATGACATTAAGGGTCTAAAAGTTTTATGACTGTATTCTGTAGCACTAAAATCAAAGAATCCAAATCAATGCTACGTATCACAGAATGCATCATTGGGAGTTTCTCACCATTAAAAAAACATGTTTCATGATCTATGTTGTAAATACACACTCAATCAATTTTTAAAACACATATTGCTCTGAGAGTGTAGTGATGGGAATGGCAAGGATGTCACGGAGATATTCCTGTCCAAATGTCTCCCCTGAGTGGAAGATGGTTTATTGAACTGATATGTGAAACTATCAAGACAGTCGTTACAAATACAGATACACACAGTTTGTTAGTTCCAGCCAGACTCCTTTGTAGAACTGACAACTAAAGTTAAGGCCACTAATAACGCTAAAAACTGATTCTGTAAGGCCAGCACTTCTATAATCCATAACAGCGTGGATCCCATGATGAGATACAACTTATCTTCATATAATCTTATGCACAGAGGCTTATAAATACATTTTCATCTGATAGATAAGGTAATGGCCCAGCAGAATTCTAACTTTTTCCTGAAAATTTATTCAAACAATGATGAAGGGCTATTGTATTAGCCCTTGATGTCACATGGGTGATTAAAGGTGATTTTTTAGGAATCAGACAATAAAGTAGAAAAGAAAAATCAACCCATAAGCCAGTCTGAATGAAAGCCAAGCATACCATTTTGAATTCTCCTGTTCTGCTGTCATGCACAGGACTGTAAGAAATGAATGCATCTATTAAGTACAAGGTGGGGAGGGCTGCTGATCAGACTACTCGGCATCCAAAGGGCACGAAACAAAGAAGTGAAAAGGGTCTAAACTTTCTGCGTTCATCTGCAGCCCACTCGGTACCACTCAGTGCTGGGCTGATACAACTTCTTAAACTGCAACATTTTAAGGTAATTGGGGGTTCAGTTGTACTTTAAATGGAGAGGGCTCCCCTAGGAATTAGAAGAATCAATTACTGCATATTAGACACAGCAGATATAACTTTTGTGTGAGCCTTTAATTTGAAACCAATAGGTTTGGTCCTCAGTAGAAAAGCATGCACTTTGTAACTTTTTGACTTTAAACAGTATTTTCTCAGAAGTTCTTCAACTGAGATTCTCTGTATCATGTTCCCTTCCTACCCACTCCTTTCAATTCATTGCTTTTGCACATCAGAGACTGAGTTACACTTTGGAGTCTTTCACTTTTAAAGCAGTGACTGAACTGTATACATTGCTACTGCAGATTTCTTCAGAATGTTTAAAAATATTGCTAAACAATAAACCTCTACATTGATTTATTATACCTGTCTTTTACCCCAGAGACTTAAGGTCAAATCTAGATTAGACAAACTGTTGTAAACTCATAGTTTCATCAGTCCGTGGCAGTGCTTCATGTACATAGTAAAAGACCAGTTTACATGAGTTGGACCAGCAATCTGCTCAGGAGAGAAGCCAAAGCCTGGGACGGCAGCGTTGCAGTGAACTGTGTCTGATGCAAACACAGAGAACTGGAAAGGTTTTACTAGGTTCTGGTGTATGACACCAGCCTGTCACATTTGTGGGCACTCAAATTATTCAAGCTATTTACACATAAGCTAAGATTTTCAGAGAGTACGAAGGATACAACTTGCCAAAGCAGGTCAGGAATCTAATCCCAGTTTACAGGGACAGAGAGTCATTACTGCTAGATGGCCAACTGCAGGCAAGATGAACTGCTGTGTGTAGTTGCAGAAAGCAGGGAATGTTCATATCACAAAATCGTCCTGCCTCTCAAAGTACCCTTTGTGAGAGCCTTAAAAACAAATGAATGGGCAAAGAGACCAAGACATTAGAAACAATGTTTTCTGCTTAAAATATAGTTTCTAAATATTTAAATGCATCATTCTGCTGTGAGTACGTTACCTTTAGACACGGACAGGGTACACTGCAAAACTTCACTCCTCACTATATTCCCAGCATACACATCTTTTATCTACTACTACTAGCATTTTATAATACCATGATACCTGCAACACCAGCAATCATGCAGAACTTCATAATCACATTTAGGAAAAACAGCACAAGAGACTTAGACAAATGTTACCAGAAAATCTCTGCTTCTTCAACTAATGAAAACACCCTACAGTAGTGTTCCAAAGGAATTCTGCTTTCTAGACATTTCATGGGAATTCCAGATACTTCAGTAGAAAAAAAAATTCGAGATGCCTAATCTACTCATGGAACTGTTTCATTTTCAGATGTAATACAGGCTATTTGATCAAGGAGGTGCTCTGGAACATGTTTTTCCCTATATTTGTGCCACGTCCACTGATTACAAACAGTAGTTAGTGATGATCAAGAAATGTAAACAGGAATAAAACACTGGCAAAACTTAGCTGGCAGCTCTCAAATTTCCTAGAACTAAATGAAACGTCTTCCTCATTCTGAAGAGAGAAACTGGCTCCTGATGCAGCATCCCATGTAGCAATCCTGTCTGTGAACAAAAGTGCAACACAACATCTGACCTCCTGGCTTTGGTGGGGGATGTGCATGTCTAAAACAGATTAAAGATCTGCTGTTCAGACCAGTCTTGGATTTACAGGGATTTGGTGGCAGTGAGGAGAGGGGAAGAAGGTGGTAACGGCTGGCTGAGAAAGTTGTAATACTGTTCGATTCACAGTGCAGGTGAAGGGAAACCTGCAGCACACAGCAAGCATGGCTTTTCCACCTTTCCTGAAATGAAAGTTTGCATCGGGTTCTATTAACGCTAGCTGGATGCCACTGCAAAAGCACCTGAGCTCACAGTTCACCATGTTAAGTAAGAAGAATAAAAACATATTGTGGACTATTTTCCTTAGGTTTTCTTCAGTTAATTTCATTCCTCTCATGCTATAAGATCATTCACAGCAGCTCAGAAACGCTTAATGAAAAGAGAAATAGTGTATCTGACTCCAGTCATGCTGTTCTAAGCGAATTAATCGGAGTCATCATTACCTTAAACACTTCCATTCAGAGTGGGTATTATGATGAGCTGAAGAAAAGTAAATGCTGTTTCAAATAGGTACCTCTATATATTAAATCAAATAAATGAATGATAAAGTGCTGGCACTTTTTGGCTGTAATCCTGTTATTGCTTAGAGCCATTTCTAATGCAAATGAAGAATGATGTAGCAGAGCTATTTAGCAATTTTCTTTGATGGGCAGTGCTGACTGCTGGAAAGTGGCAGGAACGCAACTGTTCAGATGTGTAGTACTCCAACATGTCTTGTAAGATTTCTTCCCAAATCTAACGATTGCCCCTCCCTCCTGCAAAGTGTGATCTTTAAACAAGGCTCAGCTGAGCAATACAAGCCTACATTTGCACAGAGACCGAGACACATGAGCTGGGTCTCACCATACAGAATTTTAGGAAATGTGCAATTTCTAGTGAATTCACTTAGGAAGTTCCAGTTTCACCGGTTTATAAAAATGCACTTGATATGGATTTGAACATCACTTGGTCACCCAGGACTCCCTCCCAGGTAAGCATGAAGTTACACAGGCAAGAACACACTCTTGTGCTTACTAAATGTCAGGGTCGTGCATCAGGGGCTATTTGGGAACCCTGACTGAAGGGTATCTTCATAGCTCTGCCATAGACTTGCAGGACGATACCTGTGCACAACTTGACAAACGACTCCATGCATGAGTTTCACAATCAGGAAAATAGGGAAATTAAAGCTGATTTAGCATCCTGCAGTGCTCCAAGGTCTGTGGATGATATGCATTATGAAATGCTAGATATTGTTAATGAGATCTAATTGGAGGAAGAACACTGACTTCAATCTTGGGAAGGAAGGCGGTCTTGGGAACTGTCCCTATTTAGTAAAACATTGCATAGGGCCAGTAGGAGGTTGTCATCAAGTAAGAGCATACAAATGAAATATGGTAGATTAGACGTCTACTGTAAATTCAAGCACAGAAAACTTCTTCAGAGACTGCAAACTATATGGAAAATGTGAAATGGTGCACAAACGTCAGCTTTACAATGGAATAGCATGGGCTCTCTTCAGGATATATATGGGAAAAGAATAAGCCACAGCTAACCTCGATTTCTTGGGCTTCTTTGATGCTTGTCTCATGAATGTGGGATGTGGCACTGACTGTAAGCCTCAAGCTACCGAGATGCAACATTGCTGGCTGCAGCCCAGATTCCAGACCTTCACACCCAATAACACAACATCAGAAGAGGCAAAGTGTTTCAAAGAGGTAGCAAGGAAGAAAGACCAGACCCCCATGTCTGCACTAGCCACCCCCAAAACATAGAACAGCCATCCTGCTAACAATATCACACAGAATCACAGAATGGTAGAGGTTGGAAGGGACCTTCAGAGATCATATAGTCCAAGCCCCTGCCAAAGCAGGTTCACCTACAGCAGGTTGCACAGGATCGTGTCCAGGAGGGTTTTGAACATCTCCAGAGAAGGAGACTCCACAACCTCTCTGGGCAGCCTGTTCCAGTGCTCTGCCACCCTCAAAGTAAAGACATTCCTCCTCGTGTTGAGACAGAATTTCCTGTGTTCCAGTTTGTGTCTGTTTCCCCTTGTCCTGTTGCTGGGCACCACTGAAAAGAGTCTGGCCCCATCCTCTTGACATCCAACCTTTAGATATTTATAAGCACTGATGAGCTCCTCTCTCAGTCTTCTTTCCTCCAGGCTACACAGACCCAGGTCTCTCAGCCTTTCCTTATAAGAGAGACAGTCCAGTCCCTTGATCATCTTTGTAGCCCTCCACTGGACTCTCTCCAGTAGTTCCTTGTCTTTCTTGAACTGGGAAGCCCAGAACTGGACACAGTACACCGGATGTGGCCTCATCAGGGTAGAGCAGAGGGGGATGATAACCTCCCTCGACCTGCTGGCCACACTCTTTTTAATGCACCCCAGGATACCATTGGCCTTCTTGGCCACAAGGGCACATTGCTGGCTCATGGTCAGCTTCTTGTCCACCAGGACTCCCGGGTCTCTCTCTGCAGAGCTGCTTTCCAGCAGGTCAACCCCTAACCTGTACTGTTGCATGGTAGTTGTTCCTCCCTAGGTGCAGGACCCTACACTTGCCCTTGTTGAACTTCATTAGGTTCCCCTCTGCCCAACTCTCTAGCCTGTCCAGGTATCGCTGAACAGCAGCACAGCCTTCCAGTGTGTTAGCCACCCCTCCCAGTTTTGTATCATCACACCCCCCTGAGCTCTGCCATTCAGCCAGTTCTCAATCCACTTCACTGTCCACTCATCTAACCCACACTTAATAAGCTTACCTATAAGGATGTTATGAGAGACATTGTCAAAAGCCTTGCTGAAGTTGAGGTAGACAACATCCACTGTTCTCCCCTCATCTACCCAGCCAGTCATGCTATCATAGAAGGCTATCAGATTGGTCAAGCATGATTTTGCCTTGGTGAATCCAAGTTGACCACTCCCAATAACCTTCTTTTCCTCTACATGCTTAGAGATGACATCCAGAATGAGCTGTTCCATCACCTTTCCAGGGATGGAGGTGTGGCTGACTGGCCTGTAGTCTTCTGGGTCCTCCTTCTTGCCCTTTTTTAAGACTGGCATGACACTGGCTTTCCTTCAGTCCTCAGACACCTCTCCTGTTCTCCATGACCTTTCAAAGACAATGGAGAGCGGCTTCACAATAACATCTGCCAGCTCCCTCAGCACTCGTGGGTGCATCCCATCAGGGCCAATGGATGGCCTGTGGGTGTTGAGTCTGCCTAAATAATCTCTAACCCGGTCCTCCTCAACCTTCCTTCTAGAGCCTTAACCCATGGGATTCCTCTGAGTAGGTCTTTGAAGAAGCCAAAGTCAGGTCTCTTGAAGTTCAAAGCAGCAATTCTACTTTTCCTTCTTCTTCCATGCAGGATCCTGAACTCCACGATGTCATGGTCACTGCAGCCAAGACTACCCCCAACCTTCAAAATCACAGTATCACAAAGCAGACGTAGTCCTTCGTAGAGAGAGTGGCTGGGGGCACTCAGAGAGAGACCCAAATTTACCTTCCCCAGCCCTGGTACACACTTAGGGGCAGAAAAGCTATTTACACTGCTTCATTCTAGGGAAAAGTGAGACATGGTATTCTGAAGTGAATGAAAACATCAATAAAACCACTTTCACTGGGATAGCAGAAGGTCTGGAAAAGTGGGCAGACATTACTGAAGAAAACGTCCAGGGAAAAAACCCTCAGAAATTTGTTTTCAAGTCAAACTGACTAGGTTTGAAGGATGCTAACCAGCATTTTTGCAATAATATTTCACTACATTTTTGCTTAGACTTTTCCACCTGAGGAATGACTTCGGAAATGAAGAAGCAGGGCTTGCTGAGATCCATATGTTGTGGTGAGAAGAGATGTAACTCTGAGCTTTTTCCACAAGACTGGGCAGGGCAATCTGTCCTCAAAGGGCATATTTACAGGAAATCATCAAAGACAAATTTGTGGTTTCCATTTTCCTGATTGGGGCGGATGGTACTGTATGATTGCTATTCCAGGTCCTCAGGTTTCCTGCTGTTTTCAATACTTTGCACTTTAAACTGTCTTACAACTGACTTCAGTCTTTTTATTTATTTATTTATTTATTTATTTATTAAAAAACACTTCCAACCATTTAACTAGTTAATGCTTTCAAAGCCCTTTGAAGTTGTAAAGCACTGCAAATGTAGAAGCTGTTCTTAATAATCACTTGGACAAATGGATCCAGAAAATTGCATATTGATGGAAGGAGTTTATGTTCTTTGCAGTCAAATATTTCCTCACTCGTTGCATGCAAAATTGCTTGGCCAAACAGATTTTCCTAAGGCGCTCTCAATAACGAATGTAACTTTCTTTTGGTTTTGGCTCTTCTTCGAACTCATCAGGAAAGGGTAAAGCACAATGACATAGGTCTGTTGTCTCCTGTAACTCTCTGGGACTGTTTTCTCTAATGTGATTGTTTGAAAATCAGCAGTTTTCTGCCAGGAAATAAAACAAGCCACTTTCATTCCAAGTAACACTGAAAAAATCTGAATGCCACAGAGCCTGCTCACTCATGCAACATTAATTTTTAAAAGAATCAATTTGGTAATCTTTCAATTATGGTTTATTGTAATGATAATAATCACTGAGAAATCAGGGGTTTTTTCCACTGCTAGTGCTGGTGGCTGTCATCAAACCATTTTCAGCAATGCTGAAAACACCTGGACTAATAAACCAGGCATTATTTATTTATACTTCAGTTTTACTTATTTAGAAACATATTAAACATCAATTCCCTTAGCAGTCAGTGATGTTACAAAAACTAAAAGCAAATAAATTATATCCGTAGCACATAAAGACCTAGAAGTCACTGCCAGTCTGGCTATTGTGTACTGTCGTAATTGAAAAGTACTTACAAAAGCCAAACCAAACCACATGGACCTTGCTCATTGCTAACACTACAGAACAGTGACGTGAGTCTCTGTGAGCACCTCTTGTGCTGGAAGCTCACAGAAAGGCTGTCCTCGCTCCAGTTGGGCAGCCGCATACCACGTCCCTTTGCTTTTCACACTGAAATCATTGTGCTGGGTATTTGGTTCGCTTGAGCACGGACATGAAGCATTTGTGATTGATAGCTCATATATGTATGAATTGCTGTGTAACAGCTCCGAACCTTTATCAATGCTTGCACATACAGAGCTACATACTCATGTAACAGGGACCATGCATTGTTCATACAGCAGGTCATGCCAGAGCTTGGCATTTAACAACATGAGCACAATGGGTTTATATTATGTTCACATTTTACAATAAAAAGTGGACAGAAAAATCATCAAAATCTGAGCTCCCTGCTGTTTTAATTCCTGCAACCAACAATCATCAATAAATAATCATGCACAGCTTCTACATCCCACTGTGATATTTTGGGTTTGTTTTAAGTACTGTATATACTGAGTTAGGATCTGCAATTCCAGATGAGACTTACAGGTGTTCTGCTCCAGGATTCAAGTGAAAGAGCAAGCGCAAGGGCAAGGGCACAGAGGGGAGAGCTGTTCTTCATCAGACACCTTGCAGGTCTGTGAGCTGTTTTAAAAGAAATCATGCCAAAAACAGGCGGTGTGTTCGAGGCAATACGTTTCACAATAAAAGGACAAAAGGCTGAAAGAAGGCGGCTATATAGATGACATAGTTACAAACAACGAGGCAGGAAATCAAAGAAAAAATGTGGAAAACATCGGTAAAGTAATGACAGCGAAGGAAAAAAATATTTGAAGGAAAGCAAACATGCCAAATGGAAACAAGTATCCTATTAAAGAGAAACATGAACATGGAAGAGTTAGCGACCAAAGTACAGTGACAACATTGCAGCCTGTGATTTGAGTTAGCGAATCCAAATGGAAGAGTCTGAGACGGGCGTCAGGAGAAGGCACGGAAGCTGAAGTGCTTCAGGAATTGCTTGGGGCCAGGCCTCAGGCCTCACAGACAACGGAGGATGTACTGAGCTCTCCTGGCACCCAAACAAAGACTCAGACAGTAACCAGGCTCTGAACACCACCAGACAACTGTGGCTCACAAACTGAACACACCATTTAGCCTACTGCAACAGAAAATTAAACCCTATCTTGGCAAAGACACAAGAACTGTCACCTCCAAGGAGACAATCCTGTAGGTGGATGCACCAAACAGCTCAGCTGGCCTCCGCCTCACTCTCTTCTGTAGCACTCCCACCCTGGCAGCCTGGAGATGCCTTAGCCTTCCCATCAGCTATGGGCAAGAGCAGCAGTGAACGTGGTAGAAAGATTGGGAGCCCACGATCCCCTCCCATCCATGGGAAAGGCTCCTCTACCTCCTTGGCGGGGAGGCCAGGCTGCCATGGACTTCTGGCAACGGTGAGGCTGCCAGCTGTGTCTGTGGCTCTCCTCGCCTCCTTCTATCACCATCTTTACCTCCCCAACAGGTCTAGAGCGCTCCCTGGGTACACGGGGGACAGGACATTGGGCAGTGGAGGAATGGCAGAAGGCCAAGTCATTCGTTCGTTCACTGAATAAAGAAATCAAGCCATTTGTTTCTGAAATGTAGGTAATTAACATAAACTAATTAAATACCACACTGTTAGACCAAAGACATTTTCTATTGATGTCATTTTGTATAACACTTAGCAAAATTGATACAATTATATTTTTAATGCCTAGTTCATAGCTGCTTAATTCGTATCTCATAATTCTGTTTTGGAATGAAATGAATTAGATTATACAATTCCCACGTCCATGAGTTTGGCATTTAAAGGTAACATTCAAACATGCCATTACGTTTAGATAATATACAAAGTATTGAAAACTGAAGGACAATCTTACTGCATCTTTAAAAATCAGTGCAGTCTGATCTGGATATACAAAGACCAAAATGTCTTAATTCTAATTAACGTTCTTGCCATTGAGATAATTTGGGAGCTCTATCTATGGATTCCTGAACTAAACATTTTTACATTTGAGCTCATTACCCCAACATACAAAATGAGAAGCTTCTCTATCCATGTCAAAGCACCCTGTCTCTATTTGTTCTTGCATGTTGCACCTCTGGATACAATAGAAAAGGAACTTGTTCATGTGGCTGACAATACTACTCAGTTGTAGACAATACTAAAAATTGCCAAAGATGATAATGCATACATTTACCATTTCCCATTCCCCTAAGAAGAGATGGCATTCTACTGACTGACGTGGGGTCAAGCTACCTTCATTCTTCTAACACATCAAACCTGAAGGACCTAAAACTATTTTTAAAGTTTTGTTCAATGCAGCCACGTTGTAAGATTTGACTACCTCCAATAACATAATTTCAAAACTGTTCTTTGTGAAGACTATATGTACCATTTGATAAAAAGGAACTTGTAACCACTGGTTTTAAAATAGTCATATTTTGAAGTACATAGAGAGTGGACACAAACTTTACTGAAGCATGCAAATCTATAATGCTGTGCACTTTACAGGAAGTGCAATAGTATTGTAAAATGTAATTAGATATAATCGCCCCTGTTTTCATTAGCTATTAACATTATATAAAGACAAACTAAAGCATATCAAGTCTTTTTATTATCACATAATTGTTATTTTAATGGTTACATTACAAGCAATATACTACTATACATACTTCCACCTCTCATATTAGTGGGCAATTATTTTGAAACTTTCGGTTATAATCTACCCACAGAGACCAATGTATTAATGCCACCATTTTAGTATAATGATGACCATGGTTTTGAAATCAATATGATAGCCTCAGGGAAAAATGTAAAGTAATAGCAGAGAAAATATTTATATTATATGCCAGTCTCAGTCCTGGTACACAGACAGAAGAAGTTGAAGGGAAACATGTGGAGCTGCTCTTGCTACCACTATCCTGAAACTGGTCAAATACATATGAAACCAGTGGTTATTATTTCAGAAACAGAGGAAAACTTTTAATTGATCCAGAATTAAAAGCTTGGAAGTGAAACTGGAATAAGCCTTCCCTGAATATATCGTCTTCAAGTACCATCCTAAACCATATCCAGAAATATTGCCTGAAATACTCTATTTCCCACTGATACACAATGAACTGTCCTTAGTTACTCATCCCTTCATTGCCTTTCTCCAAATCAAGCAAAGCAGTGTAGCTTGGCAGGAAGCCACTGGTGCTTAGATAGGTTTAAGCAGTACATAAAGCTTGAGGATATCCTGAGGATATCCTGTATAAAGTTAAATGAAGTTTCATATCCGCAAGGCACTCCATGAGCAAGACCCAACATACCTCTAGGACTGAGAAGGCTCTAGGATGCCACTGCAGCTGAGAGTCCCTGGCAGGATCTGCACGGTGGAACTGAAATCCAACTCTGTTGAATACTGTGCTTTCTTGGAAGAGGAGGTAAAGGCAATTTAATGGCATGAAATAAGCCCGGAGGTGTTAAGGACCACTGCTTTCTTCTGCTCCAAATATGAAACATATTTCAACAGCCTCGTCACTAATATGAAATCAGAGCAGCACAGAGAGAGAGAGAGCAAAAAAATACCCCACTAAGCTCCAGCAAAGACACAGTTCTCCCTTGATAAAAGGAAAAGCTACACATGACAAACGCTAGTCAGATATCTTAACGGATGGGAGGAAGGTGTGGAGACAATGCTAAGATGGATGGACACAGGATGGGAAAACAAATAATGCTTGAACAAATTGAAACTAAAATTCTTCTTTTAGAGGAATAATGCTTTGCAAATACTCTTCAGATTATTTTCTTTCCCTAATATTTTGATTGACTGTGAAATGTCAAGAGACTACTGCTAATTTTGCATGGAAGGAAGTGCCAGAACATTACCGTGTTTGGCTGAAAACAGGGTATAGAGCAGCAGAAATTGATTCTGTTTTGCAGTTCCAGACCATTCCAACCCAAAATTAGCACTGTAAGAGACTGAAATGCCTTCATGGTAAGAGTACAACATCCAAAAAGCCCTGTGGATATGAATTTCTGCACAGCAATAGCTCTTGCTTTGCCCCAGTGTCCTTTTCTCAGGGAAGTCAAGTTGTAAAAAGGGGATAAATATTCCTTGCCTCACAAAGACATTTTGAGGCTTAAGTGATATCCGCAATATTTTCGGAAATGCTCTCATGGAAAATGTTTGGGACGCGCTTCAGACAGGAGCACTAGCATCTCTAATGAACGCACTTCAAGGAAAAGTCTAAAACAACATATGGAGTGCAAACTGAACACAGAGCACATATTTCTGACATTTATCTTTGTTTTTATTGTTAAGATAAAAGCATGCTGTTTGTTTCTTAGGATTTCATCTGCTATTGCTTTCTCTCTCTTTTTCTACACTAGTGACATCATCTGCGGCAGTTTTTAAAGTTTTGCAGCAAATCCTGCGCTTTGGAAGTTTTAATGAGTCATGTAGAGAATGCTATTAGACAGGGAGTTCATGCCTCCTTTCTGTAACCAGTATGACTACAGAAGAGAGGATATGCTTGCTGGGATGACTGACTTTAAAAAATAAAAACAAAGAAAAAGAAATCTCCAAAGACCAGGATGGGCTAGTAAGAGCAAACTTGCAAAGAACAAATATGGGCATTTAGAAATCTTTTATACTATTGCAGCTGCACGTTTACTGAATACTAATGTAGCGGACAGGGTTGCTCAGGTTCTGAGATGAGTGGTGTCTCTGGTATGCAGTCCCAACTGTACCGAATGCCACAACAAACAAGAATTGGTTACAAAATCTTGAAAACAGAATGGCTGAATCTTTGAACATCTGCATCAAAAAGTATTCCCCTTCATACCTAAACTAAGCTACATGCTGATCAATACCCAGACCTCAGACAGACTATTTGAGGACACTCCTCAAGTTATTATTATTATTCATGATAAATCCCCACAGTTGCAGTTGTTTTTCCAAACTGTTATAGTTTCCAAAACCTGCTGAGTTGTGAATGCCTGAGAAAAATTTTACATGCTGCTCTTGTGAATGCTACTCTTTAAATGCATAGCTGCCTCACTGTTAAAAGCTCAGAGAATTTGAGTATCACAGGAACTGTATAGGATGTAGTCAGCGATTGTTTTCTAAACGCCAGTTGTAGCATATCCCAATAGCACATCAAGTTCTCTGAGAAGTGTGGCTCTGAATCCTGAGTTACCTTAAAGACGTGTGCTATAAATCCATGTGCGCACATATATATCTG
Organism: Vanellus vanellus; assembly: GCF_965231255.1. NCBI lineage: Eukaryota > Metazoa > Chordata > Aves > Charadriiformes > Charadriidae > Vanellus > Vanellus vanellus. The sequence goes on from NC_138910.1 coordinate 69,164,984, forward strand.
TACAGTTTCACTGTTCTGAAATTGCAGCTTGAATTCTTTATATGGGATACATGATAACAGGCATATAAATAAAACAGAGTAGAACATCTGTTTTGGTTTTATATGGATAAAAATACACCTTGAAGATGTGCAGAAGCAAGTGCCTAGTTAACACTAAGTTCTAAATTAATTTAATGAGACACAAAATTTCACCATTTCCCCCCAGTTTTCCTCCCACGTATGTGCATGAGGTCTCACATAGGACTGATTTCTTACCAATTGAATTTTCAGCGCGGTATTTTTTCATTAATCTTTCTACATTTTAAGGTAAGATACTCCAAGATCAGTTCAGCCTAAACTGTTTCTACTTTTAAACAGTTTTTCTTCTGATGTGTTGCCTACTTGTTCAAAGCTTTGAGAAGACAATCTTCTCTAGACATCATTCAGTCAGATATTTGAAATTAGTTCTTATATACCTTTTCTCATAAAAGTCTTTTCTAGTAAGTTTTACTAGCTAGTGGGTGGACAGATGTATAGAAACTCTCCTCTATCTGAAGCAACAAATCACTGTAGGGTTTTATTCCCTATCTCCTAAAGTTGCTATCCTCACTCGGGCAGCAACTCTATAACACAAAATCTCCCAGTGCATCTCATGCAGTTTGATTACAGTATGTTGTCTTTTGCTAAACACTGTAAATACGGCTCAGTGCACTTCAGGCACCTTCCATTAAAAAAACCACAGTTATCAGTAACCAACAGGTATCATACTAAAGTAATAGTAACATTGCATTTATTTTCTAATCTATTTATTAAATCTTAGAAAAGTATTACTGTATGACAACTGGTGATAAGTATAGACTTCAATGGTAATCGCTCTGTTTTTAAAGACAACTATTTCAGTTGTAGCAAGGTTGAGTTAAAAAAAAACTCTTTATTTTTTAAAAATTAATTCTGTTCCTTTAAAATTGTAAGCTCCTTTAGGAAAATCGGGCTGTATTTTAAACACTGTGATCTGAAAAATGAAAAACATTGTGCTATGGAAGATGATCCAGTGAAGTTTCTACGAACACCAAAATCTATGCCTCTGCTAATTTTTCCTCCAAGTCTTCTTCCTTTGCAACCATAAAACACTTTCCCTACCAGCAGCAAAATTGGAACCACTGCGATCCACAGTGCTACCAGGATTGCTACCATATGAATCACTGACTTGCCTAATCCTTTCAAAAGGCGTATGTTCAGGGAATGTGAGAAAAATCAAGGCAGAATCTCATCTACACGCACAATCCCAGTGTTGCTCACAGCGATGTCAGCAATCCTCCCTTGACCATAAAACTGCAGAACATTTAAAGGACAGGTGTGCATGTAATTAGGATAATACTAAACACTGGATAAAGATTTAACATCCAGCTTGTCAGGAGCAGAAAACCGATTTAGTGGCACTTAAAGAAGATGTGATAAATTAAAAGCAATAGATGTTGGATTAATTCAAAGAACATCTGAAAATTCACAAAGATAAAGTAGATCCTGATTATATATTTCTTGACTTAAATCATTAGGTAGAAAGAAATAACTCCATGGCTAAAGTCAGCAACCAACACAGAATCGATAGGTCTCTGAGCCCACACCAATCTATATGCAGCCACAGTTTTATCACAAAATATTAGCTAATATTGATATTTTTAATAAAGTTTCACTTTACTATGTAATTAGCTTAATGCAGTAGGAGCTGTGTTTCTTAACAAAAGTGCCCGTGCTTTGCACAGCAGTTACTGGCACGTTAATAAAAAATGGACTTCTTCTATTGAGTTCCATCTGCCTAATAGAGAAAAATGTTCATTTTAATTAGGAAAATCTTCATAAAGAAATATAAATGTAGTTACTAATGGGTTGCAGGGAATAAATCTAGGACACTCAGGAACAACTGGTGTTTTACCAGGAAATGGAAGAGTGAATATAAAACCCAAAACAGTTGTTAGCTGTCCGGTGATTGACCACAAATAGCAACAGATGTTGAGGGTTTAAGTGTTTTATAATGAAAAATCTATTTATTTCATTAAGGTTTCATGCTTTAGACCCTTGTTTTTTCAGGTAATAAAGCAGTCCTAGCTGACAAAGAAACTATTTAAACACTCTATGAATTAAGATGGACAAAGCTATTAGCACTTTTTGAAGGAATTACGTCATAAAAAGAAAGAACGGAAGTGCCAAGCAATGGTTCAAGAAAGATCCACCATCAAGCACTTGAAAAATAGTCACTATAACAAACTCACGTTTTGGGGCATGCTGTGATGCTCACAGGCAGTTTAGAATTTTTTGCTGACTTTATTGGTGCAGCAGCAGACACAGCATCATCATGACAAAGATTATATCAAAATGTGAACTACAATTCATTTTTGCCCTTGAAAATGTTTCAACAGGCATTATACATTTCCTCTGTCAGTCTGAATCAGTTTTTCCACCGTTTCCTTCCAAGAGTTCTGTAATTTAAAGACTGATGTTCCCTAACTCTTCTCATTTTTGTTTCAAAATGAAATGAACTTTCGCTCAGCTTATTTTTTTTTCTTAGAAAAAGCATGTTAATACAAAGCCCTGATGGGAAGTACTTCCCAAGTCCCAAAATCTAACTCTCAGTGTCAATGTTCACAACTTCCCAATGAAAAACTGCTTTCTGCAAACATTACCTAACACTAGCTAAGATTTCATATTTTCTCTGAATGGCCTTGATAGGGAAACTAATAGGTATATGTAAGCAAGTGGAAAAGTGGAAGTGGCATTACTATACTATTTCATTCAAGCCAACAACCAGAAATATGGCATGAAACTCTGACATTCTGGCCACTGACAGCTTTACTACCTCAATTCACAGAGAACATCACCAAACAATAGAAGCTGCAGATACTTGAGCTTCAGAGAATGTAATTTCATTTATTCATTTCAATGACGTTTTTACTAGACTACAGCTCCATGTAGATTAGTCAGACACATCAAAAGCCACATATTAGCTGAGGTGAAGCTGTGATGACTGCAGTTGTCTAACAGTGTCAATCCGAACTTTAGATGAATATAATTTACTAGTTCTAAATGACAGAGATATAATATAGATCTCGTATATCGCCAAAGTAATAAATAATTAGTGAACAGAACTGAGTAAAATAGCAGGTTGAGCACACTCCCGAATTTTGAATCTTGATGCAGAAGTCAGTGATCAGAATGATCCATCTTTCTGCCTCGAATGATAAAACAGCTTTCTCACAACCGAACACATAGCACCATCTGGCACGAACAGAGGAAACTAAGAACTTCTGGAAGAGAAGCACAAAACCAATCTAGTTTCTTCAGAATTATCCAAGATATTAAGAAAAACCCTTCAGAAAGAGCTATGTGACTGCAAACGTGGCTCAGTGAACCTGCCTCCTGTAGACATGCTTGTATAGCTAATAATCTCAATAAAATGTTGTTGAATTGAACGGAATTGTTTGGGTATAGGATGGGTGTTGTCAGAGTTAAGACAGTGTGTGTGGAAAGTCAATTTTCTATCAAACTGGCTGGATTTCTGAACATCATCTCATGTCTCTTAACGGGAATTTTAGGAGTTCAGAATACATCTCCTCAGCAAAGCTCAGCGGGCTCTTTTCAGCAGTTATTTATAAGAAGAGTGACTACAAACACCCAGTTAAGCGGTGCTTTGAGCGGTATCAGCACACGCGTTACTGGCTGTTTGCTGGGGCTCAACGTCCTCCACACACAGCGGGAGAGCTGCGGTCTGATCACACCATCAGCCCCGAGAGGGAGTGTGGAGTGGTGCCATCAGAGGCACTACTTGGCCATACTGTGCTAAGTGGTTAGCCTGAGATATACGTAGTATAAACTCAAACGGGGTCTGCAGTCTGGATGACATTAGACTTTTTCACTGATATTAGCACAGATTTTTTTTATCATTGCTTTTTGAAAGTGACTTTTAACGCAGACTGTTTTCTAAATGATCCTTAAAAGACACTCCTTTTCTTCCTCATCACCTTCACCTAAGGCAATAACATCCAGTAGCAGTGATCTATTTGCTGCTAGTTTTCATTAATTTTACCCTCCCTAAGGGTGGTGCAGCTTTGGTGCCAGCTAATTAAAACCCATTTAGGGCCGTTCAGTGCACTTTATCAGACCAGAATTAGCTCTGCTGCTTTAATGAAGACTCCAGTTTTCTCTGTTATTACCAATTAAATGTTGTTATATCACATCGCATTATATTTCTAATGCATGGCAATGATATAGAAGGCTTTAGAACCACTTACCTGGATTGAGGCACATACAAAGATGCCACATTTAGTAATTACCTAGTGTTTCTTTAAATCCTTTTACTTCACCCAGTACATATAATATACCAAAACATTAGTGAAGTACTGGAAGAAGCTGCCAGCTTTATGCTCCCTCTAGGGAAGTACCTAGTAAAATGCATTAATGAAAAATTGTGAATGTCTGGTAATGAATATTATTTATGTACGACAATTATTCAAAGTGGATGAGCATTCACCGCCTTGAACTCAAATGCTTCACTAATGAAGACTCTCAGAAAGAACATATGTCCCCCAGATTCATAACACTGCATGCAAGGTTAATTCTCCAACAGGGATAGCCCATATCAGAGGGTATTTTGTACTGCTGTAGAATTGAAGAATGCTTCGTTGCAAAATAAACAAAATTGTTAGTTGGAAGCTATTTAGAGGCAATTCTTATTTCTTCCACGAACAAATAATAAACCATTTGCCAATACCAAAGCTGTGGGTTTTGAACCTGCACTCAGTGAAGTCAGAGATGAAGCTCCTATGTCAGTGGTGTAGGACCAGAGCTTTTCTGAAGTAAAGAAGTGACTGCAGCACATACGTGTTAGCTGCTTCTCATAACATCCTTTAAAACTTGAACACCAGTGGGATGAAACTGCTGAAAAGTCCCACTAATTACCTAAAAAGATGGTACATCAAAGAGTAGAAATAGAAAGCTCATTAAAGGCTTGACAGACTAGAAATCTGTTGCAATCTTACGATGCATTAGTAGCATACACTGTACATACGGACAGTATTTTAGGATTAAGCTAAAATAGATGTGGTTACAATCCACTCAGTACATTTTAAAATATGAGTTGAACTTGGTTTCCTTCCAGAATTTTTGCTGGGAACATGCTGAAACAGACCTCTGTTCAATCTAATATTGCAAGCAAGAGTTGATGTTTCTCTGAGGAACTGAAGGAATATTTGGCTGAGGAATTTTAGTCTGTCTCAGCATCATAATAGTCTGGCACAATGCACGAAACTATTTTCATCACCCACAAATCTCTTGTGCTCTCCCTTTACTGCTTCCACAAATGCCACATACCTCTAACAGCCCCATGACCCTCCCTAGAAACAGCAGAGGGTTCCTGTGAATTGAAGATGTTACAGAAAATGAAACAGTTTCTGAACTGAGGTCCCCTGATTAGTAGGGAACCGCAGGATGTTTTCCAGTGATACAGAAGGTGTTGGCTGGTGACGCGTCGATTGTTTCCCTTGTTTCTGGCTGACAAGTGCACTAAATGATGTTAAAAACATCACTTAGTATTTGATGTGGAAAAGTAGGACTAAAATGAAAGCTGCAGGAGATACAAGGATGTTATGCAATGGCCACTGTGAGAATTGGTGGGTTGTTTTCCCCAGGGAAGCACGTGCAAAGGCACCGTGATGTGGGTCAGGAGGCAGGCTATTTACAATTTATCACTGTTTGCAATGCGAAACTTTTAGTTGTTGTAACGGATTATGGTGAAAGAAATTGGGCCACTTTGACATTAGGCTGCTTAAGAACTTTGTTTATAAGCACTGAGAGAACAGAAGTTCAATCTGCCTTTGACATGGAAAGAAGCATTTGTATTGTGTTAACTGAGTAATAATAAAACCTTGAGATGTTGTAATCTGTTGAAGAGGAATGGATTAGGCTGGAGATGATGATACTTTGACATTGGATGATGAGATTCTTTGATAGGATATACTAAGGTCAGGTCTCACAATAAGGATTTTGATAAAGTATTGTAAAGTCACTGTGACCCGACTGACTGTTAACACTGAAGAGTTATAAATTTAAACAATTTTATGTTTAGCACTGCAATAATGTACCCATGATCATATTAGCTCGATTAATATGTAAACCGCATGACTTGGATTATTAGAGGGCATTTTTGAAGAACGTATCTTGTGTATTTTCTCTATTAGCCTCTGTTCATCAGCTTATTCAGTCAAACCAAAGAAGCCATGAGAACCGTGACACCTTTATGACACACTGGAGCTCCCTCCAGCTCCAGAATTGCAGCAGCAACACGCACATGGTGAACAAGCTGAGGGCCAAGTTCTTCCCTATGTTTCAATAGTTTTTAAAAAAGGAAAAATCAATTCTAACCAAGTTTTGTCAGCTTAATAATTAAGTGAATCAAGGAGGTTTGAGAGAACAAGCTCTTCGACTTCAAAAGATAAGTCAAAAGTTCGGAGTAATTGAAACTATTTGTGGTCAGAGTAGCTACAGTCCTTCACAACTGCAATTCATGATGTGCAAAATCAAAAATTAATACTAAGGCACAGCAGTGATCTGGAACCTCCTTCCTAGTTAGCTCCAGTGAGCATGTGTGACTGGTGCTCTTCCATGCCAAACACAGATGATGAGAATTTTTGCAGCTCAGTTAAAAAATCCTACAATTTGTTGTCTTAATTCCACAAATCGAATTTCTGCTCCGAACATGCTAGCCAGAACAGTGGCCCTCACACTGTCATCTCCTTACGTCCCCCACTTAAGCAGCATAAACACACATTCTCATGCATGGAAAATAGAATTTCAGCATAATTCTGATTAAAAACCTAAATCTATTACAGTATCACTGATAATCCATTTTCACCAGGAAACAGAAATAATGCATAACCCTGAGGTTTGTGTTTGAAGAACAGCTACAGTGAATCTCAACAGGGAAGAAAATATAATATCCAGAGTTATCCTGAGGATGTGCATTTGTTTGTGTAGGATTATCCTGTTCAAATAAAATGTCAATTTAATCAATAGTAAATTGAGCTGAAAACAACACACAGCTTTGAAAACGTTTCAGGAAGACATCCAATATTTTTGGGACTCAAGCCAACAGAAATGGAAAGAACAGAAGGTAGCGTAGGTGGGGTAAATGGGGCCTAGCTGCTGCCTCATCAAGTGCTTATAACAGTCAAATCCATATAACAATCCATTAAAAACATATCTGGGGATTCATTTAGTAGCTGGCATATGGCATGGACTTCTCTCATGTATCTTTTGTCAAACATTATAATTGTTCTTCACGTTTAGGACTTACCGGTCTTTTCCTGTCTCCCTCTTAAATACTACATCACAGTAACTCATGCGCTTTTCTGTTGTCACATAGATTTTGGCAGTTGGGTAGCTGTCAACAGTTTTCTTCAGCATGTTATACACAATGCCATTTCCATCCTTCCTCATGTTTCGAAAAGGTCCCCAGATCACGTAAACAGTGTTGTTGGTTTCTTTGAAAAAGTACTCGGGATTCTTGAGTAGGAGAGGTACGCTTGTGTGAGAGACCACTCTTACGGTTGTCCTCTTCCCAACATCCTCCTCATAGCCCTTTGTGGGAGCATTGTTCATCCTCCATATGCAGGAGGACTTGTCTATCTCGGCTCCCACCTTCTGGCCAGCCATTTGTCCCGAGTTTGAAACAATGGCACAGAGGTCACAGTCAAGTTGTAGAGGCTGGAAGAAAGGAAACAAAAATATATGGCAAGTCATTCTCTATAAAACACAAGGACTAAAAATTCAATTAAAAGAATGATGGGCACAGTCCAAGAAATTGATCGTAATGTTCTCTTTAAAAAAAACCTAACAATCCTCATGTGGTAGATCTGGTAGAAAACCCTACAAAGCTCTGAGTGCAATTCTTTTTAATGAAATAGGCAGTTCCAATCTTTTCCTTTGTTCTCCGCCTTGCAAAGTCAACTAGGAAAATAATCATTCCCTTTTTTCCTCTGAATGTTACTCTTTCCACTAGAAAACAATGAAAGAAAGAAGCAGCAGAAAACAATATTTAGATCAATGCCTTCTCCTCTTTTAACCAGGTGTTGTCAACAATAGCAAAAAAGTCCTAAACTGTAATGCTGGAAATTTAACTATACACTGAGTGCGTTTATGTGTCTGAATGAATAGTTCCCAAATTTGTGACAGAAGTCAAACATAAGATGTAACTCTTAAAAGCAATCTAGTAGCATGAAAATCCTGCAGTTGGAAAGGAGATGTAGTCAGAGGAATATGTTGTTCTCTCCAGAGGACAGTTATGACCCGTGAAAAATGAGAGGTGGATGGACTGGTGACATGTGAACTGGGAACTTAATCCTGGGCAAACCAAAGTCAAAGACAGTATTTCCTGAGCACGTTCTAGGGTACTATTTCTCCAGTATGAATTGAAAATAGGAACAGTTATCTAACAGAGATATAGGGACCTACCTGATGTTCTGTTTGTCAGAGTATAAATAGTAAATGTCTTTTGATTCTTTTGTACCAACAGACTAAAAGGAAATACCCTGTATTTAAGTTGGATTGTATGAAAAGCTCGGTTAGAAATCTAAATCAAAAGAAAACTAGATCCATCAAAAAAACCCTACAGAAGAAGGTTCAGACCACAGATAATTTACAATTTTTTGTATGGTCACAGACTTGATCTTCTGTCGTGCTCCCAATTGGGAGCCAGTGACTACAGTTTAATGTTTGTTAGGAATAAATCCCCTCGTGTTCTTTGGACATCTAGCCTGACAGGATGCTAGGCACTTTTCAGATCAGACCTGTGGTTATTTCCCTTCAAAATCCCATCTCATTTAGCTGATGTGGATGAATATCCTGGATACGTTTAACCACTACAGCCTTAGGACATGGTGGCTGACCAAACATCAAATTTCTTTCATAATGGTGCATAATAAAAGGACAAGAGATAAACATCTGAAGGGAGAAAAATTGTAACAGCTAAAATATCTCATCTTTGGGTGACAAATATTGTACTGAACTACGGTGCATCCTGCAAGACTTCTGCAATAAATCTCACAATTGCAAAGGTTTGATTTCTCTATGTGAGTGGTTCGCGAAAACATTCTTTCCTCCTTTCATCGGGAGTTAAAGATTCCTGGCTGCATGCAAAAGCATTGGCAATGTTTCCTTTACAGAACACCATGTATTTTTTTATAGCTGTTGTAGTTTTAGAGAGCTGTCCTGCACAGCTCTCTGACAGCAGGGATGAAATCCCAAGAGATGCAGCTCAACACAACAGTCTTTCTGTTTACCACTTAGTTACAGAAATCCTCTCTGAGATACATTATGAGGACATGGCTGGGTGACCTAAACAAATCCATAAGCATAACTCACATCCTAACATGAAGCAAATTCTTAAAGTCCCAGTAGATTAATTTATAGCTTTCAGGGTGAACTTTCAAACTAACAAATGCTGAATATGCTAGATAGGAAAAGCCAATTTGGTCAAGAATCTGGTCCCATTTAAATTTGTCTCTACCTCAGTGTTGTTTTTTGTTTTGTTTTGTTTTATTTTCCCTCCTCCTCCCCCCCCAATATTCTTCCTTATCCGTTAAAATGGAGTTGCTTTCTAAAATTTGGAATGGTTTGATTTTCTGACCTTAGCTAGAAATGCATTGCACATTTTCTATTCACTGAGTGTAACTGTTCTGCTCGAATAAACTGAGTACACTCACTCCTGCAATTGTGTCCCCCGGTTTTCTAGCTCTTTTGTTGTGATTCGTTTATCTTGTTCCAATTTATAAAGCGCTTTCATAATACTGAATGCCTGCACTAGGTCAACATATAATCTGCTCTTCTTCAATAGAGGCAGAGGCTTAACCCCTCCCAGCCCTATCTCAGAATGAATATTTTTTACAATGTAGAGAAACTTCACATGTCCTAATATGCATACTTCCCAACAGAGATCCCAGAGAGAATTAGGAGACTGACTGACACTCATGACAGGAATTCCACTGACTCCAGAATCATCCACTGTCTTTGGTATCTTTTTGCATCATATCTTGCTCAACATATGAGAAAACACACATCAATATTCATTTGTTGAACTCCCATATGGAGCCAGGCCAGCAGCTTGCGGTGTTGGTTTATAAGTGTCACAGACAAAAGGGACAGTTTCAGTAACCCACATAAAACAGCTTTCTCATTTTCCTCATTTAACATGACGTTCCTGTTTGTTATTACACCCTAGCTCAGGTATGGCTGTCCCACCACTTTAAGACTCAAAAGCTGCTCAAATGCAGCCCCTCTGCCAGCTGGCTCCCACAGGAATTGTTCAGGCACAGGCATTTGGGTGCCCAAGGGGCCAGAATTGGGAAGCACCTGGGTAGTTGTGGCTGCTACTTCCGCTACTGAACTAGGGCACAGTTGACAGCTCCCTATGGCCCTCGAGGAGTTGGGGTGATGTGCTGTTGTCCCCCCTCAGCCCATGCTCTGGGGTCCTACATCTCTCACACCCTTTTCCCATTTGCAGATTTCTGGCTGCAAGGTTGCCCACGATAGCCCCAATCAGAATGAGAAACTATCACTTTTCCATTTAACTTGCTGTATTGGTTGTATTAAGGGTGAACAGAAGCAGAGAGAAAATTCTTACACACAGAAACCAGAATACAGAGAGTTCAAAACTGGAGAATTGGAGAAAATACGCCTTCTTAGTCATCTGTTTTGCAATTAACAGTAACTGTTTACAGGTGTTCACATCACAAACACAAGGACGGCAATTAAACACTAGCTCATCAGCAGTCTTATCAGAGAAACCAAAAATGGGTCTGGTAGGCAGTCTACGCTGCCCTCTCACCTGCAGAGATGGTCCAGAAGCGATGGGACTGATACAGATTGGCAAAACCATACAGAAACCTATTCTGTTACTGTTTATGCTCTCTGGACTGAGAACATCAGTTAAGGGTTTACCTGTACCTTTCACAAGATCTTCATTCACTTGCATTGTAGATATAGGAGCTAAAGAAAAATCCATAGAGAACCTTTCACCTTTTCTTCTCTTTTTGTGTGTTTAGACACATATTTCACCTCTATGCAGCACGGGGGCCAAGCTGTTATTACTTCTAGAAAATTATTCATTTCGTTGCTGACCAGAAGGATGTAGAAGTCCTCAGCAGAGCAGCTGGGCATGATTCTTACAAATTGTCCCATCTTTTTTCTGAATGATACATTGTAACTGTTGAGGAGCACTTATATTTTAATCAGTAAAGAAAATGAAATGTCTGACCTTTCCATTTCCTGTGCAAGCCTACAGACAATAGAAAAGATAATTAAAACTGTGAATTAGAACTCGCAAAACAGTGCTGTTTCTCTAGCAAAGAGAAATAGCTGTGTAATAAAGGTCACTTATCAAACAGTTCTAGTTATTAAATCTTTGCATTTAGCACTGAAGTGGCTTCACAGAATCAAAGGTCAAATCATTAAATAACAAAAACAGCCAGAATTAGAAAAGGTCACAAGCAAATCTAACTAGAAGTAGGTCACAAAACACAATTCTCTTCCACAGAATATTTTGGTATTTGGAAAATCAGTTACTTTCCAATTTGAAACATTTCAAATGTCTCCACCGAGAGACTGAAATTCCAGCTACAGGACCATTTGTACGGGTGGGTTTCCCAATGCCACAGATCCTGGATCACCGAGTTTCCCAGACATGGACGTGTGGGTTTGCTGAAGTCCCCAGCAGGTACGATCTCAGGCCAGGTCTCAACCTCTTGGCCAAAACTTCAGCACGAGTCAACGAAGTCCAACAAAACAATGTCTTGACAGAGCAGTCACGTGCTAAGCTCCTGTCTTCACAGTGACTGCCAGATTCGCTCTTCAGTTGGACCAAATATAGCTCAGGACCTACACAGATGTAATTTACACTAATGAAAAGCCGAATTTCTCTTGCGACTTCTTAGTGCTATAGACTGGTGGTGCACTGGAGAGTTCACTCCAACCACCAACTCTGCTTCCCTCTGTGAATCCCACGACTAATCATACAGATAGTTAGGAAATTCAGATTAAACTTTCCCAATTGTTACTTTAACAATATGATTGTAATTTTGTAAATTGGACGCAATGCCCATTCACTACATAATGAGGCAATTATTAGCAGCTCACCACATATTAATTTGCTCCTTTAATGTTGAAACAAATGAGATCTTTTCTTATAATCATCCTATTTGAGTGAATTCTAACAAAGCCGATTGAACAAAGCTCCAGAGAGACTTTCTTTATTTCAAGGCCATTTATTCTTCTACTCTTCTTGGATGTCTTTAGAGTTTTAGAGGATACAACATTTATAATGATGCCAATAGGGAATAGATTTTGCCTTTATTCTTCTTGACGTTCTTTTGAGGTCTTTGAAATGAAAGGTACAAGAGAGGCATTAACCGTCTGGCATTGTTTTTATTGCTTTTCTCTACTTTACAAGCAAAAAATGTATTTTAATTTTTCCTGTGTTTCAGTGATGATTAACCAAGCTGGTTTTATCAACACTTACTCACTTTCTTCAGACCTCTGACTGGGAGGAAAGACTTGCCAGGCTTCTCTAAGCCAAAATTCAGCACGTTTAAAGAAAAGAAAGATAGTACTTGTGTGTTCACCCAGCAAGAGCTATCAATTTTATACAGCACTCAGAAGCACTGTATATAAATCACATTATATAACTAACATCAAGCAATAAAAAGAAAAATGATAAAAAACCACAGGTCTGATTACCCTGAGTTTGTGGTTGTACCCCGTTCCCTCCTGTGGTAGTGTTGTGTTTTTTCAGTCGTCAGCGGTTGATTTTGGTCCTAGCCCCCAGCATCACATCCCAGCAAACATCTCTGTCTTCATAAAATTTAATGTTAAGATGTCATAAAGATTTTAACATTTTGACATTATTTTGAAATAAGCCCTATGTCAACATGCATCCCATTTCCAAATAAATAGAATATGATCTGCCTCTTCATAAGACTATTCCTGAGACTGAAGTGCCTGGGATATTTTATTTAAGATGACTGTCACTGATGTGTACATAAATGCTAGCAGGAGGTTTTTATTTAAATTGAATGAATTGGAAGGGAATGCATAGGAGCCACATAATGAGACTAATCTTGCAGTGAGAGACTGAATAAATAACCATCACTGAAATTCTTTCTATATACGCTGACCCAGTTGTTACAGAGCCGCTATTCTCTGATTTGTGGCTCATGTTACAGCTCCTTAAAAGGGCTGTATCAGCCCTTTGCTTGAACAGGTATCTTGTGGATTCCTGATGTCAGTGGTAAAGAGGCAGAAAAGGGAAGAAAGCTTGAACTTTGGACAGAGGTTAAAACTTGCACACCAGAGTCTCCAGCACCACCTAAACTTCCATTTGGCAAGTGTATTTTTGAAACATTTTTGCATTATTTCTCATGGAAAGGAAGAAAAAAAAGAAAACACACCACAAACCAAAACCTTCTGAACATGAACCACAGTGCAAAGTGATGCAGTGTCATCTTTCTCACTTTCAAGACAGCTCCAGTTGCTCCATACCAGCTCATACCTCTTTCAAGATATAGCAGAGCAAATGCTCACCAGAATGTTGTCGATTTTGCTGCTGCTGCTATTGGGAAAAATATAGGCAGCTTTGAAACAAGGCAAGAATCAAGTACATCTCATGATACTGAGAGCTGAAAAACAAATGCCTCGAGTATATGTGAGAAAACTCTGAGTAGCAACAGAGTCAACTATATGATCTATAATGAAGAAAACAGAAAAAGAGGCCTCTATTCTAATATATTCTATTTTCCTCTATTCTAATATAAAGCAAAAACTGAAAAGTCAAAGATAATACCCCTCTTGGCAATCCCATAAAATAAAATTTGAGTAAAAACAGGTCCAGCTTGATCAAATCATTTTTAAAGTTTTTTAAAAATCATATTTAGATATTTTTCTAAAATGGAATGAAAATGTTTCTTCAAATTGAACACTTTTCTGTATTATGAAAAGCTTAAAGCATGGTAGTTCACATTGACAGGACAGTCCCTTTCATTTTTTCCTTTCTTCCTGATTTCCAGCTGAAACTTCATTGAAACTGACACCTTTTAAATAAGCCTACAATAGTATTTTCTTCTGGAATAATGAACTATTGAAAGATTCCCGATAGCTCTATTTGTAAAAAAGACTTAAAAATAGAAAGGTGGCGGAGAGTAAATAAAGGACAGGAGAAATTGTTCTGTTTCTACATGGAAGGTTAATGAAGGAAGGAAGCTGCCAGCTTCAGTGTTTCAAGTACAAAAGAAAGACCCCGCAGAGGCAGAGCGCTGGAGGACTGATGGTCAACAGCCCTGCGGGACTTTGAGCACTGAGACAGTGGCAGGTGAAGAAAGTTTTGCCCTAAGGCATTGCCTGAAGGATGTGTGAGGACCTGTCCTGCGCGTGTACTCTCTGTCAGTAGAAGCCGCATTTTATTTTGCCTCTCAGGTGGTTGGTAAATTCTCTTCTCCCCATTTAGGATGGCAGAAAGGACGTGCTCTTATTAACGTGAATGTCACTAAAAGGAGAAGGAAATAAATGGAAGCAGGATACCAAAAGAGAAGAGAGGACAAAAAAATAAAAATCAGATAAGAACTGAAACAGGCTATGAAAAGGTAGAATATAGTTCCGTGTTTAAAAGAGAAACATGGAAGGGGAAAGAGGATTTGAGAAAAAGCAAAATACTGATATATAGCCAGTAAGACAAACTATGATGTTTGGGAATGAAATCTAGCCAAAAAGAAGAACCAAAACACCTGAAGATATTTGTTAAGGTATAAACTAACTGTTGAGAAGAAGGCTTTATCAGACATGTCAATCAAATAACTCAGCATTAGGCAGACAGAATAGCTTTTTTCCTTTAAACTGCAACTGCCCAAGCAGAAAACAGATGGAAACAGATACATTCGCTTCAGTGTATAGTACTACAGCTTGTAGTTAACCAGAAACCCTGACATCTGTAGCCATACAGATGTCTACAGTTCCAGATCCACATAATTAATACCTCCAAATTGGGGTAGGGAGAATCTTCTTTGGCATATAAAATATCTGGATAACAATACAAACATGTGGAGCCATTCATGTCAAACGCCGTTGAGGATCGAATGCCTAATTGTTATGGGAGGGAGGCAAACTCCATCATGCACACCCTACACAGCAAGTTCACAAGGTAGGTACTAAAATAACACTCACTCTGAAAAAAAGCCTACAAAAAAAGTAATTTCCCAGTTGTTCAAAAAGGAAAACCAAACAAACTACATTAGTTCTACAGTACCTTCATCCCAGTGGTTTAGCTGATGACCATAAATAACCAGAATGTTTGCGACACTCCATCTATCACTCATTTGCAAATATACAGCCTTTGAAATATCATGGCTTTCTAATAGTTCAAAATAGTTCAAAAGCCAGGAATTCTTCCAAATGCTGCTTTCTGAATGCTGAATACAGTAAGTCATTTATCTTAACATTCGCCACATTGCTCACTTGCCCTCATTAGCACGTGATGACTCTTGAATTTTGTGCACAAAAGTTACTGGAGAAACACAATTTAAACCAGCTACTATCCATCAAGCTTCAATAACAACTCCAAACACAAGAAAATCAGCTGATCTTAACTATGGCACCCCTTTTGTCACTCTACTGCAAAACTATTTGCAACAGTATATTTGCTATCAGCAAAAAACGTCATCACTTGATGCAGCAAGTTATTGGGATCATAATATTTAGCTTTACTTTATCTTCTGCAATTCTCTGTTTATATTGCATTTCTTTTCTGGGTTTTGTATGTAGCAATAAGGACGATAAAATTTGTTTCTTCTCTATACAGGTATATTTACTCAGCAAACAATACAAGACACAAGGAGGTAAAATGTCACTTACAACTCAAGGAGACATAAAAGGGGGGAACACACTGTTAGCACATGGACTGAATAGAGAATGAATCACAGTGTGAAAGGACAAAACCAATTTCTCACATCCAGTACCGTGTATGGCAGTAGAGCCCAGGCAACATGTAACACATAATCCTTCCTTACAGAGTGGACTTTAGAATGACGTCCTTCAAAGCAACCAAGGCCAAAAGGACTCTCTCTTCAAAAGCTGTTTTTTCTTTGCAAATAATAATAATAAGTATCTGTGCAAAAAAAGTAATGAGAATTCTCACTATGAAGTTGCCTACTATAAGACTATTTCTAAGGAATTATCACGTATGCAAAACATTGATTACCCTGTAACTGCTGACTTCAATTTGTATTTATTATAAATACCCACAGATGGCGGTAAAGTATATAACCTATACGGCAGATTTGTTCCAAGTTTGCTTTCTCTAATAACCTCCTATTACCAGCACTCACCATTAATCATGGGCCATTATCTAGGAACTTATTTGGCTGAATCACAGATTCAGGAATGCCTGTTAGACCTCTAATCTAAATATATTTTAAAAAATTACACTCACAAATAAATTATGGGACTTCTAATATGAAGTTCACATCTCATTTCAGGTCAATTTATTTGGGATCTGATATGGGGAAATTATATCAAGGCACGCAGCAAAATCTGACAGAAAAGCTACCTTGCATTCCCATATTTTTTTCCATGAAAATCCCCCTAACAGTCTGGAAGCCTAACCTCTAATTTATTTCAGTTCCATGCTGTCTAGGCCTATTATTTAATTTTGTCTCTCTTGGTGGTCTATCTATCAAATTATTTGTATGCATGGAAGGAAAGTGATAAGCTAAAATGCTAATTATCCGTGTTTCTGAAATAAAATTAAAAAAAAAATATCCATGCCAGGAATAACAATAAGTTTTATTACAACAGCATTAAAACCAGTAGCATTTTTCATTTGACAAAATAAGCCTTAAGAAGCTTTCCAAGTCCAGTGTTTTTAATTGCAGGATGCCTTATCTAAAAGAGAATACATACTTGCTTCTGGCCACATTAATTTCTTTTCTGCTTATTGGTATATCGGGAATAATTGCTGCACCACTTTATGACTGTCAGCTTTACAAATGTTTAAAATCTTCTGTAAAAATGTCATTTCGGGTTAAAACTTCGCTTACAAGGTCCTACTCCAAAGATTTAACTGTTTTAAATATCTTTTATTTTATGATATTTAGATCCTTTCAGCTGCAGAAAGATACACCATTTTTCAGATATCTGAACTTTTAAACACTATAGCACTGGGCACCAGGACAGAAATTTAAACTAGATCGGAGAATTCTGCTTAAATAATTAGGAAGATTCATTTTAAGGTCTTTTAAGTCATTAATGGAAGCTGTTCAAGCATAGCTGCATATTTAAAAACTCTGAAGCCAAAGGTCTGTTTCAAATGAAAAAAAAAACAAAACGTTGTACGCATACTCTTTTCTGATTGCTTTTAAATCATTCCCTCAGCGTGTATGTCCACTAACTAAATTTTCATCAGTTCAGATTTCATTACAGGCACTAGTTTGTATCATGGACTACCATTACCTGCAGTAACTTTGTAAGCACCCTCAAGTGGGAACTACAGGGTTAAATGATTTGTAAATAATTCAAAGATCATTCTCTATTGGTTCTCCTTCCTCATGGAGCTTTGCGGTATAGTTTCTGCTACTACCACAACCCACATCAGTCTAATTTCTCCCTCACTTAAAAGCCTTTGCTAAAGAAAAGCCCCTGAGCACAGCGGCCTCTGCAAAATCTTACTGAAGTCAACACGTCGTTATGCAGGTCAGTGCATCACCCCTACGGAGCTCAGAACAAGGCCTGAGGAGGTGCTGAATAACACACACACACGAATGAGGTGGTAAGTTACGAGGTGAAGCATGCTAGAAGCAACTGAAAACCAAAATCTTATTAAAAAATGAAAATAATAAACCCTATCAATCTTTTTTCCACTATATAGTCTGGCCTGACAATGATGTAGTTGCAAGATATAAACAATGCTACCTCCAAAATGGGTATTTATAATCATACAGCTCTTCTACCTATAATTTAAACTTTTAAGAGAGAAACTAATTTTTAGTCCTTCACTCATCTTAGGAGAAAAATACCACTGCAATGTACCTATATGCTAACTTTCTAGTAAAATCTATGGCATGTTCATAGCCTCCATTACAGTCAAAAGCAAAACTCCCGCTGACATCATTGGAGCCATGACTTCACCTAATGTCTGAATTTTGGAAAGAGAAATTTGGCTTGAAAATTTGAAAAGAGAAATTTGCAAGTTTGGATATGGAGTTCACAGATGGAAAAACTTTCTATCTGTAAACAGACTAAGCTCAGCGGCAAGAGAAACGGTGGAAACTCCTCATGTGACATGTCCAGCTTGGGGTGAGAATCTGTGCAGGGCTGGGCTCAGCAAGTCTAGTCTGAAGAATAAATTTAGATGTGTGATCATAAAATGAAATAGCTCTGAAAAAAAACGTTCTGTGCGATTACAAGGTGATGGTGCTGCCCCTTTGCCGGGGCAGCAGCAGGGGCCTGTCAGCTATGATTCTGCTTCAACCTGTGGAAAGGAAGCAGGGTATTTTCTTGATGTAAGCCATCTACTCACAAAGCCAGATGACAGCCTTCCTTCTTTGTATGTGACCATTCATACTGATGTTCCCCAACATAAGAAGGACATGGACCTGTTGGAGCATGTCCAGAGGAAGGCCACGAGGATGATCCGAGGGCTGAAGCACCTCTCCTATGAGGACAGGCTGAGAGAGTTGGGGCTGTTCAGCCTGGAGAAGAGAAGACTCCATGGAGATCTTATTGCGGCCTTCCAGTACCTAAAGGGGGCCTACAGGAGAGCTGGGGAAGGACTTTTTACTAGGGCATGACATGATAGGATGAGGGGGAATGGCTTCAAACTAGAAGAGGGCAGGTTCAGATTGAACATTAGGAAGAAGTTTTTCACTCTGAGGGTGGTAAGGCACTGGAACAGGTTGCCCAGAGAGGTTGTTGAGGCCCCATCCCTGGAGGTGTTCAAGGCCAGGCTGGATGTGGCCTTGGGCAACCTGGTGTAGTGGGAGGTGTCCCTGTCTATGGCAGGAGGGTTGGAACTTGATGATCTTCAAGGTCCCTTCCAACCTAAACCATTCTATGATTCTATGATTCTATGTTCTGTGCTATATGGGCTTACCCAGTGACAATTGAAACTATTTCCCCCTCTCCACCCCCAAGTCTATTCCTGGGACGGAGACCTAGGCGGCCATGTTAGCTTCCTGCCCTTGCTGGTATCAAAGGGGTTAAACCAGATTCTACATTTCAACCCTGCCTGTGAATGCACAGGGTTTGCGTAGGGTTTTTTTTGTTGTTTTTTTTTTTCAGACCTGTTGACTTTAATGAAGCTTGTGATTCCTTGTTTCCAAGGACTGTAATGACAGCAGGATCTTTATCGTTTGACAACTTGAAAAGCAATCTTAAAGGTCAACACCAAAGCTCATCAGCTGCTCTGTAACTCCAGCTGATACAGCAGTGACTACCGTGGTTCTGATGAAACAGGTTCTTGAAGACAGCAATAAGGAGGGAAACTTGGTGCCCTCTGATAGCATCCACTTTTTCTTGCTGGTGCTATGAATATAGTGAAATACATGTCAACTGATGGCCTAGCAAGGGAAAAGATAATGGAAGCCCAACAACTGTCTTCTACAGCAAACAGGTCGTGCCTCTCCTTTCCTCCTCCTTCCAGAATAATGCTGCTCCATGCTACAGGCTCTGTTGCACCTCTAGCTCCCAACAGCTCACAACTGCACATTGGGGACTGAAGAGGCCAAGTTCCACCTCACTGCCACAAAGAAGGTCTGAGGGACTATAGTTGGCAGCTCAGTAAAAAGACATAAAAATATTCCACTGAAGTCATCAACTAATTATAAAATAATCATCCAAAAGAAGAGCCCACACAGGTTAAAGCTGATGTTGAGGTAAAAGCCCAAAGGACAGCAATGAACCTTGGCTTGCATAGAAATAGCATTTCTTAATTTCCATGAACAGTATATATTGGAAAACTTTTCTACAGTCATGTTAGTTCTATGTTCTCTTGTCTGCCCAGCGACTTTAGAAAAAAAAGCATATATAGATGTATTAGCAAAATCGAAAGCAGCAAGAGAGGTATATATGGAGAGTTTAGATGATGTATTAATTTCATTATAAGAAAATATTTACAAAGCAAATGTGAAAGCTTTGGCATCTCCACTCTCTGAGTCATACTACTGCAGAATTATAGATGCATTATGAAGAAAAATGCGTGTGTGTGTTCAGCTACCCTGTCATACATGGTCTCAGACATACAGTGTTCTGTATGGCTGAAAAGGACCAAGGGAGATGAGCTACGGAAGGAATACTGATGGGCTAACATATGTCCCATAAAAAGAGATCCCATTTTTCAGGGAATGCACCTTTGTAACAGAGGGCAATTAAGCATTGAAACACGTGCCCAGAAGATTCTGGAGTCCCGAGAGATTTCCAAAGCTCGACAAGGCACAGCCCTGACCTAACCTTCATGTCAGTTCTATTTATAGACAATGTTGGACAAAATGGACTCCAGAGATTCTTTCCAACCTATTTTTTTCAATAGTTCTATAATTCTGTCACTTTAAGAGCCAAGGGGAAGTTGGATGAATTTTAATGAAAAAGACAACACACATTTTTAATAGTGAGGACTATTCATTGCTGGGGAGGAGGGAGGACGGACCACCCCACCCCCCCAAAAAACCAAAAACACACAAAAGGATTGAAAGTTGAATAATTAGTGAATAATTATTCTCTTTTTTCTTGTCTTTTCTTGGTTCTTTCTACTGCCTGTCACGCACAAAATCACATATAAAATACAGCAGGAGAGACAAACATTCCTAAAATGAAACAGGGATGATAAGATTTGATCTGCATGTCATGTCACAATCCTGCACAGAACCTACACTTAATAAATCTTATTCCCGATAAAACATTATGAGGCACAGTTACAAGACTGGAATCCAGATTGACCGAACGTCATAACCACAGGTGCACTCCAGGCAGCGTAGCACAGCGTATGGGCAGGCGACACAGCAATTTCCTTCCTGGCAGATGTGAACTAGCTCCAGGACTGCTAAACCGGCTGTTTCAAACAGTTTAGGCTAAATACTTCATATGGTATTTGTAGACAGTGTAAATTTTAGTTGAGTCCTCCTCATAGGTCTTCTTTCTAAGGCCCGTTAGCAATGAATACAAGGTGATATATACAATGTCATGCCTGGAGACCGATGCTGTGAGTTCTTGTTACTACTTTTAGCTCTACTAACAGTGGTGCCTCCACCAGTAATAGAACATGGCTGAGATGCAGAAGTGGTAGCTCTAATGGACTCTGCGGTTAGGAGAGAGGTAAAAAGAAAGAAAGAAAACCACCGATCCAGAAGGAATAAATCTTTTCCAAAACAGAAGTCAAGACCTCTGTCGTGTGCTAGTGACCACTAAGCAGTAAGTTGTAGCTTCACAGGCTGGGACAGAGGGGAGGAAGAGAAGAGGTACCCTGCAAGAAATCAAATGCATGTTGCCTTCTAGGAAAATGGGAAAAACTCCCATACAATTAGACCTTCAAAGCTCCAACTATAACACAGCAGAATTATAGTGGCTACAAAATGTAGGATGATGAAAATAAATTCTGAAAAAGTATATCACAAGTGAATACTGTACTTATCCCCTCCCCTCGGAATAACCCCACAGTAGCAGCAAAACCATTGCTAGTTCTGTCACAAGATCCTTGCAAAAATCCTGCAGACCCTGTTTTTCAAAAGAGCAATAATGAAAAAATAAAGTCCTGTGGTGCTTCTCCTCTATCAGCCCTGTTTATGAATTCATAGCACAGCATGAAGGTTATTAAAATCCCATATGTGAGAACCACACACAGCACAAGGAGATATGAATTGGCATTCCACAGAGATAATGCTATCTAATGGGCAAAACAAGTAGCACGGTTTCATTCTTATTCAGAGTACATTTGGAAAGGGCAAAGCATCTGGCTGCTGCTCATGGGTAGCTGACCAGACACAAACCATTTCTTCTTCTTACCTGTAGATTAATAAGTTAAATGTAAAGAGCATGGGTGTTATCTTGCTGGGCCTTAATATTCCCAGGACACCCTTTTACCCACAAACCATTTGACGTGGGGTGGATTAAATGCTATTTGGATGATCCAGATACAGTAACTACTAAACATGTTGCTGTTTACTTCCACATACGCGTTTCAAATCAAAACGTAATTAACTGTGGAGATAACCAATACACCTCACGAATTAATTCCAGAATCCTTCCTATCCAATAATTTAATTATTTTCCAAAATTATTCATTTATTTCCCATTTTATTGCTGAAACAAAACCGTTAATGCTGGGCTTTATTTTACTGCCAAAAATGTTTTGATCCCAAGTAGCACAGACCTATTTTGAACACTATCAGCAGCTGGAAAAACTTCAAGAAAAAAACCAAAACCATTTTGGGAAAAATGTTTACAAAAAACCCCAAACTAACAAAGCATACACATGCACAAAAAGTTTCCCCAGTTTTCAAATACTCTGAAACTTTTGTTAAAGAGAAAGCAACCCCCAGTCCATTATTCTAAAAACCTTGACAAGAGTTGAATTTAATGTCTAAAACATCCTTTACTTAAGGACAATGATCAAAGGTTTGCAAGGCTGTTTCTCTCTCTTGCACGTGTGATCAATCAGCCATCACAGTGAGACCACAGGTGTCTGATGGTAGTCAACACTAATGACAGAGAGGGAAAGTACTCCAAAATAGGAAAGGCAGGATCTGCCATGAAGCAACATGAGACAAAACCATCTTCTGGCAGGATTAAAATCGATGTGCTTGCTTGGTAGTCTGCTATATTGCCGAGGACGGGTCTCCTTCTCATCCATCTCTCTACGATCACACACTCCTGCTCAGTCTCCCCCACTTCAACAATCTCAGCTGAAATTCAGAACTGGGGTGATGCTGTGAAGTTTGTGTTCAGATCTGAACTTTCTCTAATTTCAGGAGTGTTCAGACTCAAGATTCTCATTTATACCAAATTATACGCTCTTCCAGCTGCACCTTCCAACCTTGTCACAATGTGATAGGCCCCATCACAATATTACACCATCTGTTTCAGCTGTTGGATACTACTTACATGCTACAATCAACATCACTGTCAGAAATTATCATCTATATCAATATTTTACAAAGGCAAAGGAGGGAAGACAGTGAAAAGAAATTAAGTTTCATAACTAAAACGAAAAATCCTTTCTCTCTAATGCGTCCTGCCTTCTAAACTGTCTTTCTTTATGCATGAGACAATTTGACTTGGGATTTGCTACCTGACTAGGATTAGCTACAGAGTTTGGAACAGGAGCCCCACAGTGAGAAATACATATACAATACAATAACAATAATTTTCTGTAGCTCTCCATTCCAAATAGAGATGCTTATCCTTCCTATCACCCTCACAACTAAAGCTACAGTCAGGTATTTCATACTGTTCCACAAACCAGAGCTCTTTGGCTTGTATTCAGCAGGCAAACATGAGACTACTGGCTAAAAATTTCAGGGTCTTTGTTAGCAGCCAATTCCTTCTGTGGTTTTTGGTGTTGTTTTTTTCCCCCCCCAAAGAATGGGGAATAACAGATCTCAAGCAAGAGCTTGGCACTTGAGTGCCAAGATGAGTTTGGTAGATGCCTCCATGATCTCACAAGCATTGCCTCATCATCTCACAAATGTTGATATATCTAACACCAAATCTGAGAAGAAATATGGGTGATCTTTAGGTGACAAATCCAAAATTGCAAAACTTTACGATCCCCAAAACTTAGCACACATTCAGACTTAGACTTGTGAAGTGTCTTCCTTTTTAGACAGAAATACATCTTCGGTAGCTGAAGTTCCACATGGAAGGATCTTCCTGTGGCACCAATCTGAAATCTCCATCCCACTGACATTCAGGAACGAGACTGTGTTGCAAAAAACCCTGAATCCAGCAGATGAGATCAGAGAAGGGCTGTCAGAGATCCCTTTGGATCTTATTTCTGCTTTCCTGCCACCAAGTAAAAATTAGCCATTTGTCCCTAGTTTTTATTTCCTATCACATTACCAGCTAACTTGCAAGATAAACTTCCCTGTGATGCTGCGACATTACATTTTCTTCAGAGTCTTTAGAATTCTTAAATGAAAAATCTTCTGATTGTGGTGAATATTTATTTTTAATCCACCAGTTTCTTTTAAATGCCTTCTGATATTGCTTTCTTTGGAGGGTTGGGTTTGTTTTTTTTTTGTATAATAGATTATGACTGTCCTGAGCCTCTGATATGGATACTGATTCATATTTAGAGCACTGTCCAGAAACTAAAATCTGACATATGCAAATACAGGAGACCTGCTGATACTGGAGCTCAGGACATAGTTCCAGAGGCATTTCCAAGTCTTACAGAAGCATTCAAGATGCAAAGTGGATTCCTTGCCACATCACCTGATGAATGAGACATCTAGTTTGACCTTGGTGTCAAATGAAAACATGATTATATGTGTAAATATGTCAACCTGAATGTCAGTCTTGCTGCATTTTTCATGTGGACAGCAGAACTCCACTGCTTAACACACAAGCTTATGTACACTTGCACCTTTAGTACATGTTTCTTTATTTCATTATTTTTACTATTCCCACCTTACAACAGACTGTGTGTTTTTCTTAGCATGAAGTATTCTGCAGTTTCTCCAGTGACAGCACATTGGCTACGATACAGGGGAATTCAGAGCCCAAATGTTGGGACTTTGTATTCTTACAAAGTTGTCAGGATCACAGAGCTAAATCGACGGCTGTCTTGAAGGAAGAAGCAAAGAGGGGAAACCAACTACTCCTAAGCCTGGCTGCAGCTAAACAGTCCGGCTTCACCTGGAAATTGGAACAGCTCAACAGAAGCTTCATTTCTGACAATTTCTGGTAGGGAAACCAATAAGTGATGGCTGCCTGGAGTGCTCGGCCTAGGAATATATATGCAATGCATTTATTCCATAGGGATGCCAGAATTTTATTGCCTGAACATGAAGTGAAAAGCCTGGTAATAGTAAGTAATTTTTTTCCAGATTCATGAAGGAATGATTTGTGGTTTTGAAAAGGCACAGCTACAGTGTAATTGCACCGCACAATGACACCCCCTGCACTTTGGAGGAGGTGGAAGGTTAGGTCACCTTCTACAACAGCGCAAACAACCCTTTTTAAAGAAGCAGATGAAGAAACACATTCTTCAGGGTTGGGGAGATTTTCTATATGCAGTTACCTTCAGGTGTGTGTTCAGCCCTGAGGATACTCTGTCTCTGCACAATACTTTTGGGCGATCCCACAGCAAGTCATGGCAGTTTAAGGTTCTGATGTTGCAAAATCAGACTTAAGGTCAGTTGTTCTTTTTCTTATAATATTGGATTATTTTTGCTTTAATCACAAGCTCACAGAGTTTTTGTTCTATGCTGAGAATAAGACCCCACCCTTGTATCTGTTTCACTGCCACTACCATTACAAACTATGAGGAAAATAACTCTATTTTATTTTATCTTAGCTCCTCAAAAGAAGCCTTACTGCATCTCTATCAAATCAGAAGAAAAAACCAAAACAAAACAAAAAAAAAAAAAAGAGGAGAAAATCTGACTTTTGTTCTCCTGACCTTGGGAAATAACAATTCACTAGAGCTTCCCTTCATCTTCCCATTTCATTTCTGCCAAGTCACAGAACAAAATAAATATCCAGCGAAAAAAAATCTTCTATCAGTCTTTTGAATACTTTTGGGACAGAAATCACTTAGAAGTGATGTGTCAGGGCACCTTGGCTGTTTCTTCCTCTCCCTTTCTCAGTCTAAGGATGGTATTGAAAAAGCAAAAGCACTTATAAGTGCTGTTTGGGGCATAAAATCCCATGCCATTCATCTCTCACTAGGACAAATTTTGAAAAGAACAGCACTTAGAAGTCTCTTTTTTTCCTCCATCTACATTATTCCTTTTCTCAGATGTGTTTTGAAATAAAAATAGAAATGAAATGCTATTTTCACTGTTTTGATGTTTAAATCGGGCATGTCTCCTCTAATTTCTTCTTTTTGCATTTGCTCTGTAACAAATAACAGTTTTGGTGTATACTTCATTCTGTTTCTCTCTCTTTTCAATCTCAACATCCCCCTCCCAATTCAAGTAATGAGATTATGATGCTATAATCTTATTCTGAGCATAACCTTTGATTTCTATGGATTTCTATTCGAAAAAAGATACATCCATTCTGCTGGCCAGATGACAGCAATACAAACATTTAGCTAAATTTAATTGATGCATTAACTTTTTAAACTGGGGGAACCTTCACTGACAATGGCAGTCATCTCCAGAGCTACAAGTCACAAATGTGTGCTCAGTGGCAGCAAAATCATCAATACAGTTTTTAATAACTAAAAAAAGCAAACATAATCCTGAGACATACATAAAGGGTTATGAAATTATCTTTTCACTCTATTCAGCAGCAATGATAGTAAATTCAGTCTGAGCATTTGACTTCAGCACAGATTTGGATCAGCTGCTGAAAGGCCAGAAAAACAAAAAGAATAATCCATGCCCTAGAAAAATTAACCAGCAATGGAAGAACTGGGTTAGTGCAGAGAAGAAGAGAAGAGAATATGGAGGAGATGTTCTAAATATTTCCAAATATGTAAAACATGCTGCAAAGGGTTCTCCACAACTGTTCTACACGAGCTGGGTGGTAGCAAGAGAGCTTTAGGTTAGACTTTAAGCAGCCTTCTAGCAAGCGATACACTAAGTAAAACAGTTAGAAACAATCTTGCCAGGAGCACAAGTACGAAGTAGGTAACTCCTGAGGTCCTTTGTCAGCTTATTGTCTGTGATTCAGTGAGTTTTAGTAGGCTGATAAACATACAGCACCTCAGAAGTTGGCCATCTTGGGTGACACTAAAGAATGATGCTCTCTGCTGCATGTTAACAGTCTCTAGCTCAGCACTGTGCTCTGCTCTACATGGAAAAGCAGCTATCCAAGTATCCTCTAGCAAAAAGCTAGCTGGGCAGACGCGTGTGTGTGCGTGCATTTGTGTGAGTGTAACGCATCTACTGGTAAAGCAACTTGCAAGTTGACAAACCCGATCCCCAGATAGAGAAATCAGTAAAATGAGAACAAATCTAGTTCTCCATAATGTAGTAGCAGCAATAATAATAACTTCCAACTTTTTAGAAAGTCAAGAATATTTTTCTAAATATTAATGGTTGTTTTAAAACGCTGTTATGTGCTTCTGACTTCCAAGTTCAAGCTACAGCAAAATGAAACTGAAATGGAGGTATTCACTAGCCCTTCACCTTTTAAGATTTCTGCCGAACAGAAAACAGAAGAGTTGTAGTCAACCTTTCTTTCCTCTAAATCTATTCAAACAGTACCTGAAGTATTCCGAGCAAACCCCTGCATCTTGACAACAGTAGATATAAAGCTGTCTTTGACTAAAGGCTATATTTCTTAGTTTATGATAGCTTTATACTTGCTATCCTTTTTTTTTTCCAGTAGAAAGAATAGGAGTAATTGTGGCATAAAGTACCACTCATTGCGAGTAAAGATGTCAAATTCTGTTCTATTGTAAGCTCTGTCAAATGATAAGCAATTAGACCCTGCTTTCAAGGTTGCTTAAATAAATAATATTTTTGTATGAGTTACTTTTCAAAAACTGCCTAATGTACATACCACAGACTGGAATAGTGATATGTCTACTCTGACTGTGGTGTTAAGTGTGTATTTCAAGTATAAGAATTTCTATCTGTGGAAAAAAAAATGTTTGTAAGGTCAATCTGAGAGTGTGCATCTTCACATGTTTCTGATCAGCTCTTCACTGCTGCTTTTCCAAAATCTTTGCTGTATTATCAGCACCATCTTCATATATAGCTGCCAGTGGAAAATGGATCAGATGCTACAAATTGCTCAAGGGCAACGAAGACTTGAAGGAACCTTCTGCAGAAAGTTTCTCAACACAGAGCCTAAGCCTGCTGTGCTCAAAATTTCCTTGGTGGGATTCTCCTGTGAAGGCTGTTGTCTACTGTTGTATGCTGTTTGTCTACTGCAGAGGCAGCATACGTGTCCTATGGTACAGAAATGCTGCTTTGTGGCTACTATATTTCATAATTTATTCAAGAAAAATTAGTTTTGAATGCTTTAAAAACACTGCTGAGTGACTGAGCCTACTGACCTACAGTCACAGATTAAATCTGCATTTGGTTCCAAGCTCTTGCAAGCTTAAATGCTAAGCAAGTAACTGTTTCACTTGAAAAAAACAGGTAATGGGGTTCCAATGGCAATAGCCCTCAATAAAACGTGAGTGTAGTCTCTGATGCTCCCTGCATCGGAGAAGTATTATGAATAAATGACATCCAGTTTACCGTCAAAGAAAACCCATCACTTGTGGAAACGCACATGTAGAGATCCTGCTGCAGTAGATTTCCACATCCATCACTACAGCCGAACTTGTCCAGTGAACTACAGACTGGCTTCAATAAATGCAAATCAGTTTTAAGTATTGAACAACTCTCTCTGACAGAGATCAGCCTGTCTACTCCATTTCCCATATGGGAAGCAAATACTGCAGTCACCCAGAACCACTTACACATGGCTACACAGCAGAGGGGCTCTGCTACAATAGGAAGAAAAGGTTATAAGGCAAAATAAATACTACAAGCTTGGGACAGACAGACTATAAAAGCTGATGTGCTTTACTTATTGGCACTGGGATGTGAGAGCCAGATTTCTAAGTTTTTTTTGTGCTGTCTTTGACTTCACACTTGTAAATATTAAATGTAACAGCACAACAAGGTCACTCTATTCAGCACAATGATGCTGAGATTTTCTCTAAGATGCAACCTTTGGACTGCTATTCTATTTATTTACTTATTGCTTCAGCAGAATCACTCATATGGTCGGAAAGAGCTAGATTTATACCACTGGTAATTAAAAATAAATAAATAAATCCTGACTTTGTAGGAGTCTGCTAATGCACACAATTCCATTTCAGGGAAAAGGACCAGAGGACCTCATTCTCCTTTCACACTAACATAAACCTGAAATCCTGGGTAAGCCATTTATGCCAGTGGTGGAAATAAGAAACCTGCCCTGGGAATTGTAAACCCCTATAGAGAGATCTAAACAAAGGAAGGTAAAGAGACTGCACAAGTTCTTACTGAAAAACTGCTGTGCTGAGGAAACATATTGCTTCTGGTTTATAATTGTACTTTTTACTTTTGTCCTTGTTGCTGTGCACAAAAAATACCAATTCTGTTCCCCAAAAGCATGACAGATGAGAAATAATAATGAATACAGATACCCTTTAAACCAAGATCGACTTCTTTAAAAGACCTTTGTTATAAATAGGTGCTATTGTCAAAGGGGTATGTAAGAGTACAGATGAAGGGTAATTAGGAGGGTAGAAACAACCCCTGTGAAGAAGCAATAAACAGCCCAGAGTGGAAAAGGTTGAGTCTGTCTGTGGATGCATTTTCAAATTTAGGAGTCTGAACTTTGGCAGCCGTATCCATTTCTGAGCTTCTAAATTGGTGGAGTGGCCATCAGAGCTACTCCTGATATCAAGTTATTTCTCAAAGAAATATAAATTTCTTTAGTCTTGGAGCAAATGCATAACAAATGGTGTATAACTCACAATCTCTTGGGCCCTAAGCCTCATAGTGTCACCTTAAGTAGCACATACTTCTGAATAGGCCTTCTACAATCAATAGCATTATTCCAGGAGTGAGCTATTGCTTGTGTTCACCAGACCCCAGAATGATGCCGTTTGAGGCAACATTAATTTTTATGCAGTTTTGTTTGTGCTGAGTAACATTTGCTCTTTTCTATGGGGAGACTCCACAGACAGATGCAGAGAGGAAGAAATGGGAACACAAGTCTAACAAGGCAGAAGGTAGGCAGGGACAGCAGAGCTCATATGGAGCCAAAGTCTAAAAGACAGTTAACAATATATACCTTGTGGATCCTGGACCAGGGCAGCAAATCTGAATTTACAACTTTTAATGGCAAGACAAAGATGTTGGCCTGTTCAAGGTTCTGGTATAAATACCTGACTGGCGTGGGTGAGACCTAAGAAGACGGAACCAGACTCTTCTCAGTGGTGCCCAGTGACAGGACAAGATATGATGGCATGAAGAGAAATACAGGTAACTCTGTTCAAACATATAAAAAACTTTTATAGTGTGAGGGTGCTTGAACAGTGGAAAAGGTTGCTCAGAGATGCTGTGGAGTCGCCAGCCACGGAGATATTCAAATGCAACTGGACAAAACCTCGAGCAACCTGCTCTAGCTGACCCTGCTTTGAGGAGGGATGTTGGACTAGATGATCTCCAGTTTTGAAATCCAGAGACAAATATCTTGATCAACCCCAGCTGAGCTACGTTTACAGGAAAGATCAGTCACAGGAGCTTTTATTTTTTATTTTTTTTTAAAAAGGGAAGGCCTTGTGCAAAAAAAAACAAACTGCTTGAAACCCTCTCACTGTTCAGCAAAGAAAAAGGTGTAAGGCTGGACATATTTTTTTTGGATCTCAAAAAATGATTTGATACTGCTTCATCCAACAGATTGATTTCTAAAGTGGGAAAGCATGGCATTGAGAAAGACAGAAAACAGAGCGGGTTATAAATCTTTCTATACGGAAGAAAAAAAGGATGTCTATAAAAGGAACATTTCAAGGTTTTAGTATGTAATGCCATACGGGTACCTACTAGAACCACTTAAGCTTTTTTTATACCATTTGTCACCATTACAAAGAAAATGAATTAGGGCATCTAACCTAAGTCAAACATAAAAATAGAAAAGGATAGTAAAAAATTTCTGCTAAGGAGAAACAAATGAACTGCGAGCTGCTCTGCTAGCCAGTGGGCCTTCCTTAGACATAGTGGGGTAATTTCCAGTCTAACGCATAGTTTCCATCAGTGATTGGCAATATGTGTCTTAGATATGCAAACAGCACATAGATTATATATATATAAAAAAAGACTTCACTACACATTACAGTTTCTGCTAAATGTATTTTATTGTTTTTTATTGTTTGCATGGAACTAGCAATCAGAAAGTTGGAGAGGAAGATTCAGGTCCAAAGGAGCTGGTCTGAGTTGGCTGTTTTTAAATGAAAGACTATGGAGAGCTGAAATCATAGTTTTGGGACAAAATATCAGTAAGCTCTATGCAATCGTTAGGCAACACTGGCAAAGTACTATAGAAACCGTCAGAGAGTAGGACCACATTAGAAATACTTTAGTAAGCAGCCTGAGCTCTATTATTTGCAAGAAGGAATTTACTGTGGATGAAAAATACAGCAGGAAATCAACCAAAATCATGGGCTTCTGTGGTAGAAACAAGTTAAAAAAAAAAAGAAAAAAAAAGAAAAGGGAAAAGAAAAAGAATGGAGGGAATATCTTCGTGTAGTATAAATGTCTCTTAGCTTCACTGCCTTCACTGTACACCCATTGACTATCGCCCTTTAAAATTTTATCTATTACAAATTGGAGGTAATTCAGCCAATACAGAATTTAGCATGTGCTTAAATGCTTTGGGATCCATTCCAAAACACATGAAAAATCAATGTCTTTATCTGGTTTTGGATGAGGCCCCTGTTAAATATATCTGGTGCTAAGTATGAGCTGAAATGTTTTGCTAAACAGTACCAGAGAGAAAGAAAGATCTCACAGAGGTCATTTATGCCTGTATATAAGCACTTAAATGCTACTAGTCTATCTGAGCTATCAAGTTTTAAACAATGTAAGGTGAAAGCATCTGGACACTTCAAGAACAGCTTTTTGAAGAAGTCTACATGTAGCAGGAGAAGAATTATAAGTTCTGGACAAATTCTGAGCTTCACACATTCTTTGGCTTGACCTGTTATCCTTATTTATTATCATCTGATCATCTACATTCTCTGTGTTTCTGATTTTAATTCACATGAACAGGATGTTACAGGAAAATGTGACTCTACAAATCCTTAACTAGAAAAGTGAAAAATGTGTCACAAAATTAACATATGGAGCCCAAAATAACAAAGGATCTGAAAAGCTTCTGTAATTTACATATATTCCAAGACTGTCAGAGCCTATACCAATAGAAGTCTTAAAAAAGCTTCCAAAGGACTTCACAATACGAGATAAAACAATAATTTTAGGCTATGCTATAACGTAATTCATTGCCAAATGATTTTCATACAGTTTCTAAAAGAGAGAGCTTTATAAGAATAGAAAGCTTTGTAAAAGTCTGGTAAAATTGATATAAAAATTGCAATAAAGGAGTCAATATAATTTCAGAGCTAGCCACCTATTTTCCCTGCTACTTAGGTATTTTGTGAAAGGCTTCCGTGGTGTTAGAGATTTTTTAATGCACCATTCCTGAATGCTAAACAATCAAAAGAAAAATATACAACTAAAGACAATTCCAGTGGAAAACTAATATAAATATGAAGTACTAAGTGCAAGTAAAAGGTCACTTGCCACTTATTTTCTGCCACTAAAAAGTTATACTATGCTTCTTTTGTTACATTACTCCAGTAAAATTCATTTCCTTAAAGGAGAAAAAGGAAAATCTCTTCACATTCCTGTTCATCACTGTTTAATTATAACACGTTTGACTCTAAGTCCAAGAACTATTGGCTCTCAAAAAAGAAAAATACAAAGAGTGCTTTAAAGATGATTTCTGCATGGCTTGATACATAACGTAGACACCTCCATTCATGATTTCTTGTCCCCATGATGACAACTTCTAATTTCAGGTAAAATCTTAGAAAAGGGAAAGAAAATAACTGAGTTATGAGTTTGTGGACAGAGCAAGATGAAAAAAGGCTGAGTTTTTCAGGCTTTCTAATCCTGAACCCACCACCTGGGTTTGTATTTTGATACTAAGGCTGAAGGTTACCTAACACCACCAGCTGCCCCTTTGGTATGAAGACAGAGTTAGCATTAGTAAGAACATAAGAACATGGTTTTACACGGAAACGAGACTGCTTTAACTCTGCAAACTCTTAGGGACAGACCGTGAAGGTGGACGTGTACTGGAGCAAAGGAAGTGCCCGTAGGAACGCATGCTGGCAAAGGTGTCTCTAACTCAGACATCCTTACATTCCAATATCCCCCCTTTCGCCCTTTTGCTCTGACAGGTAGGGAAAGGGGATCTGGCCTCTGACAACAGCAATTTAGGCACCCAGGCATCTCACCTCAACCAGGAAGCACAGGGAACAAAGTCCTTGCTCAACCCATGGCCATATTCATATTCAAGTGAGGGCATATTTCAGAATAACGGCATCCCACTTCAGGTAGATCACTTACGGTGCAATTGTAGAGGCACCTGAGGGCAGCAGCCTCACTGACGCATTGAAACAATGTGTTTGCACGCACAAGACAGAAAGTCTGGATAAAGCTTCTTTGCTTTCCTGTCCATCATTCTCCTGTCCCTCTCTCACCATTTTTCCAATTTTATGTTTATTGTTCTTCACTGACATTCCGAAAAGTTCCAGATCACACAAGCAGTTAATGCCAATTAGAAAGCCGCACTTTAGAACCAAAATATCTGGCTCCAGACAATAATTTTCCAAAAGGAGAAATGGATGAAATAAAACTATCTTCTAAACCGAGGGCCATAGCTAAAGACTGCTCATGCTCAAGGGAGAAGATTCTTATTAACACAATTCTCATTAAAAAGATGTTTCATCCACACCATCATCAATAAGCCGTGAAAAATAAATGTAGAAGCAGAACTAGAAATAATGTAACATAGCGTGTAAGAAAAGAGACTGCACTGAAAACATAACTAACTTCTTAAAAATAATTAAGCAAAGAAAACAAATTCATCACCACTGATGTAAACCCTTCAAAGCTCTGACAGCCTGAAGTTTCCTGCTCTGCAGCATGATATCCAAGGTTCATCGCAAACCCCTGTTTATCCAACTAACTGCATTTCTCAGTAGTTCTGCCTAATTAACAGTTTGGCAATGAAGGAGGCAATGGGGAACATATATATGTAAATACACCAGAAATATGCTAGGGAACATTAAATGTGGAAAATCAAGCATTGAAAATTTAGGGAAGTGTCAGAATTAAGGTTGCTGTGCAGCCCTAATTGGGCAACCTTGTGTGCACGCATTATGATACTGTCTTTAATTACCCGACCACCTACTATTTTTTCCACTGGACCCCTGCCTGCACTGACTGACATAATGAGCAGCTACTCAATGCCTTTGTTTTCTTGTTATTAGTCAGTGTGTCCCCTTGCCTCATTTATTGAGCACTATTCACACCCTGCTCTGAGACTTATTAATTTCTGCCTGGGCTGTCATACAGTACTTATATTCTAGTAGCTCCTCACTTCTCAAATACCATTCTAAAGAGAGAAAGGAAAAGATTGTATTAGCCCTTTTCAGCAGAAGGGTTCTGAGAAACTAAGGTGAAGGTTATAAATTAAATTAAGAATAATACACTCACTGACACACAGAACCTGGAGCAATTAGAGTTCTTGGGTACCTTGTATATTCAAATAATTTTCATGGACTCGAGCTATCTCTGTGAAAGAACAGTGCCTCATAAATCAGACCCAAGGGTGTCAAACTAAGCATTCAGAAAGTAAACAAAACACAATTAGTAAAAACAAGGCTTGATTAGATTGGAATCACACAGAAATTCTGTAACGGAGTCAAGAATGGAATCCAGCAGCTAGCATTAATGCTTAACCATGCCACCTTTGCCTTCTATTCCTGTAACGTCACGACTCCTCCACACCTTGCCATTTCTTCAGCAAATGAGGCAGCAGTCCCAGC
The DNA here is from genome assembly GCF_965231255.1 of Vanellus vanellus. Taxonomy (NCBI): domain Eukaryota; kingdom Metazoa; phylum Chordata; class Aves; order Charadriiformes; family Charadriidae; genus Vanellus; species Vanellus vanellus. The sequence continues at coordinate 69,199,818 of NC_138910.1, forward strand.
AACCTTCTTTATACATTTCCAGAAATGGTGAAATCTGGACAAGGAATGAGGCTGAAGTTGCCCCACTATGTACAGCCATGAATACATCAAAGAAGTCTGAACCAAAAGTAGACAGGTGATTTCGATTATGGCATTTCCCAGTCCATGAACCTTGACTTTGCAACCCTACTAGTATTACTTCAGCTGCAAAAGTACACCTATGTTGTCCACAGCAGGGCCAGAACCTTCCTAACCACCACAGATTTCAGTCAGTTGAACTAACACAGTAATAGTGGCAGTAGCAGAATACCACCCTCTACTTCAGTTGCCGCGCTATTTTTCTTTCTTAATTATAATGCCATGATTGTTACTGGGAAAATATTTTTCCAACCAGCTCTAGTGCCAAGAATATATTTTCCCCTGACCAAGAAATATGTCATTAAGAAAGAAAATACTCATAGTAAAGCAGCACCCAAAATTTTGAGTCTAACAGGCAGCCATAACGCAAAATTCATTATGTAGACTAATTAAGAGGTATTTAACAAGACTATGTCCTAAACTGCTTTTTCTGTCTTTTACCCTCCAGTTCTCCTTTTGGGAATACGAATTATTCCCTGGACATACAAGCCTACTGTCCCGCAAGCATTGCAAAATAAAAGTCTAGAGGTCAGGACAGCGGCGTTGGAGTCAGGAAGGCTGAGCTGTGTTCTGGCCTGACACTGACCTGCTTTCTAGTATCAGGAAAAGGACAACGTCGGGCTCTCACTTTCCAATCTGCAAAAGGGGGTCGATACTTGATCTCAAAAAGAACTGCAGGGACTTGTTATGCTACTGTTACTGAAAAAAAGCTTCCCTACCTCAAACCTCTCCACATGTAAAACTGTGTGTGAAGGCGAAGTATTCACCATGGTCCGTTAACTTAGAGAATTATCATGTACCCTGCAAAAGCCCCCTTTGCTCCCTGTGCATGGAGATCAGTGGAGTTACGCCTCCAACCTTCCAGGCATCACCCTGCAGGGACTGGAGAACAGATGGGCAGATCAGTTCCAGGGAAGCACAGCGGAGGAAACCTGAGGCACCGGCATGCAATTCATCGGTCGAATTTAAAATGAGCTACAATTTCTTTTTGCAAAGTCCTCTGAACTTGATGTGGATTTAGCTACTGGTCAACTCTAGAGATGATGCAAGCAAATGCAAGGATCCTACGATGGAATGATGGAGATGATGCAAGCAAATGCAAGGATCCTACGATGGAATGATGGATAAAGTCTTTCTCAGCTGCTCACTTCCTGTGCCCAGCAAGTCCTCAGATAGTAGAACTGCAAAATTAATATAGTAAAATCTAAGAATTGATGCAAATATATGTTCTAGAGGAACGATTTCAACTGACTATGCAAAAGTATAAAGAGGTCATCTCACTGCTAGTAAAACATAATTAGCAGAGTGACACAGCTTTTACTTATTAATTATATTTCTTTTGTACAAACACTACATGAACTGCAGCAAAAAAAAAATTATAATCAGCAAAAATCTTTTCTGATGACAGGTTTTTTCTCCTATTAGCTCTGCAAAACATATTAATCCTGAAAGAATGGTATTTTCTTTCAGTTTTCCACAGCAGTGTGTACAAATAAAAATGTTAACTGCCAGGACATAATTTTCAGTATGCTTGTCTTACTTCAGATGTGTGTTTTCTGTTTGGAGCACAGCTGTTCATATTTCCCAACATGAGCTTCAGTGCTGTAAATATCTTCTCTAGTGAGGGCTACATTCCCGAAGTACTGCACAGGGGCCACATGTACAAATTGTGTTAGTGCTAATGCAAGCTGTGTGCATGCAAATCCATGCACAGCACTTAGAAAATGCGGACCACGGACCCTGACCCCACCACTTTGCCACTGAATCAGAATTGCTATATTTAATGCTGCGACGGTGACATAAATCAGTTTTTTCAAAAGGCTTTTATTCAGCTAAAAGAACTCATTCCGGGATAAAATTTAAATAGATCATGCTACAGAACTGCATTAATGAAGCAAATTACTCCCAGCAACTTGGAAAACAAAATAATTTGGAAACCGAAGGTAAGATTGTCTGGACTTTATTGCTACGTTTTTTTCAACCGTAGAAGCCTGTGTTGTGTTTAAGCTCAATTTCTTTACTTCTGTATTTCAAAAACAAGTCCTTTGCCTGTCAGCATAACACAGCTGGCAGCACTATTGCCTCTACGCTAGAAGGTCAGAGATGCACATCTCTGACTGAGACATGGGCTCGTATCCAATGCTGACACTGCAACAGAGCGTTTGGGGGATGTCGTTGCACAGCTAGAACTGCCTGCCTTCAGATGAGACATTAAATCAAGGTCATTTCTGCCCATCAGTGGGGACCACCTGGGTGAAAGGTAACAATCCCATGGCAATTTTCACAACAGTAGGACATAAGCACAATGGTCTTAACCATATTTGCTCCTAAGAAATAGCTTCTGGTGTCTGAGATTCTTTGGAAGCAATTGTTAAGCAAAATAAAAGAAATCCATCGGACTATTTAAACCATGTCAACGATATTGCCCTCCTTACTTTGCAAAGCTTTCTCTGTTTAGGAGGAAGGGTAGCCTACTTCTAAGCACAATGAGGTACTGAGTCCAAGCACACATTAATACATTTTCTATAGATGTAGCATATACTTGTAAGTTTTTAGAAACACGGATTCGTGAACTTCCTCTTTCCTGAAGGCAAATTTGCAACAATAATTATCAAATTAGATTAGGATCATTCAGCCAGTCTGCCGCTTTAGGAAGAGGGGAAAATGCAAGAAACATAAGAGTATGGGAAATAAAAGCTATTTCCGCACCGTTTTCCTCTGAGCCCAGCAGTCAAGTTTATTCTATGGCTGGTGACAAAAGTGGTGGTTGGTGGCCATCTACCCGCTCTGTGCCCCGGCTTTGTGACTACAGGGAGGGAATCTGATGATCAGACCTGGGCATTTTTTAGCTTTCATAGGATCAATCTGTATTGTAAGATCAAGAGCAGAAAGAAAGAATGGTACAACTACAGATGGATGTCAGGCTGTCGCTCTGAAAGTGGTGAAATGTCACATCTTTTAATAAAAGCTAGAACAAAACAGAGATAATGAAACAGGATAGCACGGAAGCATGGTGTACTGCACTCGGGGAACCGGGGCAGTCACCGAAATCTCCCATTCTGATCAACGATTTCACTTGTTCTTCATGGACTACAATCAAGAAAGAAGATTTCTTTCTTTTTTTTTTTCTTTCTTTTTTTTTAAATCAGACACTGAACCAAAGATGAGGGGGAATCACAAGCCTATAAAGAAACCTTCAGGTACAGCGTGAAATTTGATGGAAAGAAAAAAAAAAAAGGAATCTGAATTGATTCGCAGGCAAGAAATTATAAGGCATGTTTTTCTTTCCAAGGAAGCCCACAAAAGGAAATTGAGAGGACTTGCATCATTTCAGGTATTGATAAAATAGAGCTCTTCATTGTGTTAATTTGAGTGATCCTACGCAGGTCTCAAGGAAGGAAATATGTTACTTCATTCATATGACAGGGGGAAATAAGAATGGAAGAACATCAGATAAAAGGCAAACTGGACTAAAGTTATCTTTGACCACAAGTGAAAATGAGATGCAAAACCTAATATATACATAGTAGGTAAGGAAATGAAATTAAGCATACAAATAAAAATGCTGTTTCTATAAAAATAAAAAATATGCATATACTTAGCATACATCCTGGGAAAAATTCCAGTGAAGTTACAATTAGATTTTGAGAGTAGTTTCAGGAGCAGCCTATTTCATTTCTATAACACTATAATGATTTCATCAGTAACAAATTCTCTAGGTAGTATCACACTGGAAGGTTTAAGGATGACACCACTAAATAGCATCCATAATTGTTACAATCAACCGCATATTACACAAAAGGGTACATTTGTGGATGACTGTTAAAGGTACCAATTTGCCAGATCAGCATTTTGCTGAAAGCAACGCTCGGAGCCTTCAAGTACCTATTACCTATGGACCAAAGCTCATGTCGAGTCCGCTTTCTGCTGCAAAATGAAACTTTCACAGTAGAATTTATATTACAGTCACAAATACTACTAGCGATCATAAACCGTTTAGTTACGATGGGGCAAAACTTGGGTTTCTAAAATGCCACTGAGCATAGCACTGGGTATAACAGCTGTCAATATGCAGATGTTTCCTCACCGTGTTTCATTGTCCTTTGCTGTTAAACTATTGCAGGAAGCTGTGACCAGCGCTTTGCAAAGGGCAACAGAATCTGGGCTGCAAACCTGACAAAGCACCAAATCTATGTAACAGGAAGGGAGCCTTGCAGACACACACACAGGTTCCACAAAGCACAAGAACCTGAGGTTTCAGTTACAGTGATACTGGGGGCAAACCTAAACGAGCAATCTAGAAACACATTTGCCATCCCAAATCCTCTAGGTCGTTAAATAATAGACACTATCTCTGTGTGGAACATTTTTTAAAGATTATCCTATCTCAAATACAAAAAAGTAGTAGAAATCTAGGACATCCTTGGGCAGACAAAAACTTCACTGCATCCAGAAATGACTAATAGTTATATAGAGAGATACCCATACTGGGAAGAGACAAAAATGCTACATTCATGAATCCTCTAGCAATTTAAAAATTCAAACAGATTTTAAGACGTATTATGTGATAATATCCACTCACTCATATTTAATGTAGAAATGCCTGCTAGTGATATGTAGTTGTTAAAATTATATTTATGTTTATAAAGATCTTCCCAGACAAACTAGATTTTTCAGAGAAAAATGACATGCTTAGTGAGTGAAGGGAAATTACAAGAAGCATTTTTGCATTTAGTAAAGACTGATAAAAAGACTGATTTCCAGGAATTCAGCATACAACTTCCTAGATAATTGGACAATTAATCTGAATGTACAAGAACTACAAATGTAAATACAAAGCAGAGGTGTTTCGAACGTAAAAGGAATCGCTAATTTCTTAACAGATCTGGCACTTTCTATTATGAAAGCTGTTCCTCTAATGAACAAACACATTTAAACTGCAAGAACGCTACTGCAGACTGAATGGAAAAAGATGATGGCCAAAAATCCCGTTTCCAAGAATAACTGAAACCACTGTAAGATTTCTCACATGGACTGAAACGACAACAAAAAAACCCACAAACCAAACCCAAGCAACAACAACAACAAAATCACTTTGCCTTTTAGTTTTAAACCTTTTTAATTGGCCTAATGCAACACACATCTTTGTGATCTTTTCCTCGTTAAACCCGCCTTATCTTTACAAACGATCTTCAGGAGAAAATAAATGGTATTTGCAGAAAGAGCGGAAAAGCATGAGGAAAGTAACAAGCTGGGCATCATCTCAGGAAACCATGAAGTGATTAATCTCATGAAAAAACATCCAAGACATTTTAGGAAAAATAAATCCCACGTAATTTGGTATCTAGAAGCAGAGGCAACGTGTTACGTTGTCTCCTCTCTTCCATTACAGCTGCCAAATTCCACGAAACTGAGAGAGCGAGAAGTGAGGAGGGGGTGGGCTTTTGCTACCGATGAATTAGGAAAAATAAGGAAGAGTTTTGCTTGATAACATGGTGATAAAGGTGGAACTGCAAGTGTCTGTATAGACTGGAAGAAAGAAGAGAATGAGAATGAGAAGTGGAAATATTTAAGATCAGTAACAGCTGTAATATTTCCCACATCTCAGTCTGAGGAAAAACTGAAGTGGTGAATCATTAGTCCACAGCAGGATCTTCCAAGGGATGTGGGCAAAGGCCCAAGAATTGTAAACGTAAAAGCAGACAGGTTAAAACCTGAGTTAAAGTGGAATATGGGTCAACCATGTACTAGCCAGGAGATGAGCAGCCAATTGGTTTTTTTCAGCTCTAAATTTATTTTTTTGTATATGCAACTATTTAGCACACGCTGAAACTAGCAGAAAAATATATGCATTATTCATGCTATTCGTGGTAGACAAGCGCTGTAGTTTTAGTGAACAGGACTGGAAGTAATACTAGAGGAAATAGAGGTCTTAAAGGAAGACACTAATTTCGGAAACCTCAGAGTGTCACTGTAAATTTTTTTAAGGATTCTGTTATGATAATAGTTAGGTTTGCAGAAAATGATTTCTGCACTATTCAGATAAATGACCTCACAGAAGGCCATATCTTCCCTGGGAAATGAAGAGTGGATAATACCCACCAGAATGGGAGCAAGCCATTTAAGAGGAAGTGGAGGGAGCTCCACAACGCTGGTTCCTATGTGATTATCAACAGCCTGAACATAACAGACGTTTTAGATTTCGCGACAGAATTCACCTTGCGTTGTGGCCAGCAGAGGTGGCAACTCATTTTAAACAGGAAACAATATCACCCCCATCCACTGCTTGAAAATGACTTCTCATCTACAATTATCTGTCAGTTTTGCCTTCTCATTTTCAGCTATCGCCAGCCTCCACACCTACAAAAGTCCATTTCTCCTTGATTCTTGTGCTCAGCTCCAAAATAATTTATTAGGAGTTACACATGCTTATCAAAGACAGACAGAATTCATGCAGAAATTAATGGCAGCGTATGGAAGTTGCTATATATCATTATATAATATGTGCCAACGCTGCTGTCACTGTACCCGGATCGCCTCACCCTTTGTCAATCAGAATAAAGCTTTAGTGTAGGGCAAAGATTTTTTTTGTTGTTGTTCTGACAATAGAGTTCTGGTTGTAATACAATGGTAATAAGTGATAATCTATCAGGGATGGTAGATCCCCAATCATTTCACGGCAGTCAGTCTGACTGCCCCTATTTTACTTTTTCAACGTTAGCGGAAGTGACTTGATTCAAAAATGTACTTGGTCTTTACAAATATGAATCCTGTACAAACATGATGAACCTGAAACAGCACTTTGGTCCACACCAGCAGCAGGATGGAAACTGAGGGTAGTTCGTGACAGTTCCAGCCTGCTCCTCTGCCCGTACTCTTCTGAGTAAAAGACCAACAATAATCATCATTATTTGCCTTACCGTAATGTTATCAGCTCCATCAGTTGTCACTGGTACTGGTGATGACAAGGTGCATCCCACACCAAGGACCAACTGGAGCAGAAATGAATAGGACAGCTCCAGAATGGACTCACCTGAATGGGGGATCCCACAGGATCGTTCCTCTACCTGCCTCCAAGGCACACTCTCCTGTGGGACTCCCTGAAGGTCTACCATTGAGAGGATTAATGAAGAAACACCATCTACTAGGTGTTTGAGAAAATTACGTTTCTCTGGCTTTTAACTAGAGAGCCAGTTTAACCTTGAAAACACTGAAAAGTGCCTGTACTCAACCCACCCCCTCAGTGGGAGACACTGGCATGGCTGCTAATAGACTTTTTAGGGACTCCATTAACCCCATTCCTGCCGGAACCAGGACAACTTCATTTGAGACAGAAGTTGTGCTTGTAAAGACATCGGAAAGAAACTTAAAAATGTACATGAGCTCTGATCTGAGAAACAATCTTGACATAGGTTCTTCTGGTTTGAAATCTGTTCCCAGTTGCTTTTCGAAAGCCTGTCACCAGAAGACTGGATCAATATAATGCATTCACCTTGGGGGCTACATCTTGAATCCATTCAGGAACCAAACCTTGTGCAGAATACAGCAGTAGCTGGCTTAAGAACAGCCTCTCATCTCCTAAGTCTCCAAGCTATGCCTTCAAAGATGGCCTAAATGGTAGTATGTTTTTGGAGAAGTAATCTGATGATCTAGTGAAAGAAATGTTGTGCAGTGAAGGGCACGTCACATAAGAGAGGAGGCTGAAGAAAGAAATCAGCAGTTTTGGACAACGTGGACTGGATCAAAAAAGGAAGAGCTAACAGGAAATAGGATAGGCATTACAAATCTCTTACATGCTAGAAAGAAGATGGCATGAGAAACTGTATTGTAAGCTAGACAATGTTAATAAATCAATAAAATTAATTACCAAAAAACCCCCACCCTGAGAACAAAATTGTCAGTCATTGATGAATTCCCCAATATGCTGTATGTCATCAAATATGGGGTTATTGTTTTTACCTGAAGGCCAAACTTAACCCTTCGCCTTGGTGTTTCATTTCTATTGTAGGATATTTGCCAGAGCTGATCTAAGCTTCCAGTGTACTGCCCCGGAAATATTTTTGGGTGACTCCTGTGCATGCAGTCAGGCATTTCATAGGAGTCTAAAGGCACCTGAAGAAAAGCTTAGAAAAATACTTTTTCACTTTGATGCACTACAGAAATTATATTTTTTCTTTACAAGCATGAATTCTAGGCGCCAGTACTCAAAAAGGCAGAAGGGAAGGAGGGTGGTAGCATCACTGAACTAGAACCAGGGAGATCAACCCCAACCAACTTGGACTTTGGCTGGTGTAATATTAATAGAAGGCCCTTGAGCATTCTTTGCAGTCTCTAACTGGAGCAAGCAGGTTCTGACCCCTGGAGAAATATTGATCTAAGACCTGTGGCATTTCCATCAATTTCAACTCCAAAACTCTGGGTCCTAACTACAACAGACTCTTAAAGACAAATTCAAGAAGCTGTACTTTGAAAAATGCTATTACTTGCAGAAAAGAGGACTTGGATGGTATGAACAAGGTAAAGGCAGTAATGTGCACCCCTGGGGTTGGGGATAAAAATGGAGGATGAATTGTTGTTATTAAGTGGACAATCCCAAAATCACTCTAGTAATTTCCCTGCACTCATTTTGGGAATTTCATTTAACACTGTATTTATCCATCTAATGGGCTTGACAACTGCTTTTCTGAGTGACAGGAAACAACAGATTACTGTAATCTCTGACTAGCTGAATATGAAAAATACATAAAATGGAGAGAAGGAAAAATAAAGATAAAGGCAAGAAATACTGCAAATAACACAGACTTTCATTTCTCCCCACCCCTCCCCAGACTGAATTTTCATTTTAGGGTGCAGCCCCATGGACACAATTTACCATGAACTTTTCAATGTTGGTGGTAATATGACTTATTGGTTTAGAGGTAGTTAAAAAATGATTTATGATGAGTAGACAAAATTTACAGCTACACCCACAGAAAATGTAGCTCCTTTTACACGTAGTGAAACTCTATCAAGTAGAGCTCCAAGATGCACACGCTGCCACCATAGTCATGCCAGTAAGGGGCATGAGGTTTTTGATACGACAGCCATAGAGGCCCTCTTATGGACCAAATAACACATATTTGGTAGCATGGATTAATGTATTCAGCCAGACAAGAGAGACTATCCCAAGAAAAGCAATTATTGCTGGTGCAATCTGCATCTGCTCTAAGAGGGTCTCTGAGCTCATTTCTCTCTATGCAGCAGTTACACCGGTCCACCTGTTCCAGCCCGGTCTGAGAGCAGACAGCACAGATTAACAGCTCCAAAATGCATTTAAGGTTCACATTTTAATCTAACAAAAAGCCTAAGAGAAAAGGCTTAGTTGGTAGAAACTTTCCACCAACTCAGAGAACAATAAAAAAGACAAAACTACGTATTCAATCCACAGAGCCTCGCAGCAGAACCTGAAGCTGCCAAAAGCAGGCTATGACAGATGGCCATGGGAGCAAACTTGGAAAGCAAAGGCTTTCAAGGAAGAGGGCTGTGGATTTAAAACTAGCCAGTAATTGGCATGATTGTCAGACTTAGGAGTCTGTCTCTTGAGCAAATTCTAGCGGCTGTGTTTACGTGCGCATCCGTGCACGTATGTGTGACTGTGTGTCTGTGGTTGGCACGCTGCTCCCCTGCGGGGAAGTATTAATAGCCTCGGGTCAGCTCAGTGCTGCGCATCTCTGCCAGGATAGCTAGGCTGGGCAAGAGCTCAAAGAGCTAAAATCGCTGATTGCCATAGCCAGCTGAAACCCCTCGTGTAGAAACAATTATATGAGCAAAACACCATTTTCACTGGCTCTTTTTACTCTGTGGTGTATTTTAAACACCGGTACAAAGTGCACCTTAGCCGTCATCACTGCATCCAATACGAACAGCAACACTTTTCTTCAAAGGATACCCTGAATCTCTGTGAGAAGTAGACTCCAGGTATAAACTCAGGAGGGTGAAACTGAGCGTCTTACGATGGAGGCATCTTAATTTTTAAACAGCAGTAGTGAGAGGATATTCCGTGAGTAAACGACAGGGCACTGCTCACCCAACTGGTGAAATGGAACACCGAGAAGCCACCTTGCTTGCTATTAATGCAAACCAGACCATCCTTCATTTCGCGACTATTATCGACAAAAGCTGAAATCACATCATGGTAACAGAATTCAATTCTTACCCAGAGTAAGTGCAACAAGTTCCTCCTTCCTCCCCCTGACCACAAGCCTCACCCTCATCTGCTTATTACACTAGTGAGCCCACCTTTGCTACGTTCCCCAGCGGTCTGGACTCATTCAAGAAGCTATTACAGCAAACCTCCCTGCTCTTTTCTCTACCTCTCCAAAGAACACTCCATTCACTTTGTCTGGTCCATCTGCCATTTAACTAAAACAAAGCTTTACCAATAGAAGTTTGTCTATCAAGCTGGCTAACTGCAAGACTTCGGTTTGTCTCTGTTTTCCAAGTGGTCTCAAGTCAATTTTCATGATGTCGTGTCTCTCATTTGGAGAGGAATTTTCGCACTTCTCACATGGAAAACACAACTGGCACCTTCTCGTGAGGAGTCTAACACCTAATATAAACCTCCCCTTTGCTAGCAGTAAAAAAATGCTCAAGAAGGTGGGAGAAATCTCTGGAAATTACATATAACCAAGGTGGATGGCAAATCCATGACACCAGGCACCTTTTCCGGTATAACCTGTAAGCTCCGTTCAACAGATCAATCCAGTCCATGATTGTGCATCGTAGATATTTATTTCTACCAGCCCAGATACTTTAGGGATTGACTTTTGATGGCACAGCTCACTGGCTGATAGTAATCTCTTCTCAAGTCCCTTAGCCTTTTTTTTTTTTTTTCTTTTAAAAGCAAAGCTGCCACATAAGCAGTACTGCTTGACTCATCACATTTAGGCTCTGTGTGGAGCAGATTTAATTCCTTTGTATAGAATACTCGATATATTTATCCTGGCACTTGACTTTTTCCTCATGAGACACCATCAGAGTTGTGGCAGCTTTAAAAACCTAAGCTAATTCCATATATACAGAAGGAAAAAGGCTGAGCTGGCAGGATTTACTCTACTGAGGACACACATCATCTGTGCGCCCTTCTCTCCTGTACATTCGTAACTGTCTGAGTGGTTTCAAGTGGACCTTGCAGCTTATTCTGATGGTTCTCTCTTCTTCCAGGCAAAAAGGAGGCTGGAAAGAGGAAGAGAGCAGTGGGGATTCTGGTGATAATTTGTTTATTTCTGTAATATAAGATGTGCTCCTGGAGTTGCTCATTTGGCGGTTATAGTCTTCAGAAGGAGTCCTACGGCTCCCGGAGCCAGGAATGGGAGGTCTGGTATAGTTAGCAAACACAGAGGGGTGGGGGGATGGGAAGCAACAACCCACTGTACAAATCTCTCTCAGAAGTGTAACAAGCGATGTGATTGTCATTAAAAATGTTATGTAGCCAATCTTTCTGTAATACTTCCAAGAAAAGTTGTTCCTGAAAATTTATATAGCAGAAGCAGAAAAACAATCCAGAAGAATATATGGCATGTTTAGGTTTAGTTCCATTATTATTACTATTATCATTATTACGTGATTATTAAGGCTGAAATGATGTAACTGAGAAACTGATATAAAATTGTGTCTTAGAAGGGATATAAATGATAAATGACTATGAAAGAGATGACCTTTTCTTAACAAAATATCCTATGAATTCTTAAGATGTAACAACGAATAAGATCCCAGAGGAAAAGACAGGATGGAAGTCATGAATGTGTCAGAAATTAAATACTAAAGCAACTTTCTGTCACAGTGAATTCTGGTTGATGTAGCTTTTTAGTCTGTTCTTCCCAGCAAGAGCATGAAACAGACATCTCTGACGTTAGCTGAATGCAGCATGCAAGTCCACAGTCTGATACCTTCTGTTTTGACATGAAACCCAGCACTAGTCCTCAGGTCCCCAGTAGTGCTTTTTGGCCTAAACCACGACAGTATCATTCTGCATCCATCACTAACAGAGGAAAAACTTAAAACTTCCTAGGTTGATCACTAGCTTTACTTATTTTTAGTATTTCATATTAAAATTCAGTCCTTTTAAAATTTTTTCTTCCTTCCCATATCCAGAAAGAAACTAATATTAAAGCATCCATCACATTCTTTGCGCATTTTTTAATTTAGTTATTCAAGTTTTATAAGAACGTGGTCACTCATGATTGGTATGGGTCCTTCCTACAACGACTCCTAACATGTTCGACAACTATGCTTTTGCTCTTGTTGAAATGGTATATGCCTTATCTTACAGTCAGACAGCAAATCATATAGCCTATATTTCTGCATGTTATGTTAGGTTCCCTCTATGTTTGAGGTGCTGTAGTTTTTTAACGCAATTACTTTATTCTGTTTAAAAATAAAACCCCAAAGAAAGAGGACTACACAAGTACGTATAAGGTCTGTTACTTCCTCCTATTTTTATTCATATCTGTGATATTTCATTTGTGGAAACCTCCACTCGTTTCAGCTGAGTTCTACCACAGAACTTCTGGCAAAAAGAAAAAAAAAGAAACTAGACTTAGGCTGTATGTTCGCACGTATATGTGGCTGTGTGTGCCGCAACAGGCAAGCAATTAATGCTTGTATACTAGTTTGTTCGGGTTATGGGGCAGAATGGTAGGTGATAATACAATCCAAATTCATATCTTCAACATGAATGCAATATTGATGAGTTTTTCAGTTACAATAGGATTAAAAAAAAATTTAACTGCTACAATGCATGTTCCTTTTATCTAGTGCTCCTTACTATACTGTGAGATTCTTCAATGTTCATGACACAAAGGCTCCTCTCTCCCTCAGAATTCATTTTAGATGAAGCCATTAGATCTCACAGTTGCAGTTTAATGTAGGTATTTTAGGTCATCTCAGAACTTACCCTTTTCCAAGAACAGTTTTAATCTTTGTACAGTACTTGAATATACTTTTTATAATTATGTTTCAAGTGTTATTGCAGCTATATTTCAGATTTTACGTATGTAGGAAAATGCTATATTATTTTAATACTGACGGTAGAGTAAAAATCTATTCGATATTCACCTTTCAGAAAGCATAATCAAATATCCAAGAACACTATTAGACTCGCCTAGCATAAAGTTTCAAACTGCTAATGGGTTTTAAATTGATGTCATAATGCTGCAATTTAAATACATGATGTTCATTAATTTTGCCAGAACTCTTTGTAGAGTAGGAGGGGTACAAAAGAAGGAGGAAGGTTATATTTTCTATATCTACTTCTTTTTATCTGCTTGCCCATTTTTGATACACAAGAAGAATCATTACATCAGCTTGGGGGGGGTGGAGGGGGGTGGGTGAAATTTACTCAAATGACAGCAGGTTTCAATTAGGTAACCACTGGGGGGTTATATCAAAGTAATATTTTCTACGAAAAAATACCAGGAATAGGATAGAAGTAACTAATACGCGATAGGCGTGATGTTTCTTGAAGATGGATTTCATGGGACCTATCACCAAAAATCCATAGGTACAAAGAGGAGGAAATAAGGGACAGAAATGTCACTTTGCCCATACCGTTCTTTCTCACTGAAAGGGGAAAATTCATGTACTTGAGCGAGAGAACAATATTGTAAAACAGGCAGCCATAGTCTCTTGCTAATCGTAGGGATTTCCCTCGGATGTGGACGTTGAAAAGGGAAAAGAGATCACATTGTGGAGGAATACTAAGGGATCCTCTTCTCTTGAGGTGAGGGAGGGTGGGCACTAACTAGATACCAATTTTCTAGGCAAGGAATTGTCTATTTCAGAAATATCTCAAAATTCAACCTAAAATGTGTCTAGACATAATGGGCCAGTATAATACAACACTTCAGATCTATTTATACATTAAATATAGTATGTTTACTGTATATAAAGGCAGTTTTTCCAAAGCTGTTGCTATAGCTACAAATCAAGGAAACCATAGCAACAACTCTGTATTATGTATAGCCTTAATTAGGGATTAGGTTATGTCTCTGTTTGCATTTTATATTAAATATTCCCATGCAACCTAGTTATAGTAATCTTTTTTTTTTTTAGACTTTTTAATAATAAAAATTCTACAGTGTTATACCGTCGAGTCAAATACACTCTTGAAATATATCTTTGCTACATTATTTTGATCATACCTAATAATACACACGCCACTGTTTTTTACTTGGGATGAACACAGATGTTCATATCACCGTATTTGCCGATCTTCTTTAATACAAATCATTGATCACTTCAGCCTTAACCACCAAAGGAAATTTGGAAGGAGGTTTTCCATCATCTCATAAGGTTTTCAAGTCTCACCCCATTCAGCCTTAACCCAAAAGAAATCAGCTAGATTAAAGTTTTGGGTTGGTTTTTTTTTCATTTTTCCTCAGAAAGTAAGCACACGAGAGAGGGACAGGAAATGTAGAATTCATCTAGATTTTCTAGCTTCCCTGTTACGTCAGATGACTGACCATGTTGGTGGTAAATTAATTACTCTCTTTGGTTGACCTTGTATATGCGCTATTAAAGTACACTGAGAAATCTGGATTAGAGAGCACTGGCATGCTGCGTGCAGCCAGGCCTCAGAGTGGAGCCCGAGAGGAACACGTAAAGGAGAACAGACTAAAAAGGTGAAGAAAAAAGGAAGGATGTTGGAAGTGGCTGAGGAACAGGAAGGAGTGATATTGGACAGCAGGAGACATGTAAGACCCAGTGGGGTGATAAGCTTCAAAGGACACCCTATAAGACTATGAACACATTCAACAGGTATGCATAGATTCTCTCAACAAAAGAGAAAAGAGAAAGCCAAAAATAGTCTTTAAAAACCTTCTCAGCCATCTTCCCTTTCATGACATAGTTTTCGGATAATTCATTACGGTACAGTTTCCTCATCTTTTGGTCCTCACCCATTGATGAGATGGCATGTGTCCCATTTTGCAAAAACCTTGGCCACATTTTTTTAGGGCATTAGCTGCGCTCACAGACTGAACCTCTGCTTATCTTACATGCCACACCAGCATAAAAACCTAGAAAAGAATATCTTAATTCTATGAAATGAGCAGAAATTCAATGTATTTGGTGCTTACAGAAATGAAAGATCTGTGGTTTTAATCTCTATGAACAATTGAGGATTTCTGGCCATTTTAATACCAATAGTATACAAATGCATATTTTATAAAGCTATCTGTGTTATAAAAATTGTAGTCTGAGAAAGCTATGAGTGCGAGTTAGGAACATGAGCTGTGTCAAAGCTTTTCACATGGGCAGCACAATAAAATTTCCTTCACACAGGGAATAATTAAGTCAGAAGATTGTGCATTCACAATTAGCAAGGCATGTTGAGTTTCTTCATTATCATTTTAATTATCAAATATTAATATAATCTGCAAATACAAGGCGGAAAACAATTAAAATTACTAAGTTTAAGGAGTCCTTCATGACCTAAGCTAAATTGAGACAAATGTCTTACTAATCGATACTGGTCACCAACTTGCAGGACATTCAGTTCAATTTACTGTCAGAACTTCCAAGCGTGTTATCAAATTTAAGAATGAATTAAGGCTCCCACAAGCTACATCTAATCTCTGATGAAGGCAATGATGAATAAAAATGGATTAGCATGCTCCTCTCCTCTTCAGTTATCAGTTCAGACTGATAGTGATCAAGTGACCGTGGCAGCTCTACTTTATTCCGATTCCATGCCTGCCGCTATGGCAATAACCCAGGGACAGGCAGAACACGCTGCCCTCTCATTTTTGGTGGGTTCCTGGTCCTTTTGTATTAAAGATATGCCGAATGGAGCCTTAGCCCTTTCGAACTCAACAGCAGCTCCCATTTATTTCACTGGGACTAGAATTCACACCCTGACTCAAACGGATTTCCTTTCGGGTGCTTTTCCTTTTTCTGCTCTACTATGGCTTCCAGTATACTCAGTGCTGCATTTTACATGGTCAACAATTAAAAGATACAGAAGTTTAAGAGAAGATGCCTCCTAAAAACTGCAACCCTCTCTCATTCTGATTTTCACATTTAACACTCAAAAGGTAAAATAATAATTAGCTTGTCCAATACACTTATAGGATTGAGTATCATCAAGTGGTAAAGTATTTTCATTGTCTATAAAAGCTGTTATGTGAAGGAATTTCATTCATTAATATAATGATTGCAATTTTTAAAAGAAGAATAAGTAGCAACAAGTGGAAGTCTGATAGTATTTCTCATGACAGTGCTATAACTGATCAGAAACATCTTTTGGAAAGAATTAAATTTTTTATGTTAGCTTATTTTGCAAGTTTGCATCTGTTATAAATAGTACAGAGAGAGAGAGAGAGAGAGAGGAAGAGTCTGGGGAAAAAGCACCACTACCACTAAGACCCAACAATGTCATTAGATACTCTGCCGACTAAGACAGTTTAAAGCAGGAGTCCCTGTAAAATATAATTTTATCATGTAAGCATTTTTATCACACGTCAAGTATTTTGCAAAGCAGATACAGGCCAAAGCATTTAAAAATACATACCTGGCTTTCAAATAGCTACCAAGTGTTAATGTAATAGTTTCAGAAAAATCCAGTAAACCTCTAGCTCTATAACTTTTCTGTACTCACATATGTCCATTTCACAAATCATTCCCTTTTCCTTTTCTATGCACATACGAACACAAATAAACTACTTCTTCCACAGGTATCTCAGGCAGAATGAAACATTTTTAGGACTTTATCACAAACACACACATGAAAATTTCCTTTTGAGTTAAAGGGAGGGAAGGGTTGAAATTAATCTGAAAAATTCTCTTGCTTGTACAAATATCAGTTTTCACTGTAACCAAGCATGATTTTGAGGCCAGGTCAGTGTTCTCTCCACTGCAGACATGACAGAAATTAAAAAGATGCAACGGTCATTTAAATGGTAGCACCCTTTTAAAAGAGATTTTGCTCAGAAACATTGTTTGCTTGAGTTTTTATTCTGGGCAGGTTGGTAGAAAAGCATTTATGTGGGATCAGAGAAAGAGAATTCTACCGGTCCATTTTGCCGCGCTCTTGATACCAGGTCTTACCTCTTGTGTTTTCACATTTATATATCCATAATGAGTTCTCAGAGGCTGCCTTTGGCCATTAGAAAATGGTATCCACTTGACACTGCTTTGTCCAAAGCAGTTTAGGATCAAAGGGAAAGTTACTTCATTGGAGAGACGAACGATGATCAGACACAGGAATGCTGCAATGAAACTCACAGCAACAATGGACTTTCTCTATAATGAAAAGAAGAAAGAAAATAAATTACTAAAATTAAGAATTGGCTTTAATGAAAATATGTATCTTCTATCGTAGGATGAAGTAAAAAAGCTTTAGAAAGCCTTATGTGAAATTATTTTTACGGTAGTCACCTTGCTGCAGAAACACAAGGAGACGGGTGGCGGGATCATTTTGTTTCAATAAATTTGCATTTCAGAGGTTTTGAGAGTTTCTTTTAGAAGAGGTTGGAAATGAATCAGTTTTGCTCAAAAAACCACCCAACCAACCAGCTTTTTTTTTTAACTTTCAAAAAACATCTATCAGTTTTAAATTTTATTTGTATTTGGAATGAAGGTTTTTATGTAAACATCCATACCAAAGTCTCCATTCAAAATCATCAGAGCTCTAGACACATGACAAACACACAAAGTGAAAATGCCATTGGCGGCCACACCACACAAAGTTTATTGTGAAGATGATCACTACAGGTTGTGTTTATTGTGCATTAATTTTAAATCATTCCCGTGCAACAGAACTCACACTAACCTTAAATATTTTAGACTAAATCGTTGGCGAAGTCAGCACAACATTCTGCCTTATTCCAGGTTCACAAATTTACAAAATGAGGTATTATTATCTGAGACAAGATGACCTCCATTGTTAATAATGTAACAGATCTGAAGCCTGTATCTAATTAGCCTTTGCTTTCCACCTCTAACCTATCCAGTTGGTTGGACTGGTTAATGTAACCACAGAAAGACAGCAACTTTTCCCTGGGTAACCCCCCAGTCTGCAGGAGAAAAACTTATAAGAAATATGATGTTCCCCTCAGTTTTAGCTATTTTTTAGATACTGCAGTCAATTACTTCTAGACAAATTACTTAAGGACAAAACATGTTAGTTGGCATATGTAAAGATTCTAGGTATGATACTTATTGTAAAGGTTATTTTTAATTTTTCCCTGAGGGAATGGAACAATGATCATTTACAGGTGTTTTTACCGCACTTTAATTACATTCTAGCTTTACCTAATTTGCCACAGTTTAATCACCCTACTGAATGTAATTGTATCCCTCTAAACAGTAATATATACAGAAAATAGAGGGGAGGGAAATTATTTGCCTAAGGGCCTACATAAGTATATAGTAACACTTAATGCTGGATGGGGAGATGCCATCCAAAGGGAACTGGACAGGCTGGAGAGGTGGGCCCATGCCAACCTCATGAAGTTCAACAAGGCCAAGTGAAAGGTCCTACACCTGGGTTGGGGCAATCCCAAGGACAAATACAGGCTCAGTGGAGAATGAATCGAGAGCAGCCCTGGGGAGACAGACTTGGGGATGCTGATGGATGAGAAGCTCAACATGAGCCAGCAATGTGCGATCTCAGCCCAGAAAGCCAACCACATACTGGGCTGCATCAGAAGTGTGCCCAACAGGTCAAGGAAGGTGATTCTCCCTGTCTACTCTACTCTGGCGAGACCCCACCTGGAGTACTGTGTCCAGCTCTGGAGCCCTCAACATAGGAAAGACATGGACCTGTTGGAGTGGGTCCAGAAGAGCGCCACAAAGATGATCCGAGGGCTGAAGCACCTCTCCTATGAGGACAGGCTGAGAGAGTTGGGGTTGTTCAGCCTGGAGAAGAGAAGGCTCCGGGGAGATCTTAATGCGGCCTTCCAGTACCTAAAGGGCATGTAGCGATAGGATGAGAGGGAATGGCTTCAAACTGGAAGACCGTAGTAGATGTTAGGAAGAAATTTTTCACTCTGAGGATGGTAAGGCACTGGAACAAGTTGCCCAGAGAAGTTGCGGAGGCCCCATCCCTGGAAGTGTTCAAGGCCAGGTTGGATGGGGCTTTGAGCAACCCAGTCTAGTGGAAGGTGTCCTTGCCTATGACAGGGGGGTTGGAACTCGACGATCTTTAAGGTCCCTTCCAACCTAAACCATTCTATGATTCTATGGCAGAATCTGATCACCCAATTCCTGTCTACAAATACCATCAACGGGAACCAGCAAAGTATGCATTTTAAGGCAGCTTTTGAACATGATGGCAATAAGATTACACGTGCTGCAAGGGCAACAGAGGGACGAAAGGTGAGCTTTGATTGCAACCATGTAAGATGAATCTGTTCTCTACCTGGAGGTTCATTTGACAGTCTGCAGAAACTAGAATTCAAAATGTTGAGCAGAAGAAATGATGATATTTACACAGCAAACATACTGGGAAAGATGTACACGAAGTTTTACTGAACACGAGCATGCAAGGCTTATGTGCCCCTGTATAAGGCCTGTAGACACTGCTGCCATGCTTCGGTTAAGTTTCCGGACACATAAACCAGCGAGAATCTCAAAGAGCGCACAGAAGATCTGAAGGGATGTTACTGCATCCCCATACACAAGAGTTAACAGAACTGTACATTATGGGGATCCATTGCATGGCTCTATCCATTTTGATGTATTAGGAGGCTGCGATTTATAAGATAAAAGCAACAGAAGACTGAGATGGAAAACTTGGGTGAATGAAGTCACTGTGAGGGAAAGGGAAGAGGAGAAGTATCGTGGCAATGTGATTCAGTGAGGAATCTTCGTCAGCTAATGGCTGTGCAATGTAAAATTAAACCCAGCAAATCTTCAGAGGGCACTGCAGAAGCTGCAACCTAATCACAGCTTTCAGAATTCATGGAAGCCACTGCACTCTTCATCAACTGCATTATAACAGATTTACATTAAATTGCAATAAACTGGCTGGGGAACACTTCTGTGTCACTTCTCTTTGTACCAGATGGAGTCAGAAATGTTTAGCTATATATCAGGGCCTTGAAAGTGTTAAGAGCAGCCAAGATGTGCAGTGCAAGTGATAATCATAAAGCAATAAAGAAAGAGCATGGATTAGTCATATCATTTATTGCAAATCTGAATAAAAATATTGCAAATATTTAAAGGGAAATCTACAGTTTCATTCCACTATACGGTCATGCTTCAGTCAAAACATCCACGGAAGGAAGCAGCAGTACTGCCCTGTATGATGCCACTAACTGATTTCCACATATTCTGTCCTCCTGGTTTGTTGAATACTGTTTTTTACATCCTTTATTTGGTACAGATACATTCTGAACTTGAAAATGTTGCAATCAACTTTGTGTGCTTCTCACACGGAGCTGTTCTAAAGAGCCTCTGCCCCAAGAAGAATCCAGACAGGGCAGCTAGATTTCTTGGTCGTCGTCAGGATGCCATCCAATTTTTATATTCCTTCTCTTTGAATACATTGTACGACAGGAGAGAATGTGCAATGACAGAAAGGAATCTTTACAATAAAAAGCAATCAAGGCATATATTATAATTGTTTTGGGAAAAAAAAAATCTAGTGTTATGCAAACACTATGCCTACTTATCAACTTGTGCAAAGGAAGCTTGTATTAAGGATTCAGTTCCCCTGTAATTTTTGTTAAAGGCACAAGACTCCACAATATGCATTCTCTGAGGGAAAGACATGCAAAATGGAATTTCAGTGGCTCTATAAATTTCACTGTAAAAATATGAAAAAACAACAAAGCATCTACCTATCATAATTTTAGCCTTCTTAAGCATCAAGTAAGACAATCTGCTGAGTGGCCAAGAATATTCTAAAGGCGACCTCTAAAAATAATTTGTTCCCTCCCTCCTTTACCTACTCAAGAGAAAAAACCCAAACCAACACCAGGTGCTATTTGTCAGTAAGTCCTTCTTGCAAAATCTCCCTTTCTGCAGATAAATGTATTTTGTTATCTTTCCACTGATAAAACTTAAAATTTAGCATTGGAGACTCCAGGAATTCTAAATGACATTAGGCTATGACAGAAGAATGAAGCTATATACAGGGATGAATACCAGACTCTAATTTGTCTCAAAATTTGTCTGCATCAACATTTTAAGTACTTTCACATCCTACCATTTGGGAGAGCTAAACCAACATTAATTAGCAAGTCTGCACAGAAACAAATCTTATTCATTCTTAATTTTCAGTTCTCATGAATGCAAATAGTCTCTTAACAAAAGAAATGTTCCTCTAACATGGAAACATCCTCGGTATAAATCTCAACAAATCTTTATATTTTTCTAGCTAATCTAATGTTCATATTTGGATGTTGATGGCATTTAAATAAAAAATGCATCTTCAGTGATAAACATTTTTATACATATTTGGTAAAGAGTAAACAATAAGACATATTTTAAACAGTTTCTTAGCTGGACCACTTGCATGGTATATTAGCTTTTGTAACATTTAATTCATTCACTAATAGTACATGACTAGTCTAGATGACAGTTGCAAGAAGAAAATTACCATACTTATGAATATAGGATCCCATCACAGAAAATTGATGGAGTTTACTATTTGTTAATGACACTAAGTCTACGCAGATGCTCATTCAGGGGTTAAAAAAAAAAAAAAGAGATAAAAGAGATAAAAGTGGACACACTTCAGATCAGAGTACATGCAGTACAAAAACTGGGACCCCACTGGGCAGAAAGCACACACTAGAACTAAACAGTTTCTTCTCAGCTCTTTTCACTCAATCCCCACAATAATATAATCCCAGTTTCAGTTATTTCTCAGACACCAGGCTCATTCGGTCTAATGTGTATATCAAAATCAATAAGCAGTAGGCACGATTCACACTTCTAAGGCTTCGATATATATTTATTTTGTTAAAATAAAAATTGAAATAAAATCAGGAGTGTGATACTACTAGGATGGTTAGGATTTCATTAAAAACTTCATGGAAATAAAACAAGAGTATTTGGGGGGGGGGGGTTATATATTTGGCAACATGGTCCCTAACACTATAACCCCCATATCATCTGGTTTTGGCTATTTACCAGTGCCAGGGTGATTCATTAGCCTCAGTTTGGCAAGAACTTGACAGTCTGAACAAGTTTTAGTCATTTTTCTTTCATAATCTGTTAAGTGTGTAGATGACAAGACCATTTTTTATAGTTCAATAATGCCTGATAGAATAGTAAGACGTAAACATTTTTTGTGTTGTATACAGTTGCCTAGCAGGGACGAAGAAAGGAAATATTCTCAGCACAAGAAGAGAATTTCCTAAGTTGTAAATTTTACTGAGGTATGTAGTAAGTATCTTTATTCTACTGTCGAGCCCAAGAAAAACACCCTGCCACTTAGAATGTATTATATGGCAGAGACTATCAAACAACTTTACAAGCAGTAATAAATCACCATCCTAGTGATAGTAACAGTAAAAACCCATTTCACAGATGCATAAACTGAGGCTGAAAGCAACTTCCCTATGATCACAAAGAAATCAAAAGAAGCTACTCCTAAACTTTTATTCTAGAACTATGCTGTTACTCAGCTTTATTGTTTCTATTATATCAAACTGCCTGAATTTGTTAAATGCCAAAGTTGAATAGGATATTATGGAAGACTCTAGTAAAGAACCCTTGGAACCAGTATTGTTCCATGCCCTGAACAGTAAATGCAAATAAACCTCTTTTCAGAAATTGAATTTTTACAGTATTAATTTTTTCTGTTATTTTCATGGATATGTGATAACACTGCACTTGGAAGGACAAATCAACGGTAAAGACTTACATGAGGGCTTTCTGTCTCTTAGATGATATAATATGCAGTAATATTGTATTAGTTTCACAATATCTACCTTTATGAGCATACTGAATAACTCAATCACTTTTTTAATATCTCTGCACATTATACTACTTTTATTATAGGACTGATGCAGGGTTTAAGGTTTTTTACTCAAGTATAATACCAATTGAAAACAATAATGGCTACACTCACTGAATTCGTTTCATTTTGTAGACCACTATATGTAAAAAATAGTTTTATTTAATTTTCTCTTTTATAGTCTCGAGCGTCCTCTTCGAATGCTGCTTTCTCTTACAACAGAGCATAAAATGAAAATCTTTCAGCACACTAGTTCAGTATACCTTACTGATTTCACTGGTATTGGAAACAAATATGCCTTCCAGCTATTTCTTTTGTCCTGAACCTCCCTTTAACAGGGCTGCTGGAGGGATACTCAGGCAGGGGTCCTGGAAGTTTTCAAAGAGGGAACAAGACTATACAGCAAAGATCCTTTTAGAAATAGACACGTGTCAAACAACATTTGCATAAAATCGGTAGCTGAAGATTTACTTTCTTCTCCTCCAGAAGTGAAAGTTAACCTGAACAAGTTCAAAGGCTCCACAGGCAATAGTGGTCAATGTTTCTCTCTCAGGAGAAGAGAACAAAGCAGGTAAGGGCTTATATCAGAAGTAAGAGCTGGTTTGGGTCCAAAAACCAGTAAAATTAAGACTAAAGCAAACTAATTTTTTTTCTGGAAAAGAGCACCTTCGCTAAATTGGAATGTAAGCAGGCAGGAAGCTGAGGAGTAAGAGCAGAAATAAAGTTCAGTCATGAAGAAGCAAGGCAAGAAATGCAGCATACATAACAATAGATAGAAGAGATACAATGAAAGAAACATGACTTTTAGCATTCTCCGTGACCTAGAAAGGATTTCTTCTACACACATACCCTGAATCAGGACTGTGTTCGTAGCTTATGATGTTTGAGAAGGCATGAATAGAAGACACATTACTTACTCCATGCTTCCCATGTAGGAGCTCTGGCCTTTTTTATAGCTAAGACAGCTGAAGAACTCTCAAGAACACAGCTCATTGTACCTCTTTTATTGTTGTCACTTGTTGAAAACTTGTTACACAATTCAGTTTTCACCATGATTCACAATGCAGTCCCATATGAATGGTGGTGTACTGAAGTTTCACAACAGCTCGACATAGTGTTTTTCACAGCAAAATAAAACACATTCAAGCATCTCCTTCGTTAAAGCCAAAAATCTGCAGAGATTGCTCAGGCTCACTGGGGTAAGACCTGGGCAATGAACAAAAACAGGGATTAGCACAGTATTGTCCAAACAACTCATGTAGCAGCAGTGGCGGCGGTCTACATTAAAAGCCTTCACTGCTTACGTGTAGGAGGATTATCGCTATTGACATTTAGTCTCAGGTAACTGCATAACTTTATAACATGCAGCATTCCCATCAGAAATAGCACACATATTTGGGTAGTAATATGAAATTATGTGAGGTGAAGACTTTTAAAGTTTCAAGGAGTAACTGTTGAAGTATTTTGAAGCTCTCCCATATGCTATCATGCATAAGAAGTCACCACATTAGAAAAGTCCCAGTGATTCTGAGCCCTTCAAATTGCAAAGCGTTGCCAGATTTCAGGACTTAATCTGCGTGATTATTCCCTCTTGCCCAAACTCAAAGCCTGATAAGGAGGAGCATTTTTTTGTCTGGAGATATTCTTACCCTTTAAGGTGATTTCAGGCTTTCCAGCACTTCGAGTTCTTCATGTCCTATAATGATTGTTTCTCCCACTCCTTTCCTGCTTACCCAAAGCTGAATTTGCGTTTCCTTCAGCAGCCTACTTCTGGCCTAGGGTTCTTTTTGCAAACAGCCTCTACTGCCACCGAGGCACAAAGACATCATTAGCACAGCTCCAATTTTCACAAACCACAAAGTCACGGTACCACAAGGCGAGCTAAACTTCTGAGCAAGGCACGCTTTCTGCCAGTCTGCTACTTCATTTTATACTGCAACTGAAAGCTGTCCAGTAGCTTAAAAGATCTAGCCCATTAAAATGCCCATGGCAGAGAAGCACATTTTAAATAAGGTTGTTGATTTTCATTCTGTAAGATCTGTTAAGAATATTTAATCTAAAACTGCTGTTACTGATTCATCGATGTCCTTCACAACTAGGGTGAACTTCATCAGTAGCTGTAGGTGCATATTATATAAATACTAATGTAGCTTCTGCATGATAAAGTAGTATTAAAAAGGAAAAAAAAAAAAAACAAAAACGCCTCTGCAGTACAGCTTTCAAATGGCGCTTTTTTTTAAGCTCTGGATTATTGCCCAGCTCTTCTTATCAATAGCTTGGCAAGCTTTCAGACACACACACAGGCTGACGTACGCTTCCCTATAATAGAACTGCTGGTACAAGAATTTGTGATCTTTCAACCTGGCAGTTGGTTGTTACTACTTATTGAAGTACCACCTGATTGTAGCTATTTTTCACCTGCTGAGAAAAAGTTCAAAGAAAAAACTTCCCATATGTGAGTTTTAACTCGTACTCTGCCAGATAGACCTTACACAGATGACCTCTCTCCTCTATAGAAATACACAAAGATTCGTGATAGGCAACAGCATAAGAATGAATCCCTAATTGAGCTGTTTTCATAATCATTCTGCCAGACACCCTATAGCTGCCAAGATTTTAATGAAAAATCCCTTTCAAAAAGTTGATTCTTTCAATGAGAAACAGACTCAAAAATGAATAAACCAGAAAAAAGCAACAACAAAAAGCCCCACAGATGCACCAAGAAAGATTCTTAGAAAACAATAAAATACGAGCAGAATTCTGGTCTGTAGATCTCTATGTATGAAAAAAAAATGTAGTTATTAAAAGCCCATTACATTTGTTTGTTATTTTATATGTAACACCAGCAATACTCAATTTCTTGTTTCAAAAATTCACAGGAAAGGGAATGTGGTGGCTTCTAAAAACTGAAAGTGAGATAAATTCAATTTCTGCTTCTACCAGTAAAATCTTCGGTGTGCTTCGGTATGCAGCAGGAGTATTGGGTGTTAATCACATACCTATATGTTTAGCAAATACTACACTGGGATGTAACCTCCGGAAGTACTAACTTATAGGTAAGAAAAAAGTCAAACAAATAAAATTAAACATAAGACAGCAGCCCAGGGGCAGATGAAATGAAAGTAAATATAATGTTATAACAATCCCCATATTCTCAGGCTGCACATCTGTGAAGAAAATGCCTTTCGCTGGAAACCTTCACTTGCCTGCAGCTCACTTCCACCTGCAGGGGAAAGTTTATGCTACAGAGCAAAAACCGCATAACCAGAAATTCACACAAGTGAAATGTAATTGCCTACCACCATCTGGACAAGCCCAAACTTCCTCCACTGAATTTTCCTCTGTAAAGATCCCTGATTGCCATGCTGGACTTGAAGCTACCAAAAATTGGCCCCATGCCTCAGTTTCCTTCTAAAAGCCAGATAACACTGGAAGACAAAAGAAATCTTGCCCAGTCTGTCACCAGTTGGCAGGACTCTCGCTCTGGCCCTTCACATGAGCTTCAGCCCATACCGCTCTTTGGGAGGCCAGCACTTTTGGAAAGTTGCTCCAGATGCTCTCTCTGCCACAGTGTATGTAGTGCACCTGCTCTTCAGAAGCATGAAAAGGAAAACAGCAGCAGGTGGTCATTATTCATGTTAGTCTTGTGTTAGGCACCCTCAGACAGGCAGTGCACCTTAACACAAGGCAGAGTAATGTCCTGTTCCAGTGGCAGGGATGCAAACACTGTTTAGTGTGAGGAGGCACATGGGCTCTTTTCAGGTCTGGCTCTACTTTGAAACGTAAGAAGATACAAGTACTCAATATAAGAGTTAGAGACCCCCTTCACAGCCACCTGGCAAAAGTCCAAATTCAGAGAGCAGAAAGACAAGGGTTTTTTAAACTGGTCTTCCCCCACCCCCCCGAAAAAAGGAGGACCGCTGTGGATTAGAAAGAAGCTATACTTAAACAGAGATGATGGTCTTCAGCCAGTTTGCAGGAGGCCTTTTGTTCCTTGAGTTGTGTAGTTTCTTTCCTTTCTTTCTTCTACTTTTTTTCTTTTCTTTTTTTTCCTTTTTCCCCTTTTTTACTTTGTGGTATTTGCTGGGATGCTCACATTAGGGTTCATTCTATCCTGTGAGTTCATTTTCCAGTGCAAGGGCAACATGCCATACGTAGGATACACACTGAATTCATTTCTAGGGTGGGGGTTTTATGGGGTTGGTTTTGGACCAACCAGGTATGCAGAACTCAGCAAGGTGCTTTTTCTAGTATACATTAACAGTCATGTTATTATCACAGGACTACAGCACAGAGCTTTCCATCTAGGATGCAGATCAACTGTCTTGAACACTGTACGCTCAAAGCAGCAGACCCCAAAATTTTATGATCCAAATGAAAACCAGAAGGCAGGCCCCCATTTTAAATCTCATTTGTAGGAGGGGCTGCACTGAGCAATGCAGCGTCTGTACTGACACAGAGGGGCAAACAGCCTGGACTTTTTTGGCAGAGACTTTCCTTTCAAGCACTGGTGTAGTCTGACTCCGCTTTACTCGCTTATGCTGATACGATCACAGGAAACTGTTGCAAACCATCAGGAACTTAAACAAAATTTCTTGCCTATTGAGTACAACTGTATTCCTTCTACACGTAGGATTCAGTTCATTATTCATCCTTGGATAACACAAGCAAGAGGTTATCAGAAGTTGCCACAAGGGAGACTCTCCAGATAGCAAATATGCAGCATTATAGTTACAGAACAATGACTCCTCACAGACAGCTCAAGAAGTTGATGACATATTCTTCGTTTGACCAGGGAGCTCCTTAAATCAGGGCACTGAAACTCAATAGAAACACTGATCAAGGCAGTGGCCTCAATTTAATTATGAGCTTTATTGATCACATCTTCTCTCTATTAAAAAAAAAAAGAAAAAGAAAAAAAAAGAGGGGGGAAAGAAGTGTCCACAAAGCACTGAGCTTGTGGCAAGGCCTAGGGGGACACTGCAGAACAGACTCCTTGGCTGTTTTTAGAAATCCACAGTGGACAATCTTTGCCTTTTGTGCTGACCTCTCACTTCTAGGAATTAGGAAAATAAATTTATGTGAACTAGTTTTCATCAGAAGAAAGCAAAATACTATTTCACATTTACAATAAAATCCATGATCTGAGACCTATTTTGTGAATACACAGAGTTGAATGGTATACCTGCAGTGGAATAGCACCCAAAAGCTACAATCAGGAGCCAATCTCCATTGTGCTACAAGCCATAAATACTTTGGATTCATTATTTCTGCAGAGCATCTCAATTGGAGCTAGAGGAAATCATAAAAATTGATAGTTTTCCAAAAGAAATTCTTTCAAGCAGTAAAGTTTAATCTCTCACTGATCTGTTATCCTGATAGAATAGTACAGGGACAGTAACGTATATATCTTACACAAACACACATTCTATCATCGTATCACACCCCTCTCACGCTGGGTGAGCTAACTGAATTGAACTTGACCTTCAAAGCCCTTGAAATGCAACAAAATATCTCTGTTTTCTGACATTTATGGGTGGCTTTTCTGCATGGCTGCTTTTATTGCCTAGAAAATAATGGTGAAAGCTGTGTGTACAAACCTACTATAAACACTGACAAATCACATGAAAGGAAGACAGATTTATTCAGTGTAGATTACTCCAGAGCTAATCTAATCAAATCCAAGATTTACATTTTTAAAGCAGATCAAAAATTCATAGAGTTAGCATTTCAATACAATAGATATATATTACAGTTTTATTTAATCTGCAAGTGTAATTGAACTGATTTGGATTTTCTGTGCTTTTATTTTTGCGTAAAAGGCCTTATGTCTTTCATATGAAAATGCATCATTGAACTAGCACATGCACGAAAACCCTATGGAAAATTCATGCAGAAGATTATCAATCTCTGTCTAATAAAGCTTAGATAAAAATATATTTGGACATGAATATATATTAAAAACTAAAAGTTCTAGATGTGAAAAGGCAAATATATCCTATTTGTGGCTTTCTTAAACTTAAAATAAACTACTAGCTACACTACCAGAGCTGATTCAGAACATTTTGACGGAAGAAATGTGACATAAATGTACACGTAGCACAGTTTTTCATCCTTTATTCCATGAAATGCAGAGGTACTGTCAGGTGTCAGAAATTATTCCAAACCCCTGTTCCCTTCATGCATGTTTTACTTACCTGCATGCAAGAAACAAACAAAAGTAATAAAAGAAAACCCAGAACATTCAAATGGAGCTAGTTTTTGTATGGTTATAAATGAAAATTACAGTGGCAGCGCTGCCTTATACTGTCTGTGAACTGTTCTCTAGAAGACAAGATGGGGTCACAATACAAAGGATGCACCTCTGCTATGGGACAGACGCAGATGGCTCTTGTTCTGCTGCCTGACCTTGGGTAAGTCACTGCTACTCTGTTCCTCATTTTCATTGTCTCCAAAAGTACCCTAACATCCACCGGAGCATGTTGTTTTCAAACAACAGCAAAGCTCGACCCAATTAGAACCAAGTAGTTTCACCAAGTATTTTAGTCAAAGACATAATCTGCTGTCTGGGTACCTGGTTCTGTGCCAGCATACCTAGATACCTGCACTGAACAAAAACAACTGTTGAATCCTGTGCCTCCTTCATTTAAAGATATCTCCAACTGATTTAAAGGAGAGCAAGAGAAAGCCAGAACAATCAAATTTGAAAAGGAACAGTAAGAAAAAGACCATTATACTTCTTTTTTTTTTATTCTTTCCCAGTGCCTTTGCGTATCAGTTACTCAATTTGCAAACTCAGGATTCCTCAACTCTCACTTGAATCGTCTGGCGTCACCAAACCCATCTCCTGAACGCTCTTTTTGAGGCCTGTGGGACTACATACTGTGTCTTCGTAGCTTACAGCCATGAGGAAACTTCCTTAATTGCCAACTATGCAAGCCTTGACCTGGATACGAAAGACAAGTTCGCTTCTTCAGTTTTGCTGCTGAGGTAGGAAGTAGAGGTTCTGCCCACAGGCTTTCTGTAGGATATAACTATCTCCCAGGCACTAACAGCCCAGGGGCCATTTATTTTCAATTCTCTTTAACACTGCTCTGGTCTAAAGCAGTAGAATAAGGCCACTCAGACCCTAATGAACTCATCACCGTGTCCCAGAGGTTACAAAAGAGTGTTCTCCTTTCCAACAGGGAAGCTGCCAGAGACACCAGTGAGCCTAAATAATATGCCCCAAGACCCTTTGGAAGTAATAGGCAAAACTGAGTTTTCCTAAAGTTCATTTAGAACCAGAATCACACTCACTTATTTCTAAAAAAGAAGTATTGTTTTTAATGTTGGAGTGTCTAGGATCTATGATAAAGAAAAAGTATGTATAATGAATGCAGTAATGTTACTCTTACATTTACTGTTTCGTCTGTTTTCAATATTTTCTCAAAGGTCTTCATTTTTAGGTAACAGTTACCAGGTTTTATCTCTAGCTTTACCCCAGTGCTGCTTAAACAGCAGTTACCAACAAAAGAATGAATCTGGAGAGGACAGAGTATCCCACTGTCCTGTGGCCACATGTAACCAACCACCTTTCATGGTGCCTACATTCTCTTAGAAAATTCGGGTTTGTAGTAGTTTGTACAGTCATTACAAGTTATGAGAGTTTATGATCTGTTCCAATCACTACAGGTCATAGAAATTATTCCAGTGCTCTTGAAAAGGCAGCAGAAGATTTTCTCAGTGAATTTCTAAGTCTTTTAGCCATAAATCTCAACAAATAATGCCGTTTGTTTAATTTAACGCTGCTATACAGATTAATGAGACAAGTTGTCCACTACTCAGGGGAAGAACACAAAGATCCACCCTAACTTATTTCATTTCTAGGTTTATTCATTTTAAGTGTTATGTAATGTGACATTCACACATTACTGAATAAGTTTAAAGAACAAAATGCACATCACTAATCAGCTGATCATTTTTCATTTGATTTTAGATGCCAAAATTAATGATGCCCTTCCTTTTTCATTAGATCTCTTTTTATATACTTTGTTTCATTAAATCAGAAACAGAGTATGTGAGCAGCCAGAATATTTCTCTGCAATTTCCTTGCTTCTGCACTTGTAACTAACCCCAAAGTGCTAGAAAATAGTTAATCAGTTTAAACCCTAGGTCTGTTGGGACTCCAGCAACTTTTTTGGCTAGAAGGTCCAACTTCAGATGTTAATGTTCCAAGACATTAAATCCTGATATTTTCAATTTCTCATTCTTAGTTATTCAGCATTCACCACAAATGTCACCAGTCAAGTTTCAACCGGTCTTACTCCATTTCCTCTTGCCTGAAAGTTTATTACCTCATTGGCTGCCACAACATCTAATTTTATACCCCCTGCCCAATCTTAGATACTCTAATAGATACTCAAAAAGTCATGCAGTACTCCCTGTTTTGCTGTGCTGGATAGTGCCTCTGCTTCAGCAACTTCTTGTTACCCAACAACACTGTTTTTAAATTCTCTTCTTTTATTGACCTTGAGGAATCACCATCTTTCATTCTTTAATCCCATAGTTTTTCTGCAGTTATTTCATAACTTTCATAATTGTTTTTAAGAATCTTATATTTAAATATTCTTCATTTATATATACTACTCTGTCTAGCTGACTAATTTCATCCTAAATTCCCTCTAAGAACATCATTGTTCATCTCATAGTAATTCTTCTTCTTATCATATTAAATATCCTTTCTCTTTCTGGAAACAGAGTCCCTTTCTCTCTGCACACCCTTTTTTCATATGCCCCTTTTTCCTGTAGTAGTTTGGCTTTTGGTTTTCTGTTATGATACCACTCCTGTGGTCACTGTAATGGTCATGTATCTCAGCCCTGTTAATAGTTTTAAGCCTTTGTTACAGAGATCCAGATGTTTTGATTGCTGCTGTATTAAGAAAAAGAAATTATGGTTCCACTTAGACACCATGAAGTGCCCTCTACAGCAAGAAGTACACAGTTGTAAGTATATAACAGTATAGAGAAAGAATGTGCTTTAGGAGGTTACCGGGGGCACCACCTTTTCATCATGTGTTTGCTAGCAAGTATTAATCTAAATGAAAGGCCAGTGGACTAGAAGCACTTTTCTAAACAACAGACTGTATTTAATGTATCTAATTAGTCCTATCCATTCTCAGAAATCAACCTTTGATGTATCTCCTCTCAAGCAGTTTCAGCAAGCTAACAGAACCAAATTCTTCTTGTATATTCCAATAAGAATGTCCTCCATTTTCCTGATACACCAGCTTCTCAATCCCTGTTCTGCTTCCAGGTCAGCTTCCTTGACTACAGGTATTGCAGTCATAGTGCAGTATGTCTTTCAAAGGGGATCTCACTAGTGTGTGTTTATATCATCTATAAACCTTCCATGAACTAAGGTATTTCACGGTCCAATTTTATTTAGATTCCTGATCATCTGGTGAGTGATCAACATACCCATAATGAGTCCAATGTAATTTGTTTCCATCTGATGAGCTGCCCATATATCAAGCACAGTGACTGCTTGATTCCTTTGTTTTTCTAGGGTTTGTCTAATCGATGATTTTATTTATTTTTTTAAAAAAATTGCAGAAAATCCCTGGAGTCTTCTGTAACTATACCTTTGGTATTAACTGTAGGAGCCAAACGACCTCCAGAAAGTTTTTACAAAAAGTCTTTCAGAAAAGCTCAGGTCTCAGTAATGCCAGGCAGGACAGAAGAGGCTGCCGCAGCTAGAATAATACGAGCTTTTGGGTTTAGGGTCAGATTTTGGAAAGCGCTCTCCCCTTTCTTACAGAGAAGTTAAAGAAATAGGTCTTGAAAACAGCATCCTAATTTATTTTTAAGTCTTTAGACACTACTTCAAAACCAGTTTGCAATGGCCAGCCTTAACTCCCATTACTTAGGAACAATCTCAAGGATACGCATTGTGTGCAGGCTGCACCATGACAGAAAACCTACCACAGTCCTGTCACTTTACATAAGAATATTCACTATGCTTTTAAACAGAGTTAAGAGGAATTTTCACACTAAATGATTTAGCCTTTCAAATTTTGACCAAGATTATACCAAGGAATGTCATACGTTGTTCACTGAAGGGTAAAAGTATACAAAGCATTAGAGGATGAAGTAAACCACTAGGGTTGCACACATTTTACTTCACTCTTCCACTTCTTTTTTATTGAGCACGAGAGCTGTCATCTCCTAAAAGCCTCATACTGTCACCTCAGAGACAGCAGCTGACAAGTCCCTTTAAAGTGAAAGGAAAAGGAGACTTTGTGACATCATAAAACTGGTGATGATAAAATCGGTTTAAATAACAATAGGTACAGAAAGACACTTGCTGCTTATCTTTCACTTTTGTCTCTTCTTCTTGTTATTGGATGCTCACAGAAATAGAGAAGTAATGCAGCTTCCTCTCTTACACCCAAAGTATTTCCCTTTGGTGATCCAAAGACTACTGAAAACTGTAGGAAAGCTCTGTATTGGTTCAGTATCTCAGAGTTTTCTCTGTCTTCCCTGACCGCAGAATAGATTGCCTACACGATATTTATAATAGAGAAATCATGGATAAACTACCAGACTACTTTAGTGCACAGAGACCTAGGAGAATGGAGAATCAGAGAGGTCTTAACAAATCAGCTACGCAGCAGCAGAACTATACAGCAATTAAACAACCAGTCCTGGTACACAAGCTCAGTTAGTGAATCTCCTCTGCAGCACGAAAGAAATAAAGACCTTAAAAGATACCCTTCACCACCTGCAGCAAAAGCATGCCACAGCAGGCTACGCTGCTGACTAGGGTGAAATGTCGTTATTCTATTATATAAGGGTAAATGGTTTGCTCTTGTTTTAACCACATTATACACCCAATACAAGCGCAAACAAAGCTGCTCTTAAGAATCAACAAGGTCAATAAGCTGGACTAAAAGCCCATTAAAAATTGTATCGGGGGAAAGAAATGATACAATAATATTCCACTAAGGCACAAACTCAGAAACAAACTGATCAGAATGCAAAATTTGTCAGTTACTCAAACTATCTAAGATTCAAACCAGCTAAGGATATCACATCACTAAGAAAGCAAAATTTGATTTTTTAAAATTATGGTATTGTCTAGTAATGAATAAATTAGGTTTGATTCATTTCATTCTCTCCTCCTATGCAGCACAATTACAACAGAACTGGAATGAGATTAAAAAAAAAATTACCATTTCATCAAAGGTTTTTAATAAATACCCGTCTATGATTTAATTTGATCGCCAAATTTGATCTATAATGATATTAATAGATAGAAAAATCCATAGTAGAGTCCATTATTGTTGAACTTTATCATCGTTTTAGAAAGTACAATAGTAGAATTATATATTAATTAGATTAATTTCAAGGAAGTGTAAATCATCCTGACCCATGATACTTGCTTGCAAAGCTATTGTGAGAGAATAATTAATAGGCAATAGTCCAGGAATATTATTCTGAGCAGATGCGAACCTTGAACTTCCAGTCACTAGACTTAAATTCTAACTAAGAATACATCATCTCACGGAAACTCCAGCATCCTGGAATGCTGCAAGAAGGAGGAGAAGAAAGAAGACTAAGTGGATTGCTGTTGTTATATATAGTCTATATTATTGCTTAACATGACCATGAATTAAAAGTGAATATGAGTAAAAGTCTCTGAATTTTAGAACTTCAAGGTGAGAAGGACTGTGCCGCTCAAATAACAGAGCCCCATATAAAGAACACGTCTTACAAGTCATTTCATTTGTAACCTATTCTGCTGGCAAACTGTATGGCCTTGGGCAAGTATTTAACCCTAAGCAGTAGCTGGCAGTAAACACATACAGTAAGGAAGACAAATAAAACACTTAAGCATAGGTTTGCAATTTTTCCTCGCCTTTCCATCACATGAAATCAATGTCCACAGATTGTGGATTAGATCTGTCCCCAAAATATATCCGATTCCTAGGTTTAAAGATTTAATTGTAAGGTCTTTATGGCAGCAATAGCATCCACTAAACAATGAATGGGAAGTAATCAAGACTGACTCTTGTATTCACATGTAAATTTTCAAGGGAAATTAGTTACTCTGTTTTCTGATGAGCTATATCTCACATTGCCCTATCTGTCTAATAAATTTTAAAACATTTTCAGTTGTGATGGATGGAGCTCTCATCTGTGAAACACCTTTATAATATACTGAAAGGCTACAAAAATGCTCCATTTCAAGAGCTGAAGACACAATTGTTTATATGCCCGCGCAGACCCCCAGGAACATCCTGTAAGCACAGACGGATGGAAAGCGCTGTTCTGCTCTACGATGGCATTCCCCCACCTGATGATTCCTCTACGGTGTTTTATAACATCTAGGCTTTTAACGCAGACACTATGCAGAACAAAAGCAGATCACTGAACGGAACTACAATCCTGCAACCCAAGACTTCAGCACATATCAAACTGAATGGACGTACATTGATAATATTGTGACTAAACAAGGAAAGGGTAGATGGAAGACAGAGAAAGAACCTTTTTCCCATTCCTTGAATCCCCAGTTAGTTTTAACCCCTATATAGTGCAACGTACTGAGTAACAGAACATGATAAACACCATTGCTTTAGCTATAATTTTATGACAGCTTATAGAACCAAGCAAGAACACTTTTTATTGGGGAAATACAGCATGTTTCTGACAGATTATTTAGCAGATGCTAAGTGTGTGGAATTCAAATGAAATGTGTGCACCAGAGGGTCAGTGGAAGAAGGACCTCGCCGTATGGCCCTTGATCGCCAGTCAGAAGTATTTGGTGTGGCATTCAGTAAGGCCTGGAGTTCTTTTATAACAAAGCTTCAGGAATAAACTCCACTGAAAACACCACCCATACTGCTGCTATCTCTCTGGGAAATCTAGTGAAGTGAAATTGATTTTCTTTTTTTATTAGCGAGGCTATTAAGCATGAGGCACCAAGTGATGAATGGAGAGCAAGGCACATAAAGAGATAGAAGCATCTGAAAATGTCTTTTATTTGTTGCACAGTTGCTTTTTGAGAAGAAATACCTGCATGGGTGGAAGATCAATCTCTGTCCAGACTCCACTGGCAACACACACAGCGACTCTAGGTGTCTGCAGGTGCAGTAGGTGGCCACTAGAGAAATCTGATCCTAAATTTGTCAAAAGAAAAAAGACATTTCTCCTAACTTCTGAGAGATATCGTAGCTCAACTAGAGACTGTTCAAGCAAAAGCCCTTATTGCCGATAGCCCTCTTTGACTGTTCAGGATAAAGAAATTTGAAACTGGGGCTTACAGATGAAGTAAAGAAACTCATTATCCACACCTCCCCCTTTCCATCCTTTTCTTTTAAACTCATGTCCTCATTTCTTTTTCTTTGTTTTTCTCCTGCTTTGAACATCCAGAGCTAACCATACGGATTTGTTCCTAAGTCATCTTTCAACAGAAGCGGTTAGGAGAGCTGGAAACCAGACCTCAAGGGTGTTGGATAGCAGCACATTGCTGCTGGAAAACAACGGGCACTTATTCTGGTCTTGTTTCTTCCAGGTGCACTGGTTTCCTGGCTGGCCTTTTAGACAGTGTGATAAAAATATGGTAGGCATAATGTTTCGTTTTCTGGTAGTCGAACAGTTTGGCACGCAGTGACAAAGAGAACAAAGGAGGATACCCCCCCAAGACATGCACAGTTTAAGATGCACTTACGGTCCTATGAGAGCAGAATGAATTCCTACAAGCAGAATGAATAGGATACCTTATTCTTTAACATCTGAAGGAGGCAGAACTTAAAGAAAAAAGAAACTTAAAGTGTCCTTTATTTCAAACAAAAAGGGGATATTTAAACAGGAGAATCTCATGGGAAAGATTTCCTACCACTACAAACAGTGCACTTGTTCAGAACACAACAGCAATGATAGCAGTCTTAATGGAAGTAAGATGTCCTCTCGATTTTCATGTGGACTGTAAATTAGAGAAACAGGTACCAGAGCTGAGATATCCCTGTATGCATGTGCACGTGCGCACACACGTACACCGCTCACCCTTTGCAAGTACTTAATTGTAATGTCAGATCAAAGATAGTCAGAGTACAGATGGATGATTTCTCATCTGCCGCTAGCTGTGGACTTTCTGTTTGTCACTGGGCCTAGGCGATAGCACGAAGCAGTATTATACTCATTAGTCTCTGGAGGCTTCTGCAGTTTATGATCAAACAGAGATGAGTTTTCCATCTTCCCACTGCTTGTATATCATTTAGCATTACAAGATGTTCCATGAATAATGGAAATAATGAAACTACGTCCTCTAAGACACTCGCCCAGGCCAGAGACAGCATACACTGTAGTTATTAACAAATTATATATGTGTTGATTAGCTGGCAGCTGCTGCCAAGCAGAGTGTGTATTACAGCTCAGCTTTGCCTGCCTTTCCTTCACCTGGGACCTTGCTGGATCCTCCTCTTCTAAATGGTCACTAATGTTCACGAAATTTTTAGGAATGTAAGTAGCTCTGTATAAGCTGTATAAGCGTTATTTACTAACTTAAATAGCGACTGTTCTAGATATTTCCTTACTGGTTCTTGCACATCAAAATTTTAAAATCAATAATAAGTAAACAGACTGAACCACTTTTAAAGTATGAATTTTTCTCATTTATCTACAGACTTGAGGACAAGAAAGAACCTCAATGCTCTGCCTGTTCTTCACAAGCATTTATGAGCATTTCTTGGCAATCTTCATTTCTTCAGAAGAGTAAGACAGGATCCAACTTATTGAGTGTTGAATAACTTTTTTGTAGTACTTAAGTACACTGTAACAGCAAAGGCCCTTAGAGACTTATTTAGTAAAGTAGGCTGGAATACTCTAACTCTGGATCCATGCTGGCTTTAGTAAATTCTATAACAAATCCGGGGCCATGCAGGAATTCACGGTTGTAACTATAATGAGCAGCATGGCGAGAAAAACACTTTCAAGCAACTAAGATGGAATTTAATCCTTCCAAGCCAAAAAGGATTTTTCTTGAATTGTTGCCAAAAAAGAGTGCGTGTTACACAATTTTAATTCCACTTGTGGAAGCATATAAGCATTAAATAGTTCACTGTTACATGAAAAATAAGATCTACAGGAAATAAACATCTTTAAGAACTCACTGCTGAAAACAGGCTAACATTGGGGTTTGGGGTGGGGTTTTTTATTTGTTTTGTTTGGGGGGGGGGGGGTTGAGTTTTTTCTTTGTTAATAACTTGAATGTGACTTATCTGTCCACTATCCCTCCTATCTGCCCCTAATAACTTAGGTATGCGTTTGCAAATTTTGACAAAATCAAAAAAAAGTGCTAGTCAGGTTTCTTACCTCAGAGGTAACTAAATTCCCAAGAGAAAAACCAGCAGCTGATCAAATCAGCACCAAGACTTGAGGTCAGATAGGCACATCTCAGCTATTCAACATTTTGCTTGACATTTTGCTGGCTGACCAGCGTATGTATATAGCTCCAGACTTGACAGATCGTTTGCCATCTTGCATGCCGAGAGTACAGCAAGAGGGAGGAGGTGAGCAGGAGTGTACAAGGGCACATTAGATCACCACTCATGGAGAAAAACCTGCTTACTCAAATATCACCGATCTAGTAAAGAAATTCTAAAACTCTCACAGTATCTCGTCAGACACAAGCTGAAGTTAGAAGAACCCCACATGCCATTATACATGCACACCTCTAATTTACTTCAGAAGATGCAACAAAGCTGGAAAATGCAAATATTTGTTAATCATGTAAGACATATAGTGCCACAATCACACTGCACTCACAGAGCCTGATTTTCTCTTCATACACACCAGCTAATGTGATGTATTACAATTCATGTCAATTGAACTATTCCTGATTTTCATGTGTGGAAAGAATTCAGTTCAAGATTAAGCAACAATTAAGTTTTTAAAATCCCATGAACTAAATGAGAGGCTGAAAGTTGCATATACTAGAGCTTTAGTAAGTCATTGATCTTTATTGGACTGTGTTACCTTTTATATCAATGGTAAAAGTTAAAAACCGACAAACAGCCAAAAATACATTGTTAGACAATCATGCTATTCTGGCATCTCATTAGAGATGAAGGGCAAAATACATTGCATGAGGTTTGGGTGCATTGGAGGCTTATACAAAAAGCCAGGGATGGGGTGGAGGTGAACAAAAGAAAAAAAAAAAAAGTCCTGAAATTTGGGGATATACAATGCATCTGGGTAGAACTACACAGTTTCTATTCCTAGGAATGCACTTAAATACATCTTCAAGGCAGCAATGTGATTACAATGAATTGGTGCATTGAAGTGTTCTGAGAATGGAAGCTGATCCAGTTCAAACAAGTGAGAAATGAGGATGCTACAATGTTGAATATTTAATTAATGAAAGAAAAACAGAGAAGATTCGCTAGAGACAACTGTTCTGCATTCCCAGGCTCTGGCTAGCTGGCTTGAGAAACATTTCCATTGTTAAACACAATTTAAAGAAAGGAAAAGACATAGAGGCGTGCAAGAGCCTGATATTGTTCAATTAACATTTTGGTTTAAGATTTTAACAATAGCATCTTGAAAAAGCCCATTTAATGTGAAGGAAAATGTCTGCTCCCAATTGGTTTGGCATGTTCCGGAAATGCTGTCTGATTATACCTCGGCCCAGAAGATTGAGAAGGCTGTCTTAAAGGATTACAACCTACCGACTTACATTTCTGATTTGTACAACTGCTGGAGGGCATCATTGAGTGAAAACATTTTGTGAGGGTATCGTACAGAATGTGCATCTAAAGTGTTTTACACACATGAATTCAGCAAACCTGGACAGCCTGGACAGCCATAAATCAAGGACCCAAGCATCTTCGGAAGGAAAAGA
This sequence comes from Vanellus vanellus, assembly GCF_965231255.1. Classification (NCBI taxonomy): domain Eukaryota; kingdom Metazoa; phylum Chordata; class Aves; order Charadriiformes; family Charadriidae; genus Vanellus; species Vanellus vanellus. Next base: position 69,239,765 of record NC_138910.1, read on the forward strand.
GGAGAGTAATACATAATATAATTTTTCTCCATTTTTTCCTGTGAACACACTCTTCTGAGAGCGCAGAGGTCTGTTTGATAAAGCAGTTTGATTGATAACAACTATGCCATTCCTTTGAAGAGTCCACATGAGTACCACAGATGGTGAGATAACTTGCTGTAATTTTCTCACCAAAGAACACTGAATCAGGCTTTCAGCCTACATAGCAGTCAATAATTTCCAATAAAATTCACTAAAGGGAATTTTGTACTTGCACTGCTCAGATTTTGATTATCCCAGCATCCATGTCCCTGCTGCAATGCTGGAATATGTTCTACACTTAGCGTGTTGAATATTTCTGCCCTGGTGATTCCGAGTGCACATGTAGGCTAACATCACCTTTTGGCAGCGATAAAGAAGTGAAAATATGGGAAAGCGAAAGGGGAAAAAACAGGCATAAATAATAATGAAGTACAAGTGGCTTAACTGAGATGCTTAGAAGACTATAGAACCAAGGGTCCAGTCTAGTAATCACTTTGTAATATCTTTATATTATACTGTACTAGCTGGGTAATGCAGTGTCTTTGTGTCCTGCTACTCAGAGCCTAACTAGAATAACTGGACTCAAGTACATTTAGAGTGGATTCGTGGGGCGAGGCATCTAAATCTACAAATAAGCCAACTGTATTTCACTATACCGAAAGACTAGATAAATTGAAAAAAAAAAACCCAAATACAGCATTTCTATGATCCAAGGTACTCAACTGCAGCTGTCCCCTAATGTTTTAAAGGGTTTTTACCAAATATATTGACCACAGAATGGACAAGCACAGAGAGGACTGTCAATATGCAGGTGCACTGTGGATTGTAAGAATGTACAGGATTGTTCTGTAACATCTGACTAGAAACACTGACAATTATGGGCCTTCAAAATACATACCAATCTGAATCTCCGACAGCCTTCTGCAAACTGAAAAAATGAGCCTCCTACTTTAAGATTTTATTCCTAGTTCTCTAATAAGCAGCTCTTCCCATTCCATCAATAATGTCCAACATAAGGCAAGGTTATATCAAGCCAAACTTTTATTTCCAGTGACTCTTCACGTTTTCTAAACTGTCACCAGGTGAAATCACTGCCTAGTCACTGTGACTCAGGAAACCGCACACCTGGATTCTAACATCTCACTTGGGTACTTGCGCTTGGGTACTTACTGTGTGAGGGGACACTATACCAACATGCATAACCAGTCTGGGTTTGTTATCGGGGAAGTAAATAAGAAACATAACTTGGTCCTTATAACTCAAATGCTGTAGTAACCTTGCTCCCATGAATCTTATAGTTTCCCTAGATAGCACAAAACTTGGGAGCGCTGGCGTTTGCTTGCCAGTGTTTGTCTCGCAGGTGTATGCCTCTGCTGGCTCGTCAGGTTTTCCACATGCTCCCTTCTTCACAAAGGACCCTAAAAGCATTTCCATCAGCAGCATTCTTGGAATATGCACAAAACTGGCTGCTTGTCTGCCAGCCTCCTTCCTCTGCCATAGTGTCAGCGATCTGTCTGAACAGCCTGCTTTAATTCTGACTCTCACACTTTTCATTTACTGGCATTTAGTTCCGTTCTCAATGGCTTGCCTCTGGAGACTTCCTTCCCTCGGGAAGAAATGCCTCAGCTCCATTGATCGGCCCATGCTCTGTATATAGCAATTTCACAGGAGTAGACTATATTGCTTGAACTCAGTGGCACAATTTCCGTTGTTTTGCAACAGCTTTAAGGCTCTCAAAATGGTCTCATCAGCAACACAATTATCTGTTTAAAAGGCTGCGCTGCTCTGAGTGCTGCCATTCAGTCGGCCCACCTGCACTGAATGGAATAGCATTCTTGTTGCAAGTCTGTATCATATTTTCAGTCTTGAAAGACAAACAATGCTTCAGCCCAAATACAGAGCTCCAACTGAACCGCCAAGGCAACTTTTAGCCCTTGCCGCTTCTGATTGTAGCTGATAAAATGCAAGGTACAAATGCAAGGTACATATTTTTCCGAGTAATACAGCCTGGGAATTTGCTTCTACTTTAGCAAGACCAAAAGAGTTTCTGCTATGACTAACTCCTGCACAGAATCCTATTCAAACTAAGACGACCAGCTTTCTTGACTATTCCTATGCAAATCTCAATTTCAATTTTATGAACCAAATTTGAAAAATGTGTTCTTTGGATAAAGAATTGGCAATCTATAATTTTAAAATCCTTAAAGATTCTGTTCCCAGGATCCAATCTTCCACAGAAGCCTGCCTTTAAATTTCCTTCCGGCTTTCCTGCAGTTGTATTTCAGACACTGTTTTCATAACACTGTTTCTGAGTTGTCTGTTTTCACTTGCGTGAAGTGAATCTACTCTTGTTACTTTAGCACTTGTGCAAAACACGTTTTTAAAATCCAACAGCACCCAGTCTCCTGAGCTTCCTCACTGAAAAAGAATACTCTGCTTTTTATTTTCTTTTCATAGTCAAATAGTGTTTTGCTGTGAAGTGCTCGAATTTGTCCCTCAGCTTTTCTGCCATTATCGCTCTTGAGATAGAACAGAAATCCTTCCCTCACCAAATGAAAGCCGTTAGCCCTTTCCTAGCCATAGCACTTGCAAAACTGAATCTTCCATGGCAGTTGCAGTCAGCTACAGCCTATAGGTAGATTTTTGAAAGGTCAGATCTTCACATTTAACCTTTTCTGCCTGCTGGTTTTTGCTTTGTGGTACATTGTGTTACAAGGATTACACTCCCATGCCAGGAAAGAAATATATTAAAGTTAGTATCCAAAATAACCAAACAGCAATAATAACTGTTTGCAAAGGAAAGCACAGAGGTAAATGACTTTGTATTTCAACAGAAATGACACTTACCAACTTGACATTATCTAAATGAGCAACACACAGCGGGCCACTCCCAACATTTCTGTTGTTTCAGTTACAGTAAATTTCAATGGCAGAAAAATTTTGATTAACACGGGTAGAAAATTGGCCGGCTGCCCTTTGAACCCTTTCAGCAAAAAGTAAGTTCAGAGCATTTTTAGAAAGCCATGAATAAAGAGTTAAACTTTGACCCCTTGACCTCAAGAGGTAGGGGATAAAATATATGATCAGGTAACATTAAGTGTTAACTGGATCAGCAGCGGCATCTCTCCATAATTGTATTCACTGTGTTAGATGTAGCTGTATGTAAACAGCAAACGTATAGCCTGACCGGAGCAGCAACACAAGTGATCTGCAGCCTTGCCTCTCCGCCCAACCTTTCGTGTGTTACCCAACCACAGAAACACACACTCCTGAAGACTGGCAGGATCCATCTGCCTCAGGTCCCTGCCATGGCAGAACGACCTCCTTCCTATGGAGCATCAATTAAAGGCAGACTGAAAGAACAGACTTTGACAGCCATGTACACACGGAACAAGTGAATCGCAGATTTTAGCAAGCACTTTGTCCATTCTATGGAGCAGGCAGACGCTGGCTCCACACTGTGCAAGTACAGCCCCAGTATGCTTTATGAGGATCTCCGGGATCTTTCAGAGAGAACGGTACCGCACCATGTTTCCTGGTTGCAGAATGTTAAGTTTTGTCACATCAGTCTGGGAAGGCAAGAGACACCGTTCAGCAACTTCAATCTGGTTAATGAAGTTTTCTCTCATTACAGTTGAGTGTTTTTGTTTCCAAGACAAAATATTTCTCATAAGAGTTAGCAACCATGCATGCAACTGTGCTGAGGAGGTAGTTAACTCACCACCTGTTCAAGCGTTCCTCATCCCAAACAAAATGGTTTGGGTACGCTCGTAGCATGCCTGTTTAAGTCCTACACAGAAGCACAGAGGCTTGTCCACATGGTGAAAGAAAAATGCCTTTTATTCCCTGAGAAGGGCACTGACTAGACTCGGACACTAAGGAAAGGATGTCTGGTTTCTACATTCCTATGAGTGCCTGTCTGCCGATGCTACCTATGTAACGATCCAGTTTGTTACAGTGTTTTCTAAATCCTAGCCAACTGTTTTATCTCTACAGTTATAGAGTAAAGGGGTTCTTAAGAAAGGTACTTATTAAAAAGTCAGAAACTGTGCTACCAAAGTCTGTGTGTGTGAGTGGGGAAGCATCACCCATCACCCGTCATGCAAGCTCAAGTTTCTCCCAGGTTACTCATTAGGAGCACAAAATAATTCTATTTCATTTCTACATAGAAGCTCCAGACTTTGAGCCCAGTTTTTCTTGCTAACAATAATGGCTGACAGGTAGATGGAGGTTATAACGGCTCTATTATAAAAGGAGCCCAAAAGGATATAGAGTTAAAGGTTTCACAGCTCACCAACTCTGTCACTGCATGATGTTTCAGCTTTTGAATTCTTGTCTTTGCATCTTCCTTTTAACATTTTTATAGGTCTTTCTAGCTGGACTACCTATTAAAGCAGCTGTGTTATTTGCTGGATAAAAATCTAATAAAAGAGCTTCCTCTTTAAAACAAATAAAAATAAATGCAATAAATGTGTGGTTTTACTCTTGCCCTATTGATTTCAAATCCCGCAGGAGTTTCACTACTGTATTATCATTTACACGATAACTCAGCGTAGAAATTGTTCAGTGAAATGCACTGAGGTTCACCTTGGGACCTGACCCTGGTAGGGTTCCATCCTCCTGCATTTTCATTTTGCCTTCAAGTTGAGTATTCGTTTTTGAACTGCACCAAAGCGTACATATGGCTCACGATAAAATTCTCAAGAGGAGGCCCACTAGTTTTAGGAACAACGGTGGAGAGAATACGAACAGAGCAGTGTGAAAAGAAATCTCAGCAAGGCTCTGCCCGACTGACGTCTCTTCTGCATTCAACATTTGAATTTTCTACATTATTTATTTCCACCATCAAAAGTTTAATCCTTAAGGCATCATTCTGCATGCAGTTGCCTTATAAGCACATGAAACCCTAGGTAGCTTAATTCCAATACAGTTGTATAAATTATTAACCTCATCTCCAAATATGATATGCATTTCATTTGAGGAATTGTCTGAGATCCAGAACTTTAGTGTGGAGACCAAATTTCTTATATTCAAGTTCATTTTCAAGAGCTCTGTTAAACAACCTTTCACTTGAAGACTATACTGCAGACAAGCACCATTTTCTAAACTGCAAGTAGGACCAAGAAAATATCTCCAAACCAAACCATTTACCTAATGGAACCATATTTTCAAACTAGATTTCTGAATTTTTCTCTCCAGCTGACCACACAAACATTCTGAATATCCTCCCCCTCCAAAAAAAAACCAAAAAAAAAACCCCAAACAACTCCAGGCAGACTAATAATTGTGACTAATTTTAAGGTACCTTGAGGTAACTTACTACTTTGACTGCATCAGACATGATAACTTAGGACGTGACAAATCTCACAAGAGAAAGCTCTCTGCAAGCACCACTTCTATTATTCATTCCCTACTGTCACCCTGAGTGTTCTCAGAAGAGTTCTCCAAATGTCACCTTCCCACTAACTTTCCCATAGCTACATACATGAGGCTAGAAATACTGTTTCAAGTATATCCCAGTGTAAACATTCCATTTCCACATACACAGAAAATGCATTAGTTTCTTCTAAAGAAAAACCAAAAAAAAAAAAGGGAAAAGAAGAAGAAAAAACCCAACACAAACCCCACATTGTGTGCACAGAGCCCGTACGTCCTTCTATGTTATCCTCAAAACTAAAAGTAGATAGAACGAATAAAGTTATTTTTAACATCACTAGAACCCTAAAGAGCTTCCTCCAAGTGTCACTGAAGTACACAGGAGGGCATGGGTTGGCTCCTTTCTGCAGTGGTCCTGACCTTACATTCAGTCCATGACTGCCTGCTCAGTTTGCCCATATTAGTGATTCGGTTGTTGTTTCTGATATTTCCCTCCAAAATTCATATCTGAGAGATATCAACAGTGTGTGCAAATATCTGTTTTCCTGTACATGAGGAAATATGTATATTCTTTGTTAATATTAGTTTTTATTTCTACTTGAGAAGTTTTAGCCCTCTAGCTAAGAAAAAGAAACAAGATAAAATCAGCAGTTGTCAAGTGGAATGCTATACATCAAGCAAGGACCTGCTTGACTAAACTAGGGGTAAGTACCACTGGTAAATCAGCACAGAGCAGAATTTGCTGTTTGCCCAAACTGGGAAGAAAAAGCTTTGTATTTTGAACAAGTGAAAGAAAGCAACTACAATATAGAAGTATCTTCTGTGAACATCCTCAGATCTCTTAAGCAGAAAGAGAGAAAGCATTCTAAGATTCGAGAATGAAAATGCTGATAACGTCTCAGCTGAACCCATTGTAGGATCTGATCCAAAACTCATTATCTAAAGACACGGTGAGTTTCCAAAGGGCATGAAGCTGCTGTTTCCACAGGCAATCACCAATAACATTGCTGCGAGTAAGTAAGGAGCGGCTGTGAAGCAGGTAGTACATATCCAGAAACTGCACTGCCGATATGTGCATTTAATTTTTTATTGTATAATACCCTTTGGACATAAGGAGTTTTGAGAATCCCAACTTTACAAGCATTTTAAGTGGACTTCTGGGTTTCTTGAGCTAGCCTATTAAAACAGTAGTCTTTCTTTCAAAATCTAGATCCTTTGAAGTCAATGAGTTTATTCTGCCTGAGTAAAACATCCACTTCCTCCATTGATATCTTTTCAACTTTATCTTCAGCGGAAAGCTCACATTTTCTCAGTAGCTTCCACTGTCACAATCTTTATTCCATTTTAAAGGATTTATAATGTCTGGCAAGGTAAAAAATGCTTTCCACAATCAAAGCCTTTATGAACATTTTTAATTCTGTTCCATTTCAGTCTTAGTGAGACATATATATATTACAAATTGTATTTTGAAATGAGGGAGACTAATGTAAATAGGTTAAGTAATCTAGACAAGGGTGGACATCTGAGTGGATGTTAACTGCTTTCAGCACGGCTTTAGCTACAAAACTGTCTTCTTGTAAAAGTAATGCAAACACCACTGATTTATCTTGCATACTTTCTTATTAAAAAAAAAAAAACAACAAACACACACACACAAAAAAAAAAAACCACAAAATCCCCACCTTTTCCTTAGAGCATAAAGGAATCTGCTTTTTAGAGTTTGCTTTTCATTAGAAATCAGGAGTAGTATCAACTTTTCTTCAAATTACCTTTGGAGGCCACATCTGGTTAGTTTAATTCTTCAAAGATTGCCTTGCTCTGTCTCCTTGGCTCTTTTTTCTCTGTCATACATTGGCTTGTTTTATGTCTGACAGTTCTTTTATTACCAGATTTCATTTTGAATCCGATTTCCCCCCTGTCTCATTACTTCTGTCTTGCTCTCTGTGTGTTCTCTTTTTCTTTTCCTGTCTGACAATTCTCTTATTAGTGGATTTGGTTTTGCTTTTGTTTCACGCTTTCTGGTTTTATTCTCTTGTGTCTTATTTTTGCTTTTTTACTTATTTTTCTCCTGTCAAGGCATCCTTTTCTTTCTGCCTATTCTCTCAAACGGTATATACTTAGCTTTTGTTTAAGGTTACCAGATTTCAGCATGTTGTGGATTTGGTTTATCATTAGATATTGCCGTGCAGAAAGAACCAGGTTGCGATCTTAGTTCCTTCAGCTGTTTGGTCTAAGAGCACGATACTAATATAAGCATCAACCTATTCATATAGCTATTAGCTCTGCTTGTCAGCTACTACAACAGGCCCTGGATCTAAACTTACTGGGTTAAGAGGAAGGACACTGTTTTTAAATTCATTACTTTCTCCCAGCATTCTCCATAAGCCATTAGGTTCCCTCCAGTTAGTACAGAGAATAGGTGACACGCAAGCCATGCCACACAAGCCATGCCTTCGCTTTGCTCCTCACAGGTTCTCCCAACATGATCACTACAGTAAATGAATACTCTCCTGGAGCACATTAACAGGCACAACCAACGTTACTCGCAGTTCCCTGTGGCTCAGCTCCTCCCCAGGGAAAGAGTTGTGTGCGCACATCACGCAGTCTCGCTGTAGACACATTTCAGAGGGGAAAATGAGAGCTTTTGTGTGCTTCGTTGGGGAAAAGGTGGAAATGCTGCTAATAGTGAGCTTCATCTACTTGGTATCCTGAAACTTTAAGGCACTTACTGTACCACCAGGATTGCACACGTGCTAGCGGCTAGCAAGCACCCGCTGGAGCAGAGCGACCCTCTCCAAGCAGTCAGGGCCCTGAGTGAAAGCCAGGGAGACCTCAGCTATTTGCCACCTGCATTACTCATTTGCTTCAGGTGCCAAAACCTGAGGGAAGACCAAGAGAGCACTACTGGGACAGGGGGTTGATCTGAAAGGAGATACGTGGCCCGTATTGATACTTGGGGATCCGCTTATCAATTGGATGTTTATTTTTACAGGAGTAGAAAACACAGTTGGGTGAACTTGCTGCCGTTGACTACAAGGAGGAGGAGAATGTTATCTCACTACCCCTTCATATTGTTGTCTGGTGTTTTTCAAATTAAAAGGGAAGTATTGCAGTCATAAATTTTCTCCTCCATGCTTATGGATGGAGAATTTCTGCTTCCAAAGGCACCAAGGAAAGAAGCTTTACTAGATATCTGGGTGAGAGCTCAAACTGATTTATTGTTTGTCAAGAGACACATTAAATAAACTTGGCCTTTTTTGCTGTCATCAGCTGTCTGAAAGACAAGCTACAAGCATTAGAGTTTCTTTTAATGCCACAGCACTTATGTTAGAGAAAGCACAGCTGAAGCATCTTACATTTGGAAGGAAGGTGTGATGTCAGGGATAAGTATTGCTTGCTGGGGCTGTTTGCTCTTCACTGGGGAACTGGTCCCTGTGCAGCGTTTCCTGTTCATGTTTACTCTGGGGGTGAAAAATTGTCGTTGTTAAATTAAAATTTGGTGAATCAAGAGGAGGATAAAGTGCCATGTCATTTTCATAGCCTATAAAGAGGATCTCTATATAAAGTGACTCAGCATTCCTTCAAAGGTCGTTATTGCCCAAGCGCAAGAAGCGTACTTCCATTCAGTTATTTTCAGAACACAACCTCGCTACTGCCGCCAAAGAAATTTTCAGGTCATTTTTTTGTTGACAGGTCACAGGACTTTCTCACATTTTCCGGTTCTGTGGACTTAAAAATCAAAAGTAGCACTCTATACAAACAGCAGTGCCGACTACTAAGACAATGATTTCTGCTTAAGCTTCTGAAAACTAAAGGAAAAGCAAATCAAGTGTCATGCACTGTGGGTTAGGCATAGTAGCACCCTGTTCCATTTGCTAATGAAAGATAACAAATCAAAAGGATATAACGCACACAATGCTATGAGGCACTGCAATATAAAATGTAAAGGCGTGCAGCCATGCAGCATTATTTGCTGTATTTAAATCCTGTGAACATACTGAAAACTGCAGCTGTGTGAACCAGATACCAACCCTTCCTTGCTATGCACAAATTCTGTATTCTTGGACCAGTATCAGATTCATCAAACTGAGTCCAGGATGAGAAAATGAAAGAAAATAAAGAAAATGCTCAGAAACATACTGTTGGTGAGGCAGGCTTTTTTTTTTTTTTCTTTTAAACAGACTCATCTGCACCAATTTCTCAGAGTAAATGTATTAATCACATTACCACAGCAAGTCCCACAGCAAAGATGATTCATCTGGTCTGCTGACAAGGAAGGCCATCTCCATTCCTGCAAACCCTACTCTTCTGCACACCACTTAGCTTCCTATCTCGTGATTTAAATAGAACTGGGACTAGATTGCACACCCTTGATACAGAAGTCCCAGTAACATTTCAATAACTGTTCACCACTATGCATAAAAGCTCCTATTAGTGGTCTTTGAGTGCTGCTGAACCTGACATAGCACTAAACTGCAGCAAGCAGACTGGGATTAGACATTTCAAAGCCATTTAGACGCCTTAAAGATGCACTGTCGTAATCTGCCTTTGGGAATGATCTGCCCTCATAGCAAAAGCTAGCGTGTTAGCAGCGTACTCCAATTCCCACAGGCTCTCCTGCAGCCTAGTTATAGCTACCTTAAGCCCTGTTTCAGCATTCTCCACTGTCTATGCTGGATTTAATCACAATAAGCACCCCATGCACCCTTCCCAGGACAGCCAGAACTGGGTATTTGTAGATGCTTTTAAACTAGAAGTATATGGCAGAGCTTTCCCTTTTTCCAGCATCTTGAGAAATGGAGCAGTCAAAAGACAAATAAAAGATTTCCTAAAGTCAAACCTGCACGCCATAGAAGTTAGAGACTGATCTGCATTCAAATGCAAGAAAAACTCTGGAGGCCAGCCCATAACTCTACTGTACCTGTTAGTCTCATACGCCAAACTGAGACTGGCAAGAAACACCAAAACTTGCCTCTGCACTGCAATTATTAGCTGAATCCAAACAATCCCAAATGCAAGATGCATAAGGGATCCTGGGTCCTCAGTGTCTCAACCTTTGTGGCTTGAATTCAGGCCAAAGCAGTGACTGGTTTGAATCTGAATGCTGATCTGGAGTCACAAACTGCTCCTAAGTGTCTGCCTGGAGCCCGTCTATACGACGTTCAGAGTAACTGCACATGCCAGAACTATCATGGACCCTGCACACTTTTGCCAAAACTCTATCCACTTCACTGGAACTTAATTTGGCCCAGAGTCTGAAATTACTTAATTCAAACAGCATCTTGTTATAAATTTGCTGGGAACTATCCCCCAGTTTTTTATCAGCAGGAAGACAAAAATTTAAAATACAGTTTATATTTTCCAAGGCCAAGAATTGCTGGCTGTAGAGTAACACCATTGGCTTGTAAATAAACAGTAAAAAGGAGGGTAAAATCTATCATGCAGGATATATCCCTCTCACAGATACTCAAATTATATCTAAGTAGCAAATAGAGAGCAAGCAAGGTTTCTGAACAACTTAACACTTCAACTGTTCAGAGAAACCCTTGGATACTGTTAGCAGATAAAAGATAACAAGTTGTGAAATGAATATCCTTTCATTTCCCTTTCACTTACTTCACATTACTTGAGATAAGAGTAAATTATCTCAAATGCATCCCTTATCGAAAAAACAAGGATATGTTTCCATACCCTTAAAATATTTATATTTTCAATTTATATTTCTTCCCTTCAACTCTTGTCCGAGATGCATATAGTACCGGTATTTTCCCTCCTGTATCCTGTCCTCGAGAAAAGCCTATAGTGGAAAGCAAGTGTCAAACAAGGAAACGGTTTGGGCCAAATCTACGTATCTTGATTTTTTACCTTTCACTTGATCATAGTTTCTCCAGAGTTCAGAAGTATTAAGATGCGAGTGTCAAGTTAATGCACATGAACAGAATACATTGAGTAAAAAGGAAAGCAACGTATGGATAAAATGCAGTATTAAAATATCTACATACTCCAGATCATATTTCAGGAAAGCTCATAACGGCTTGAGTTTGTCAGTAAAAAAGGCATCCAGCAAGTAAGCAAACTCAACTATTTCAGAAGCCAAAGACAAACTCGCTGCCAATTTTGTTGCTTGTAATTCCCAACCAGGGACACTCCTGACTGAAATACTTTGTTAATTGATAGTGAGTATTTTTCTACTATAGAAGCACTTCATCTACACAAACACGAGGTGAGCACAGGATGCTGACTCTGGAGATGTCACCCTTAAATGAGTTGACTCAGGTAGGCGTCCCTTCCAACTTCACAACATTGTCATCATTGTTGTTTTAAAAGTTGCTCCAAAACTTCACTGCTTTGAAAATACATACTAAGAGAGAGAAATCGCAAAGGAAATGGAAAAGGCTATACTATTCCTCTAAGGTAAGATAAATTGAAGAAAAAAAACTGTGCTTCAACTGTTTTTTATATTTGTAATATTTCCAAACAAAAACCTCAGTATTTTGTGAAAGAGAATTTCCGATCAATTGATTCTAATCAATTATTTCAAAACCAATGATTAAAATTTGTACAAACCACAGGAAGATTGCCAGTAAAGTCTACACCTCACCCCTAGTAAGGCTGTTTTATGAGCTGTCATGTTCTGCAAATCTCATCTAGAACGAGCTGTGGCTCTGAACTATTCAACAATTAGATGAAATGTTTTGCTACAGTTTCACTGTAATTCAAATGAGATGAGAGTTTAAGTGAACCAAAACTTCAAAATGCCACTCTATTTATACCAATCCTTATATTGCTTAAAATACCCAAGACCACTTCCAGCAAAAATTTCAATTGCTGCAAAAACTTAATGGGCCTTAACGTTTCATATACCACAGAGCCAAACACGGACAAACTACAGGTTGATGTTATTTAGAATACTGTAGGACACCAAAAGAGCACTCCAGGGTAAAAAGTTCCCTGCCGCTAATGGTCTGTGTTTGAGCTGACAGCAGTGACATACATATACAGGGTGAGAATTCCTGGGGGCAAAGTCGTGAAACAAATGAAACGCTGTCTTTGGAAGGGGGAGGCACAGATTCACTGGTAATGTCTATTGTGAATTTGCACACATACATGCAAAAAAAAAAAGGTTAAAAAGCAAACTAGGCTGAAAGTTAGCTTGAAGAATAAAGAAGCTGAAGGATGAATTTGGGATAGCGTCAGAAAACAGAGAAGGAAATACGTGCATGCAGAGGGGAGAAGGAAGGAATGCCCAGAGAGATGGACAACTGTTACTTGGCCAATTGGTGGATGTGTCATTATATTCACACTTGACCTGGCTGCCTGGTTGCCATAAAGAAAACTCGTGAGTCCTACCTAGCCCTCCCCTTTCTATGAAACCATCATTTACAAAACCAGGTCTGTCACTACAAAGTTGTCTAATACAGAAGGCACTTCATACTTCCATGAAATAAATAGGAACTGATTGAGTCTGCACGAACACATGAGATTCAGCTGATGGGCCACTAGAAGTGGTGAGCAGCAACCCATTATTTTTCCAGCATCTTCCCTCTCATTTGTTATTTTTAACTTGCTGTTCTAAGAAAAGAAGTCACAGATAACTATATCCTCCCTCTCCATTCACCATGTTCAATAATCGTATTTCCTTACAAGTTTTGTGAAAATCTGTTTCACAGGGTATACTCAGAAGTTATTCACACTCACTGCCCTTCTGGTCCCTTCTGGTCCACATAGACTGCCAAGCCACCTGGGGGCTCCCGTAGCTCAGGATCTGTCATAGCACTGATTCGAGGGAGCCCCACTACTAGGGAAAAGAGCTAGAAAACACAGAGGCAAAAAATCCAAGGTACTGCAAGGAGATGCCATTTCATAAAGGCTGAGGGGAAGAAGCCAGAAAAGCAAGAGATACTGCGAGGTGGAAGGAGGGAGGGAAGCATACAATGATGTAAGATCCCCATCCCAAGGCAACTAGGTTGTATGAATTCCATTACTGATGGAATGACTCTTTACTCACTAAGAAACTCACTTCAGATAGTCTGTTGGTGTCTGTTCTGGTTATTTCCAGGACAGAGAGATTCGTTAAGAGGGTTAGATAATGACATGTCCATAAGACAAATGAGTCAATGTAAGGGTGTTTCAATGTCTGCATAAGGTCAAAAGTAAAGCACTCAGACTTCTGTTGTCGGTGCAATAGCTGTTCAACTTGGCCACCATAAAGCAAGTTCCAGTGGCGCCATGTGCATACAGCAGCCAAGTTCAGGCTTATCAAGGCCCAGCATAAGTCAGACGAGACTACTAGGGCTTTTACATAAATACATCGCCTATTACCAGGAAACAAAACATTTCCATGGAGAAAGTGTAAGATTTTTGGTTACAGCAGCCCTAAGACTTGAGAGCAAATTCACAGAACTTGTATTTCTGATAATCCTTTTTGAAAGAATTCGTTAGCCAACTCAGGAGTCCTGCAGTTTATTTTGATTAGGATGAGAAATGTATAATATAACCAGTATCTCATGCAATTCTCTCTGCTAACAAAAAACCCAACACCAAAACAAAACCCCAAACCACCAAACCCCACCAGACTTGCCTTGAATGCAACAGGAATTAAGGTAAAATGAGGTATTTTCTTTACTCACGCAGTGCCAAACTTCTTTTCTAGCTAATCCAGAAGGATTTTTTGGCTTTTATTCTGGACTACACTGCCAAGGACATTATGACTCCATCCGATGCTTTAAATACAGCCCTCTCTCACTGCTCCGGTACTCTTTCTACCTTCTCTCACCCATACGTCCAAGCCTTCATAAAATCATACGCAATGAAACCTTCTGCCCACATGCACCCCGTGCTTGCTCATGGTTGAAGTGGAAGCTGCTCTCACTCTGCCATCTGTTCTGTAAAAGAGCATCTCTGTTTCCTAACGTTTTTCCCAGATGAAGGGCAACTATTGTTTCCCCATTGGTAGCAATAGTTTTAGTCCAATTCAGAACACTATCTAGTAGCAAAAATACAGGGCAAAAATACTGCATTACAACCTGGGAAAAAAAATAATGTTTCAATACAGTTACCTGGAGAGCCACCCAAAAGACTCTGAAGAAGCTAAGGGGGTCTCGAGACCCCCACTCGAGAGTCTGGGGGTCTGCCCTGTTTTAAACCCTTTAAATGGAAAATTTTGATGGTAAAGAAAAGCGATACCATGAAAATGTTTATGGTAAAAGGCCAGCTTAAAATGTCCTGGCTCAAAGGCCATCCAAGGCCACCTGTCTTTCCCTTTTTTAAACATAAATCGCCACACTTTGTTCATTTCTTTTCAAAGCATAACTGGAAGTGCAACCCAGTTGTGGTAATCTGGGAATAAATTTAATTTTAAGGAAGTGTGTCAATTCTGAGTGTTTGATCCTACAACTTAAGTACTGTATCAAACAATCAATTATGAAGGCCCAATTTTATTTTTTTTTTCCTGCAAAATAACTGCTCTTCAGTGTAGTGTTGTGGTGTTTCATGCCCATATGACCTTTTTTCTCTCTTGTTCAGACCACTATCTCTGTTTAGCCTCAGTGGCTTTCCTCTCTGATCCACAAGCAGTTATTATGGATTCCTTGCACTATGTGTTTGTATTCTTTGGTCCCTAGCTGTAGAAATTGGATTTTTTCTTTTTAAAATTTTCTTTGAAAAATTCTCATTTGCTGTCCATTTTTAAGGTCAGGCTTACAGAACATGCACAACCTACCTGTGCTTGATATAGCTTGTTAAATATTTTATTTTATTTGTGTTTTTATTAGCTGGATACAGCCCTCTGGGGCACTTTTATGAAGGATGCTTTTGAAATGTAAATGTGATTGATTTGATATTACAGCTTATATTATTCTACTTGCACAGTGCCTTTGGGAACAAGAGAATGGAGTTTCTCTTTTACTGATGAAAAGGTCCTATGGTAGGTATTTTCCTCTCTTCTATACACAAACACAAAGAGCCTACTAATTTCTAAAAAAAAGTTAGCAGTGATCGTATGCTCATGCCAACCAACTTTTAGTGCTTCTTCCATTTTCTGAACTGTTTTTGATAGTAAAACCAATAAATTTGATACTCCCATTTAAGTGGCAAGTTAGAATTTACACATGATGCAGACACAGCTCCACCTTCGATAGACCAAATAGTACAAACCGTACTGCTCTTATCACAGTTGCTAATGAAAAGTGCGTAATGCAGTACAGGTAAGTGGTCTAGAACATGCTGCTCTGTTTGCCACCGCAAGAGAAAAGGTGCAGGAGCAAAAAAAAGTTTGCAAAACTCTATGATTACTTACTCATGCTGTAAGAATGATGTGACTACCTTTAAAAAGTAGTTAAATAAATGGCCAATTCCTTTATGTACCACCAAGTCCTTTAAGAAGAACGTATTCCAAGAGAATGTTCAAACATCTGGAAATGATGGGCTAGCACTCTCCCATTTGAAGCACTGCGTTCCACTTCTCCCTTCCCCCTAGGGGGCAGAACGGACAGAGTAAATGTATTTCACTGTAGTTCTACAATGAAATCTTCTTCCGTTTCCAAAGGAAGCATATTTGTATGACTTCTACAACCTACCCAATCCCAACAATTTAGCAGAAATACTTTTGACTGTAATAAACAATGGAAACCATTCCAAAATAGTGATGTATTGTCTTGGGAGATATTAAAAGTAAAGCAAGTAACTAACTAAGAAGCTATCTTCATTTCACACGCATAGTATTAAAATACACCCATAAGAACAAAAGGCATTTGTGCAAAATTTAAGCAATATTAAGCATGCAGTTTTTCCAGTGAATTGGTAAAGCTCAGAAGATGTAACTAATTAGAACAGAAGGCTGCAACAGTTAGACTGTTTCAGGAAGAATAGTTAAGGTACGTTGCCATATGGTTCTGAAAACTCATTTAATGCAATCCAAATAGAAGAACATATGCATATACCCCTGTGAGTTGCCCAAGCATTAATACTGCCTTTTAACTCAGCCATTTAGTACAGGCACAACTGTTACTGAGCTGCATGACTTTAGACAGTGAAGGTAAAATTAAATTGAGAAAAGATTACAAAAGCTGTGAAAACAGCATAAATCAAAACAAATTAAATATTCACCTATGTGTTAGACGACACTTGATTTTCCATTCTGCTGAAACAGAGAGCAATGTATAGCAACAAACTCTATAACTTCAAAGGAGCGAACATATCTTTGCACAAACTCACGCAGTGGTTAGGACAGCATGGTCATGCAGCAAATCCTGAGATAACGGACATTATCTATCTAATATCTACATTGCAAAGCTACATGCTCAAAATACAGAAAGAGCCACAGCTAAAAATCGCTTATAGAAAAGGGCTTCATGTTTGAAAGTACCAGGTGCCATCTGTTCCTATTCAAGTGTGCTCCTTGAAAAAAAATCAGGAAGAAACTTTTTGAATTTAAGAAAGAAGCTGCAATGACATTTAGGAGTCTAAGAAAGAAGCAGAGTTAGAAGCTGAGAAGATAACATTTAAGACCTTGACCAACAAAACTTGGTTGTCATTCACTTGTTTGAAAATGCAAACTCTTCTTTACTAATGAAGAAGCAGCATTGCTGAAAGTTAGTCTTGCCTTTAACAAAGATGTTGCACTATTGTATTGATCCAGAAACACCACCAAATCCAGAAATTTGACTCTTCCTCTGTCAAACTATAAGGAAGTCTGGACCTCATTTAAATACCGAGGCTTAGTTCAGTGCCTAACAGATAAACTGTTCATCCTACTACCCTGAAAAAAAAAATAATTCAAGAATGAGTAGTTTGAAAACCTTATTCTCTCTTCTGCTGAAGCTATTCTTACCCACTGTGTCAAGATCTATCATCGCATAAACTCTTTGCTACTTATTTTTACCCTTGCACTTAGCATGTTTTGGGCATCAAATAATACACAAAATGAGCCCTTTTATTGAATTCAAAAGAAGAATGGAAGAGTATTTTTGCTATTATTTGCCAAATAAAACTGTCTCATATCCATAATCCCTGGCTCATCTCCTAGGAGGCCAAATATAATCCCCTGGGAGGTTTCAGTAAAAATGGAACTATGCTCCAGTTCTGTAACTGGTAATTGCCTTCCACAAGGACGCTGTGCACAGGAATAGCTGTTCTGCTCACACCATCGGTGATAGGATAATGGCCCTGTATTCGTATCTGTTCCAGTTCCTGAATCTTAATCACCGGGGGGCTGAAGACACTCCCTTACTTGTGTATATTTTACAACCAGTCAATGCAAAATTAATTACTAATTCTCCCAGACCTCCAAAAGACATTTTAAAAGATTTTTAGACCTATACATTTTTAAAAAGCGTCCTCCATTGATCTATGTCTCTGTCATAGATCTGTGTGCTGCTTTCTGTTCTCTTCAATCCGACTCTTGAAAACAAGGTACCTTTTCTGAATCCCAATGCCTGAATGTATTCATTGACATTTAGTAATATGTTTTACTACTCTGGCCTTTGAGTACATTGTATTGCAACTGCCTGGTCATCCCATAGTTTCCCCACAGGTCAACGACACTTCTAAGGAGGGAATCAGCAAAATGCTATTTGAGCTGATGGTATCGCTTTCTTATTGCGATGCCTTTGAATTAAAGGTTGTGAATAACAGTAACAACACAAGGCAGCTCATTGCTTTTGGTGTCAGCTCCCTTCAGAAACTACCTTATTGCTACCAATGAGGCCACACTCACAACAATGGGCTACAAAAGAAAGCTGCATTGCCATCGCTTTTAAGGAGACAATAGATATTGCAGAAAATTAATTCTGAAAATAATGTGGCTGCAAAAAAGATTTTCTGAAAGCTGCAGCACTTACTTTGAAGAAGTAAGTATTTGAGAAGGAATACGCAGGGAAACTGCAAAGAGTAATATCTTAAGAATCATGCTTTTATGTCACTTTCCTGATTGGTAACATTTAGCTAGTGTGAAAAATAGCTATTTAAAACCCCACACTTAAATGTGTAAGGCAGATACTCAGATATTTTTATAAACCTCATCACTGAAGATTCTTACTAGTAGAACTTTGCATCATTGAGTAGTCTTCCAAGAGAACACCATAATGATACATGAATTTATGATTTATTTATCTTTACCCCAACTGCTTTAGAGACTATATTCCTATAGCATGTTGAAATCCAGCCATCTCTGCAACAGAGAATCTAGTCATCCAGTCCCCAAAACCAGCACTTCATTGGGAGAAAGCAGACGGAAAAGGTGCCAGAACAAACATTATCTGGAATAAAAGGTGTCACAGGGATGTCAGTTCTATAAAGAGAAAGATATACTTATAAAGGTCTCATCTGAAAGCCTTCAGTTTTATGGGAACAGATGCAATGAAAATACACCGTGAGGGCACACATGTTACAGCAAGGTAGGTAGTTTATATCTAGCGATCAAAGCTTTCTTCCTTGAAATCAGCAGAACTCCTATAGATTTCCATGAGGACTGCATTTCCCTTCCCATGGATATGTTTCAATAGGGGAGACTTAAGGAAGAGTGAATAAAAAACCTTCTAAGAGGAAAATGCCTCTTTCGAAAATAATTATTAAAGGCCCTTCTTTGCCTTTATACCCTTTTCTTCCCCCCTCAGACCAGCATTGCCTGTTGTTACAACTGTACCAAAGCTGACTGATTAGCTTTGATTTTTTGGTCAGCTATTTCCCAATCAAGAATCTATGATCTTTGTTCTGACAAATAATGTAGACAAATTAGCTGGACATCAGTTACCTAAACAGATGTGTCTACCACCATTTTACAAGCTTTAGTCTCTAGCTGACTTTCCAGGAAAGATGTGTGATACCTACTAGTTGAGCGTGCATGCTTTTCTTGTCCCAAAACACATGAAATGGCATTAGGAACCTATGTTGAAGCAACTGAATCCCATTGTTCAGTACAGACCTGCCCAAAGCAGGAAATACTGTATCAGTCTGATACGACCTATTCCAAATTCAGCATCTGGGTCAGACCAAAGGAAGAGGAACCTCAGAGCTTTAGCTACTTTTGGATAGAGTTTAATTCCACTGTGGTCTGGAAGGACAGATTCCCCAAAGATTATATCGAGCTTATAGATTTAAGAGTGGTGTATCCTATAAATTCACTGTACACTCAGGCTTATATATTTTTTGCTGCTATTTTGTAACAGTAGATGGTTATAATAATAGTATTTCATGTTGTTTCACAGTTAGGAAAGATAGAATAATCATTTGGGAATCCACAGGGGGGCAGTGAAACCAAGTAAATGTTTTGCTATTCAAATTGTGGCGTGAAAGTAAAATTTTTCATCAAAAGTGCTGGTAGAGATTTTTCAAAATCTCTTTAAATAGCTTTGCTACAAACTCTGTCATAATACATAATAGTGTTTTCTCCTGACTCCCAATCATTAAATTAATCACTGAATTACCTAACGATTTCTCAGTAATCTTTATGATGCTTAGCACATTCTTTCCTCACCCAATTTGCCTTTGTGTTTTATAAGCAAGTGATGGCAAGGAAATATTTAAAAATATGCTTTACTTAAGAAAATGACTTGGATAGGAATAACAAATGATCGCTTCCTGCTGGCAGGGAAACACTGCCACAAGTTACAATAGTTTGACTGAAAGTTGAAGTGAAGTTTGTATGGCAATACTCAGAGTTAGGCAGAAGAAAGCTGGGTGAATTAGAAAAGAAGGGAACACAAAATCTCTGAGAAGTCAGGGACTTTCTTAATCTCCTGTTCAGAAGTAAGCCTGGCAGCTCCTTGAAATCTGAATGCATGTTTACACTAAACACCAAGTTGCAATTTGTCATGTGTGGTTTAGGGCCAGAAAACTCCAGCAAATTCTTCTAGAAGAGAAACGTGTTAAATCATATTTCAAAATATTTCAAAACCTCTGTTCTCTTAGACTAGGGAGACTCTGGTGCTTTGTACAACTAGTTTCGGTGCAATTGATTTACTTCCACAGAAATCATTCATCTATCAGCACGGAAAACATAAATGTCAAAGCAGCTATAATATATGTGCACCAATAAAGTCATCTGTTATGCTTTTCTTTTTTCTTTTCTCTTTTTTTTTAAACCATCAAATAGAAAAAGGCTTTATTAACCTTCACTAGAATTACACATGTTTTTTTAAGCCAAAATATCATTGGGTGACTTCCACCCAGGAGTCCTTTGGAGGGCACAGTGAGCCTAAGCTGCAGACCAGCAACCAGAAACTGCCAATGCTTTTTCTGGCCTTGGCAGTATCATATAAACTTCCTTGCCTCAGTTTCTTAATGTGGGATCATAAATAACAGTTTCATAAAGCTGATGATCTATGAGGTCAACTTATTCCCATGGCTAATACTGTCAGTAAATTTAGCTATAAAGTAGTTCGAAAGGAATTATGTTTGTGAAGAAATACACATACACACACACATCCTGGGAGAACAGATGATCCACAAAGAAGCACAAGTCACTCACATCCTCCATCTTTTCTAGCTGCTCCCAAATCGCTTTATTCAACTTTTTCAACCATCTCAAATTCATTTTACCCGTTAGCTAGTTTGTCTAGATTAAAACAAACAAGCAATCAAAAAACCTCAAAGTGCCACACAACACACAAAGAAGTCTCTGCTCAAGGTTTGTGTGTCTCAGAAACGCAAAAGAAAAAAAAAAAAGGAAAAATAAAAAGGAAGAAAGAAAAAAAGGACAAAAAAGAACATTCCCCAAATGGAGTAGCTCTCTGTGATGAGTTGATAGATGAAGTTAGAAAGCAATGTAGACATCCACCTTCACTGACTACATCACAAGAATATGGCTCTAGTGGGGGTGCACCATCAACCATGCTCCACATCATTAGGTGTTCCAGTAGCAGCCACATGCTGAAAGGTAGGAAATTTGGAAAAGAAAAACAGTATGATCTGACCACTTGTAAGAGCAGTGTGATTGAGTAGTGCCTGAGGGCAATGGAAGTTCATGTTCCTTCAGGGGAGACCCTGTCCACTTGTTCTTGTTCACAGACTGCAGACATGAAGCACGGTCTTGGTCAGACTGTTAAGTGATACCACAGTCCTACTGCAAGCCCTCAGCAGAACCCCCTGAGGACGGTCCGCAGGATTACATCCTACGTTTAGTTTTAGTTCTGTTGGTTCACCAAGAGATATCAAAAGATGGACCAAAAGATGAGGCACATATTAGGAACACAAGACTAATAATATTTTAGAAGTGATCTAGAGTTGAAAACTTCAGGGGGGGAAAAGGACAAAGATCTGTTGTTTGAATGAGGAATCGTTATCAAAAAATCTAAAAAAAGAAGTTAGATAGCAAGTGTATAGGACAAAAGGACAAAAAGACCCCTACCCCACAAAAATATTTGAATATCAAAGTTCCATTTATGTCTGTGCGAGTTAGACAACTTCATATTTTTGGTCCAAAGTGTTTACATTTAAACAATGTGGTAATCACAATTCAATCGCTTCTAGGATCAGTGGTGTTTGTAAAATTCTTAGTTGGTGGGGATCTCGAATTCTGTAGTAGACATGCATGCGTGTTTTTAACAGATGTTAAAGCAAACAAATTCATACACAACAGGTATAGCACAGGCCAGAATATTTATATGCTGCAAAACAAAAACAAAACCAAAGCAAAACAAAACAAAAAATCCATTATTTTGCAGAAGACATTGCAACTTTCTCCTATACATCCCTTCTTGGTGATGTCTGTCCTCAGACAAAGGACCAGCATGTCCAGCCCATGGAGCCTGGGGACAGAACATGAAAACCCTACTACAGGCTAGAGAGAAGGAGCCCAAAGGCACCAGAGATCTGTACTATGAACACTAAATATCACAACAAATTGTTACACAAAATTTGTTCAATGCTATGATACTGTTCTCTTTAATTTTCACTCCTTTATGCCACCATGGCACCTGACTGCCAATGCAGAATGCCCAGGAAGTATTTTTGACACTTCTGTAAAGTTTTGGTGGGGATAAGACCCCACTACCTCCAAGGTAAAAGACATCCCTGTCTGGGATATTCATTATGAAAAAGGGGTAAATTTAAATATATCTTCCACAAGTAAAAATAAATTTTTAAACAGTTTTACCAAATATGTCAAAGTTCACTTAGGCTAATCCTGTTTCAACCTAATTTAGTATTCAAAATCCACTTACTTTAGCAGTTTAAGAACTAATGCCTTTTTCAACACTACCAGTTCTTTCTGGTACACAGCGTTGGGAAAGCTCTATTGCCTCCCACAAGATCATGCCAAAAAGCTGACTTGATACATTACAGCCACATACACAAGAAAATGAAGGCATAACATAACAAGGTATCTTAAATATGTAATTTTTTCCTCAAATGATACACTGAGAAAAGAGCTTCTGCTCTGGAATACCATACATCCAGTACAACACATCACAGCTGTCTGGGATTGATACAATACTGGGGAGATTTTTTTTCTTTCATGGTCTCAAACTAAACCCAACAAATGCTAGCAGGAATAGTCTGCGCTATGGACCTCTTCATTGCTGTCAAAGAAAACAGATCCAAGTCACCGTAAGGTTAATCTTTCTTCACCGCTATCTCCCATCTGTACAAAGGCTGCATTAAACACCTTCCAAATGAAAAAACAAACAGGTAAAGCAAAAACAACAAAAAAAGAAAGATGTGAAAAATACGGGTTCTTCCTTTAAAACATCAAGAACATGAATTTGAATTTTGTATCTAACGCCTACACACTGTGGCTTACAGAAACATTAAAAATGTATAAACAGAATTTGAAATAGCTTCAAGAACCACAGAACAACACATCTGTTAACCAAATGGAAAGTATCTAAAAAATTAAAGAGGTTGTGGAAATTATTTGTTTTATTCTTTTGCATTGCACACAATCATTATGTGTTCTTTTCTTCTAATTGAGTTCTCTAAGCTATAAGAGTTTAAATAAACACAAGTGTCCAGCCGTAAAGTCTGTTTATATCAATCTTTGATCAAGTCTTACTGCAACAAACTAGGAAGAGTCTTTAAGTAGCAATTAGCAGCTTTATTACAAAAGAGCAACAAAATACTTGCATAATATATTTCTGAGACCAAAGCTACCAGCAGCAGTAATGGAGGACCGTCTTAAACTGCTTTTGAAGACCTCGCAGTATATAAGAGCATGAATGGACTTAGGTAAGTACCAGGATAAGCGAGTATATAACGTGCTAAGACTCACACTAAAATTAACCATATTTGAAGATTAAGTTGTTCTTCATGTAGCTTTTCGCAACCTATTGTGAGAAGAGAAGGATGGGAGTGAGGTCAGCAAGAAAAGGAGACTGACTGAGCATAACCACAACGGGAATATAGGAGGATGTGAATGTCTTCAGCATAAGTAGACTGCCTTTAATTTGCATTAAGGACATGCATAACACCACTCTCCTGTCCCCCACCCCCTCAAAAAAAAAAAAAAGGAAAAAAAAAAAACACACAAAAAAACCCAACCCGAAATAAAACCCAACATACATTGCAAACCGCATTTTACTGTTTGCATAGGCTCCATTTTGAGGTTGTCAATACACTGAAAGAATTCACAAGAAAATTAATGTGATACAGCAAACCAATGAGAAAGGTGTATTTTTCTTCTATGTCTTGTTCTACTTCATTAGCCAGCAGGAGTAAAGTCTTGGAGCGTGCAACTGAGCAATTTGTCTGTTGTCTCAGAAACACACCAAACATATTTGATATGCTGGAGGAAAAAAAAAATAATCTCTCTCCTTGACTTCCTTATTATTAATCTGCATCTGAGAATTCATGCAGTTTTCATGCATCTGTACCTGAACAGCCAAAGAAAGTGAGAAAACTGGACATCTATGTCCTTTTGTGATATAACCAAGTCTTTCCATTATTTGAAGAAAAAAAAATATTTTTTTTAAATTTAGAATCAGGGCCATAGATCAAGGAAAAGATAACCAGTCTTTTCTGTAGCATATTTCCATTTCACAACTAAGGCTGAGAAAGATACTACCACTTCATAAAAGAGCAAATCATTAATTTCACTACCACCAGAAATGGCCTTTCTAGAAAGAGATCTATTTTTACCCCTTCAATACCATTAAAATATGGGTGCAGCCAATCCTTATTGGAGCTAAAGGCAGTTTTTAAATTACCAGTTATGTTAATTCTTTGCTAACAAGATTTGTGATTTATATAGCAAGTACAGTTTAATGTAACTGTAATTTGCCCTCCTGCTGCTAATTGATGACAAAGCACTACATACTTTTTTTAAACTTTAAAGAAAAATTAAACATCATTTTCCAGTGCATTATTGACCTTTATTGTACACAAATTGCTTGGAATAATAATGTTATGATGATCTACAATCCAGTTCCAAATTACCTTTAACTTCCATACCCTGAATACCTCTGTCACATACCGTCAAGCAATTAATATAATCTCTTTCTTTGCAGTGTGAATATTAGTGGAGGAAAATGGAAGGGTACTAAAGTATACAACCAGAATAAAGTGGGTCTGAACATATTTTTTATCTTTGAGACTTTGTTATTTGTAATTGCTGAAAAAGTGACATGGCATATGTAATAAATATAAAACAAGTCTTATTTAAAGAAAAAAAAAATCAATTTCCTTTTAGTTTACAGAGATTTCCACTTTCCTTAAAGCACTGCTTTTTATTTTAGCTAGCAGAAATTCTGGTGAAGGTAGCCAATGTTTGTTCCCTGACATTTCTGCTGAAAAGAAAAACAAGGATTTGCTCATCTCGTTCTCTGAATCCACAGTACATGTGTGAGAAATAATCAATAGATCTCGGTTAATACTGCAGAATATTTCCGCAAATAATCACTGCAGTTGTAATACTCCATTCCATAGTCAGGGGGTCATCTTTGACTCTTCCCTCTCACGAGACCTTTTCAGTGTCTTCAAAGCTACCTTCCTGGATAGCATTTCCAAAGCACATTTTTGTGTTGTGTGTGCATCAGTACAAACTACCTTGGGTCCCTATTATTTCAGTTTTGATTATTTTTTATTTATTTATTTTGATGACAAATCTGATCTATTTCCAGAAGGAAAAAAAAAGCTCCTCTCTCATCAACTGAGATTCTTTGAGGATACTGCCAAGATGAAAATCACAGCATAACTCCACCTATTCATTTGTAACAAAATAAGGAAACACATCTCTGAGGTGAGCTCTAAGGTGAGAGATTAATTACAAGGATAGGGAATTATCTTTAGGAATAACTATTTTTAAAATTTGAAAAATGGCCAAAGGTTAAGAAGTAAGTAAACTTTTAGCAAAAACTTCATCTCTTCCTTTCCCACTTCTGCCCATGACCCTAAGTGGAAGAGGACCTATACAGACTCATCCCTGCTCAGTGGGGAAACAATGGGGGATCAGGCAGCCAAGTAAGGTTTACTATCTGAAAGTAGAGATACAGTGTCCTCTCTCCACCTGCTGCACTATGATCAGGTCCTCTACACATGGAATGCAGACTTTAGACCTTACCCTCCAGAAAAGCTGTCTATCTTCCATTGTACGTTGCAATTGTTATGGTAGATGTCTTGCCCTCGGTCAGCAGGGCACAAGGACCCTTGGAGAACAGCTTCTGCAATCCATAGGGTCATCTCAGCCTTCAGTCCAAGGAAGAGCTGAAGGTGAGATCAGTGAGAGCTCTGGGTGGAGCACAGAGAAGGCATAGTGCCTGGGAACTACTGACAACAGGGGACAGGGCAGGGGACAGCCTACAGGCAGGACCCTGCTAGGCATCCTGGGGCCCAGCCCAGACTCCAACTTCATGCTCAGGAGAATCACTGGGGAAACCTTGGACCTTTCTGGGGATTAACCTACGCACAACATGATCCAGCAGTACTGTGGAATTAGGATCAATGCTGTCAAGTGGGATATCAGTGTTAGATAGATAACAGGTAGGAGTAGAAGGAGATTTGACTTTTAAAATACTCAGTGGTCATAAATAAGTGAGCACTGCAAATTATATCAAGCGCCAAAGAAGGCAGATCATTTAACAGCAGGTGCACAGGCTAACAGATAATAAAGCAGTTCAATACCGATAAGCTTCAACCAATATATCTTACAGCAAAAGGAGAAGAAATTCTTGCAAAAATCTGTCCTTAAACAGATGATAAAGGAAAGAGGCAGGAATGTACCTCTAACATGCCTAAGACAGTGATGGTGGATTCTAGGGATCACAAGGGAGTGCTGCTGCTGTTGGAACAGAGCGAGCGATGGGCTACATGGATCATTGGCCTAACTGAGCAATGTATTTATGTTCTTTAAAAAAATGCAAGCTGTTGAGACTGTTGTGTGCTCAGCTACAGGCGAGGAGGGGAAACAGCTCAGTGTGCAGCTGCAATAATAAAGCTGAGTGTGAACAAAGACAGCCATCGCTACCACCAATTTTGCAGTTCAATCAAGTTTTTCATTCACAAGTCTCCAAGGATTATACAAATGTTCACTGATGAAGTAACCAAACTCTTTCCAACTCATTTTCAGTTAAGTTCACTAAAAAAAAACCCACAAAACAAAAAAAAAAAAACACAAAAACACGCTAGTTTCTCAAGCTTGCTCTTTTGCAATTTTACTCCTACCCAATAGGCGATTTTATGGCATATTCATACATAACGCAACATCTAGAGAGCTCTGCATTTAAAAAGTGCTTGGTGAGATGGGATAATACACAAAGGAAAAAAGCTCAAGTCGTAGCTCCTGGGCTCCATCTCCTTTTATTCACCTGCAGTGAACTTGGTGACAGAAAGGAATTAGCTCTGTCAGATACCCGATATCAGAAGCTAAGAACACTGAATCTCCCTCCCGCACACACACACGAAGAGCAAACAATGATCATGGCAATGAACCAGAGTCCTGTCCCTGAGCAGACAGACATGAAAAGAATTTAGTTCGAAATCGGAAAACCTTCTGATCACAATGAAAAATTGCAGTGAAGCTAGAGAGACAGAACTAGAATAAAAGCAGCCACATTGTCATCTGTAATGGGCAACGGCTGCCACACACTACAAACAGCATTGGGATTTTTCAGGACAAACCGGGAGGATCTATATAAAATTTTAGAAGCGTTTTCAATCCACAATGTCTGTCATATGCCAACAAAGCACAATAATGAATTTGGAGAAAAAGCAGATTTGTAGGTTGCCAATCTGCATGAAACGGTCAAGTCATGCTATTATGAAATCTTAAAAAGATGAATTAATGTGCAATGGATCAATAAGGGGAAAAATATAGGAAGCAAATAAGAATACTCAGGAACTCTATTAACACCTACAGATACATGCAAAGCTAGTGAGCAAGGCCACATCCAGAGATGATGTGTGGTACAGGCTTAGAGTCCATTCATCCAATACCTCAGACGGTAAGAAAGCAAGCAAATAACAAATGCACAAGTACAAAAAAAGGCGAGCTTAATACAAAGACGTGAGAATCTGGAAGAAAAATACCCAAGATAGTAAAGCAATGTTTTGTATAATGGGTCATGTGCACTAACTGTGGTAAAGGGAATAATTATGTCACAGCTTCCAGACAAGAAAATAATGCACCATATTGAGGAAGGGAGCAACAGGGATCAGTGGCCTGGAAGATAACATTTTGCATGTATAACATTAATCCAGTGCCCTGTTCGCAAAGCAAAGACAGCACTAGGTATAGAGAAAGAGACTCATACACAAAGTCCAAATAATTAAATGCAACATGAACATTAGCCCATGTACTACAACATGCAAATTTCCTCAGAATTGCGCAAGAAAATAATGCAAAGCTACTGTCAAACTGAATAAAATAATCATGAAACCAAAGGAAGTACACGGGTTATAATTATATACAAAACCAACAAAGAATAAATACACACACTGAAGTTCGGGAAAATACAGACAACACAATCACTGCCTTTTAAAACAAGTGAATGAGTGCTCCTAGCAATGCTATAACAAGCAAAGCATTCCTATGAGAGATGCAGCAGATGCAAAATAAAGATGCAGCCCGAATGTGTCTCTTTCAACTTGATAGAGCCATCAGAGGTAGCATGAAGCTTATTACCAACCATCCCACCTTGAAGCACAATGTGAATGACAAGGCAATCACACCACAGGATGCCAGTGAGATGGGGCTTGAAGGATCATTCCTATAAAAGGGACAGTCTGTACCTTGTGTGTGAAGGTCACTATCACCGGAAGAAAAATATACACCTGATTGAAAAGAAATGTCTTGCAGTAGTGTTTGCGTGTGAAAAGTTTGGTTCAAGGACAAGAAACCATTCTAGTGGAAAGAGATCGTAAATCACGAGAGAGCTGCTGCCTTTTTTTAATATAAAAAAAAAAAGTAATGACAAGAAAAAAAGACTGAGGTATACATAACTGACTTCCCATCCAGTACAACCTTGCAGCATCAAAATATAGGAGTTCAATGGTAATGGCAACTCTTCAGTTTGACAGACTCAGCTGAAACAGTGTTATGCCCATATCAAGGGAGATGCTAGAATGAATTAAAGAAATCATGAAGAAAGAAAGTTTACTCAGTCTTACATCCAGCATCTTTTCAGGATGACGCTCCTTCCCAATACCTTAAGTTCCCAAGAACAAAAAGAGCTTCCTTCCCTGTGTACCAGAGCTATGAGGTAAGGGTACAAGGCACAATCACATGTGGCGGTAGCTGAATCTCAGTGAGAAGTTATCACTGAGAAAAGAAATTCTCTAAATATTAATTCACACATCTTCTGTAATACGAACAATGGATGCTACACAGACCTCAGCCATGCCAAAAGATACTTGAGTCCAGTGAACAGCAATAACTCATATAATGGTGTCCAGTCTAAGCAGAAGGAAAGACATTAACGCAATGGAGGGAAGAGCCCTACAGATTGTTGGCTAGATGGTCAGACATTGTAAAATTACTCCATACTGGAGAAGCAGCAAAACTAAAACCAGAAGTTGAAAATTAGAAGAAAAATATATATTTTTCACATTCCTTTGGTTAAAGGCATTATGTTGAATGTCAACCATTAAAGGAGAAGGTCTAACTTTAACTACCTTTGAAGACAGAGTCAGTCATTCAAGGCGAATTGCACAGCAGCAAAGCTATATCTGTTTAACAGACACTAACTTATTTGTACACGAATTGCAGAGGACTGGCATATATTTCACAAAAAAAAAGCAAGTACATTTATTCACTACAAACCAAGTCATAACGGGGAATGTTGAAGAGGACAACATATGCTCTTGAGACTTGACCAGCAGACCACAAAAGAAAATGGCAAAGTTTTCTAAAATCTTATCCTATCAGGAATTTCTTCTTGTCTGAAAGAAAAGATTCAGACTTGCTTAAAAAAAAAAAAAAAGGTTAAAAAAATAAAAATAAAAAATTGGGTCACTAGCAGTTCCTAACACAAATTAAACTGAGAAAGATTAACACATTCAAAATCAGATAGGTTTCCAACCATTAAAGCACCAATTTGTTTTGCCTTTCCTTGACTTGCATTTATTATATAAATATACAGGCAAATTTTAAAAGTGTAATTAAGACAAAATGATTGATGCATTTTTTTCAGCACTGCCATTTCAGGTGAAACAGAAGGGGAAGACAGGTTCCCAAGAAAAGGTGTTGTCGTGGGACAGGATGGCAGCATTCGTGGTAGCACACATCTCCAGACAGGGCTCGATGATGGGAAAGCATAAAACGTGACCAACTGGTGTATTGCCACTGTCGGCTGTGGATCACAGGTGCCAGTACACCTCTCCGCAGTACAGGTCTCAAGTGCAGTTCCATCCTGTGCTGTTGGCAGGAATTAGTGATAACAGCTTGCTACTGCTAGAGGAACTCCTATTTGCTTGAATTACACAGATGGTGCTTTGGGTGCCAGAGGTCCCACTTCAGTCCCTGTTGACTCACATAGTTTCTTTTCTTTAAGCAGCTATGGTTCATTACTCATCAGTCTGCAGGGTTCTTCTGTTCACATCTCTGACTAACTATTAAAGCACACTAATATGGAAGATTTAAAAGAAAACGGACTTCATTGCCTTGGATAAAAACAGTATTAATCATGCAAAGATGTGCTCTGTGCGTTTGTAAATGTTGTGGGGAAACCAAGAAGTCTGGCTGTGTCCCAAGAACATGCTTATAACACTAGAGCTATCTACTTTTAAAATCTCGTTTTCTAAGCACTGGGTTAAATGCTGCAGCCCACAAGTGGAGAAATTTAAAGTCTTTTCCAAAGCTCTTTTATAATATTAAAGTGTCATTTCTTATGCAAGAAACCGTGAGTCTGTGGAAGTCCAAGTAAAGAAAAAAAAAAAAATCACCTTGCCATCTTCCCAAATGTACCCAAATAAAACAGTCCAGGCAGAAGCATGAGTTGAGGCAGAATTAGCTTCCAATAAGTCCTCCAGCTTCTGCATGCAGCACAACAGCAAGGGAGGACTAAGTTTAAGAGCTTTAACACAGCAAAAACTGCAACTATCACATTTCCTATCCTTTTAATATTATTACAGTGTTAGAGGAGCCTCCTCTTTTTGAAGCAATTTGGTTCTCATCCATTCAAAATTGTTTCTGCAGTGCTGGAAGAAAGAAAAGTCCTACTTCAGAACCAATGTGGAATGAGTAAGACATGATTTTCTATATGAAAAATTTCAATAGCTTTCTCAGCCTCTTTGGTTGCTAATTTAATCCCTCTGTTGGCAGATATTTTTGGTCGCGTTGCTGGAAGAGCTGTTCTGCTTTACAGTCAAGTGGAAAACAATAATTCTTTGAAGACATCTCAGTCTGGAACAAACACAAGCAAAACATTAACTTTGTCCTTGGAATCGCGATAAGGATTGGACATAGGGGGCTACTTGAGAGACACTAATTCTGATTTCAGCTACCTGAATGCTGAGAGTCAGACTTGTAAAACTTTAAGTTCTTTTTGCATAGCAAGGCACACACGTTAGTTGGCCAGGGAAGACAGATCCTTTCTGACCTCTGATCCAGTCTTGCCTCTATGTCATACACAGCTATGTTTCACCCATATAACCTACATCAAGCTGACAGACTCGAGTTATGCATTACTTAGCCTACTGTAACTACAGAAAAGAAAAAGCCAAAGCACCAATGTTACATGAAGCCTTCGAAATGGCCAGGAACTAATGAGCAGAAGGAAGTCCAGATAGTTCCAAAAGCCAAACTACCCCTCTGCAGCACAAAGTGGAAACACCTGCAGAGCTCCTGCCGGGCTAAGGCAGAGGAAAAACCTGAATGATCACAGGCCTGCAAGCAAATCACCGCCGAGACACACAAGGGAATTCTCTGCATCAGCTTCCTGGAGATTACACTGACCTGACCTACTTACTAGCCAGATGCCAGCTACGACCTGGTTTTGATGCTCACAAGGAACCCTGCTTTCATCGAAGTCAAAATACGTAAGTGGAACAGGCAGAGTGCAGAAGAGGAATTCATTCCTGGCAGACAATTAGCAGAAACCCTGATCCATGAAATATAATATAATCATCATATTAATGTAGAGTTCTGTGTAATAAAAGCTACCCCTAATTTCTTTCAGGGTTCACTGAAGGAAAGAAACAGGCCAAGGAACCTTTTACTCCACACCTCCAATACACAAAGATTAACGAGCATCTCCCAAAACTGGAGCAAAGTAGATATTTCAAGAGAAGCAGCCAATTTCTCCTTAAATACTCATGGTGATGCAAGTCCACTGTCTCCCTTGGGCACTGTTCCAACGCTCCATCCCTTGAGTGCAGTGAAAACTAACAAGAGTCACTAATGACATGTTTGCAACAAAGGCTAGGCCTGTTCTTGATAGTATTACTCAACTTATTAGCAGCATTTGTTACTGTTCAGTAGATCCTGCTGCATTGCTGAGTAGCGGTGATCAGTTACGTATGGATAGTTCTGTTCAGAATTGGCTGCAGTCTTGTTTCGAGTTGGTGAAAGTGAATTCATTCTCTCACTTTGTGGGTTTATGGACGTAGCTCACTTATCCCTACGCTGCTTTTAAGACCTGAGGGCAGGACATACTTCTTTTATGACTTTTACTTGTTCTACATTAATTCGCATGCATACTTGGAAAGTGCATCTGAGATGAATATATAAACACATTATCTAGGAATCTATGTAAGTGCTAGCAAACTATGAGCAACCCAACTGAAAGGTGGCAGCTCTGCAAAGTATCAGAGACATATGACACAACTTCCCCAAGGTCGCGTCTCATTTAGTTTTCCATCTCTGCTTTTTTACTTCTATTCTGCCACTAAATTGCCTCACTTCAACTCTCACTCTCAAATCCTCTAGCTCTTTCTCCTGCTCTCTCAGACTCAACCAAGAGGCCGACTACCTAACTCAGGTAGTGGGCTCATAGCCTTGTACTGCCTTTCACATTTCTGCTGGATCAGTTATCACTTGATCTCCGCAAGGATGAACAGTGCCAAAAGCACCAGTGTGAAGCAACTAAAATGAGAAAATGGAACAAGACCGAAAAACAGAAAAAAAGAAAAAAAAGGACAATATAACAGCCCCTGTTTTTATGGGAAACATAAGACATAAGGCATCTAAACTCAGCACCGTGACATAAAATAGTAAAATGGTACTGACATCTGCACTTTCAGAATGTGTGGTCTAATCTCCGTCGGAATCCCTAGCACTTAATCTGTCAGTCACCACACGCAGATTTAGTATTTACTGCCAGGTATTAATTCTCAACTGTTCCAAGCATAAAAATCATCAGGAATGGATAATACAGCTAAGAAAACAAGGGTTTTATCAACACTTTTCACAGAGATGTCCTACCTTGTTTTAATTAATAAAAAAGCAATCCTATTGACTAAGAATTTAATCTTACCCTAAGTATTTTGCCAGTCTGACCACAGAAATGTCTCTGAACCAGACTGAAATGTGAGGCTAAATTCTCATTAAGAACAAAACCAAAATAAACCTCACACAGTGGCAGATTAGAACCAAATCTCCTTTACTCTAAGGAGCAGAGGACTTTGGCAGGGAAATTTCTGGGAAGGCTTTTCACCTCTGGACTATACCATCTTCTCTAGTTCAGAACAGCCTTCAATTTTTACACCCTGAGTTCCTTTGATTACTCTGGGTGTAGATCATGAGTTATAACAAGAGAGTGCAGTCCTCAGCCATGTCATGCAGGTGTCCATTCACCCCAACCATTTGCAAAGCAAAGGTTTCTCTTTCCTTTCTATGGTTCTTTTCCTTTTAAAAAGTGGAAGAGTACGTAAAATAGATGGCTGTATGAAGGAAAAAAAACAGGGAAAGAGTATTCCCTTTGGGAAGGACAGGAAACAGTTAATCTGAAACAAATGTAAAAGATTTGTAATGTAAATGAAAATGCCTCCCGTTCTGACAAGTAAGATCTAAACTGCGTACAGTTCAAAGGGTTTCTTTGCTTTACTGTTACTTGCGTCACACAACTTTTGGACCAGAGGCCCCATTGCTCCTCCTGATAATGAAACACCAAATATATTGCGAATGTGATGCACTGAGCACAGCTCACCAGAGCCCGCTTGCAAGAACCCAAGATGAAGAACACTTCAGTAAAAATCCTGGCAGCCCATGATGGCATGATTGATTGTGAGAGAAATAAACTTCCAGGTCCATCACCATATTTGGATTTCCTAATTTCCAAGACGACCTGCCTTAGTATTGTCCTGGGCTATTCCTAGCATATTTTTAATATACTATATGGCCTACACTATACTGGCATTTCAGGGCAAAGGTTTCGAAACTTCCATAAAGTAACTCATTAAAGTAACTTTATTTTATGGCTGCATCCCTCATTAGGCAATTTAGCACCAATTGCCATTGGTCATCAAATTTCTTCCCCCTTTATTTGCATTTTTAAGGCAGAGGTCACAGGAATTACGTCCCAGAATATGGCAGTTCCTTCACTGACTCAGGCAGTCTCATGCAATTTATTTTGCTAAAGTCAAATGTCTTCTCTACCTTCTCATTTCAAAAGGTACAAACAGACAACCAGCATTTTCCAGCCAATTCTTGTTGGAGCTCCTTTAAAAACTACAAAGCCATTCTGCTTGCCAACTCATCTACCAATTACTTTCTTTTGAATTGGAATAACCCTCACTGCAGTAAATTTTTAACTGTAAATGTAGTCAACAGACTGCCTGTATTTGCCAAACTAAGAGCTATACATTTATGAATACTTCTGTTCAAGTAAGCAGAGAATGCCAGACTAGGTGTTTATTTTATTTTTATTGACAATAATGTTTCTGCCTGACAGAAGGCTAAAAGCTTAAAAAAAAAAGAAAAGCCTCCTTGAAGTGAAGGTCAGCACAATCAGATACTTAGAACTCGAGGTTTAATTCACCATACAAAGGTTGGTAAAAGAAACCATCAGAGACTACTCTGCATGATGTTACCAGTGCAGAAAGGCCAGCACACCGATTGCAGCAACAGATTTTTATACAGTGTTGCTGAAAACATTTAAAATGTCAACACAGGATCAATTTAACTGCCCAGCATCCAAACAATTCTAAGGAGCAACCCTGAGCAAGACTGCTTTCTAATTGTGAGCTACCATAGAACCTCAGCACTGGATCCAGGCAAGCAGACCTTTGTTTATCACTAGAGAAACAAGACCGAGTGTTGTAACCTTGGTACCTACTGAGGAAATATTTTCCTTGTGCTAGACCGGTATTTAAAAACAAATGTATTTTAAAAAATTATAAAATATAATTGAAAAATATAAATAAAATATAAATGAAAGGACTGTATAAGAACCACAAGCATAAGCTCAGTAAACACTATATTGAAAGTTTTCCTTCAAACACGCTATACTTTCAAAGCAAATTAAAAAGTTACATGTTTAATTCATCTGAAAATATTCCAAAATCATTATCGACCATATGCAAGCCAGATTTTCACAAACTCAGGCTAGTGCTGTACATAACCAGTGGACTTTTGCCTGGAATAGCAAAGATAAATAACAATTCTGTGCTTCAAGATGTCCCAGGACTTAGTTACAAATTAAATAATACATCACTTTCTTCAAGGAGAAACCATGTAGCTAGAACTCCATGAAGTGTTTGATCTAGCTACAGACTAACTGCAGACAGACATCTCCCCAGTGTTATTGTTATTGACAAAACTTCCACAACAGGGACACAACCTAATAAACCAGAAGGATCAATTATTTCTGCACTACATTCTTTACCATCTCAGTTCTCCAAGTCCTTTAAGTAATTTGCTTCGGAGTAACTCAAAGCAATGGCAAAGAGTCCTTGGAAAAGTGTGTTTAACTTTATCAGATTTCTGGAGACTTCTGTGACCTAAGTTCTGGTATTTATCAGCATATTCTGTAGTCCGTACATCCCATCCTTACATTAAGTACCAGTTTCTTTTCTCAGCAATTCTGCTATGAAAACACTTTTCTTTTGATGACGTGGCATCATTTCAGCATCCCAGGAGAACAGCATTCCTTTCTCCCCCACATCCCACCCCTGACTACATCCTCAGAAGGTGCCTCAAGCAGAAACACAGCCCCAGTGCAGCCCATGCCTCGAGTGGTAGGAACAATCGGTCCCAGGTTCAACTGCTTCAGACAGCCACGGTGCCTGCATCTGTTATCTCATTGAGAACTCCTTCAAAAGCAAAGCACTGATAAAATACCAGCAGTATGTCAGTAAATACCTGTCTTCACAAAGGTATCTGATCCTATGCTGACATTTTGCTCCAGCATGTACTGGTTACTCCAAACACTTCATTAGAAATACGAAGATATTTGAAAAAAATTCCTTTACAAATCCAGTTCTCTTAAACATCATCTTTTATCAGTGCACTAACTTTACACCCTTTTTTAACCAATAAAATATGGAGGCCCTCCGGACACCGCATCTTCACTGGCTCTCATGGAAGACAGTAGAGTAGACAAAATTTTCTGCTTCATTTGCAGTTGATCTGAAATTAATGTGAATGTGGTCAACATACCAATGAAAGTAGAGCTGCTTGGAGCAGACCACCTCCCACACTTCAGATCTGATCGCTGGAAAGTCCACCCAGCACATGCAGCAAAATAGCATAGCTGGAGAGACTGGAATCGGGAAGCAAGTTGAACACACATGTGCAACGGATTCTTGCAGACAGCCTTCTGGATGGCTTGAAGCTGCAGCAACACTGTTTCTGATCTTTGTAAGCTCCAAAGGGAGAATTCCATACCAATGCATATTAATTAAAACCTTAGTTGATCCTTTCTTGAATAGATGCATCAAATTTGCATTTCCTTAACCAGTAAGTCAAAGTGGCTATCTAGTGATGAAAGTGTCAGCTGTTTGATGCTCCTCAGAGTTACAAGCTTCAATGATCCTACCAGCAATCTAGTAAATATGCTCAACTTTTTGAGATTTACTACAAGAAATCTTCCAATAGAACCAAAGAAAATAAAAAAGGGAGGGGCACCGGGAAGGTAGCTATTGAAGGTAGCAAAGTATGTTTGCCAAATTTAACCCAGCTTAAACCACCATTCTACTCACGCTGATATATAAATTAATTAAATAATTTATCATCTTCCTAACAATGCCCAAGAATTATATTGATTGTGCCATTTAAAGAGAGAAAAAAAGCCATCTTAATTCTTAAAGTGAACATAAAGAAAGAGTAAGTAATTACAGAACTACTGGATGGAAAACAATCACAGTATTTTAGTTAAAGAAGCTGAGACTAAGTAGTATAATGTACTCATCTGTTGTCTGTCATAATGAAGGCAGTAATTTGTTCCAATACCATTTAAGTATCTTAAATCATTTGGAATGCATGGTAAACTTCACAACAGCATTGCAAACATTTAAAGAGCTATCATTTTGTTGGGAATTTGAGTTCAATATTAGGTTGGAAACAACAGGGTGTGATTAAAGTGAGACACTCCACTTTCAAAAGTTCCAGGAGGGGTTCAGGGCAGGGGAGGGGATGCTGTTTCCCTGGAAACTAGTCTACATGTATAGTTGCAGTGTTTAATATGGATTAGATGGCAGAGCTACTACGAAGCAAGTATAATTATTCTTCTTTAAACCGAACAAATCTAGAATACAAAAATTTACAATCTCTAAGAAACATAAAGTGCTGCTCAATAAGAAAGATCAAACAGCCAGAGTGCATAACCAGAGCAGAAGAGAATAGTCCCCAGTGTCCAGGCTGTGAAAGCAATAATGAGAAAAAATTCCATGTGTGTCCTCCTTCGTGATGAATGACTGCCACAAGCACAGTTCAATCTTTTATTTGTTTGTTCTCACTACAGTCATTATTGGTAGGGTACATTTCACTTGGCATAGATCTTGGAAACAGACTGCATTTCAGGAGAGCAAACTCATTTAAAGGCATTTTTGTTAACAAATACATCTTTTATAAGGGCCACACACAAGATATTTACCAAGAAGCAAACTTTCAGGAAAATAAAAAAGTACATATAAAATATTGGCAAATTATCTTTGGTTTTAGCTTAGCTAATATTTTACCTGTATTCTGGAAGCCCAAAGCCCTCTGCGCTTGAGTGATCAGTTAGGCAGGACAGCTCATGTGATAACTTGCAAGTGATTTTTAGACAGAATTTCCTGAGTGTCCGTAAGACATTCCATAAGATACAGCTACATACGGATGATGTGTTTTAACTGGATATATTTTAGCCCCCAGAAACATCTGCTCCTGACCTGAAATGCACTTATGAATGCCCTTGATTTTATGATCACTAAGGGTATCTAATGTCAGCAGAAGCACTGCAGCAGTCACTTGCCCTGCAGGCATCCATGCACATGGTTAAGTCTTTTAATATGCACTCAAACACAATCTCCACAAAGAACAGTAGTGGAAATCAGCTGAAACTAAAGGCTATAACTAAAGGCAAAAAAAAAATCTTATACAGTTTACACTGAAGTCAACCATTAAAAAATAATTAAAAAAATAGTGCACAGTTTTCATCATTCACCCGCACTGTTGACTTACAGGAACCAACAAAAAGATTAGGAGAAAGAATATTTAAATCACTGTGTTTTTTTAAGCACTGGAAACTATTACATATCTGTGAAAAAAAAAAAAAAGTGATAAAAAGATAAAGCTGTTCGGGTTTTAAGTCAGAGACAGATCAAAGTCAGCCCTGGATTGAAAGTCTATTTAAATCAGTTCTTGATACAACAAATTAAATTTCCAGATACAGAATGCAAAAATCTAATAGAAAAATTGATCTACAAAACCAGATCTGTTACATGAAACATTCCCTGATTACAAGGCAATTAAATAGCTGTCAACTCTCCTAACAACTCCATGTTAAAAGACACGTGCTCATGGCAGAACAAAGCCACCACCATACGGTTAAATCCAAGTTATACGCCTGTATGCAATTAGTGCCTTGCCCTTCCCTTCCTTTTTTAAGCCACACAGTTATCTAGTAGGTGGTGTTCTATAAGGACATACTGAATAAGTACTACAAATTGTTGGTGAGAGCTTGTTCATATTTTAAAATCAATTTGAATTTCAGTGCGGGGTGGTTTTTTTGTTTTCACCGACCACCAAAGTACTGCATTTTAGGATACTATATTAATGGTATCAAATTTCATTAGACTGTGAAATTCAAAACCAACCTCTCCTTATGCAAGAGGCTCCATGAAAGAACATAAGCAGTATAGAACCATGATTTGGAAAATATTCTCAATAGTCCACGGAAATTTGAAGTTTCCTATCACAAGCAAGCTACAACTTTTATTAAAAACATGTGCTGACAGAAAAATAAATTACTAATTTTAAATGAGTTCTCTATAATCACATGATTCATCAATAAACTTTTTGATGTCATTTCAAAAATTGCTAGCTTTTAAGCATATTAAGTACTAAAACCTAAATGTAGCCAGGTAAATGTTACAGACTTGCATAATTTTAAGAAAATCTTTGGCATCATTGAAAGCAGCCGTCTGGGTGCAGGGGCACATCAGTATGAAAACTATATTTTAAACAGGGTTATTGTACAGTTTATTTATTACTGTTATATGATATATGGTAGCATGACAATTGTCCTAGTCACAATGGAGTTGTGTCATACTACTGAAGAAAAACATAACTTATAGTAACTACACATTCCTCATGTTTAGTGGTGATCCAGGACAAAGTCTTACTAGAGGATAATTCTTGCAACATACAGTACTGTTGATGTCAAAATCTAATGCAAAAAATTCCAGTGATTTAAATTTAGTCTCAAATGGCATTGAGTAAAGAGCTCTAAATCAACTGAACACTCCTCTTAAATATCTATCATTTAAAGAACAAGATCACAAAGAGAAGAAAAAAACCCCAAGATTTATCAAAGGTAAATGGGCTTCAGATAGCTTCAATACTCCTTGTGCTGGAAAGATACCACCGTGTTGGAGATGTCATATATAAAAACTTGTTATTTATAGTTGGCTCTGTCTCTAAATTTAAAGCTCAGCCTTCCAATGCAGAATTGCAATTTTTCCTCTTGTATGGACACTAAAAAGGATAAAAAATGAATCTGCACTGAACATGCACCTTTAATAATCCTGTTCCTTTCACATACCCGTGCCCACTGGTGAAATCCTCTACCACCAAAACAACAGCTGACATCTCCGCTGCTGGAACAATAGCCACACTTAAACAGCAACTTATTTATTCGATATATAGACCGTATAGTTTTCCCTCAGGATAATTAGCAAAATTCAAGAGGTGTTTTTAAAAATAAAGTCACAAAGATGGTAAATCTGAAGAAGTCATCACTTGCTTACAATGTAAATTAGTAGAAAAGACAGTATTTCTGGCAATAAATGGCAAAGCTTTTCAAAAGGACCATATAAGCGCAACTTTCATTTCCTCCTCATTCTTAAAACGTTTCTTTGTTCTGAGAACAAAGAGAAGGTAGCAAAGAAGTTACTAGGGTGGTATAGAACCCATTACAAATGGATTTGTCAGCTATGTTTAAGCTTTTATCGTTTACATATATGTAGATATAAAAAGAAAAAGTCAAGTCTATGAAATTGTTCTGTCTTAGGTATCAAAACTTCTGGAAGTATATCCTACTATTTTGATTTAGCACCTTATCACACCTCTCATTGGGTATCGGTCTGTAATAAAGTTGTTCTGCTGATTCAAATGTAGTTGTACTAAAATTGTGCAAGAAGTCCACTAATTTAAAGCCATTATTAAAAATAAAGGTAACTAAAACAATATATAGGTACACACCGAAAACAGATTAACTTACTACCTGCAAAAAAAACAAACAAACCAACTAATCTATCAGTCAATAGTAATCAATCAGGTTTGCTCTCTAGGGTTTTTGGTACTGTCAAAAGCATTTAGGAATAAATCCAGTGACGAAGCCTGAGGAAACCCTTGCAACTTGTCTATCTAGAGAGCACATCTCAAGTAGTAGCAACCAAAAACTTGCACGGACAGTTTATTTTGAGTTCAAAGAGCACATAAAATAGTCAAACAATGGACAGAGAAGGACAACAAACAGAACAACAATCACTCGGATGACGTTCCTTATACCTTATTAAGTCACGATGAAAAGAACCATTCTTTCTGGCTGCTGGGAACAGGACATGGAGAACTAGAAGGCCCCTAAATAAGGCCTAACAGAGATGGAAATTTTAATTTTTTGTTTGTTTGCAACTTCACGTTTTCTT
The DNA here is from genome assembly GCF_965231255.1 of Vanellus vanellus. Taxonomy (NCBI): domain Eukaryota; kingdom Metazoa; phylum Chordata; class Aves; order Charadriiformes; family Charadriidae; genus Vanellus; species Vanellus vanellus. The sequence goes on from NC_138910.1 coordinate 69,280,814, forward strand.
TAGATATCTTTTCTCTAGTTCAAGCATTTATGGGCTTTCACTTTATAAAATTGGAAGAAAATTTCTAAATGAGGACATTTAAACAAATATTCTTGTAAAATTGACTTTTTGTGGGTACTTTTTAACGTCATCTCCCCTCCTACCCCCCATTTCACCATCCCACAGCCATTTGCAAAAACACATACAAGCTCATGCGTTATTTCACTGTCATTAAACCTGCAGTTTTCAATGAAAAGTCAGCTTTCGGCAAGAACATTCCCTAAAGGGAACTACAATTGCAAAGAGTTCTGGATATGCAGAGAAATCCGTGCTCTTCTAATCTTTGTCCGTAAGCGAGGCAGGTTCCTCATTGGTGCCAGGGAACACAAAATGCTTCCCCTTATGATGCCTGGAGTAATATTTGAGGTCAATGCCTCTGCTTATGCCTCTTCCTCTCTTTACCTCAGCAAACCTCCCACTGGAGTCAATTAGAATTTTGCTTGAGTAAGCACTGCAGGGTATGGCCTGTTGGCATTAAATAAGTCATCATTTTTAATTGGCATTTTAAGTTCCATCAAACTACAGACTATACCTCACACCGCCTTAGTAAATGTTTGCACAGGGTAACAATTTGGATCATGTTAATATTCACAAGTGATCCAAATATACACTGTACAAATACTGAGGTTAGGTGAGTTATTTCAGGACAAAAGATATCTGTTCTTCTTAAATTAGTATGTATTTTGAAATTCATAAAACAGCCCAAAGTTATTTATTTTAGGGCATGCACATATTTCTTTTAGATCATTTGGTCCAGCGCCAGTAAGTACTGTGTATACTGAAGACCTTATAAAAGCTTGTTTTATCAGTAAATTCATCCCATGCCTCTTTTTAAGTGTAACATTATTCATCTTGAAAAGGCTGTAACAGCACGCTCACCAGTTTTCATGATTACACTGGCTGCTATCAAAACACCCCAAAATCTCTCTCTCATTGGGATTTCTTGTTGGGACTTTCTCCCCAATATCACTCCTCCTCCCCCTTCAAAAGGGGCATTAAACAAGCTTTTGGGTTGTTGTGTTAGCTCTATTATACACTCCAGGATGTTTATTCTTTGAAGAACTTTGGGACTGGTATTCGTATGAACCTCAACAGATGTTGTAGAACATAACAGGGGATTATTTATTTTTTTTTAGGATCCTAAATCACTTAGCATAAAATCATTCTGGATATGCAAAGGACAAACTTCACACTGATGAACAGCCTATCTCGCAATTCCTATTCACCTGCTAGCTTCCATGGAAATACATATAGGACCCTAAGTTATTTTAACCTTCAAAACCTAGTTTTTCCCCCGGTTTCTTCAAACAAAGAAACACGGAGACTTTACTGAGTTTTATGACGTAGATTTCAATCCAGAAAGTGGTGGGTTTTTTTTTCCTGTCCTCTCCACCCTTTTTGTAAGCCAAAATTATACTTCCCTCCACCAAAGGAAGTCCCCATTTCTTGCAGCACCAATTTGTTTCAAACATCCCTATGCTTAATTCCAGATGCATCTTTAGGATTAATGACAACTAAAAGACAGGAAATATTGAGCTTGTGTAAGATTAAGTCATGCTTACAGAGAACAGGTAACTCGAAACTCAAAGGAACACAAGAGCTTATGTACACTATGCTTATGTACAGGCAGAACAAAAAGTGAAGAGAAAACACTTTAAGAGCCAAATCAAGTGGGTTGTTTCTGTAGCATCCTACAGTTAAAAGGCAAATTACAATCAGTCCCTCAGTAAAATTGAATTTGACACCTCTTTTCTATTGAGATTAGGAATTATCATCTTGCAAACCTGCACTTTGGAGCATCAGTGTCAACCTGTCTGGGATGTAATTTAGATTTTTCAGTAACATAAAATGCCTACTCTTCTGTAGTCATTAGTGGCTGGCATAAACAGTCTGACAGTATTATAAATGAAGACCCCGACAGTTTGCAACACTAATCCAATATTTTTCCAGTAGCTCTAGAGCTCCCTGAGTGGGGGGAAAAAACCACACCTCTTTAATCAGAAAATCAGAATCCCTTTTTTTTTTTTATTCTTGTACTGATGGTTTGCAAGTCTTTTTGTGGAACCAACCTGATTTCTGTCGAAGAGCTAGAAAACACACAGTGGAGTTAAGAATTACAAACATTTATGCACATGCTTAATGTTCTCATAAAAAAAGATGAGCCAATATAGATTAGCAGTTATTTCTTAGTGATGAATCTAAAACTAATGCGGAAAAAAATGTTTCTTTTGAACTGGAACAGTCTGGGATCTCTCATTCCCTCTAGTGGTCACCGGAGTTTAAGACACCAGATTCAAGAACGTATGTGAACACTGTCCTTTCATTTGATATATGTAACTAGACTGAGCTCTGCCGTGATGTCGCATTTTAAGTGGAACTCCCCGAAGAAATCAATGGGGAATTCTGCTTAAAAACCAGTGGCATATTATGGACTATAGTTGCCTAAGGAAGATTTCTTCCCAGCAGGGACAAAAATGAAGGTCATTCTCTAGGAAGAGAGAGCACTAGGGCTGGACTTAAAGTAATTTAAAATTACATTAACATTTTGATTGTTTCTCATGTGTTGTGCTTGCCTGGGCCTCAGATCAGAAAATATAAAATAAAGATGTAGGAAACGTGAAACGAGAGAGAACTGGTGCAATTTGTGGTGAAAACCAGGTAATGTAAAACAAATAGGAAAAAGGCGAGCAGCTTTTTAACAAGATCCACTTCGATCTGACACATCAAGAAGCTGGAAAACCTTCTCCCTCCTCCTCCTTAAAAAAATAAATTAAAAATCTGTTTTGTGCTTATTGCTACATTTAAAACGCCATTGAAAAAGGAATACTAGTCTAAGCAAAGAGCAGAGCAGCGAGATGTGAATATAGCATCTAATTATTTAGGTCAAGCAACGAAGATGGGTAGGTACTAGAGAAATTTCAATCCCAAACTCAATAATCCCCACCAAGATGAAGGCAAATTTTTGAGGAGTGCAAAATATGCAGAAAAGAGTAATTCAAACTATTATTGCTAGCTTCCAGGTTAACTACAAGCACCGATGGCAAAAAAAACCCAAACCAAAATCCTAGATTTTACAGTTCCTTTTCACGGTGGATTAATGATTAAAGATAAATAAAATGATTGATTTACATTGTGCAAGGAGTGGCAACTATTGAAAGTATTAAGATGCTATTAAACTGACAGCAAATGGTACAAAGTCAGTTCTGATATCCCCATTTTAGAACAAATAGAAGAATTGATTTCTATGACTGGAGCACATATAACCAATTGAGAATTTTGGGATTAGATGGTGTATAAAGGAAACCTAAGACTGGACTAATCAGACTGGCAGTTTGATTAAAAGCATAAAAACAGCAAAACTGAAATATACTTCTATTAAAGATCCAAAGATTATTTTGGAATGTAAAATGCCTCCATTTGCCTTGCCAAAAAAAAATAAAAATAAAAAAGAGTAAACATTATATAGCATCTCTATAGATAAGTATCTGCAAAATATTTTTGTTCCACTGCACGACTGTAAAATGTCAGTTAAACTAACGTTCTCACTCCGGAGCATCACACATCAAAAAAATCAAAATGAAATGGGGAATCCAGAGAATGATCAGCAATGAGGATGATCAGACCAAACATTTTAAAAAAAAATACGAGGAAAGGCTAGGGTAAATATTTCAATTAATTCAAAGGGGAGATGACAATGTGATATGCTTCAAATACATAAAAGGCCACTGTTCTTCATGCATGTTGGACAATACAAGTAGTAAAGGGATTAAGTTTCAGCAAGACAGATAGGGACAACATTTTCAAACAGTAATGAAATAACAGTAGTTTAGCCTGCAAGGTCTGCCTTATCGAAGGTGTTAAGAACTAGTTAGACAATCGTCTGTCCAAAAGGACCAATATTGCTGACCTTGCCTTAGGGCAAGATCACGGAGGTGATCGTGGAGGTCCTTTCCAGACCTGTAAGTCTATGGACAGAGGAAGAACAAGACCAGTCACTGAATCTGAATGACAGAAGATAAGAAGCAAAACAAGTGAATTAACAGCAAATACTCTTTAACATGTTAGCTTACTAGGCCACAGAACTCATTACCAGGGAAAAACAGAGGTTGAATGTTAAATACCTTACTAAAAGCAATCATTCATTTTTATAGACACTGAAAAATATCCTCAAACTTACCAGGACTGTGCAGCTACAGAAATAGTAACGTGATTATTTATGGCTGTTTACACGATAATTTTGCAATACAAAGAATAGTTCACTCAGAAAGTAAGTGAAGATGAGACTGATTCCCTCCACAATTTCCTGTCCTAAAAGACAGGCCAACAATCTGCATGCCCAGACATTAAGAGAAAAATACTGCTTGTCCCAATACGCACAAGAGGCCCAGAATAATACTGCATTTCAAAACTAATGCGTTCATATCTGTTTCACTATGGTTTGCACTCTGCTTAGCAAGCGTTCTCCCTTTAAAAACAGTGTAGGTAGGAGGTAAGAAACTCATGGGAAAGTGTTTGCATTTCTGGAGAAGTAGAAGAACTTGCTCTCATAAACTCAAAAAAGCCAGAACCAGATTAAACACATTTGTCTTCCCAGAAAGTTGGCGCTCTCTCACAAACATTTAACATTACTTACCATGGAAATCGGGTATCAGAGGATGATGCCTACACTGCCTTTCAGCTTCACATTATCCAGTTCAAATCATAACCAGGCTAGTGAGCATTCAAAAAAATCATCATAGCTAAGTGACAACAGATGAGGTGAGCTCAGTAGGAAAAGGAATTTCCACCTTTCACAAATGTATCCCCATACTTTATTATTGCATTGCAAGTTCTTCAACTACGGACCAGATCTCCTACTCTGTTTTGACTGTGCCCAAGACAGTGATCTCGGCTGAACTTCTTTAGCATGTGAAAAAAAAAAAAAAAAAAAAAATCTCCTTACAGAACAACCCTCCTTCCCATTATGGTTTTCTGTGGAGATTATGGTTTCTCATTAGATTTTTTTTTTCCTACATTAGCCTAAAAGCAGATTCTTTTTTCCAGATACTCGACATGTAATAATACTTTCCCTATACAAGGATTTGCTTTGTCAGTAAACTAAAACTAGGTCATATTTCTGACTGACACTATTCAAATATTACATCTCACACAAGAGTGATCACTCACTATTTACATAGCTGTTATCAAAAATCTACATGGTTATGCTGTTCAGATTTGTTGCCAATAACCCTTTTTCATTGACCAGATTCAGTGGTTAAAAGTTGTAATACAAATAGTTATTTGTATTAATCATTGTGAAGGTAAATATAGAAGGAAGACACCACCTTCTAAGGCTCTGAGACAGAACCTCAGTAAATCATGACAGATTTGAAAATGGCATATTAAAACACACATGCATGTAAAAAAAAGCCCTAATAGAGCCTAATATTTTTTTAAAATTCCAAGAGCGCCCTCTTGTGTGACAACTGATAGACATTATGCTGAATGCAATGGTGAAGCACATAAGATGGTGTTTCAAAGTCTGCAACAACATAATTACATTCCCTCTTATCACCTCGTTACTTGCCTATTTCTGACATTTAATTTTTTTTTTTCTTCCATCCTGTTCCACAGCATTTCTATTCTCACGGACACATGAGAAGGCAAAGTCAAAGCCAAATCAGTGCAAAATAATCTATTCCTTATCTTGCCTCATAAATACAGTTTCCTCCAGTGTTTCCCTAGTCAGCTCTGCAGGAGTGATACATCCTCCAGGCTGCAACACTGACACATACCAGACCCTAATAAAAATAACAAGAAAATATCAGCCAACACTTTCAAGCTGATAGGTGAAAACTGAAAAAAATGTAACTAGAACCGTGCGAGTTGAGTGAGCAGGGGACTCAGCTTGCTTTTCATTGTCCATCTTCAAATCAGACAGTTTGCAATGGGAAATTTCCAGAAAATAATGGCCTATTTACACTGGAATGTCAGCAGGAAAGCATCATTTGGCACATAGGAAGATGAAAACTGAAAGGCATCAAAGACACTTGCCCAGAGGTAACACGTTGACTAATGCCACAGATTTCAAACTGACAGGTGCTCATTAAAAGCCACAAATGCATGCAGCCAGAGTGAAGCCAGATATACAAGGCAAAATGCACGTATTGCCTGTTGAAGCTGCCATAATTACCAAAAGTAGAGCAGACTCAGAGCTACTGAGGAAAAGTGGGTAAAAGCAAACAGGGAGGGAGGCAGATGGAAAGACCTAAAGCAAAGGTAGAAAGGTGAAAGAAGAAAGGGAGAGAAAAGCAGTTTACAAGTTGAATCCACACAGAACATTAAACCCTCATCACTTGCGTTACTCATTCTTTTAATTTTGTGCTTGCCTTCCCCCAGCAATTAAACTGAACGTCCTTGACAGTCTGTCTTCTGTAGCAGCACAGAACTGAAACTAGACACCAGCTTCAGCCCTTTATGGTCCCCATAGTATTTTAATTTCTGAAAATGGAGATTTATGGAAATGCTGACATTCATCTTTCAGTTAAAATGCTAGCATGTTGCTTACAAACACAGAATTTTCCTCCTTTTAGCTAGAAGGTTGACAAGAAAGGCTTAGCTGCTTTCTAATCATTATCCTGCACGTGATGGGCTGTGAATTTTATGAGCTTTATCATCTTACTGCTTACCTCTCTAAAAGCATCTAGCCACAGACATGCTTTTGCTTTTTGTCTTCTTTAAACAACAGTGGTAATTAGCAACTGTGAGCAGCCTGAATATAGTGTGAATGGAGAAACAATTGAAGGTGCAACATAAGTAGGACCCAGCAAACATCTAAGTCTTCAAAATTAGAGAATCTTTATCAACAGCTATTCAAAAGTTTACCTGCCACCACACTATTACACTAAATACTATTAACAGTAGGCCTTAAATTGCACCAGAAGACTTCAGGTTTGATTGAAGAGACTTGATAGTATCAATGACCTCTTTCTCTATGAAGACTCTTAATCAGGGGACCTGAAGTCAGGTTAGTGTGTTTCCAGCAGACTTATTTATTATTTATAAAAATATATGCTTTTTGTCTCTTAGGTAGCTTTCTTTTTTCTCTCTTCTTAGATATCCGGGGTCCTCAGTACAGGAAAGACGTGGACCTGTCCAGTGGAGGGCCACAAAAATGATCAGAGGGATGGAACACCTCTCTGTAAGGACAGGTTGAGAGAGTCAAGGTTGTTCAGCCTGGAGAAGAGAAGGCTCTGGGGAGACCTTATTGCGGCCTTTCAATACTTAAAGTGGGGTTATAAGAAAGATGGGGACAAACTTTAAATAGGGCCTGCAGCAATAGGATAAGGGGGTTTAAACTAAAAGACAATAGACTTAGACTAGATATAAGGAAGAAATTTTGTATGATGAAGGTGGTGAAACACTGGAATGGGCTGCCCAGGGTGGTTGTAAATGTGCCATCCCTGGAAACATTCAAGTTCAGGTTGGACGGGTCTCTGAACAACAGCTGAGGATGTCCCTGCTCATTACAGGGGGGTTGGAACTAGATGACCTTTAAAGGGTCCTTCCAACCCAAACTATTCTATGGTTCTATGACAGAAAGTAAATCTTCATGTGATTAATTCTGCATACATGTTGACAAAACAACTAAAAAGAAAAACCTTTATGTGATTGAGATTCTACTGTTATGAGAAATGTTACCATCCATTAAAAGTGAAAGAGGAATAGCAATCATTCCTTGTATCTTAAAGAAAATTCTTAGGATAGATGACTAGAATGCTAAGCTGTCCTACTGAATGGCAACTACTTTTATTTCTGCCTTGTGCTTCAAAGGGGCTTCTACAGGAGAAGGTTCTTAAAAAGGCAAAACTGTTCATAAAACCAAATATGAAACATCAGTATTTCTAATTCTGTTTTAATTATCCTTGACAGATTTAAATGGGCTGTCATGCTGCAGAACACTGGAAAAGGGTTAAGAAAGATTAAAGGAAAACGCAAGCTTTGTGATTGTTGACATTCACCTTTGTAAAAAGGCAATGAAACCAGACTAAGAAACAAAATTACTGCACAGACACCCTTTCGTGCAAGAGGCTAACCATAAAAATAAGATGGAAGACAACTACAACTGAGTATGAGCTCTTCTATATCAGAATGAACATGCAGAATAATGATCAGCTATAGCCAACAATGTACGTGGACTGGATCTAATCAAAAAAAAAGCACAACTTCCCTAGAATATGTTGCGATACGGGCATGTTTGTCATCAGTGGGATTCCCAGAGAGAAAATACAACATGTCAATGCCCAGGTGTGTTAAGAGCTATTTATAACAAAAGGTGTCATCTATTTTACAAGTATCTCCATACGCCAGACCCACTCACTGCCTTTCCAGAGTCCTACTTTAATAACACAAAATTTCATTAAATCTTCCAATAACTGCTGGCTGTAAGCCAAGGCACTAAGACATTCCTCTCATCCTGCAAAGGAACAAATCCTAACGGAGCATGTGTGCAATTGTTAACCCATCAACGGTCTTCTCTGTACCCACATCCTCAGCATTGTAAGCAAGAGAGAAGTGGGCTGAGATCAAAGTATTTACCTACCGTTCTGTCATACACATATCCTTCCTCCTGTAGTACATGCTTCTTTTCCAGACCATGGTAATATTTACATTTAGTGTTCCCTATGTGAACACTGAGAGGCAGATAATAGCATATATAAATTATTTCTGACAGAAACAGTGAAACTTCCTTTCTTTATTAGTGAATTTATCATCTTGCTTTTTTCCACGAGCCAGAAATTCAATCCATTTACCAAACTGTAAATCACATCCTCACAACTTTCAAATTTTATTTGCAGAGGTATTTAGTCACCTGAGAGCCACGGCAATATTCTAATATACCCCTGAAAATGGCTTCCTGCTTTTGCCTACAGCTTGAGACAAAAGACAAAAAAAAAAAAAAAAAAAAAAAGAAGAAAAAAAAAAACACTAAAAAAAGGAAAAAAAAAAAAAAAAAAGAGAAATGCAATGTTTTCCCACATATAGTAGTTTGTGGCTGTTAGTTTCAGCTGCTGAGTGTTCCCATTCCCCTTACAGACTCAGCAGTAGGAAAGGGAAGGAGGAGGGGAGGGAGAAAAGAAAAAAGAAAAATAAAAAAACTTCTTCGACACACAGCACTTCTGGAATGTCTCCAAATCCACAGTAAAATTCCTCCAGGACTTCGAGGTCTGACAGACAGCACACTGCAAGCAGCACCAACTGCTTTTTCCTCTAACATTTTTAAAGCCCAGCAGCAGCACTGTCACCCGTTAACACCCCAGTTGCCTGAAGAACAATTTCCCTGGCCTCCGGTCTCCTGCAGCACAAGGCACAGAGCTGTCACATCTCTTGTAGGCTTGCTGCCTCAGCAAATTCAATTTACACTTTTATTTGTTTATTTTCTAAGCGAAATCCGAGCTGGATCACTTCCCCAGGAAGGAAAATTGATGTTAAAAACCACCTGAATTTGTCTCTCCTGACAATACTCTAAGCAAGGAGTTAAGAAATCATTTTCCCTTTATAAAAAGAAGGGAATTTAAGGCTTTAGTAGACAGCAGCTTAGATCATCCGAGCAATCAATCCCGACCAGCAAAATCTAGGTCAGTGAAACTGGTGGAAGTCAGAAGGCTCCAAAGAATGAAACATTCAATTGTTAAGAATTATGGAAAAAGCTTAAGATCTGGTTAGGACAAAGGTCGTATTAAAGCTGCCAAGTGGAAATACAAAAGTTATCTGGAAAATAACCACCTTCCAAATCCTACATGCAACAAACTACTTAGAGAGTTTGTCTTGAAACAACAATAATGAGACTTTGCAGGGGGAAAAAAATGCAGCCATCTTGGAGCTATAAGCAAATATTTATTGCAGTGATCACAGGCTTCACCAAGAGCTTCTCCGACATCATCTCAAGATTAATAGAATTAGATCCAGTATTTTACAGAGTTATGAAATTTCTACTAGGACAGAAAATAGCTGCCGTCACAGACAGGTCTCCCCTGGTGTTACAAGTGGCTAGAAGCAATGTAAGACTTACAAGTTAAGACACATTACAGTAAATGAAAGTAATACGCGTTACTTCATTTTCCTTCCTGCTGCAACAGGAATGTAAAACCTTCCAATTCTGTTTCACATAGAGGATTACAGACCGCTTTGTGGAACTGCTCCCAACAGTCTCTGCTCAATGTCCCTGAACACAAAGCTCCAGCTGACCTACAAATCCATATGGATATTGCATATCTCACACCGATCACAACTTCAGAAATCACAGCTACTAATAGGACTCTTGACAGAACATCAGCTACTGAAATTTTCTTAGTGCTCTGAATACCTTTAATGATTCCCTGTCCTAGAAGGTGAACTGAATGGGGTAATTGAAAATCCCAGTTATTTAGAAGTGTCCTAGCTGGTCCCTACACCCCTTTAACCATTCTTAAGCACAATACAGAAACAATGGCATGCCCACCACTCCCCCACCCCCCAATTAAACCTACCAGTTACAGTTAAGTGCTTATGTGTGCTTTTGGAGACACACACATACCCCCCCACCCCCCACCCCCCAGCTATCTTTAAGTTTTTCTGGTGGAAAAATGATACCTCAAAAAGCACCCCTTTTGTGAGGACCAAAGGAAAGCTCTGAACTCCATGCATAATACGTACAAAGGCTCCCAGATTGTCAGCATGGAGTTTGTTCTGCTTACCGTGTGAAATCAAAACAATAAAGCCTGTTGTGCTTCTTGTATTTCTTTACAGTACAAAACAGAATACTGCTGATCATTCTTCATCAGACAACCTGTGACACCTCCAGAACTCCTGGGATCTGCATTACAAGGACAGGTTAAAGGGCAGCTTTTCTTGAACCCTCATTTTACATGGTGCAGAGAAAAGCTTTGGAGTAGGCAAGAAGTGAGAAATTTAGGTCACACTTTGCAATGAAGTTAGGTGATAGAAAGACGTTGATGTTCCATACTATTTTAAACCATGCCATCTGTAAAGGGCTCCTGCTAAAAAGATCTCCAGCCTGTTCGCAAGGAAGATGGAAAGAAGCTATTATCTTGCACTGATCTTGCACTGTTCTCTCCAAACTTCTCAGGCATTTGTTTGGGGGTTGTTGGGGGGGGGCTGAGGGGTTGGTTTGGTTTTTTTTCAGCTCCTCATTGTCCTCCAGTAAGGACAGAAGATAAAAATTTTGAGACCAAGAAAGGTCAAGTCACTTGACCCCATCCACAGAGATAGGAATGGAGGATGCCTCTCCTTGGTCTACATCTATATTTTAATAAACCTAAACTTGCCATGGCATTAAAATAAACACACAGCAATACAGTGTTATCGAACTGGAATGAAGAACATTTGTTTTGGACAAGGGAACTTCAAAAAGTATGTAGACAGATCTGGTCAGTTAACCTGCCAGGTCCCTCTGCATTATTTCAAAGACACTCGCATCATCCTTGTTTCTGGACTGTATTTCTGATCCACAAAACTCTTCTGTCAGGTATGTGATCCAATACTAGTGGGTATAGAACTAAAGATTGATTTCACAGGAGAAGAGTTTAATTTTCCTTATACGCCCAACAATGTCTATGTGCTGTCTGGAAAGCTTAAGGTTTTGGAATGCTTAGAAAAATATCAGAAAGTCAGACTTTAAGGGGTGAGAAAATATATTTTCTAGACAACAGGACACTATGAACCACTGCTCACAAGCAACAGATATTGATGTTTATCTCTTTACTTATGTGCAGCACTGAAGCATCTAAACCATTAGACACCGCAATTTCATCTTCCCAACCAAAATGGGACTTGAAAAGACAGCTTGAAGGTTCCAGACATTACCTTCAAAAGTGTTCCACAGAATAGTACCTTTTAAAGTATTCATTAATATTTAAATGTAATATACTGCTTTTGCAGTATGCTACTATTGACTACAAGGTCTTCTTAATGCAGGCACACGTGAATAGTTTAACATCAGCATTATCAAAATACTAACATTTAAAAATAAACAAAAAATAGAAATAGCAAAATTACTTAAGAAAGTCTCTTAAATGTTTACAAAATGCCGGCTGGGTGATTCTCATAGTAAAAGAGAATATTGTTCGTTAAACAATATTTTAATTTTTTAAAAAGCGAGAAAAGTGAATACAAGCACATTGGCTCATATTTGGGAAAACAACCTGAATAAGGATTAAAATTCAGGAATTCCCATCTCCCAGCCTAATGCTCAGGTAATGAGAATACGGGTTACTAACACAGCAACAAACAAATTTCATGTCTCTAATGGCGACATTTGTGGCTTTAAAGAGCAACAACATCTTTAAACATAACAGATCTACATAACATCTAAAGATCTTATCCAGTTGAGTGCCATATTTAATCATAAAGAACTCTACAGTGCTGTTTTCCACACTCAAAGTTTCCAGGCTACTATGTCTTACACTGAAAGAGGAGCTTTGGACTGGTATGGAGAGGGATAGGTTTTCATTGTCCGTTTCAAGAAAAGAAATAGGGGGCATCAGCTGAAGTTAGAGGTATTTTCTGTGCGTGTGGCTTATTTAAGCTGTGGCACTCCTTGCCACAATACACCATAAAACTATGTGGCTTCATGAGAAGAATGCATAGGTTCATGAAAAAAGTTTGTTAAGGGTTATGGAGTAAACAGAAACCACTGCTGGCTCAAGAGACCTCCTCTCCCAAATTGTTGGGAGCTGGGAGAGAGCAGGGGAAGCATTGTCCGAAGCTTGCTCTGATCTTTTACTTCTGCCAAGTAGGCTTTTGGTCTCGTCTTTCACAGCCAGTCTTATATGTGCTTTAGTATAATTTACATCCTTATTATGACAATGAGATTCAAAATTCCTCGTGAGGATCAGAACATCATGCTGGATGAGCACAGGACTAGAACTGGTTAGGACATGGAAGGGATCAATACCTTGTTGGTAGCCCTAAAGCGCCTGCTCAGAAGTGGGAATGGGAGGGCTCAGATCTCCCTATCTCACTACTCAGAGCACCCCACACAGCAGCTGTAAAATGCTTCATCATATCTGTAAGTATCTGTTTAAGCTATGTCCTTCAAAATGAACACCACTTCAGGTAAGATACTTGAAAATCAACTCAGAGGCCTTGGGATCCTTAGAAAAGAACACACAGACTCCTATGACCTAAATTCTCACTGATATCAAAGAAATAGAAATCAGGCACCAAGTATACTTCTTATTGTGTGCCCAAATGCTTAAAACTGCTTTTCAAAAACGAGACAGAGTCGCAGCAATGCTGCAAGAATTTCTTTTAATCCCGAGCGTGACAAGCTTTTGAAATGTTACCCTTTGGGCCAACATGATGCCATCTCCAATATTTTATGCCTAGCCTTATCAGTCCTGGCAGGGACCAGGCTTCACAGCTTGAAAATTTGTGCAGAGACAAACATCTGGCAGAAATCTGGATGTGGCTCCTCTTCAGCTGCCTGATTAACAGCGCACGCTGGGTTTGGATAGTCACTATCTCAGACACCTTCTTATGCCTCTAACCAGGCTCCCTGGGGGAGGACAGTAGCAAACCACAAAATACATACCCATAGAGCAGTCTCTGGACCTGATTAGTCTTTTCAGTCAATATTCTTCATTTGTAAGACTCAGGGCCTGGGTTCCAGTTCTTCTGACAGCAACAGATGCGTGACTGGCACAAGCAGGTTCACAAAGAAGGAAAAAAAAAAAAAAAAATCTGTTTCCCCTGTTCTCCCCACAACTCCTTCCACCCGTTATCTGGTTTCATGACTGGCAAAAAAGGCTGACATTACTGAAGGAAAAAAAACAAAAAACAAAACAAACAAACAAAAAAAAAAAAAAAAAAAAACAAACCAAAAAATAGAGATTGCAGTTGCTATGGGGTTCTACATAACCCAAAAAGACTGACACCACTGCCAGCCCTCTTCTGGGCCATTCCATAGCAGAAGGGAAGCTGTCATGACACAGATACACATCTACTAGAAACTGGATAGATGGGAACAATGCAGATTTTACCATCATATTGTATTGAATGGGGCTCAACAGCTTTCACACGACAGAGGTTACCATGCTCTTGTGTTGTCTCTGCCATCAGGAAGCAAAGAGCCTTTTCTCCAAGTCATCACCAATCTGCTTAATTCCCACGTTGTAAAAAAGCAGGATTCGCGAAAAATTAATCTAAGGCACAAAGCTAAATCTAACCCAAATAATGTCAATGCATTGAGAAGAATGGCGCACACACAGTAGTGTTGACACTGCTGATAACACCAGCTGACAAATCTCCTAATATATTAGGCACAAATATTTTTTCATGCAATATCAGACATGCATGACTTCTTATCCTATCAATTTAATTTCCTTTTCTGCTAGGAACAGGATTGAGTTAAGATCCTGTCCAGTCAATGAGCTTCTTTCCATTGACTTTTGCAAGCTCTGGCTCAAGTCCATACTTGTCATGGCCAACACACGGTTTACAGTATTTGTCTTGTCACTGTCCAAAGAGAAAATTATTTCAGCGTTTTGCTTATCCATTTGCTGAATCAGAGAGAAAGCAGATTTTGCTAACAGCAGTGAAAACAGCTGGGAAGAGAAGAGACAGAATTAATTTTGGACCTTAACAAACCAAATTACTGAGCTACTCAGTCAGTAATTGACAAGTTGGAACATAATAAGGGGTCCTAAAGACTCTGAATGCACCCAAGTCACCTACACAGCCTTTACGTTCCAGTGGGAGGGGCAGAGGGAAGGGAGTCAGGACAGAAGGACCAGCCTTGCGCATGCATAACCAGACTTGGTATCAGACTCTCTTTAAGGTTGGACATTTTGTTTTAGCGTACCCAGAGTGGAACAGGATGTCAAGGATTAATTCAAATTATGACTAATACAAACGACAACAGGTCTAATAATTTCCTGTGTGCTTTCAGAACTGCAAAGAGAACGGGCATCCTAGTGTAGCTAAATGAGAATTCAGAGGTTTGCTCAAGAGAGAGTATTTCTCCTCCATGCTTGAGCTAACTCATTAACTTAGAAGAGGAATCCAGTCTTTTACAATGTTATTGTACTTAAAGCACTTTTATGTGTGTAGATTTCAGGACATCACAGTCTAGAGTCATTAGTTTAACAAAGGGTGCAGAAAATTTGTACTAGCAACACTGTACAGCTAACTGCTTACTTGTGGAAATGCAAAAAAAAAAGAAGGAAAATTAAATGGAGAGCAAAAGCTACTGAAGAAGCTCCTACTAATACACAGTGCTCACTGGGGGCGGATGTAGAGAGGGTTGAAAGCTTATGGGTAAGGATTAAGGGCCAGGCAAATATGAGGGACACTGTTGTGGGAGTTTATTACAGACCACCTGATCAGGATGAGGTAGCTGATGAGGCTTTCTACAGACAGCTAAAGATAGCCTCCCAATTGCAGGCCTTGGTTCTTATGGGGGACTTCAATCCCCCAGATATCTGCTGGGTAGACCACACAGCCTGTCACGCACAGTCCAGGAGGCCCCTCCAGTGTATTGATGATAACTTTTTAACACAGGTGGTGCAGGAGCCAACAAGGAGAGGAGCACTCCTGGACCTAGTATTAACCAACACAGAGGGACTGGTGGAGGACATTAAGGTTGGGGGCACCCTAAGCTGTAGCGATCATGAAAAGATAGAGTTCAGGATCATGGGCACTACACACAAAACAACAAGAAGCAAAATCACAACCTTAGACCTCAGGAGGGCTAACTTTGATCTCTTAAAGAAACTGCTTGGGGAGATCCCGTGGACTAGGGCTATGGAAGGCAAAGGGGCTCAAGAAAGCTGGTTGGTATTCAAAGACCACTTCCTCCAAGTCCAGGATCGATGCATCCCGAAGAGCAAGAAATTGGCCAAGGGATGCAGGAGGCTTGCCTGGTTGAGCAGGGAGCTTCTGAACAAGCTCAAGTGGAAGATGGAAGTTTACACTCAGTGGAAGAATGGCCTAAACCCTTGGGAAGATTACAAGAATGCTGCCAGAGTGTGCAGGGATGAAACAAGGAAAGCCAAGGTCGCCTTGGAACTAAACCTGGCAAGGGATGTCAAGCTCAACAGGAAGGGCTTCTTCAAGTATATTGGAAGCAAAAGGAAGACCAGAGAAGCTGTGGCCCCACTGTTGAATGAGACAGGAGCCATGGTGACAGAGGATGTGGAGAAGGCAGAGTTATTGAATGCCTTCTTTGCGTCGGTCTTTACTACCCAGCCAAGCCCTCAGGAGTCCCAGGCCTTGGAGAAAGTAACGGGGAAAGTGGAAGACTTCCCCTAGGTTGAGGAGGATCAAGTGAGGGACCAGTTAGGTCAATTAGATATTCACAAGTCCATGGGCCCTGATGGGATGCACCCGAGAGTGCTGAGGGAGCTGGCAGAGGTCATTGCTGGGCCACTCTCCACCATCTTTGAAAGGTCCTGGAGAACAGGCAAGGTGCCTGAGGACTGGAGGAAAGCCAATGTCACTCCGGTCTTCAAAAAGGGCAAGAAGGAGGACCTGGGGAACTACAGGCCAGTCAGCCTCACCTCCATCCCTGGAAAGATGATGGAACAGCTTGTTCTGGGCATCATCTCAACGCACATGGAGGAAAAGAAGGCTATCAGAAGTACTTAGCATGGATTTACCAAGGGGAAATCATGCCTGACTAATCTGATAGCCTTCTATGATGGTGTGACTGGATGGATAGATGAGGGAAGAGCGGTAGATGTGGTCTACCTTGACTTCAGCAAGGCTTTCGACACGGTCTCCCACAGCATCCTCATAAGGAAGCTTAGGAAGAGTGGGTTAGATGAACGGACAGTAAGGTGGATAGAAAACTGGTTGCAAGACAGAGCTCAGAGGGTTGTGGTTAGGGGCGCAGAGTCTAGCTGGAGGTCAGTGAAGAGTGGTGTTCCCCAGGGGTCAGTACTGGGTCCAGTCCTGTTCAATATATTCATCAACGACTTGGATGAGGGGATAGAGTGCACCCTCAGCAAGTTTGCTGATGATACAAAGCTGGGAGGGGTGGCTGACACACCAGAAGGCTGTGCCACCATACAGAGTGACCTGGACAGGCTGGGGAGTTGGGCGGAGAGGAACCTTATGAAATTCAACAAGGGCAAGTGTAGGGTGCTGCACCTGGGGAGGAATAACCCCATGCATCAATACAGGTTGGGGGCTGACCTGCTGGAGAGCAGCTCTGTGGAAAGGGACCTGGGAGTGCTGGTGGACAACAGGATGACCATGAGCCAGCAATGTGCCCTGGTGGCCAAGAAGGTCAATGGCATCCTGGGGTGCATCAAGAAGAGTGTGGCCAGCCGGTCAAGGGAGGTCATCCTCCCCCTCTACTCTGCCTTGGTGAGGCCGCACCTGGAGTACTGTGTCCAGTTCTGGGCTCCCCAGCTCAAGAAGGACAGGGAACTGCCGGAGAGGGCGCAGCATAGGGCTACCAAGATGATTAGGGGACTGGAATACCTCTCTTATGAGGAAAGACTGAGGGAATTGGGTCTCTTTAGCCTGGAAAAAAGACGGTTGAGGGGGGACCTGATCAATGCTTATAAATACTTAAAGGGTGGGTGCCAGGAGGATGGGGCCAGGCTCTTTTCGGTGGTGCCCAGTGACAGGACAAGAGGTAATGGGCACTAACTTGAGTATAGGAAGTTCCACCTAAACATGAGGAGGAACTGCTTTACCTTGAGGGTGGCAGAGCACTGGAACAGGCTGCCCAGGGAGGTGGTGGAGTCTCCATCTCTGGAGACATTCAAAACCTGCCTGGACGCGTTCCTGTGCAACCTGCTCTAAGGTGTCCCTGCTCTGGCAGGGGGGTTGGACTAGATGATCTCCAGAGGTCCCTTCCAACCCTACGATTCTATGATTCTATGAGAGGGCTGGTTTGTTTGTTTGGTTTTGGGGCTTTTCAAGGATGGAGGAAAAAATCTCTAATACCTCATTATTCACCTTGAATTTATGAATTGTAAACAACTTTTTGAGTACCAAATGGTGTTCAGAAATGTATTTGTCTTGCCCACCTGTGCTTTGTATTCTAACATTACCTGCAAATACAAGCATCTTCACTTTATCTGAAGGAGTGAGCAAACTCCTGCTCTTCCATACTCTTTGTCAGTAATGATAACAGTGCAACGCATGGTGCTTCCAACACTGTATCACCGCCTGCTGCCTCCCTCTTCCAAGGCATAGTTAAAGACAAAATGTTTTTCATTTTTACTCTTATTTCTTCTGTCGTGCACACAGTATAGCATCTTACACCTCGAATTTTTTATGCTCTCTCCAGATATAGTCCTTAAGAAAATATTTTGACATTTGTTTATGTTTCCATATTACAACTCTGGATGAGTTTTCAGTATATTTTATTGTTTGTTGGTTGTTTTTTTTTTAAAAATAACCAAAACAACCAGGAGGACAAACCACATGCAGCTGCACATTCTGAAGGTACTTTCAGCTAAGCTTTCAAATTATATTAATTATTAATGTGTGATATCAACCATTTTGCAGAACAACAATCAAAATAGAAGTGTGATATTTTTCCCTATTTTATAGGCTGCTTAAAAATATCCATACTTGGCTTTGTAGTCCCTTATCCTTGCCTCAGTCAAAGCCTTCCAATGGGTTTTATGATGTCCACAGGCATGGTTTTTGCATGCACAGTATGCTTGAAAGCTCTATTTCAGATGCCAGCCCCACATACAAAACCCCGTTCACAGAGCTTTAATCAGACCCAGTCAGCCTCTACAGTGAGATAAGGCTACACTGGCATGGTGATGAGACCCACTGGCTGAGAACCAAAGTAGTTTGAGGGTCAGCCAAGGAAAGTAAAAATTGAACATGTTAATTCATGACAATGCTGGAAAAGGAAATGGAAAACCATGAATGCTAGAAAGGAATAAGGACCTTGGCCCAAAGCCGTCACCAGGCAGCTCCCAGTCCCATTTTCTCCTTGTGTTTCTGACTGTCTATAGGTAGTTTCTCTGCTCCAGGTTCTTGTCTCCTTCACCAGTGTAAGTCTGCCAAACAGATGAGCTCTTTCAGATAGTCACAGCCCAGCTACCAGTAATATTAGCAACAACCATGATTAGCTTTAATGTATGAATATGCCCTGTTTATTCTTTCTCTAACCAAAGATTGCTCCAGCCACTAAAGCAGAAAAACTATTTTCTTGCTGACAGGCATGCTACACAAAAAAAGAAAAGGAAACGATCCTCAGAAAAAGGTATCAACCCACCTCCAAATCACAGTCTTAAAAAATATCAAGCACCTGTCTTAGGCTGGAACAGAAGGCAGGATAACTTTCAAAATGTCATAGTGCCACATGTGTTGTTTTCCTAGATGGATGGCTCCTATGAAGTAGGTTTTACAGTCATCTTTTCCACATGCAATGTCAAATTCACCGTTGCTGCTTAAGAAAACAATACTGTAGTATATGGGACAAATTCCCACAAACTGCTTTTACCAGTAAGTGTGAGCTGCGGAAAGCACCAGACTCTACAGACTGAATGTAATGTTTTAAAAGTCATCTATGATGACTTATACAGAGCTGTGCATAAATAAACATTTTCTGATGATGTTTCAGTAACTTATAAACACTGCTCAAACCATTCAGAGTGTTAGCAATACCAAGCCCTACTAGCAATGCATTCATTTTAAGAGACAGAACATAGCTTACTAAACTGGTTTACTGGTTTACACATGTTCAATAAATCATTTATAATGAACTGTGAAAACCTTAGAAAAAATAAATACAATAAATTAAGTTCATTTGGTAAGTGCAGCCATTGACTAGCTATTTAATAAAGCACTCATAACAGACCATATGAAGCATCTGTCTATAGCACCACATGCTTACTAAACTATTCACCATTGAAATTGGCAATCTTTAATAAAAAAACACTAAATTTAATTCTAAAGATTATTGACCTGCTCTAGTTGTTAAATACATCATTCATAACACATTTAATGAAACATTTATTCCGAGTTACGCAGCCCTCAAAACAAACACATTTTCACAGCTGTTGAAATAGCACCGGTCTTCTATGCAGTAACTACTTCATAGCTTATGATGAATGTATTAACAATTTATAGGCTATTCTGAGTTAAGACAGAAAACATTAGAGAGTACATGCATTTGGATATCTAGCAGAACCAAACAGCCGGGGCAGAGAAACACCATGTGAGCATCATGTCCTTGGGGACTTCCAGAGTAAAATCTGTGCTTTCTTCGGTCCTGGAAAGGTCCTCTAAAACACGGGGCTGGTTCTTACAGGTTTTTCATCTTTTACAACTACCTTAAGACTTGCTAGTTTCACCTGCAGATTTTCAAAGCTTACCTTCTGTTTCTACAATTTATTTATGCCTTAGCAGTGAGCAGTATTTTGGACTTGGGGGGAGAAAGGGAGTTGGTGCTGTACCTGTAAATAGGACACTTACATCACAACTAAAAGGTCAAGATCCCAGCACTTGCAAGCAGCTTAAAAAGTTAACCAGGAAAACCATTTTTCTCCATCAAGTAAGGCAGAATTAAACACTTTTTTTTTTTTCTGTTTGGTAAAACTATTATTTGTATCTAATAATTTTATTCTTCTTTATTCAAACATCATTCATGGCCCCCAATAAAAGATGCACGTGCAACCACTGCTACATTTCCTGACTACTGACGACCACCCACCTTGGACTTGGGATAGCTTTGTCACTACATCTGATTTCAATTAAGCTATGCTTTTTTCTTGGAAACACTGTGCAAGGTATTAGCTTGTTACTTTGCAGCTTCTGTAACAGCAGAATCTCTGCAGAATTCAATTCTGTTCTTTCTTACTCCAGTGAACCCTTACTGATGTTTCTGTTTTACCCAGAAATCACAGAATCATTAGGGTTAGAAGGGACCTTAAAGATCATTTAGTTCCAACCCCCCTGCCATGGGCAGGGACACCTCCCACTGGACCAGGTTGCTTAAAGCCCCATCCAGCCTGGCCTTAAACACCTCCAGGGATGGAGCTTCCACAGCTTCCCTGGGCAACCTGTGCCAGTGCCTCACAACCCTCAGAGTGATTTTTTTTCCCCCCAATATCTACTCTAAATCCACCCTCTTCCAGTTTGAAGCCATTACACATCATCCTATCACTACGTGCTCTTGTAAAAATCCGGTTAACGGTACCAGATAAAATAAGTAAAGCAACGAAGTTTATCTTCTACATTTTAAAGGAGCTCTGTGCTGCACCATTTATACCATAGAAATGTGTTCTGGCTTATAGAAGCACCAAAGCCTGTTTGCAACACCTCTGCAGGGTGACTCAGTACCGCTCAAAATACCTGCCATATTTATTTCTCTATCTCAGCACCATTCTCTCCCTGTTCTTTTCCTATTTCAATTTTTTTTTTCATTCTATATTCTGGAGAACAGAGTTTACTTCAAAAGCAACACAACAACATAAAGTGGCTTCAAACTCCTGTATGGGTAGTAAAATGGTTAAAACAAACCAAATTCCCTACACCAGGACCACCAGTAGTCACATTACTGAAACTAAAGAATCATTCATATATTTGCCCTGCAAAGTCATTGCTATAGCAAGACAATCCAGATGACTCAACAATTTTAAATAAGAGTCATCAGAGCTTTTATTTAAAAAAAAAAACAAAACCTGTATCTGTTATGATACTCCTGTAAAAAGCAGTGCTTAAGAAAGAAGTAAGATCCTTTCTTCTGGGCTGTATAGGGCAAGCCTCACAGAAAGCAGACTAATTAATTCCATTTGAGTGCAATCAGAGCTGATTTAGCACAAGTTTCATAGAAATATGCAAAAGCTTAAACAAGAAACAATCAAATTAATAGAAGAGACAAAGGCTTCAAATTCTTGTGGCTAATCAGAAGTTTCTGTTAAATAGTTTGCAATGAAAAAATACCTTGTTCCATTAGAAAAAAAAAATGTAAATAAAATGTCTGCAGTCTCCTATTTTCCTAGATTCTAAATTTAGCTAGATGGCTGAGAAAGCAGCAGATTATTCAAAAAGGCCATTCTGAGATACTGTCCTTGACAGCCAAGTGAGACTTGCACTTCATACAACCACTTGGCAAATTACACCAAACTGTTGTTTTGCTTCGATAAAAAACAAAGAAGAGAAAATAAACTGGACTTAAGGCAGGACATTATGATGGCTTACATCCAGTCTCTGCTTATTATTGTCTCAGATTTTTGTAGCAATTATCCCTTAAAATACCAGAGGGTGCTGAAAGAGACAACAGTATTGATCAGTCCAGGTGTAAGTTAATAAAGGCAACGGAGCTGTTTCAGTTGTCCTTTAGTTTATATCCTTTACTAAAAGAAGATATTAAAAGATTCCGCAGAGAGGAAAAACTATCCAATTCTCTGGCTATAGCTCCAGAGGAGAGAACCCAACAGGGAGTTTTGCCTTAAGCCAGAGAAGAAAAAATTCTGATCCACTAAGCACAGTAACAGCAACTAAACCAACAAACTGACAGAAAGAACTGTTTATTTACAGTTTCTGTAAGTTGGAATGTGACCTTTCAGTTGAAAAAGCTGGAATATTTTATTGCTTTTGAATATGGAGGTCTGAACTGATGAAAACGAAGCTTTAGTCTAGTCAGGCATAGTAATCCACTTACAGCCTTCAACGTATCAAACTCAGAAAATATTAAAAATATTGTGTACATATCAGACAATGTCGAAGAAAGAAAATTTAGGAACTGGGAAAAGTATTGAAAAGCCAGAAATTACATCCAGAAAGACAGAGGATATGAAATACAAAGTCAGTATCTAGCCCTTACCCTCTGTTCACCAGACTGTGGGCATGCATGCAAATGCACACATTCTAGGCCAGTCTTGCAAACAGAAATCTATATAAAGTTGCGCATATTTGCCACTGCTAGTGGGCCTGCAATAATATTCCCTGTAATAAAATCAGTTCTGGATCTGTGGGATGCTTGCAATAAACTCTAGAACTCATGCGTTATTTTGTTTTCCATCTTTGTACCAAAGCAAAAATATGTCGTTTACTTCAGGAGTCCGAGGAGCCAAAGTATACAACATCCACCACCTATACAGTTTGGCTGAGAACCTGGACTGTTTAGCTTTGAATCCTAAAAGCTGAAACATGGCAGCATATTAGACATAGGATGGTCGTTTGAACCTTTCAAGATGACTGCTAGCAGGAGGGCCAAAACCACACTGAAGTAAAGAATTGTGACCTTAATGTTAGAATGGATTCACTTTACAGGCATCAGTGGATTTACCTGTGTTTCCTAGAAACAGTCAAGAATAACTTTACCAGCAAATATTTTAGCAGTTGATTTTAAGCTATGGTGAATAAGCAGCAAATATAAAAAAGAAAAAAAAATACACATGTATCAAAATCTTCAAGAAAAATGTAAGGTGAGAACAAAGTAATGCACTTCTCTAAATCTTCCAAAACCTGAAAGACTAAGTTTGGGCATATGTAACAGACATTGTCCACAAACAACATTTTACATTCTGCCGTTCCATTAAAAGTAATTTTGTGAAATGCAAATAGCACGGTCCTACCATGCACAGTTTGGGTGAGCAGAACTCAAAGTTTACTGTGCCCGCACTACAACCCTTGAGAACCAAGGAAAGGTGTGGATTTCAGCAGAAACAGACAGCTGGAAATAAATCACTCCTGTTCATCATACTTAGCTCTATTAAAGGCATATGTATGAAATATTCCCTCACTTATCCTTAATACTGAAAAAATGGAATTTTCCTACCAGTAGTAAGCCATAAACCTCATTCCAGGTAGTCTCTCTTGTATAATTACATAAAGCTTACTTTGTTGGTGAAAAAGTTAATAACCCTGAATATAGTTTTTATATAGTGCCTTTGGGAAAAACAGGACAAGATGAATCAGTGAACTGCATAAAGAAGAGCTGAAAAGAGATGGACTGAGTTTGCACTTGCCCTCTCACAAACTACCAAATTACTAGAGGCTTATCGGTTTAGCTAGATTTTCCTGTCTAGCTGAACACAGGCAGAAAATGAAGAGTTACACTCCACCACGTCAGAAAATTCTCAACCGAGTGCATTATGCATGAACAAATTAAATTTAGGCTCCAGGACAAAAAACCCAGCCACATTAAAGTTTGCTGCCAAATACAATCCTTCAAGCTTTCTTAAGAGTATTGCAAACTGTAATTCCTTTCAAGAGAAGCCTGCACTTAATTGCAGAGACCTTAACAAAGGATCAAGAATGGTACATTCAGGACAACCAGTCAGTAATTTATTCATGCCCAAAGCCAATTGGTAAAGGGTTTCTCTATTTCATGACTTAAGGGCCACCATTTCCAGCTCTTCAATCTACCCCTCTATGTGTAAAATAATTAAATTTGTAATGTTTTTACGTTCTGAAGGTAACACTATGCCACCTCAGCAAGATTAAAGAGAGAACCAAAAATGCTTGACTTGCCCATAGGTGAGGATGATTCTGTTAACACAGCTATTAGACACGTTTCAATAAACCTGCTACATATGGTGTACTACAATTAACATTATGAATAGCAGCAGCAGCACTGTAGAAATCATAAAATCACAGAATAATTAAGACTGGGAGACCTCTAGAGATCACCTAGTCAACCCTCCTGCCTGAAGTAGGCCTAATTTCAAAGTCACATCAGGTTGCTCAGGGCCTTGTCTTGTTGGGTTTTGAATATTTCAAAAGCCGTATATGCCAGGCCCCTGTGCCAGCATTATTCCAGTCTTATTGTAAATTTTTTCTCCTTACATCTAGTTGGAATTGCCCTTGTTGCAACTGCTGACTCTCTCCACTATGCTCCTCTGAGAAACGCCTGCCTCCATCTTCTGTAACCCTTCTGGAAGTAGAAGGGTGCTAGTAGCTACTCCCTACATCTTCACTTTTCCAGGCTAAGCAAGCCCATCTCCCTCAGAGTGTCCTCATAACATTTTTCTTTTCTAACAACTAGGACATTAGTGGGTGGTTATCTACCTCCCACTATTCTTTGCAAAGGAGAAACCTCAGAGATTGGGATTTTTCACTTTTAATTTTAGTTCCTATAGAAATAAAGCATGCGCGCGCACACACACCCCCCAACTTCCCATACACACACAGACGTACTTGCTATTTGTTCTAGGGGATGAGGACAGGGGACAAACTTGCCTAGTAGTTGATCCAACAAATCCTTTCCATCTGCTTTGTCACACTTCAGAATTAGTCTTGGCCTGTGGAGGAAAAGAACAGGGACAAACCCCTATCTCCACTGGGTGCCTACATTTACCAGGAAAGGACAGGCTTTAAAAGGCCGTACAGTAGTTAAAGACCTCTCTTTTGAAGAGAGGCCTTAATTAAGCCAGATGACAGGCTGTCATTACAAGAAATACCTTCAGGCACCTCACTTATTCAGCCAGCCCAGGTGCAATCCATTGTTGGCTTTCAGAGAAGCAGCAATACCCTCATGGTCCTGCTCCCATGGCAAAGGAGCACTACTGCATGCAGATCCCTTAGCAAGCCCACAGCTTGGGAGGCAATCATTTGATGTCACACAACCAGCCCTCCCACAGCTGGTTTTCATGGAACAATGTTTCTCGCAGTAGAACAAGAAACAAAAAAAAATTGTTTGGATCTTTTTTTTGTCAACCAACACGCATTAAAAAAAAATAAATCTGGTGTTAAAACACAGAAAGGAGAAGCCAACTTTTCCTTCCTCTCACAAGGAAAAGAGATCAGAAACACCTGGTGATGCAGCCCATTGCATTCTGCATAAATTGCTGTACACTCCCCAACTGTGGCATGAATTACCAACAGTCTAAGACAGAAATTAACCCCAAGAAAACATTCAAAGTGCAGTCGTTTTCACAGTTCTGCAGTAAATCTTACTCTTCAGTAGTGCAACAGTAGCAACAATGAAGTGAAAACAGAAAAAAGCCCAAACTAGCATTCTGTTATTTCTTCCTAATGGTAGATATCTTCCAGTCCGTATATAGTTAACCACATTTTACCACTTCAGTAAAAAAGCTATCTCCCCATCCATATGCAGCCAGGGACAGGCCCTGTTTCCTTCTCTGTTCCTACCACCACACTCAGACCATCAGCACTCGAATCATCAGCCAAATTCAGAGAGGGACAGTTGTCTTTCACAGGTCGTACTCCTATGTTTTTCCTCCGTTGTGGGTCTGGGAAGGAAAGGATGTGCTCACACCTAGCTACTTTGGAGTTTGAGAGAGCAGCTAGTCAGTTGAGATAGTTGACGCCTTTTTTTATTTAGAATCATTGTGCGGGTGGATGGAAATTAACAATTCTGAAGCAGTAAAGAGTCAGGAAACAAAATTTCAGATTTATGTTTAAGGTTCTCCTGTTTGCATCAGTTCTGCAAAGAAACAAAGCATGCGTGCTGTAAAAACTAACTTTATCTTACCTGCTTTTTTATGCAAATTTC
The DNA here is from genome assembly GCF_965231255.1 of Vanellus vanellus. Classification (NCBI taxonomy): domain Eukaryota; kingdom Metazoa; phylum Chordata; class Aves; order Charadriiformes; family Charadriidae; genus Vanellus; species Vanellus vanellus. The sequence goes on from NC_138910.1 coordinate 69,307,275, forward strand.
ATATTCAGTCCCCCCAACAGCAACCCCTCTTTTCCCGTTTATTGCAGAAATAAGCCTGATTTAAGCTCCTGATGGAAAACTGATTGAACCTTTAAAAACCTTAAGATATTACAGGACAAAGATACAAGAAATCTTATACCTTCTACATTTCTAAACACAATGTAATTTGATTCCAAAATTATTAATGTAGTTTTTCCTATAGTTTCCAACTGAGGGCTTATCACAACTGATGATGAAGTTGCCATCATAGAATACTTTCAGGGATAGCCCTGGCTAATTTCCAGTTCTATTGCAGTTGTTTGATAAGATGCAGACAGCACTTCTGGGATTTCATTTCTGGCTGGCAGAGTGTAATAAATTAGGAAACAGATGTGACATACCTTATCAAAACTTAACCCAAGTGTCTATTATTAAGACCTGATCTCCAGACTCAGGTTTCAGAAGACAGTCTCACACAACTTTATTTAAATAACCGTAATACTTATCTATTTGCAGGCTAGCATTTCAAAGCCTGCATTGCCTAAATCTGCTTTGAATTAGTCCTTTGCATCTGCTATTATACTTCAAAGAAATGACTTCAATTAAGTTCAATTACTTCCTTCCACAGCTTTGGCTACAGCCCTTATTATATTTCATTACCTTTCCTCACGGACTGCATGGCAAATAGATGACTAATAAAAGTACAAAAACAAAGAAACTATTAAGCAAGTACATTACATATGCATAACAATACTGTACATGTATCAGACTAATTAAGTTATTATCATAGTCTGCAATCACATAAATGGAATATTAGGAGGGAACTTTTCGCACAAGATCAGCAAAACCTGTCTCATTCTCTGAAGTTTTTAATACCTTTCTCACCTAATTTATAAATAGCTTTAAATTTCTGAAAGGAAACAAGCCTCTTAAAGCACAAAAATAGTTTACGCTTTTTACTCAAGAGTATATTAAAGTATATAACATCTAGGCAGTGAGTCAGTTACCAGTTACATTCCTCTGTACTCTGCTTCTCTAACAGCTACAGAAGCATGCAAAATAGCTCTGTCCTTTCCAGTCATCTGGAATACCATACCCACAATTCAACACAGATCCTATAATCTCACTTTTTTCCCAACTACAGATGGTAAGAAAGATGATGATAACAATGGCAGTGCTATGCAAGTAAAGTTATTCTTCCCATTTCATTTGGATGAGAAGGTCTCAAGCATTGACTTAAAAAACAAAGCATAACTCATTTATATAAGATTGTTAATGACTATTTTTGAACCAAGGTTAAAACAATCCTATGTCCGCTAAAGGGAAATACTAGATCAATGTTATCATACCATTTCTGTTCCAAGCAATGAGATAACCTTTAAAAGTCGCTTCCAACCTAAACTATTCTATGATGCTATGAAAACAGCAAATTTTTTGTTGTTAGTAATAAAATACTGATAAACAATATACCTAACAATTAATAAAGTGCACAGCTGTTTATGGAACCCTTTATTGAGTGAAGCATCATATCACTAGTCATCACACACCTCAGGCTGCTACAGCCATAGACCATGAAGACTGAACAACAATTTCAAAACCCATTTTCATTTGGTAGAAGAAAATATGTTTCCTCCCAGTAAATAATTTCTAAATCAATTGGATGTTCAGGTATTTATTATATTTTAGTTCCACACACACAGACACACACACCCCCCTCCAAGTAGACTTCCTGCAGTTTTATCTAAACTACTGATGAGTTTTCCATTTTCCTTTTTACAAGGATGTTTATTTCCATAAATGGATTACATTTTCCCATAAATTGCTTTAGAGCACTTTCATGCAGTGCTTCACAAGACCTTTTACAAATACAACAGTGGCTTAATGGTGCCATTAGCAAATCATGACAAGCCGTGGTACCTTGCCTTGAGGCCCAGAAGGAAATTCAGCTCTCTGGCCTTATCCACAAGGTGCTGAGGACTTCCCTTTGAGAGCAAGATTTGGCAAACAGACAGAAAAAACTAAAAAGGAGCGAGTCTGACAAATTCAATTTTCTTTTCACTGTCACTGATAATGTTTTCCTGCAGATGTTGAAGCTAAAAAGCAGCTGCAATCCATTTCTACATGCCTGTGACCTGCATGATACCTGTCTTTTGGGGGATGCACTTTTCACTGTACAATTGTTCCTCATTGCAATGGCCTCAGGCACATTTGAAACTGATGAACAGAGGTAAAAGGTAAAATAGGAGTCTGTAGCTGTAACAGCTCTTGCAATTTGCATTCAGAACAAATATACCAAAGTCAGCTTCTCCCACTGGAAACCATGAATGGCAAGTGGTAATAAGGTCTCATGCAAGACCTCAGCGGGGGGAAAAAAAAGCAGTCAATCTTCTGGTTAATTCCTAAGTGCCATCAAGCGTAACATTCATTTTAGCAAATACTGAAAGCTGAATTTTCAGAAACATTCATTTTCCAACCCTCGCCTGAAATACCAGGCACACCAAGATGCAAAGCAAGCTATGCAAGCAAATCTTTAACAAAATGCCAGCTGAGCTTCACCTGACGTGCCTCAAAAGCACAAGCACCCCTGGGAGACAGCAGGTGAACTAACACACCGCCTTCTAGACACATGGTCAAACTTGGAATACCGATGGCATTTAGTGAAACAAAATATATCCAGAGGCCAGCAAGATGCAAGACCTCAAGCAATTTTAATATTCTTTCTTTATTTGACAGACATTCATTATCACTCTTTCAATAAAGACCAACTACAGCGCTGTCACTGTTGTCCCTTGCTCTCGTAGAATCCAACAAGGGAAAATTTTATCTAGTTTTATTTGGCCACATTATACAACAAACTGAAGTAGAGCGGACTTTGAATGGCTTCTTCAAGATCTCTGACTGATACAATTATGGGCAATAATTCTTTTAATTAAAAAAAAAATCGGCTGTAGGATGCAGTGATAGAAATAAAATCTATGATCTGCAGAAATAGGAAGCAGAAAAGAACAAAAAACATTTTAGGGATATAGATAAATATATATACTCATATGCTGAAAAAGAGACCACATCTGAAGAAATAAAGGGCCTAAAAGCATGGATCCAACAGACGTGGTCACTAATTGTCTATTAGGCTGTTTAAGAACAGTTACTATCTATAACTAAAGCATTAGTGCTATTAGAATACATACTGCTTCCTGAGTAATTCAAACGTATTTACAGTCAAATGTAGAAGTTAAGCAATGCAAATATTTTGTGGTACCTGGAGTTTGTGCAGGGCTGCAGGTGAGGAGATGGTGGCACATACAGACAGGGAGATGGCCCAGGGGTGTTGTTCAAAGGTAGCAAGGCTAGACAGCATGCAGCCAGCTCGGCTGATCATAGCTGGAAAAGGTTATAGAGGTATCTACAAGTCCAGGACAACAATGATCTCTGTCAGGACTAGACGAAGTAGGGAACTACTCCCTTTTTCCATTCTAGGCACGCTAAAACCACACTCCAGTGGTCAGAAGGCATCAACTGATCAGATTGGACAAGGGGACTTGCCGCTTCTCTAACTCAGGGCAGCGGGGCATGTACATAATAAAGCTGCATTTCTGCTACAGAACTTCCCATATAGCTTCTCTTCCCATTTAAACAGTGGCTAGATCCAGGCTAGGCTTATTGCCTGTACATTGGCAAGCAGTTTCCTAATGAAGGGCCAACAATTAACAGTACAGGCTACTACTACTGCGGGAAGTTATTTGGTAGTAGTACCCACATAAAGATTTCCTGACCCTTTGTAGGTTTCCTCAGCTGGGCCAAATGCAATCTCCGCAATACTCAGCAAACTAATTAATCTTAAAAATAACCCTCTGGAAAGCAAAAAGAGTTATTCTGATCCAGTTCCATTTTCTGCTTATGTTACCATAGCCCCACATACAGCTATGCTGGCCCAACAGTGAGGAAAGGGAGTCACTGCGGGTGGCTCATGAGAGGTGCCAGTCTCTGAAGCCAGAGCTATGCTGAGGAAAGGGTGAGGGGTGCTGCTCCCTGGTCAGCAGCCACACATTGACTATCTGGCTCTTGGATTACGCCTTTGGCTCTGGGATCCGGGTCTGTTCTTGTGGTTAAGGCAGCAGCTACAGACAAGGAGACCAAGTCTCTATATTTAGTCTTCTCGAGAGAAGTGTGGTTAGATGGGGGAAGCTTCTATGGCATTTCAAGTTCTCCAGTTTCATCTGAAGTGACCTGGTAAAACCACTAAGATACCTTAATTGGTTTAATGAAATATGAGTGGGCAAGTGGCAGCGAACACAAAGGAAAGACATAGTATGAATTGCAGTTCATAATAAGAGTTGTGAACTGCAGAGACAGACTGCCAGGTCGCAATAACAGGTACAGAGCAGTTAGTGCTGGCTGAGAGAGCATGCACACCAAAGTCAGGATACAGTTCGTGTCCCTAAAGATGCTATTGCTCTTATCTTGTTTGGAATGTTCAGTGGCTCTTTTTTCTTCCAGTTTCCCTACTCAAGAGAAACATTTAGTAGGTTAAAGCTACTTTTTTTGTAAAAATATTTTTATGCTCTGTGGAAGGAAATTAAAAAAAGATAGAGGAGGGATAGAGGGACATGCAGAGACAGCTGCCTGAAATTCTCCCATTAATCATATGGGAAAAAAAGTTACAAAAGATGTGTCTTCAACCAGTTTTTTCCCCACGTTACACATTCCACAGCTCCCAAAGATCCCACAGGAGAATGAGTCAGTCTCATTCTCCATTCCGTTTTTTTTTAAAATGCAAAAGCTTTTTTTTGTCTCCACATAAGAAGCACTAATAGAAAGTTCTCTTCTGTTAACAGTTATTATCTGACTAGCTTGTCACAGACGAATGCAAACACAGGAAAATTACAATAGATTGGTATTTGTAATAATACCAATATGTATATTAAAGAGCTAATAAATAAACATCGTTATTTCTTAAATGTAATATCATCCCAAGAAGAAAATTATGTTCAAATCTGAGTAAACAATAGATTTGTAAGAAACTAAAAACTAATGGTTAACAAAAGGTTGTGACACTCACCAAAAAAAAAAAAAAAGTGCTATTTGGTTTCTTGATTTTCCTATTTAGAATTAAAACACCAAACCTCATGGAACGATGTCTAATGTTGTTACATGCTCAGGAGGGCATTCCCTTTGCCAAAGACCTGGCAAACTTCTGCTAGTAGTGAGATTCTAAAATTCTTTCTTTAAAATTATAGATAAAGAGACAGAAGATACCTAATCCTACACCAAACCAACGTGCAAGGAATGCATCGTGAGAGGAGACAGGATCTATAAATATTTCATTCTGCATTTCTTCTATACAAATTGCCATTCCCATGAAATAAACATGTTTTTCTGATTACTTCCAACTGCTCCACACCTGCATCTTGCCTGCCTAGGCTCGCATTCCACTGCCTATTGTTAATGCAAATTGCAGTAAAGTGTACCTTTCTACTGCTTCGTTTAATTATTAGCAAGTGTGGTGCTCCCATGTCAATTTTAAAATGTCACACATGCTATACAGATACACAAGAACTGCTTGATAGGACTGCCTTGAGACAACACAAGCCCTTACTCCTGAACAGCATCACTTACAAGATTACATCTCCCAAACCCTTCCCTTTCAGTTCCTGCCACACCTTTGTTCTTCTCAATAGTAAAGACGAAAAAGAATATCCAGCATAGTATTTTATCCAATTTCAAGTATTTAAACCAATAATTATGTTTTCCAGGTGCTTCTGCTGAAATGATCAGAATTAAAATAACTGTCGTTATTTTAAATACAAACCCCATTTATAGAAATTTTGTACTGATAACATAATTTCAGTTGGTTGACTGATTTAAAAAAAAATAAGAAAAATAGTGTACCTGTATAGGTCCTGAAAAGCATATGAATGCACCTGTAAATCTTACTTGATAAAATTTGTGACACTACTATCGGGATCATATTTGTAACAGTGTAAATGCAATATTTGCACAAACATCGGGTGTTGAAGCTGGGGTGGAGTGCAGAGAATATTCAGTTTAATATTTAAAATTTTCTGAGATGACATACAGCAATTCATGCCTCATCCAGCCATGTTTTATTCTGTTCTCAGACTCAGGAACATGACATACATTACAATCACGCATTGTGCTTTTTCATTCCAAGTTCCCATTCTGCAGAAACCAGTGAACCCACTGGAAAAGTGCCGGTCTTTCCTATCTCAGCAGCGCATAGGTTATTTACGAGAACCACCTCACAAAGCATAGTAGATGCAGTTTTTCCTTCAACAGGAATAGCAAATTCATCCCACATGAGTATTTGATGCTGACAACAGTGACGCAACTGCTCCCTCAGTTTTAAGAGATGACAGGGCCCAAGGCAGAGTTTTGCCTTATTTGGGGGGAATACATCGAATAAATAGAGCCGCCTTTACCCCCCCCTGTTTACAGATCCCCACAAAGATCAGTTCTTCCTAGCTCCTGGAGATGAGTCTCAGAGAGGTCTCAAATACTAGCAAGAAAAAATACACTTCCATCTCTTCTTTGTTATATACGTGTACACTTCCAACCTTCTATGCTGTGAATCAGATCATGGATGGACAGCAACCGATAGGCAAAAGAAAGTATCGGAAAATTATCATGGATAACAACCACAAAATAAATGATTGGTTTAGTTCATAACATGGCTTTGTTCTTGGGGGACGACCAACTTGCCACACAGCAGCACCTGTCTGCAGCAATTAAGGGGCCAAACAGCAGTAGCCAAACCAAGGCCCCCACTCTTCCCATGGGTTTCCCACGGGCTTCCCACAGAATCACCAATCCTCTTCACAGACTCAGCCATTTATTTGCAAGTGGCTGCATGTCCCATAATATCTGAAAGTCAAACTAAAAGTCTAAAATAAATTTACAACCAATAATTTAATTTTTCTTGCACAAAATAGCTCTTTATTTTATGGTAAAAGCCACTCTGGGGAGGAGATTGGTCCAAAAATTATATTCATCCTGATATTCATCCAATAACCACCAGGAAGATGAAGAAATTCACCTTCCATTCCATGTGTGAGCATTTGACCTTTCCTTTCCTAAGAAATACACAGAAACCTTTTTTTCTTTCCCGTTAAAGCCACACACAAAACATCCGTCTTAAAATAAGTCAACCTACTGCATGGATATTGCTTCCTTGGGAAAAGATGAAAGAACAAACCCCGGCCAGAGCACCGGGTCCAGTACTACACTTTTAGAAGGTGCACAGATACTGCTGGAATGAAACATGGCAAAAGAACAGAAAAAATGTTGAAAGCTCTGCCTTTTCAAATTAACTGAGCAGATGTTGTGACAGTTGTGACTAAAACCTAATAAATAAAATAAAAAAACGGATCTTTTGAGCTGCATTTCAGACCCTCTTAAATTAATCACGATTGTTTAGCTACTGCCACAAAACAAGGTCCCCTTTCCTATTGGCTGCCGTCTCATTAGAAATAAGTAAGAGCACATCTGTCCTATATTTCAAGGGGTTGATATATTATGTCAAAGTATAAGAATTTGCTGCTTCCTATGATGTTGTATGTCATACTATGACATGTGAAGTTATCTGGCATTCGTGACATGTCAAAATGAAAATTTTAAAAAAGAACAAGATATAAAACTACTGAAGCTCATGCACAAGTCTAAAAAGAGGCTGAATTTTGAGAAGACTACTCCACCTTTAACATGCAATTCCATACCCGTGATAATGCATACAACAGTTGTGTATCTGGCTGGGTGAGAAGCCTAAACATCTGGATGACACATGCTTTATTGGTTAAAGATGAACTGCAAAACAAAAACCTTTCTTCCATTACTGCTTTATCACTTAACTACTTAAATGTAAAACTCCAAGTGTGAGCCGGGTCCTAATTTCATGCTGGTTTTGCAGTATTAGTAATAAGCAACATATTCAAAATAGAAATATACAATGTAGAAGGAGTATTAGAAAGAATTAACTATGGAGTTTTCCTAGTTTTGTTTGGTGTGGGGGGAGAAAATCAGCCGTTTCAAATAAGGATAGAGTGATCCAACAAGAAACCTGGTTGTTGCCTCAGAAATCCTGACTCTTCTCTGTAACTCCTTGTTGCATCCCCCTGTTACTTTCCAATTCATTTGCACATATCTCATAAGGGGCACCTTTGCATATTTACACCATAATTATGTAAGAAAAAGAAATCATGCTGAAGCCGTGAAGTGTGAAACATGGCAGGAAGCAGAAGCTCAGAAGACTGATCTCTTAGATTTACATAACACTTTCCATCCCTAAAGATATAACCACATATTCCTCGGAATTATTCCAGTCACAGTAGGAATACCGCAGCCCACAAAACTGTTGATCATCAGGTTAAGACAGGCTGAGAAGAGAGCTCGCATTACAGTGAACCTGCAGCAAATTTAGACGTTGCTGGGAAATGACCCATCAGATGGGCATCCTCCCATGAGGAGGGGAGGTCACCTTGTTCCTTTCCCTAGGATCTCTCCAGCTCTTGTCATGTCAGAGGAAAGAACACAGCATGAGAATCAAACAGGATCCAAGTACGATTGTCAGCATAGGAAAACGGATGGATGCCATGCATAAACATTGCTGCAGTCAATTTAGCAGTCAAGGGAGTATGTGAATTATCTTGGACCTGATTCAAGCAGGATATAGAGGTCATCCCATGGAAGGCCCTGCATCCTGCAAATCCCTAGCAGTGGATGGAATTATGGTGAGGCACAAAGCCTACCCTGCAAAACAGAGCAGAGTTGAAACAAGGAGTGTGCTTCTGATGATGTAAAAACTTGGGAGAAAATATTTACAATCTTCGTCATGCACACAGAGGTTAAAAAAAAATCAAATTAATAACTAAATATTCAAAATGACAAGCATCCAAACACCAGGACCAGATCCTTTTAGACCTTCTGCCTCTCACCTCTGAACTGCTACTTGCCAGTGTGGAAAATTTAATATAATGAGATCAGCTTTGCTATTTTAGTCTCAAAAGTGCAGATGGAGCATATGCCTGCAGATAGTAACGTTATCTGTATTACTGCAATGTCTGAAGACCCCAATCAGACACAGGCCATTGAATACTCAGAGAAAACTCTCAAAGAAAATTCCTGCCAAAAAGAAGTTACCATGTGAACTAAGGGGAAAATGCAACCTGTGGATTTAATTAAACCAGCTCAGATAACCACAGAGAGGAAACATGGTAAACAATCACAGATGAACACAGAGGTAAGGTCAGCTTTGACAGCATCCTGCAGAAAACCGTTACGAGCATGTGATGAAGGGCTTGGTTGAAACCTGTAAGTTACATTTTGCAAAACAGTTCCTTTGACTAGATAAAAAAATATTAAAGCAGCTATGGATTTTAGTTGGCCACCCGCTTACGTTTGGAGAAGAACTCACAATCCGCTGTGGTAACAAGAGCATTGCCTCACATTATACAAATACTATTTAGACCACAGAATTTCACCGAAGGTTTCAACTTACTTGTGATCTTGCTGGTAGAAGGTCATGTCCAGTCGACAGGCACATGAAGTCTCTTTTGTTCACTGCATAGTAAATACACGGCACGCAACATAGAAGGAAATCTCTTTCTAGATATCACACTTAGTCCTCATTGTATGGACCCATCACATGTGGACTTTTTTTATTAAATTCTGCCACATTAAGAGTACACAGTTAAACTTGTACTATGATGACAACAAAATCCACCTCCATCATCCTTTTCAAAACCTCCATTTAAAAAGAAGAGTTTGTAACTAGAGGAAGGTATAATCCCCTGTGAAGTGCAGCATGTGTGAACTAAGTTACCTGTTCTGTTTGCTTTAAAATATCATTGTCCAGTCCTCAGTGGGGGGTATCAACATTTTTCAGAGTATCGTTATCATTCATGTTGTATTTATTGGAGGAAGACAGGTACATTGAAGTATCATTTTTCAATTATGCAAAAAAAAAGCGTTTCTTTGAAGTAATTTATTGAATAACATCTGTTATCATTTTAAAGGGTCAGTGGCTAATACAGTGGAAGTTAGGGAGTTCAACAGCTTTAGGGATAATAGTGACTACATAAACAGTAATCACTCTGTTAATCTAGTAATCAGCAAGGTGGCATGTAGCTACCATAGTAACAAGCATAAGATCAACTGCTTCCAAGAAATGCCTACGCTTCGCTCAGCTACTCTGCCACAATTTTTAAAGACGTGATGGAAAACATAAAAACACATCCTGTGTCTTAGAACTCGCCTCTTTCTCTGCACTTCCTCAACAGAACAGATGACTCCTCGGAAGAAGAGAGTTTCACTGGTTTTAACAAGAATGTCCCACTACCGATTAGGAGACAAAGTTTTTGAAGCCATGATCAGTGACAACCCTGCCAATCTTACCTAGCGAGAGCACAGAGTAAACGCCACAGAGAGAGCACACACTCTAGGAAGAATCACCTTCCCAAGCATTTCTAGAAGGGCTACGCAAAGAGATTATTTCTTGCAGTAGTCAAAATAAAAGGAGGTCTTGGTACCTAAAGGTTATACACTTTTACTATGCTCTTAACCACTGTCAGTAACTCCAGTTAATTATTAATAGCCACTTCTGTTCTTTGCACTTCACAGACATCTCTATCCGATTTCATTTAAACTAAACTCACACACATACAGAACTCCAACATTCAACAAGTCTCAGTATCTTTGTGAGAGAGGGGGGAACGTGGTCGGGGGGGGAGGGGGGCAGATTAAAAAACCCAGGAACAGAGTGAGGGCAAGCAACAAGGCAGAGCCACAGAGGCACTCAGGACTGAAGTGGGAGGGACACACAGTTATTCTGGCTCCCCATCCACTGTGCCACCACTTATTTAGAATATATACCTATAGCACAGATTTTATTTTTATTTTTATTTTATGTTTTCACACAGGCTACTGACTGAATAAATGAGAGAGGACAAACCTAAGAGAAAGGAGAAGCGTGTAGCTAACAGGTTTGTATTTTCTGGAAGGAATTAGCCTGGTATCACATCACAATAGACATATTATTCTGAATTTCCTTGTTATGGTAAAAACTTGAAGAGTACCTGTAGTCATTACATTAAAAACTTCTACACAGCTAAGTGTCTTGATCTAGACACTGAGATTACTCCTATGGGATGTTTGTCTGAGAAAGTCCAGTCTGGCTTATGGCAAAGCTAATCTTCACATATCAGTTTCACTTTTTATCCTTGCACCTGTCTGTATTAACGAGATTAAGAACTAAGCTGGCAAAGAGCTGTCTGTCAAGGAATACTAATTTATCTATTGATTTAATCATCAGAATTACAACCAAATGGAGCTCCAGGACTGGGCAAAGGGAAGGTGTTTACTGTGTTATAATTCATACTGTAAAAGGAAGGCCCTGCAGAAGTCATGCTTGTGGCAGGCTGTGTCACCAGACTGCAGAGGAAAGAACTGGGGGGTGGGGGCAGACAGTGGAGTTTTCTTGTAAAAGGATATTCTTATTTAACTGTTAGGGCCAGAGGGAAGATTTTGCACGGGACCTCTCCACATAGTCAACAGAAAAAAAGAAATTCTGTCTTCTGGATCACTCACAGATCCAAGCTAAGTCATCCAGGGAGTGTTTAAAAGGAAGTGCAGATGCTCATCTTTGTGAAGCCAGGCTCCAGTCACGGAGCTGGGATCTCCTCATCCCAAGTCACCACTTAACTCTCAATCGCATCAGTGCTGTCTGCTTAAAAGAATTTGTTACCATTTACCTCAGAACCTGCTAGTTTGGGGAAGTTTCTGCACCTGAGGCAGACTTTGCCATATTTATTAATATAAGCTGCCACAACCTACATGCTTAGGAAAGAAAACTCAGAAAAATCCACGTACCACAGACCCACTAGTAAGGAATAAATGAAAGGGGAAAACTGTGCAGCAAAATAGGAAGTTGTTTTTAAAGCTGAACACGAAAAAAAAGTGATAAGGATTGGATTCAAGGAGACACAGGAACTTTTATTATTTGGGGATTGTTTTGAAGTTTTGCAATTTGCCCATTTTGTGGATATGCTGAAGGCAAGTGCTATGAGAGGCCATCCCAAAGTCTGGGATAATCAACCCTTTGTTAGAAGATCAGGCTGAAAATAACAAAGCATTCACAGATCAGTTTTACTTACTAAAAGGAGCAGAGTGCAAATGTATTCAAAATATACACAGAAAGGAGCAAGGCAGAGAGCAAATGACTCTGAAACAAACCACTTTCAAGCCAGGCACAGGAGAGCGACTCCCCGAAAGTGACAACACCGTAAGGAAACAAACGCTGTTTGTTCTCAACTGACTGCACTTCCGCCTCCTCCCCTTTCATTCAACACTTAGTGCTAGTGATGCTCCCTCCATCTCCGTGACATGCTGGTCGCACATACTTTTATCTCGGTGAGGAAAGCAGGGTGGAGAAAGCATATGACCACACGGTAAGTTTACGCTCACATTTACTGGCGTGAAGGGGGAAAACCCTCTAGCAAATAGGTTCCTTAATTAGCAAAAGCAATTAAATATTAAGTATAATTGTGTGGAGCATGTGGATCTTGGGTAAATTCGGTAGAGGAGTGTGTGCTTAAGGAGCAACTGGGATAGCCGTGTACATCTGCAACCGTTGCTTTAAAAGCAGTAAATGCTGCACGGTCAGAAAAAGAAAATAACTTCCCCTGTTTTGTCCTTTGTACTGGAAATCTGTTGCCCGAATGCTACTGCTCCTGAAGGAATTCAGCTCAAAGTCAGCTGAGACAAACCAGAGCCCCTCACCCCCCTCCTATTATTCGGTACACAGTTCCCTTCCCGCTAGCCGATAGCTCGCAGTTCTGACAATGCAGGGAAAGAGGAAAAGAATGGCAGAGGGAAGCAGAGCACGGCTGTACGTTGCAGAATCTCTCCATATTCATTTGCCAAACAAAGCCAGTATTCAAAAAGACAACGAAGATGCAATAGGACCATACCGAATCCATGCCTCTGAGCAGCGAGGGGCTCTCTAACAATGCATTCAAGCAACAGATAGAGATTTACCTTCAAAATGCAGGCCATGTTCTTTCTCTATCCTTCCTACCACAGAGCAGCAGGATTCTACTTTGTGAGCAGCAGTTCCAGTGTCAGGCAAAAGGCTGGTAGAGCTGCAGAACTGCTAGAGCCTACATTCCTGTAGATCCAAATAAGGGTACCACGCATCCAGGATCCGTTAGTCATATTAGTCTTTTTATGCCCCGTTTGTTCCACCCATCAGCTCCTACCACTGGCTGGGAGCCAGCGCGGTACCTCCCCTCTGTCACATGACCGAGTTTGATTCATGGCTCCAGCATGTATTTTTGTAAGCTTCAGGACGCTCTCGCGCAATACTATACGTGCAAATGGCAGTCTATACCTTGCAGATGTTTTGCAAGGGTTGGAAATCAAGCTGCGTGTCTATAATTAATCCCCGTGCAACTCTCTAAATGTTCTCAGGAGACAGTCGCTGCCTGTTGGTCAGAAAAGTCCAAACTCTCTCTATTATTTGGGCTCTAAAAATCCTTATGCTGCTTGTTAGCGTGAAGTATCATTTTATGTTCAGCCCTTTTCATTGTACAGCAGGCTTCCCTTTGTCTGAAGGCTGCAACTGCTTCCCTATGAGAGCTAATCATTATCAGCAACCAACACAAATATCCCACCAGAGGTGCTTGCGTTGTGCTGCGCCTGCCTTTTTGTGTAAAGGGCTGGCACACATCACAGGGAATGGAAAGTGTGGGCTGGCTTGTTTGTTTTTTTTTAATTTGTGCAAGTCTGATAAAGGTTCTCGGAACTTTCTTCGGGCTTTCCTATACTGCAGTGGGTTTAACTACAGATTAATACATTCAGCTGTTGAAGAAATCTTTCGCTTTACGTCATTATTAAATTCAAATTCTTCTCTTACTTATCACACTCTATATATTACAAAGGTTTCCCTTCATATTTGTCACTTCTCCTGCAGTCTCTTTCTCCCCCTTTTACACTTTCCCGGTAGTTCTCATTACTACATCTTGGAACCCTTTGCATTTTCTGTACTTGGCACTTTCCCTGTATTCCTTGTGTGCTACATTGCTTCACTCCTGCTGCTTTAATACACACCAAAGCTCTTCCTCTCCCTTAATAAATTCCTTGTAGTGGATGTCTTCATCCTCTCTGCAGTGACTCAGGGTACCTGTTTACATGCAGCCAATACACTCCAGTTAATGTTATGAAACTCCTTACCACGGAGATCCTTAATATGTGAAATCCGGAAGGGGTTAGTACTGTGCTGCACATTTAATAACCAATACTGTTCCCTGCCTGGCAAGCCTCTCCTGTCCGGGTGCAAATCTTCAAGACAGTAAGAAAGTTGAAACTAAAGGAATTAGCTGTCCTCATTTCTATGCAGGGGCAAATCGTCCCCAAGAGCAGAACAGAAAGGCACTGGGGGGGCTTTCTCCAGCTCACACTCCTTGGCTGCCTTCCTGTGCACTTCCAAAGAAGGTGCCAGTTTGTATTTGGCCCTTTCACCACCCCTCCAGAGCGCCGTAGTTTTGCACAGGTCCTGCAAACTCCTCAGCCCCTCTCACCGCTGGAAACACACCTCTTTGCTCAACTACAGCCACAAGCCAAAGCTCTTGAGCTGAAAATCGTAGTGGTATTGGGGAGACTAATGAAAAAAACTTACTGAAGTTTCTAACTATGAGTTATCTAACATAAGGAAATATCTAAACAATGAACCAGTGGAAGAAGCTTGTGAGGGAGGGGTCTTCTTTTATTAGAAGCTACCACCAATCAGTGTTGCATCATTCTGGATTGCAGTTTACGCCTCTCTAAGGAGTTCTGAGTTCATAAGGGGTTCTGTAACAAATCTCTGGTTTTTAAGGAACATGATACACAAATTACTCATTTTTTTTCCAATTAAAAAAATAATTGCCTATTTTTCTCTTCAGCAGTCAAGCATCTAGTTTTTCTAGGACTGAAACTATTCCTTCCATCTGCGTAGTGGGCATGGGAAAAGTTTCCATCTGAGACAAATGAAAAATATTCCATCCCCTTCCCAACCCCCCCCCCCCCCCCCAACTCTGTAAAGAATAAAGAAATGAGACTTGGAGGGAAACTGGCCTGAAAAGTTCAACCATTTCAATATGTCCAAAGCATTGAGGGATTTCCAGTGAATTATATTCCTCAAGGAAAAGATACTTCATCATTACTTCACTCCAGCGACAGCCATCCTTCCCTCCCTCCCTCTGTGACTCACCACAATCCAACCACCACATATTCACCTGCCTGCTGGGATGCTTGTATGACACCTCTTTAAGGGCATAACCAAGTAATTGTCCAACAATTGCCCAATGGGCAGCTACAGCCCCTCAAAATTTTCTTAGTTTAGTGAGATACAGTCAAATGTATTTTCTGGAATACTGGAAGTGCTCTAAGTGCCCATGAGTTGCTTACAGTGTTCAGAGGGTCTCACAGCTCCTGTTGGCAATTCCCAGCCAACAGGGATCCCAGCAGCACCACCAGCAGCTGTTGTTTTAGACAGTGCTCTGCTGGTGCTTGTAAACGAGCCATGTGAAACCCTGTGTTTGTTCTCTGCAAATACAGGCAAAGCTTGAATTTTTTCTCCCAGAACTTAATTTAGAGATGAGAAAACCTAAGCCCATGTCTTTCAGACAAATATGCACTTTTCTTTAAGGAGGGATATGAGATTCCACTTTGTTTGCTCCTGGGGACAAGAACTGAAGGTGTGACTCTAGCTGAGATCACTGTAAACAGCAGCAGGAAGTCCAGCCTAAGGGTGAGCTAATTTCACCTCAGAGAAACTACGTGAAAAGATGCATCCACCAAATGATATAAGCAAACAAACATTGTAAGCACATCTTTTCCATGAGCCACATGAAGTATTTTACTTGAATGTAAAATGCTCTTGAAATCGGCTTTAGGTCAAACATAGCTCACTCAAATTTCAGTCGCGCCTGCAACTTTCCATCCAAAATGAACACAGTTGTTGCCTGGTAGGGATGTCAAAGGCAGTATGAAAGTGCCTTTCAAGTCTGAATCATTGTGGCAGGCCACACAGAGTCGCTACTTCTAGTTCTAAGAAGAAAGACTTTGCATAATTGCCGTCTAGTTCAAACCCTGCCTATACATTCCTATGGAGATCCAACCTTGGGGAAAATAAGGTTGTTTGGGCAGTAACCCTTTTCAATTCTAGGTCTTAAAAACGAATTCTGTCATGATAAATGAATCCTTTGTGAAGAAGGCTGATTAAACCTTAATTTGCAAAGACTAATACAGCTACACAATACCAGCATTCAAGTAAGAATTTCTCTATACCGCCAATATGGTTAGCTGTGCTGGGTTACGCTGTGCTGGGTTACGCTGTGCCATGAATATTGCTCAATTGTTTTTAAGGAGAACGGACATCATAGAATCATAGAATAGTTTGGGTTGGAAGGGACCTTTAAAGATCATCTAATTCCAACACCCCTGCAATGAGCAGGGACAACTTCAACTAGATCATGTTGCTCAGAGACCCATCCAACCTGAACTTGAATGTTTCCAGGGATGGTGCATCTACCACCTCTCTGGGCAACCTGTTCCAGTGTTTCACCACCCTCATTATAAAACAAATTTCTTCCTTATATCTAGTCTAGATCTACCCTCTTTTACTTTAAAGTCATTACCCCTTGTGTTATTGTAACAGGCCCTGCTAAAAAGTTTGTCCTCATCTTTCTTGTAAGCCCCCTTTAGGTACTGAAAGGCTGCAAGGTCTCCCCATAGCCTTCTCTTCTCCAGGCGGAATAACCCTGACTCTCTCAGCTGTTTTCATAGGAGAAGTGCTCCAGCCTTCTGATCATTTTGGTGGCCTCCTGATCATTTTGGTGGCCTCCTGTGGACTCACTCCAACAGGTCCGTGTCTTTCCTGTGCTGAGGGCTACAGAGCTGGATGCAGCACTCCAGGTGGGGTCTCATCAGTGCAGAGGGGCAGAATCACTTCCCTCGACCTGCTGGCCACACTTCTTTTGATGCAGCCCAGGATACGGTTGGCCTTCTGGGCTGCGAGCGCACATTGCCAGCTTTTCATCCACCAGTACCCCCAAGTGCTTCTAGGCAGGGCTGCTTTCAATCCCTTCATCCCACAGCCTGTATTGATACTGGGGATCGCCCCAACCCAGGTGCAGGACCCTGCACCTGGCCTTGTGGAACCTCATGAGGTTCACACAGGCCCATTCCTCGAGCCTGTCCAGGTCTCTCTGGATGGCATCCCATCCCTCAGGCATGTCAGCTGCACCACTCAGCTTGCTGTCAATCCGCAAACTTGCTGAGGGTGCACTCAATCCCACTGTTTATGTCATTGATGAAGATATTGAACAGTACTGGTCCCAATACAGAC
Organism: Vanellus vanellus; assembly: GCF_965231255.1. Taxonomy (NCBI): domain Eukaryota; kingdom Metazoa; phylum Chordata; class Aves; order Charadriiformes; family Charadriidae; genus Vanellus; species Vanellus vanellus. Next base: position 69,324,652 of record NC_138910.1, read on the forward strand.
CCCTGAGGGACACCACGTGTCACCAATATCCATCTGGATATTGAGCCATTGACCACTACCCTCTGGATGCAACCATGCAACCAATTCTTCATCCACCAAACAGTCCACCCATCAAATCCATTTGTAACCAATTTAGAGAGAAATGGGGGACCACATCGAAGGCCTTACAGAATTCCAGATCAATGACATACGTATCTCTTCCCTTGACCTCTGATGTAGTCACTCCACCACAGAAGGCCACTAGGTTGGTCAGGCAGGACTTGTCCTTGATGAAGCCATGCTGGCTGTCTCAAATCACCTCCTATCCTCCACATGCCTTAGCATACATAGCTTCTAGGAGGATGTGTTCCATGATCTTCCCAGGCACAGAGGTGAGGCTGACAGGTCGGTAGTTCCCAGGGTCCTCCTTTCTACCCTTTTTTAAAATGGGTGCAAAGTTTCCCTTTTTCCAATCACTGGGGACTTCACCTGACTGCCATGACTTTTCAAATATCCTGGAGAGTAGCTTGGCATCTACTTCAGCCAATTTTCTCAGGACTCTGGGATGAGTCACATAGCTGATGAAGCTGTGCTTTCACCTATGATAAGAACTTCAAAGCCAAAAGCCTACAAAGAGGTAAGAGACTTACACATTAAGTTAATTTGTTGGTCTCATACTCTGTATGTTAAAAGTGCCTGCTTCGAGAAAGTCTGTAAACTATCGTCTTCTCACTATCATCTTTTCAACTAACTGTTGAAATCTGACACTGTTTCATCTAGTGAAAATGTACCAAAAAGGAAGAAACTATTTTTACGCTTGCTGCCACTGCAAAGTTTTATCAGGCAGGGGTGACACAAGATGACATTTCTCACCCTTCAGGTGCAATCTGAGTCAGTGGTGAAGTAACAGATCTGCCCTACTGTTGTCCAGACAACTCATCTTCCCAACCTTCTGGATCAATTTTTCTTTACCTCATGTAACTCACCATTAGAAGTAAGCAATATAAGCTACTCAGCAGCTCAATGCTGTGATAGAGGTAGAAGTTGAAGATGATAGGAAGACAGCAGGCTATGATTTGAACAGGAAATCTTATCAAGTTATCCAAATGTTCCATGTAATTTTAATTTAAACCTTTTCATGAGCCTGACTTTTCCGGTAAGAAAAAGGCTAAATCAAGCTGGTGTGCTTCATTTCAGAGACGAACTCCTGCTACACTCTGTCTGGAGTCCAGAAAGCCGAGGAGAACACATGGGGCTTGATACAGCCTGAATTCTACTTTTCAGAAAATCCTTACAGTTTAAAACAAACATGCCATATACACATTAGTGAAAGACCCCAATTGGAAGTATATATTGCCCTTCCTAGCTTCCTTCAAAAAAAAAGAAAGAGGTTTAGTTATGGAATACCTCTGCATGTTTTGCTGTCAGGAGACAAATATTGCTTGGCCCCATTAATGCTATTAGAAATTCAGCTCATCACCTCACTATTAGTCAGTGTCATGGTAACAATTTAGCATAGCCACACAGCACTTGCAGACCTTGCATGTTCTTGAGTTCCCCCCCAACACACATCCCTGGCCCCTTTCTAACACACACATGCAAACACACTCAAATCCATCCCTCCCAACATTCTTTCAACTAAACATTCTTAAAAAAAAAAAAAATCAATTAAAAAAAGTAAAAATCAAGTCTTGGACAGACCTAAAGGTTTTAGGGAAAAAAATTCCCTTTATTCTTTAACATGAGACAAATCTTTGAATAAGGTAAATGCTGCACTGTTTTATATTTATAGGATATAAAGGGCATAGTCTATCCTATATCTGTACTATATGGCTTTGATACAATGCACACAATGTTGGCTATAAATATTTACTATTTAAAAGAAAATAAAAACCCCAAAATATTTGTAAATGTTCATATTCAGAGATTAAAACATACAAGTCTAGAAGTTCCTGGAAGCAGAACAAAGCAAACCTTAAAAATCAGTAATCTTTTCATATTGTTGTAATTTTATTTTCAGTCTGCCCTGGTTTGAGCTGAAATAAAGTTAATTTTCTTTCTAGTGGTTGCTGCGTTTTCAGATATGGTATGAAAGGAATATCAATAATGCATATTGGTTTTGTTGTTGCTAAGTGATGTTTATACTAGGCAATGACTTTTTTTACCTTCCCATAGAAGCTGAGACGAGGCATAGACAAAACAATAGAATGGCCAATGGACTATTCTGTACCATAGACATCATGTTCAGTGTATAAATGGGGGTTGGCTGGGGGGCAGGAATCTGCTAAATCTGCTCTCCTTGGGCTGTGCAACCGATCATCAGGTGGTGAGAGTGACTTGTGTCTTGTAAATTCTTTTACCATTATTATTGTTGTTATTTTCCTTTCTGTTACTGTTCTATTAAACTGTCTTTACCTCAGCCCATGAGGGTTTTTTTTCCCTTTCCCCTCCTCCCTACCCTTGGGGGGGCAACAAGGTGGGGGGACGAACGAGAGGTGAGTAGTCCTAGTTGCTGCCTGGGGTTAAACCACAACACAATCCAAACTTATTTGAGAACTTCAGGTTTCTGCTTTCGAAGTTGCATATTAAACAGTAATAATTTTACACTGAACTACAGATTGTTCTATTTTATATTCATGAAAAAGTGTATGTCATATCTTATTTGTTCTGTTAAAACAAATTTGCAAATGGAATTTAAATGGAATTTTAAATGCAGAAAAAAAAAAAGGTTCTCAGAGAAGAACACTGTCCATCTTCCCAGGCAGCTTTCCTCCAATTAAAACAGAGTAAGCAACTCTGAAGAGTGCTGTGTCTGCTTATGCCACCAGCTGTTTTGCCTGTATAAAAACAGTAATATAAACAATCGTGTAATTTACTGCAATCTCCAGGAGAAGAAAACCCACCAATGATATTCTGAAGGGCATTCAAAAGCTAAATGAAAATGCATTGTCATTTAAAGGTAATTTTGCTGACTAGAGAATATGGTTGGTTGATAGGCATTTCTTGCAAGTTCTTTAGCCAAGGACGTATTTGGTTTTTCCACTATTAACTTTTTATATTCTTTGCTCCTATTGTCAATGCCTTGCACTCCCACTACTTTTATAACACATAATTCTAACATCACAAAAACATTAACGTTATTTCACGCTTAGATACATCCATGTCGATTTGCCTTCTAACGAGATTTTATCTTGGAGAATACAGGTGTTCACATAAAAGGAGCTTAGGAAAAGGAACCAGCAATGACTTCAATCACAGTATTGAAGGCCCTAAATTGGAACAGAAAATTTAAATCCAGCATTTCAACTAAGGAGAATACCTTCTCCTGAACTGCAGAAGCAGAGACTGTCCCCTGCCATGCTTCCTCCAAAGATCCAGTCAGCTACTGGTTTTGTGGGCTAAGCTCTGTTATTATCCAAACTGCCTGGCTTTTGGGAAAAACAAAACAAAACAAAACAAAACAAAAAACCTGTCCCTATCCCTTCCCAAGGCTTTATCTAATGCTTCTTTGCACTTGAAAGGAAAACCTTAAAAGCACAGCAGTAAAGATAGATTTGTTTAATGCAGGAGTGAATTAATCTTGTACTGGGGGAAGGGAAGGGGAGGGGAGGAGGGGGAAGAGGGGAAGTGGCGGGGGTGTTTGACCACTTTCATGTAACAAATCTAGAGGGGCTCAGCCCCAGCACTGTCGGATCTGAACCACCTTGCTCAACAACATCCTGCTACACATCATACCATCACAAAGCTCTGCATCCCAAAGCCTTATGCTGGTCTTGAGTTAAGAATTGTCCTCCGGGGAAAATAAGTAAATAAATTGATCCATCTGTATTCTGGGAAGAAGATGGGAACTTGAGAATCCTATTTTTGCCAGGGAGGGGGGAGGTTGTGAAGAATAGGAACAAATCTTTACTGCACAGGCTGGGAAATAGGGGAAAGAGAGCCCCTGGCACTCACCTTGCCTACCCAGTGTCCCATATATTATCCTTTTAGGCACTCTGTAGACCCCATCACTGTCAGCATCCTCTGAGGGTCCCTGGAGGTCTTTCCCTGCTCTGGCTGGCAGCAAGAGGGCTCTGAGTTCTGTTCAACAGACTCTTCTCTGCCGTGAACAGAAAGCCAGAGGAACAGAACGTGCAATGCAATGCCCCCAGGGATGTGCCATGCCACCAGGGACAACAGATTCCCTGCCCCACATCTTCTTAAGAGAGAGGGAGCAGCGTGACAGGAGAGGGGTCCAGGACAGAGGCTGCACACGGCTGGGGTCCAGAAAAATAAAGTCCTGAAGGCACATTTGGCCTATGGTCCAGAACTTTCTATTTCTAATTAAAACCAGCACAACAGCAAGACAAAAACAGTCAAAGAATTTTTTCTAATCTCAGTCTTAAATTTTAGAGTTCTTTGTAGTTACGTGCTTTCAACAGAGAAGCAGACAAGTGTAATCAGAAATGGGTCCAATTCTGCCACAATTTATCCCCTGCAGGCTCTAGCAAAGCCCACAGAATGCACAGGATATAAACTAGCACCAAGTGCAACTTGTAGTCTGGTTTCATTGACCATTATGAATTAGCATTATTTTAGCATGCTATAAATGGATCCGTAACATGATGACAATAATTTTAGGAACAAAAATGTGTTTCACAGATGTTTTCTGGCTTGAATAGATTTTATTCGGTTACAGCCCCAATGTTTAGACATGCAGCAAAAAATATGATTTATATACCAGAAAACTAAGCAATGTTTTCATGTTAACAGAGGTGTCATCTGGAGAGATTTACAGAGACAGTCAGAAACTCACTAGAACCCACATATTCCTGTTTTTAAACCTCATTCTGTACTTGATTCCTGTGTTATGAAACCAATAAAACCATCCTACTGAAATCCAGCTCTACTTCTTCCATTAACATTCTCTCAATGAAATTCCCTTCTTGGCATATTCAAAGTCTTACCTAGCCACAGCCTGAGAAACAGAAACAGTAAAAGCTGCTTACAGGTCTTGAATCATGAGCTTTACTCCTCTGAACCCAAATAAACTGATACTCTACTCCCCTATTAAATCCACACTGTTCTTGAAGCCTTTAGAGACACGAGCCAGCCCTCATGCTGTGTCCTAACGTCAACAGACTTTGCTTCACTGGATCTAAAGAGAAGAAAATACCTACCTTGTTATTAAAGCTACTTTCACCCCTGAAAATTGCCAGTAGCAAAACTCTGTTGTACTTCAAAGAGTCTATATCAAACTATAAACATATTTTATCAAGAAAAAGGCTTTTATATCTTCTGAAACATCTGATAGCTACCATACCAGATTTTTAACAATATATATTTCATGCAATGCTTTTAATTAGCAATGTTACAAGCTTATAACTGACAATAAGCTTGCTTCTGACAGTTTTCTGCACTGCTGTGGAATACTGAACTAGAAGGTAAAAAGATGCAATTATAGGGGGATTTAAGGTTAGTTAGAGAACTTTTGGATATTGCCTTTATTGGAATAATCAGCAACTTCAAAGGTTTAGGGTTCCAAACACAAAAATTGAATTATGCACAAATGCTATTATTGAAAACATGCAATTGCCATCGTAGAACTGAACACAAGAATAAAGAAATACAAGAATTCGGGTTGTCTTAAATTTAGCCTGGGCATACAGATCTCAGATTTTTTTAAATGACATCATCACAGAAGTCTTTCTCCGGAGGAAGTTTGGGGTTGGTTTGGGTTTGGGTTTTTTTGTCGTGTTTTTTATTTATTTATTTATTTATTGTCCCTTTTCTTGTTCAAAAGCTAGAACTTGCAAAAGATGAGAGTGAATCAGCATTACGTGAATGTGCTGTTTCCTACAGGATCACTGCTTCACTTACTGGAAAAAATTAAAAATTATACAGTGAATGAGAAATGGTTTTAAGGAAAAACTGCAGTAGTCTGATGATTTAATCATTCAAAGCAGCTGTGAAGAGGTGGATTCTGTACTTGTCTCTAACGGAAACCCTCTGCAATGCTCTCTGAATTAATAGCTAGGCACTAGTATTATTTTCCCTCATTTTCTGAACTCCCAATTTGAAACCGTAAGGGATTATTCACTGATGCACTGGGTACTTGCAGCTGCAATTGAAAGTAATGAGTTATATTTTGACCATATTAATTGATAGATAATGCTAAGTACTCCGAAAAAAAAAAAAGAAATCTTAGGCACCCTATATTGGACAACAACATAAAAGGACACTTTAACCATTTTCTTTCTGTAACTCTCTTTCTTTCCTATAAAAGAGCAATAGTTTTTAATGTGGATATGTCATATTACAGCGAATGGCATGTGTCCATTAGGAAATTAGGTATCCTTTCTCCAGGAAATGCTTTCACTGTCATGAAGTAACGTATGGCATAGGGCCACACTTGGGCAAGGAGGAGCAAACAGAATATTAAATAGCTGTTCTCCACCTGCATCTGGCCAACCTATCCATACAAACAAGTGAGGAGCATTAGAACAAAAACATTCTATTGATCACGTTATTTAAAACTATGCATAATGTTTAAGAGATAATTTGACCAAATTAAGACTCCAGAGGTAATCAGCTTGGCATGTGAAACTTTTGAATGTCTAGGTTTGTTATTTAATACTATTTTTGCTTTAGTATCCAGAAATCAGAGGCACAGATTCGATCTCCTGCCCTTAGTGTCACTCAGTGGGGTTGCCAGTAAAGTTTTCTAACTTCCAAGACCATCTGAGACACCACTGTTCAGAAACCAAGAACTCACACAAAACCAGTCACTTCTAGACCTAGAGTACAAGACACACAGTCTCCCTGATTTTTGGTAGCAGCAAAGAAAGACAAGATCCTGTCCTGTGACAAATCCCAATTTAGTCAATATTGACTGCTGAATCTATCAACTCTGCTATTTAATAAGATACAACTTAAGTAGTCTCTATCAATATATACTTTGTCAGTCAGAAGCTACAGAAAGAATGTATGTCATTGTTATGCTAACTTCGAGGACAAAAAAAAAACCCAAAACTAAAACATTGTTTTGTACCAATAACTTAAGGAACAGTAAGGCTCAGAGTAAGCCCATTTAATGGTCCATATAAAGTCCATACAATGGCCCCTGGACAATTAGAAAAGTGGCGTGTTTGTTAATTTTGATGATTTATGACTTCTGGTGATTCTGATGTTTTCTTAAAAGTCAGCGGAGTTCCATAGGGGCCAGTATTGGGACCGGTGCCGTTTAACATCTTTGTTAGTGACATGGACAGTGGGAACAAGTGCACCCTCAGCAAGTTTGCAGAGGACACCAAGCTGTGTGGTGTTCTTGATACGCTGGAGGGAAGGGATGCCATCCAGAGGGCACCTGGACAGGCTTCAGAAGTTGGCCTGCGTGAACTTCATTACTTTCAACAAGGCCAAGTGCAAGGTCCTGCATGTGGGTCAGGGCAATCCCAAGCACAAATACAGGCTGGGCAGAGAATGGATTGAGAGCAGCTCTGCCAAGAAGCACTTGGGGGTGTTGGTTGATGAGAAGCTCAACATGAGCCAGCAATGTGCGCTTGCAGCCCAGAAAGGCAACCACATACTGGGCTGTGTCAAAAGAAGCGTGGCCAGCAGGTCGAGGGACCTAATTCTGCCCCTCTACTCTGCTCTTGTGAAACCCCACCTGGAGTACTACGTCCAGCTGTGGGACCCCCAAGATAAGAAAAGGACATGGCCCTGTTGGAGTGAGTCCAGAGGAGGGACATGAAATGATTAGAGGGCTGCAGCACCTCTCCTATGAGGACAGGCTGAGACAGTTGGGGTTGTTCACCCTGGAGAAGAGAAGGCTCCAGGGACACCTTATAGCAGCTATCCAGTACTTAAAGAGGGCCTACAGGAAAGATGGGGAGGCACTCTTTATCAGGGAGTGTAGCAACAGGACAAGAGGTAATGGTTTTAAATTGAAGAGGGTAGATTTAGATTAGAAATTAGAAAGAAATTCTTCATTGTCAGGGTGGCGAGACACTGGGACAGGTTGCCCAGGGAAGCTGTGGATGCCCCATCCCTGGAATTGTTCAAGGCCAGGTTGGATGGGGCTTTGAGTAACCTGGTCTAGTGGAAGGTGTCACTGCCTGTGGCAGGGGGGTTGAACTAGATGATCTTTAAGGTCCCTTCCAACCCAAACCATTCTATGATTTTAAAGTTTTCAAAAAGGCATTAAGTCCTCTGTTAACAGCTTCCCCAGACTGAAAGTGGAAGATGCATACATCCATTGAGTGGTAAACACAAAGATTTGGTGGGCTGGCTATTCTTAAAAAAAAAAAAAAAAAAAAACACAACATTTTTTTTGAGCAACATACTCCTGCTGTACATCAGTCTAAGCCAGTGACGGACTTTGACTCAGTAGCCTTTGGTGTAAAATACCAGGTTTGGCAAAGATAATTTGATTTGCAAAGTTTTCACTGGAAGTGAGTTGTATATTGCCAGGAGAAATTTACGATGTCTTCAACCACGCAACCATTTACAAACCTTCATAACTATCATTCCTCTCTCACTACAATTGGAAGGCCTCTAAAAATATTCTCAGCAGTTTCAGTGCATATTTATTAATATTGTCCTATTATCACAGCCTACATCCCAGTAGCAAAGGAATCAGAACTAGGACCCAAAAAAATTTCAGAACGTCTAAGTGAAATGTGTTCATAATGCAGATTTTTAACACTAATGTGCAAGACAAGTAAAGAGCTTTCCTGCCCCTATATTTTCAAGATGATTATCAGCATATCATGTTTCTATGTCTCTTCTTATTATTGATAGCACAGCCATTAGTGTTTGCAAATCATGTAACACCCTGATTCTCTTGCAACAAAACTGCAAGTAATGTTGTATGTGAACAGCAAGAAGGGAATAAACTAAGTATACAGGGACATATTTTAAATAGAAAACATTTTGGAAAGAAAATAATTTTAATCATCCTCAGGTGTGTAATGGTCCTCATTTCATTTCCCCCGAGATTTATTACCAGAATTAGTGTTAATTTCAATAAAACTACAGTATTTCTGTTAATCCACCAGAAAGTATCAAAGTTAAAAATAGCCTGTGATTTATCATGCACACAATAATACAGTTTTATAGCATTTTTATTATTTTCAAAGCCTTCTAGGATTTTCCTTATCAAGATGCGACAGAAGTCTTCCCATAGCTCAGTTGTCTCTTTAAAGTGCCGCAGTACATGATAAAGAAAATGCTTTATAGTTCAAGATAAACTTACTGTGTCTGGCTTTCCATTTTAGTAAAATTTACACCAGCATTTGGAGAAACTGCAGCACCAGATTTGATTGACTCTGAAAAAAGTACATACTAGGGGCTAAGATTGACTTTATGCCCATTTAGACATTTTGTACAGCAGTGATGGAAGCAAGGAGTTCTAAGGATTTTAAGGACTGGTTCAATTTAAACTCCGGAATCCACATGCCAGCGGGATGGCTGCTCACACCAGAAAGTGTCAGCACACGGATAGCCTAGATTTTCATATGTGAGACTAAACGCAAGACCTATCTGCAGACACAGAGTTCCTCCATTTTATTCATCTGAAATAAAGTTATCTTTTGCAGTTAAAGGCTCCTAAAGTAGAGGTGCATAATTTTGGAGTTCGGGGTAGGGGAAGATTTAATTTATGTTGGACTAATCCTATCCTTTAATACCCTTAATGAACTATCATACCAGAAGTGGATGCCACAGGAAAAATGGCGAGATCCACTGGACTTTACCCAGGACCATGTTTATGTCCTTCTTGATATAAATCACAATCCTTAGAGAGTTTTCCTGAGAAGGAAGATATAAACTTGACTGTTAGGTGAGGTCATGAACAACTGAGGGGCAACTGGTTCGGAAGTATCAGGAAGTACAGCTTTTTAAGTCACAGCTCTGCCATATCCTTTGTATTCTTGGACAATTTGCTTTGCAAGTTCACGTTTACCTACCTTCTCCTGATAAGGATAAAAAGAATGGCACATTGCTGCAGTCCTGTAAAAATCTTAGTAATAGCAACCAGTAAAGAGTTCCCCATTTGGAAAAATCAGGAAGGACGTCAGGCTTTGCAGTCACACTTCCCTTCTGTGAACCACACAGTTGCTGTTGCTATAGTCTAAGGGCTGTAACGTTAATAAAGTTTCAGTCAGCGCTAAAAGGTCTTGGGATAAATACAGTGGCGGGCGGTGGGAAATACAGAAAACAGGTCAGACAGGAAATTAACTTTATTGCAACTTTGAGAGCATTTCCTTCCTTCCTTCCTTCCTTCCTTCCTTCCCCTGGTTACCATTTTTAACTACCATAAAGCGAAGCGTCAGCAATTCCTCCAAGGCACAGCAGCTCCATATGAGAAAGGTAAAGGCACGAAGCCACTGACTGGCATAGTTAAATAGACTGGCATCGGGGCTTGGTAAAGGGCTCACAAATTTGTGTTTAATTCTGTTTTCATAAACAGAAATTGAAACTGCTTTCCTAAAGTGGAATTCTCTTCCTTTAACATAGCCTCCCAAACATAAGCCCCAGGTAAGCAAGAGCAAATTTGTGAATTTTCAAAGCAGCGTCTTAAACCCACTTGAGGTTTTAGTGACATTTACATTTCTACAGTGTGCCCAGTTTATTTCTGTCTGGGTTTCAGAAGGCCATTATTTGCATTGCTTGAAGCTTTTATGCACTGTCAAAACAAACACTGTTACACAAAATAAGTTCACTGGAGGGGCAGGAGAATTTAGCTTTGAATACATTTCAGACAGCACCTCTGCTTTACTTTGAACAAGGCTTTTGGAATTCTTTTTCGTGCTATTCAGTCTCTCCTGAAGAATAGCTGCAGAGAGAGATTTGGGACTCTCCTCCCCTACTCCTGCTCTCCTTCATCCACACTTCCCTCTCTCCGAACCAGCTCAAAGCAGTAGCAAAAATGACTGAAGACAGAGATTGCCCACACAGTATCACATTAATGTACTCAGGTAAAGACGTAAGTGCTGGAAAATAGTAATTTTGATACAGCAAGGGAGATGGCTTGTCAGAGGAAATTATTTCAACTGGAAAACAAGCAACAGTCTCCAAAAGCCAGCATTTCTGCTTTACTGTTTGCATTCTACAGTTCACAAAAATAGTGAAGAAACTTTCAAGAGACAATCCAAAACCAGATGAGGACTCTGCAAGTCTGAGAGGAAGAACCTGAGAGAGAGAAGACCAAGAGACCAGGTTGTTAACACCCAGATCTCACCATGACACAGATGGAAATTGAAAGCTTTAAGTCTTTCCTGTATGCATTTATTTGCTGTTTCCAGGAGGCATTTGCTCAAGTGTTTAGCACACATTTGCCAGTTTGCTTCTAAAACCATGCAAGAATTTTCAATAATGTGTGAGAATCACTGGGAAATATTCTCAAACAAAACATGAATCTATTTACAGGAACAGTCTAAATTGATCTATTCCAAGATTAGTCAGAAATTTTCCTAATTGTGTCTGAAATGCAAGTAAACACTATCATGATTAATTCCACTGAGAAAGAAGACACCAAGAACTGCTCAGGAAATTGCTAAACATGCTATAAAGTGATGTGACTACTCAGAGAAGTCAGGATCTGCTCTCAAACAGGAACATAGGACACTAAATTCAGTGTCCGATTATATTGCATGTGATGAAATCACATAAAAGATCTTTTAGAGCTCAGGTTTATGTTGGCTCTTTCAGTTCTTCTTGCAGGCTGCAGTGTCAGTATTGGAACATTTGATTCCAAAAGCACAGACAAATTATCTACACATTGAAAAAATAAGCCCCACCAGGTGGTCATGTCACCCACCCCTTTCACAGTACGTGCATTTTAAGTGAGGTAAATGACAAATGAATCCGCTAAAGCAGAATTCTCTCATAAGAAAAAGTTATTTAACCATCTTCTATGACAAACCTGTGCTGTTGCCTGTTATTTGTGACTGATTATTCAAGGCACGGCTGAAGAACAGAGCTGCTTAGGGAGCAAACTGGTTACCTGCGCCGCACCATGAAGCAATTCAAGCAATGGTGGCAACTACTTTCACAGACACCAGAGTATACTTTGTATAAGGGCCAGTAGTTTTCTAAGTACATAGTGAGCAGGGTTGGTTACTGCAAAAAGCTCTTAATTATATTATCATCAGGAGAGCCACTTGTCTTCAGCAGCAAATACCCCCATTAAGAGATTATTCTGCTTTAGCCGCAGCGTGCTACAGTTTCCATGCAATATTCTTTGGTACTGTCCTTGATACCCAGACATGACAGGATCCTCGTTTCCTGTTTCTTGCATATACTACTACCAATAATTAGTTCTAAGACATGACAGGATCCTCGTTTCCTGTTTCTTGCATATACTACTACCAATAATTAGTTCTAAATAGACTCATTACTTTTTAAAGATAGATGGGGGTATAGCAGACACCTTCGCAATGGGAGACATCTCAATCCACTTCTAGGGCAAGGAGGCCTCCCGAACTCAGATGATGCCACCAGTAAGAGCAGGAACAGCTGCTGTCTGCTCAGCTGTTTGGGCGGCATTCATGCTGTACCGTGTTGTTTGGTAACCTCGGTGGTGAAACACAGAACTCCGCTGCTTGACAGTGCTTGGGGAGGGGAACTACGGCGCAGGGTGAGCAGCGAAGGTGCAAACTCTCCTCTGTTTTCAAAAAGCGTCAGAAGGGAACTGTTCCCGCATGCATGCAAAATCAGAAACTGAGAATTTGGGTTTTAATTGAGAGCAGCAGGTATGGATTACAGCCCAGTTCCAGGCCTATGGACACAAAAGAGGTGCTGGAAAGCCCATGGAGGTTAATATAAAGGACAGAGAACTGCAGAAAGGAAAGATACAAGAAAGAGCAGCTGCACCATGTACCAAGTTTGGTACATTTGAACAGGAAAGCAGGAAGATCTATGTAAAGAAATAAAAAATAAAAATTTAAATAAGAAAATCAGTTTTGTATCCAAAAGTTGTATTTACTGTAAATAGCTCTCTTCAGTCACAGAGACAGCAGACTGGCAAACTGCACGAAACCGTCTTCCTGTACTTACATGATGAACCAACTTCATTACAGCTTTATACAGGGACAATCAAACTGTGGCTCTGTTACAGCTTGAATTAATCTAATCTCTTTCTTCTTCAGGATTAATTTTCAGCAAGATCAGCTCTGGAAGCTGGCACCTGGTTGCACGAGTGTTACTGCTAGTGAAGGAAAAAGTGTGTGTGTGTGCAAGGGGAAGGCAGGAACATAGAAAGAGGGCTGCGGAGGCAGGACAGTGACTGTTTAGATTTGCTTAAAATGCCAGGAATCCTTAGAATGACCACAAAAGTTTTTAATCAAGAAATAAGCAAAGCTCACACCCCAAGTGAAAAGCATAAATAGAGCAGAGAATTAGTTTACTCAATACAACAAACCATAGAAAGAATAAAAATGAAGAGGAAAAAAAATGGATAGCAAATACAACGTAGAATAGGAGGGAAACCTAAATGCAGGGTAGCACTCAGAATTACAGAGAGAACTGTGATAATGGAAAGCGTTCTGAGTAAAGGGTCATCTGAGCTACAGGTGATAAGGGGAGAAAGAGTGCCATGTAAAGGAGTAGCACAATAATTCAATAGATGACATTCTGCATGTAAGGGAAGAGAACACAGTGCAAGCCAGCAAAATATATCTAATGCTCAGATTAGGACCAAGACATGACCTTAGCAGACAGATAGAAAATTGGATCTAAAACAGACACGAAGGCATCAGGGAATGCGATATAATGACTACAAAGACTTTCCCAGCATCATGCAAGAGAAGGAAGCAGAGTCATCCAACCAAGATAAATGCTGGCACAATTGTTAAACCACTGGGACAGTGTAAATTACAAAGAAAAAAAATTATACTGGCCTAAATGTCAGTTATTCTCAGTTCTAGTAGACTGTTACCAGCCAACACTGCTGGGTAACATTGGTGTCTCCTTGTTCACCTTCAAAAATAAGCAGAACATGTTTTACTATTAAGCTTATAGTGGGATCACAGCAACACAACCAAGATGGTGATCTGCCTCATGAGACAGCATCGCACAAAATAAAATTTTGGTGTATGGACTTAAGAGAACAAGAAAGAAACTGTAACACAATCACAGTTAAAATCCCATCTGTCATCTGGAAAGAGCCAGGAAAATAATTGTAAAATAAAAATGAAGTGGCAATGTAATAGGTTTTTGATCTGCTATGAAATACTTGAAGCACAGTGCAGGGACTCCTGACCAGAAACCGAACAGGCTGCTATGGCTATGTCGGGCAACACAATACATAGCAGACAGATACACTAAAGAAAGCACTCAAAGCTTGACATCTGCATTTACACAACACTACAACCATTGTTGTTCTGCAAACGGAAAGAGAGCTACGGAGAAAAGATGCTATAAACCCTTCATTTTTTAAAATGAAAAATATCTTGAAATTTGAAATACAGATGAGAATCACATAACAAAAATTTTACTAGGTGTATGTCACGACAAGCTAGAGGGGTTTGTTTCTTCACCTTGGACTGGCAAATTTCACATCAGATGTTCCTATATGAACACTGCAACCCAGATGCAGAGCAGGATCCAAAACAGTCAAGCTTATTAAATTATCCACAACAAAGTCAGCCACCAGTGTGGGTACATAGGTATGTGTGCCTGTGCGCACACGCAGGTGTCTGTGGTGTATGTATATAAAATCTTCATATTATTAGCTTCTTTCCTGTGGCTGTGAACATGTTTCCATTTCCTCATATTAGCCTTCAAAGCTGTTTTACAGTATTTGTCTCACAGACTTTAATGGCTTAGTTATCTAATGAAATAAGAACTTAAATAGCAAACATTTAGATTTGGTTTTGTTGGGAAGTATGAGAGAAGAAACCTTCCTGAAAGTATAATAAACAGAATTTGTAGTCAACCAGCACTCTGCCAATAACAGAGCACAAGAACAATACTACAGTCTGGCATTAATGACCTCTGAGGCAGATTGTTTGTGATGGGGTTATGCTATGCTTTTAGACAGAGTGCTCTAACCCAAATTCCTGTAGTCATGGCCTTTCTCTTCTGTGTTCAAAGGCAAACCGCTGTCATGGAAAAAAAAGTAGTACATTTTGGTCAAGATTTCAGCAAAGGGCAATGAAACATAAAATAACATTGGAGAATAAACCTGTTAGCATCAAGCCCTCAAATTCACACTGAAGACTTTTGCTTGGGAGCATGCATGTAGCAGTATTCAGAGAACGTACGCTTTTAAAGTGACAAATTCAAGAGGCACCCAAGCACATACGCTGACCTCCCTTCCCCTTCATGGTATTTGGTTAGGTACAGCAGCTCACCGCAGTTCTTAAATACAATTCAGAATTACAACAGCGCAGTTCATAGCTTGTACTTAACAGAGACACTCCAGGTGAGAAGATTGAATTACTTTTCCAATTCAGAGCTTTCTAACTTGCCCTTTGTAACCTTGCTGCTCTCCCGTCCTTTCTACTAGTCTCAAGTGCAGCATTCTGATAGCACAGAAGATGTGAACTCAGCCTGATTTATCCAAACATTATGTATTTTTCAAATAATTCAAAAAATCTAGAGAATTATAATAATTAAATCAGATGTTGCATTTTTATTCCTATATTACCTGTGGCCCAGCCAATTTATTTTTATATATATAAAAAAAAAAGAATTATAGGCATTCAATGGTATGGACCAGGTTACGGCATATAAGCAAAAACTGTCTGGGACACACTGAGGTGAGCAGGATCACCTAGGCCTGTCTTGTCTTACTTTGAAATCAGTCTCAAGAGGAGAAGAAATACAGGAAAAATAGATATCAGGCACCCCAGAGCAAATACCAGTAGCACATTGAACATGGATGAAGAGCCAGTCCAGGTTTTTAACTATTTCTTGTTAGAATGAAATAATGGAGTGGGCTTGTCTATCTGAATTTCCCACTTCTGTTCTGACAGTTGGAAACAGTTGATGTTGTCCACTAGAGTATTCAGAGTTATTAGGAGATAAGCCACAGAAAAATGGATATGCAAGAAATAAAAAAGCAAGTCTTCAACGGTCAGAGTCATGCTTCTAATTGGATCCTTCAGTTTCTAAAGGATGACTGCCTTCTGCAGAGTTGGGGGGGATACAAATCATGGCAATAGTAGTGCCCGCGACTAGTCAAACATGATGCAAGATAAGCAGGAAGGAGGTACCCCCCCTTGGTAATGCTCTAATCTGGCTCCTCAGACTAGGGAGGCATTCATACTATCTCCGTATGTTTTCCATTTCATTTTTCAAAATTCCCTGAGGTTGATCTGTTGGGTCATTTGGACTTTATACCTACCATCACCCACAGTCCTATTGTGGCCGCAGGTCATAATGTACGTATAGGTGATCTGTTGGAGCAGAGTTAATTACTTCACTGGAATTGTTGTTCTTTGGAACTAATTATATTTTTGTCATCTTCCCTGGGAAGACTTTTGGAGAACACTGTCTCTTTGTTTTGCCCATTGCTGTCCCTCACACACCCTGGTGAGTGAAACTTGAAATCAGCTGAAGATTCCTGTCCTCTTAAGAAACAGATCAGAAATAGACTGTTGTTGATGAGCATTTTCAGATTTGTGATTTGTGTCTTCCCATTGCTTGCCAGAGACCCTCCACGTGATTGCTCTCTGAAGCTATGCATTCCCATCCGGCACAAGTGACCCTTACAAGCTGATGAAAGCAAAACAAACAAACAAACAAGCAAGCCTCTGAGCCGTGCTGGACTCCGTTTACAGCATACTCCCTGTAGGAAAAGAATAGTCACATATGCTTATATAACTAATTGGATTACTTCCAGAATCCCTTTCCCCCAGCTAAATACTCATAAACTTATAGGGAAGTGTTTGACAGAATTTATTTCTTTGGAAAGAAGACTGCCTTCACCTATTGTAGCTCTTATGCTCCTCAGTAATCGTGCCCCTTGCCTGAAAGCAAAGCTTCAGACTGAATCCTAGCACTTTCTCTTCTCCTACTACTGAATTTAGTAGTAATATTTTATATCAGTTACATGTTTTCCTGCTATTTTGAGAGGTTGAGCTGCCTTGAATTGACTGATGTTAGTCTCCAGAACAAAGGGGGAAAGGGGCAGCGATTATTGGAGGAATCAGTATGCTTCTGTTGTACTTCCTAAAGGAGTCCCCACCTCCTAGCTAAAATAATGCCTTTAGCTTGCTACAAAATGTCATAAGCCACGTCTTTGAAGATCTCATTCAAGCACTTTCTGTAGTTACAGAACATCTCTCCACCACGCCAAATCCAGCATCCCTCTGCCAAGAATGGATACTTAGAACTTTTTGTGTAAAAATCTGTTTCATTAAAAACACGGGAAGGAAAGGTATCGCTACCTACTTCCTACATAATAGCCAGCTACAGAACATCTGCTAGGGAATAGGAGACTTTTGTTCAATTTCCTCCTCAGCCAGAGGTTATTCAAACCTTCAAAAAGGACATAAAAGCAACCCTTGCTCTAAGGTATTCTTCAGCGGAGGCATCCTTCATCCTCAGCATCCGTGCTGAACTCGGCCACTACATGTCAAGGATATCAGTGGAGAACAGTGAAGGGAGCCATCTGTTGGTGAGGAGTCCCTGCTCATGTTGGCTGGGGCCACAGGTAACACAGAAATACAAATCCTCGTTTTCACTACTGCAGCTACATTGTCGCCAGTTATGTGAACTGCCCAGTGTACAGCCTGACCAGCTCTGTCTTCACGGACTGCCAGCCAGTCTGCGTACCCTCAAGCTCCCCATGACCCTGTATCAGCACTTTCAGCTAAACCTTTGGAAGTGTCTGTAGTTTGTACGAGTTATTGCCGACTTGATTTGACTTTTACCTTAATACCGTCTTTTTAACTTCGGGCCATCCATCACTAAAGCAATTTATAGAGTACTTCATACCCAGGATTACGAACAATTGTATTGCATTCCATATGGGTGTGCACCTGTAACGTTCTCCTTTATACTAAAGTCTCTCAGTTTCAAATCAAACCAAGGCTGGCTCCTGGTTGTCACTATTCATCAGTTTACTTTTCCCTCTACAGCCTGGGAGATAAGATGATTTATTGTGAAATCTTTTGTCAGACTTGCCATTAAACAACATCTCTTCTGTTATATACATTTAAGCTTCAAGGTTCTTCACCATACCAATCGTGATGCATTGTTTTTGAGATGCACCAGAACATAAATATGCATACAAGTGAGTCTACAAACTGTGATGTGCCTGTATATAGGGCTAAATAATTACCTAAACGTATCAATGTGAATACAGATAGCTAAAATTTATGTGCAGAAATTTAATGGCACAGTACTGGTCATCATGCAACATGGTGCTGGAAACTAAATAACAGTGGCTTGCATCGGAATAAGCAAATGAACAGAAGAAATCAAAATTCACACCCTCTTCATATTAAGGTGGTTAGGTGTTTCTGCAGGCTTTTTTGAATTATCAAGTGAGTTTGAAGCCTACCTGCTGTACTCTGAAAAACTAAACTAGGATGTGTGTAAAAGTCACTCATGTGTATCAGTGAAGTTTGGACAGCGTTCTCTTCCTCCTGCAAGTGCTTCCAATAGGAGCTTTTATTGCTGCCTCCAGCTGGCAAAGCAATACATGTTGCATACAAGTCACTTAATGTTTGGGAAGCACTCAAATACTAAGGTAATCAATGCCAGGCAAGACTGTTGCCCAGCCACCACAATGGTACTGTCCTGTCACTGCTCCAGGCCGTGGAACAGCCTGTTTCAGCCAGTTTCTGAATGAGTTTCTTGGCAGGACGTAACGTGGACTTCTAATGCTGACCACCTTTTCCAGATGCCCCTTGCCAAAGCCTCATGAATGGTGCACCTACCTACCAGATGCAGAGCACAGCAAGTTATATCATCTACATTGACTCGTAACTTCAAACTGAAACCCAGTAGTGAAAATAAGGGGGAGTCTGAATCCCCAATTTGTAGGAAAAGTACCCACCATATCATGAAGATCAAAGATTGGCTTACCAAGTACAAAATATATACGTGTTGTATAGAGTTCTCCTCTCCTTATTGGGATACCTGGCTTTGCTAGCCAATATAAAGCTTTCTACCCAGCGCTAGCCATCCCTGGATGTTTTCATGCAGCAACACTCTTACCTCAGTTACAAGTTCTCTCACGTGATGCATCTGTTTTTCTAGCTAATCAGCAAAAGTAGTGCTTAAATTATGCCCAGGCCAGCATTGAATCAAAACCTTAACTTTTCACTCCATTTCATGATTTAAGGAGTCCTCCAGAATAGAAAATAACATCTTGTTATTGACAGCTTCTGCACTATGACATCACATTTTTGGCAAGGTATGGGCATTCTGTATTTCACAGTGCTGATTACAAACACATTTTTATAGAATATAGTTAAACCTCTTGGGAAAGGTAAAGGAAAAGGAGACAGAAATCCTAACCAACTATTCATTGGCCTTTCGTTCTGTTTAGAAGTGCTGGTCCCTTTGAGAACATATTTCTCCCTTTCTTTTAAAACACCCTTACAGCATCCTACTCAGAATGTGTTTCAAGGATTATCCTATGTCAGATGAAGTGTAGTAAAATACTGTTATGTGAAACAAAGCTTCTTGCTGAAACAAATAGAAAATAGATTTTCTTCCCGTCTTTATGTTGAAATAGTAAATCACAAAATCAAACTGATATAAGCTATCACTTAGGTTGTTTGAAAACATGCCAGCATATCAGAGGCGTACTGTCTTCCTGAGAATACACAATAGCAGATGATACACATTAAGACTAGGGCTATGCAAATAATTGATTTTGCAGTTTGCTCGAGGAAAACAAAAACTCATTTCAGATTAGTCTGAAATATTCTCCTTTCTTGGGAGTGAAAACAAACAAACAAAACCCCGCTCAAGTCAGAAGACGACATTTCATGCTTAAAGTTTTAACCTTCTGAAATGTGTCTGCATAAGAAGCTAACTGAGAAAACATTTTAAATGTTTATTGCACATTCTGCAAAAGAGTCATCAATACTATTTTTCAGGCAGACTTTGAAATGGTCACTGTTTAAGGAGGAAAAACTAGAAACACATCAATCCTTATGCACATATACTATTAAGTTTCCATTATAATTATTTATTAATGAAAGGAAATTTGCAGGATGGGTTTTATGCCTGCTGCTTAGAATACAACACCAAAACCTATATACTTGTATTCCCCCCTGCAGAAAACTGGAATTAAATTGTGATGCTTTTCTGGAGTCTTGACAATATATTTAGCAGAATGCCTTAACCCATTCATATCTAGGCTATAGAATTCTACAGAACAGTATTTCATTCAGAGGAAAGATTGTAACCTTTCCATCTAAGGCCCACCCATCTGTATTTCCTCGACCTCTGGACTGCAGTGCACATAGTAAAGGCTTTGTTTGTTCCATTTGTTCTTCATACACGGATCAAAATTTAAAACATTAAAAAACTATGAAATGTAAATTATTCCTGGCATCAGTAGTGACACAAGAGAGGGTTCCAGGCCAAATAATGGGCTTTGCCTGCTGCTCCCATCACAATCCCTTACATTCTCTGTGTAAGTTTACTGATCCATATTGAGCCCTAAAGGTTTTTAAGTGTCCATCAAACAAACAGAGGCACATTGTTTCCTACAAAGTCATTAAGAAGTTTTCTCTACTGCTCATACTTTGGAAGAAATTTCCATGGCTTTCATTTTACCCTTAAATAACAAACTTGGTGTTATCTAACACGCTGCCTCTGAAAATTCAATCAGCAGCACTTTCTTCACAGTCCACATTTAAATCTTAGCACTTAAATAGTATTCTACATCTTCAAAGCAAACACTGTACAAATACTTAAACTAATCCTCATGACGCTTCAAGGTCCACATTACTTCAATAATTTAAAACAAAAAATAAATTATTTCTACTGAGTATGAAGAAAAACAATCATTCTAAAAAAAGGAAACAAATACAGCATATATTCACTGTCCTGAACACACAGATATCGTGAAGCATTAGGCCTGTTTTAGAGACAGCAAAACCCACACAAGTGAAAATATTCTGCTATTAGAAAGCCAGCATTGCACACGCAATATTTTGAGAACAGAAACACTACTAATAACACCTCATCAGTACAGCCTCATTATGAACCAACCTTAATAAGCACATCCTACTCTTTCCACACTTCCTCAAGATCAGACGAACTCTCAACTTGTTCTCCTTTGCACAAACCCTGAGTGAAAAGCTGTCCATTTAAAAAGCAGGTCTCTCACCTAGGTTAAAGCTGTATCAGCCATGGAGGTCAACCTGCTTGTTAAGCATTTAGTAGTAAAGAAACCACCCCACCCTTTCCTGGGTCACAGCCTGGCAGCTGTGACTAGCTTGGCCAGAGCTTCTGTTCTGGAACTATTTTGGCAAGGCCAATGTGTTTGTCATGTTGTACCTGTTCACTTCTTTAGTAACTATGAGAAGTTTACAAATTTTACAACAGCTGTACACATTTAAGCAGTTAAAGGACCAGGTTTTGGGGCATATAACTCATTTACTAAAAACAGAGTCAAGACATCTATCTCTATGGCTCTAGGCCTTGATTCTGTGCAATCTATCCTCTCCCAATTCCAGTTAGAGTTAATCTGAGGAGTTGGCATAATAAGCTCATTTGTGTCAGTTCCTCAAATCAGGATCTCTTTTCCTTCCCTGTCTCTCTCTGTATGTATTGGCTTCTTCTTTCCCTCATGTTAGATTTATATAGGTCAAATCCATCCCCATTTATTGCTTATTGCTGGGACTCCATTCGGTATCTCATTTCACCTCTAATTTAATTTTAAAGTAGATGCTGGAAAACCAAGGTGGACAGTTGGAATCTGATTTAGGTAATCAAATTATGCTGATGATGCTATCAGCTCACCACTTGCCTATAGATACTGTGAGAAACTCTGATTTCAAATTCAAGTTCAGAAACTGCCCAAGTTTAGCAAAGACAACTTTGTTGTATGTAGCAAAGCTTCCTCACTCCCTCACATGCCATTCTGGAAAGATAACAGGATGTTAGAGGAGCTTCAATCACATAAGAGGAAAATGTCCTCTATAAATGGGTAATTTAGGACAGATTAAACAAGCCTACCCAGTTTCTGCTGCAGAGAGGAAGGGGCAGGCGCTAGTCAGGGCTGGCACATCTGGGGCTGCATTTGTAGGGCTGAATGCTGCTCTTAACCACAAAGCCACCCACAGAAAATCGCTGTGGAGTCAGCCATACACCAAACTAGCCACTAACTTACCTGATTTTGGTCCATTCGGTAGTGAAAATATAAGTGAAAAAATTTACATAAAGATTTTTTTCTCCCTCCCTGCCAGTTGTACCTGCTATATAAGAGAATCTCTCCCAAATTTTCATACTGTCTCCCAGATCTGCAGGGCTGAAAACTTGACTGCAGAAAGGAAAGATATGGGAGGCAAAAGACACAGAGATGTTTTTCCTGGAGAAGCTTAATTAATTGTTTTTATAGCACATTAATGGCATTAATTGCTCTGGAAGTGCCAAGCTTTTTTTAGCATTACCACCACAAATGGTCAAGACAAGAAATAGTCCAACCACTGTAGTTGATGCATTGATTTTGGATTGTGACTTGAGTGTTGTGTAACTTTTTCTTTTAATAGATAATCACAGACCACATGGTACAATATAAAGCTCTTCTGGTATAGATAAAGGATGTTTTGGGGGCAGAAACAGGGCATTATTTTTCTAATATGTTTCTATGGCGTAAGAACCCCAACCCACCTTTTATGTATTCACTTGTGTCCGTGCTGGTTTTATTCCATTCTGAAATTACCTTGGTTCAGTTAGAAGGCACTGCCATCAGCTGAAATAGAAAAACACAAAGGATAAGATAGCAGTTAAAGGTTGCTGTTTTCCCACCTTTTACACACAGTTTGTCCTTGCTGCCAGTCACAGCTAGAGGACTATAGTGCCATCTCTCTCTCTGAGCAATGTTTGCAATGTATTTAACCTGCCTTCATCATGGGACAAAGTTGTTGTGAGGATGAATTATCTTAGCGTATGCTAAGCAGGCAATCATCACAGCTGTTGTACATCCCACCATCTCTTTTATATAGCTACAGACAGTTGCCCCACTGCTGTTTCTCTGTGGTCTTCCAGTTTCCGTAACACCTTATTGAAAGAATGTAAAATCCCATTAGTTTCCATCCTCTGTGCTATGTGATTGAAATACTGCAGTTGCGTAGCATGCCAAAACAACTGACTCCTGCAGAAGCAACGGTGCTGGATTACAAGGGAATATAGCTGAGACAGGCAGACAAACATGCTTAGCTGGCATACCTCGTGAGCAGCCTTTGCTCACAAGAACCTTGGGAAGGCTAGTAACACACTGCTATATTCTTGCCTTTTGTGTTCTTAATTGTCAACTTAATGATTACCTGAAAGCACAGATGAGGCAGAATTTTTGCCATGCCCATTCTAGCATTGGGTGTACAGGTTGCTCCAAAGGAAATAATCTGCTGGACAACCGGCTTGGTGCTGAATTAAAAAGATCTATTTGGAGACCAGCAAGTTGGTCTGTCCTGGGTCAATTTCAGGGGCATCTTTGGTGTGTCCCAGAAGGATGTTGTGGTAAACTGTACCCTTTAATAATACTCCTCATGTTGAATTCACAGCATTCCAAAAATCCTCATAAAATGATAATGCCTGAGTGCCCTTCTGCTCTCATCAGCATCATCTTTGAACATTTGGTAGCATCCCCTCTTATCCCTTAACACTTGTCACTGCATTGAATTTCCAGCTTTCTGAGAAATGCTGGCCTCTAGGAACAGATAGCTGCAGAGAGCTGCAGCCAGCGCCCTCGGCTGCCTCCAGTTACCGGCCTGATTAGAGGCAGAAGTTCGGTGTCTTAAATGGCAAAGAGATTTCTCAAAGCAAGCTGGTAGCTTTCCCGTGAATCTTGCATATCTGGCTCAGGAAGCTTAGACCTAGAGAGAGTTTTCAGCTCACTTAATATCACTGTGTGACCACAGAACTGCAGAGATGGTGCTGACACGCTAGGCCTGTCCACTGCAGAATGTCATTGATCTTTGTTCATATAAGCAGCCACGCGTTTAAGCCAATATGATTTAGAAAGTGTCCTGGTCAACCTTAGGTCATAGGTAGTGGTGATCTGGCTACTGGACGCAAGGTAGGAAAATTATGTTAGGGGAAACACAGGATGAAAATTTTAACCCAAATTAGTGCTCTGAATTCAAATTCAGGAAGCCTGTACAAATACTAGTGATGGGCAACTCATGGTATCATGGAAACAGAGTTTAAAACAAAACATTTTGCGTTTTCTTTATAACAGTTTACCTTTACCCTTCATGTCACTAACTTAGAAGGTGACAGGAAGGGAAGGGTAAAACAAATAGCAATTCAAACCCAATATATCCTTTCCCTTTGTCTCTCACAAGACAAAGCTTTTCCCATACAATCATAAACTCCAGTAGGAAATGAATTGTGATTCAGTGACCTAAGAAAGTTCAAAGCTACTAAAGGAGCAAATCAGCACAAGTGAGCCAGAGTCACTGCTAACAAAGAACACATGCTACCAATTACACACTTGGAGGCTGATTTTCAGCAGTGCTGAGCACTCACAATGCCAACTGAAACCAGGTGGAATGGTAGGAGATCAGCACATCAGAAGATCAGGCTCTTTGATTTAAAGACTATCCCGAGGCACAGAAAGCCTACTGGTGGGATGAAAGAATGGAAGACAATGGCTGTCAGTAAGAGTCAAGCATTCTGGGAAAGCAAGTTGAAGCCAACAAAATAATCCCCTCCGTGTCCCACTTCTCAGAAGGGCATGAAACCCAGCACTCTAAGAATCCAGGGGTGAGAAATATTTGTGGAGAGGACAAAAGTGATAAGTGGTGCAGTAGCATTTCAGAGCTGGGGTTTTAGGGTGACTGCTGAACAAATGCTTGATGGCAGTACCCAATGGAAAGCTATTATTTTTTCCAATTGGTAGAACCCATCTCTGCAAATGGATGGTGTAGGAATCTTTCTACACCTGCAGAAGATAAAGCACCAGCAGATACCCAGATAGCCCTGTAACTTGACTGCCCAGCCGTTCAGCAATTTCCAAATCTGCATAAATATAATAAATTATATTTTAATATGAAATGCATTCTCTCTAGTACCTATAAATATGACAGCTTATTGTGGAGTCTTGATTCAAGAGTATCTCTATGCCCTCACTTAGTAATTGCCTCACCCACTGACAGCTACAGCTCTATCAAGATGATCCTAGTGATATTCATTATGCAACATAGACAATATTAAAATACTAAATGCTTACTAAATACTAAAAACATGTCACCCTCTACTTCTTCCCCTTACCAACCAAAAATGAAATGTGAATAAAGCTTGGTATTTTTGGTAACCATGAAGGAGGAATTGAATACATGTATATTAAACACCAGCAAAAGATTGCAAGCGCTTTTGGTTTGTAAATTAGCCCATTCCTAGTTGTGTCAAACTGCAGGCTCAGGACTGGATCAACAATCTCCACAAATGTGAAAATGAAGCAATGTATTTCCGACTGTTTTGTCAAACTGAAGAGATTCAGTGCTTAGCCTCTTTTTTAACATTTCCTTTACTCTTCCTCATCCTCAAGACCATATAACAGCAGGCATGGCTCTCAGCAGTATCCTGCTGCTGTTTCTCTATTGTGATATTTTTTTTCCACTTCTGGAAATGCAGAGATAGTCTGAGTGAACTGGACCGTAACCAGTATGCAGCAGTAAAAAAGTGCCCCATTTTATCAGATGCAAAACATAAAATTGGGAGAGAGAACTAGTTTGTAGCTCTTCTGATTTTTTTAAGATGAGAGTGTCCCCACCTTTCCTATCACCTAATAAGAAAAGTTGGAATGTGCACATCTGGAAAGTGGGATGTTCCCAGAACCTGTGAGAATCACTGGACATCCATGTGAAACGCTTTTTTTTTTCTTCCAGTATGACCTTTCAAGCAGCAAACTCCCAATGCCTCCCTGATTGTAGCTGCCCTCTGAATGCAAGCAGTGTATTGTAAGGGAGAAAAAGTACAAGTTAATACAGCCTCAAACCTCTTTAGATAAGTAGAGGCTTTCATCTGGCTAGAGAAATAGATGGAGGCAATGCATTTAACCTGGGAGAACAACTCCTAGATAAGCTTGCCCTTGGAGACTGGACACAGAGAAAAACAAGGAGATTCCAAAAGGTAAATAGGATGTTCAGAAGAAGAGGCTTAGAGGAAAGCGAGTGGAAAGGACACACCATTTTCAAGTTCTTCAGGACAGATGGTCTTTAATGGCTCCCTGGTCACCGAATCCCAAATACTGTGATAAGTAAGTTGCTAGTGTGCTCAAGCCCCAATTATCTCGTCACACCAACGTCTAGTCAAGTCTCATACAGTGGAGTAGAATGTTTTGAAAGAACAACATTTTTGGTTCCTTGTAGAGAGGGGATGGATATAAACGTATATAATTGCTTTGCTGTGTTGTGCATTAATGGTGGTTATCAGTGGTTACCAGAACTGAGCAGTTTGTGAATATGTTATTTTAAGCTACCCCTGCTGCAGCATGTAGATGCCTTGAGTTTTGTCTATATTTATGTAATTAAGCTGCATTTAAGTTTCCACTGCCAGGGGTAATTTCTGCAGTAATGTGTTGTGAGCTTCTCTCCAGGGCAGGCTTTCAATAATACAGATCCCAATAAAGATTTAGTGTAAATACACTGCTGAACCTTGAGGATGAAACACACAAGGTTTGAGTACTAAAAATAAATCCAGGTTGGATATCTATGTCTTTTCCTCTTTTCTGCAGCTGGCTGAGCAACCTTTCCTGAACAGGAAGTGATTTTGTTATGAATTTTATCAATGTTGTATTTAGTGGGCCCTAAGTTCCACACGTATTCCCAAATTTTCACTGGCTATTACTGTTTTCAAACAGCTGTTACTGAAAACTGCAAGAGAAAACTACATTCTGATAGTCTAATTCTTATATATATATAGCTTCTTACACACTTTGACGTAAATTTGGATGAAATGGACTATAGGTCCTGCATGTCCTGAATTTCCTTGTGAGAAATTGAAGGAAGGGGAATAATTAGAAAATAAACATAAGTAAAGATACTTAGAATGAACAGCGTCCTCTAGGATAAAAGAGAACTTAATGGTGGTGCCATTAAAGTTTGCATGTGATTAATATTTACTGTGGATCATAAAACTGCATGCAAACACTTGTGCAAAACTATTGATACCAACAGGGGATGTTCACATGTCATTTAGTCATAACATTCACACTTTGCAGAGGAGCTAATTAGTAAACTGATAAACTACATTGAGACTACACTTGCTTAGCTTAAAACATAAGAAGCAAATGTCTAAACAGGGGTTACGCCTCACCAGACTAAAGATAGCGCAGCTTACTCTGTGCATCCAGGCTCCCAGTTACAGTCCTTACAAAGCTGATCCACCTTGCCCAGTAGCCAGAACCCCAACTGAAAATCAAAAGAAGGCCTGCAAAACTCAAGAGAATCGTGTGTCTTTCTAAACACTCGTCACATTAAACAATTTGAAGAAAGGGGTTTAACTGATGCATTTGAAGATGAAACGTGGTAAGAAAATTAATCTCTTCAGCTGGTGTACAGGCAAAATATCTGATAAACTAAAGATGAGTAAATTTAAGACGGATCGGGTAATAAGTTCTTCAAACTGTAGTTAAAGAAATGGGACACAAAATATTTGCAGAGCATTTTTTTTTCAAGTGCATTAGACCTGTTGTAGCTGTGTCAATGTGTGTGTTTCAAGGATACCGTAATCTCACCTTTCAGGGAAGGAGGTTACAGCTTCCAAAACCAAGGAATCTACCCGTCTTCCCTGAACAAGTATCCTTTCTCTCCGAGTGATTTAGATGGGCATATTCATAGAAGGGCATTCCTTCATTCCCTGAATAATCTGATTATAAAACAGCGAGCATTGCTAAGGGCAGGAAATCAAACGTGATGGTCCAATGCAATATGGGAATTCCTATAGCACTACTAGTAGTTCATTTCCATAGAAAGTCCTTCAAATAGCTAGATAAGAATTCCACTCTCCCTTGGATATCTCTGTCAACAGAATTTGCATTGCATGCAATATTTATTACATCCTTCAGACATTCCACGTGACCTGCCTCACACTGGCATCGGTACAGGTCTGGGTGCATGTCATATTCCCTGAGAGGTTATCAAGGAACCCCTTGGCAAAGGAGCTCCAAGTGGCAGTCAAGGGACTAAGTATTAAAACGATTAGTTGGGATTGCCCTGAGACTGTGAAATATTATGAGTTAGCTCTGTGAAAATGCCTGTTCGAGGCAAAAATTAAGACAGGGCAGACATTCCATATTAAGGAACCGTCTGGCACTCTGGTAGCTAATTGATTGTTAATGTTTAGTCTATTTGTAGAAGGGAGCATAAGGAAACAATTAAGCCTCCATACTGCTTATAAGCTGTAGAACTGATTTTTGAAAAATCTCATCTTATTTGAGAGAAAATAACAGCAGCTTCCAGCATGCCATCAAAGTTTATGCAGCTGAAGTAAGCAATGCAGTTTTCTTCTGACAGTATGTCACTTGCATAGCATTTAAGATCAAAATGTGCACTCTCCCCCTGTTTTTATCATGAGTTATCTTCTCTTTAATAAAACTGCATGTTTTAGAGACAGAAAACAATCCTAATCTTTTTAAAGAGTAAATAGAACAGCAAGTATTTACTTTGGAGTAGTCATCAACATCAGATGGGTTTTAAAGTCTATTCCTTGAGCAGCATTTTCTATCAAAATACTTGTTAGGTAGCATTTTTTCCCCTCAGTTGTTGGAAAATATGCAAAACAGATATTGAAAAAAATGTAGCTTTCTTTTCACTATAGAAAACATACTGATGTGGTGTTTTAGCACAACTAAATTCTCTTTGAAATATGGAGATGTCTCTACTGGAATTCCAAGATAAACAAGGAACCCCCAGCAAAACCCTAGAGAAACGGAAAAAAGCAGATATAAAGGAGTTATCTTCCCTTTAAGCATGCTAAGCAAAGAATTCACCCTTGATTTCCAGCAAATATTTCAACAAGAGCAAGATGAGGTCTTTATGAACTGAGAGGTGAAGACGAAATATGTTCCATCAACTGTGCTCTGCAAATAAAATGAAAGGCCTCTATATTTGTAAAAGTAAACTAGATCCTTTTGAAGAAGAGGGAGTATTGCAGAATATAAACTCATTTTCTTTGGGATATCCTATCCTCCATTTAGGGTCCATACTAATTTTTACATCTTCCCTTTTGGTAAGTTTATCGCATTTTTCATGTCTTTTTCCAATTGTTGGGGCTGAAATCTATTAATACATATAACCAGTCTGTGGACATATCATCATCATATCACGTATTCTATATACCTACATGTAGCACCTATCTTTTGTCACCTCTTAAATATCCTGGAAATACCTTTCCCCCCCACACCCCCTCCTTGAAAGAGTCCATTGTAGCAAAACATACTTCATGAGTGCCAAAAAAGATATACCGAAACACATTGGTAGGTTTTCTTGTTTCAAAAAGTTGCCTACACTGTCATCTAGACAGCATGGGCAATGTATCCTCCCCTAGCCATGACAGTTTTGGGGAGTACCTTATCGTCACCTCATTGGACTAGTATACATCTAACAAGGCTGCCTTCAGCACTAGCTTCACCATAAGGCTTCCTAATGGCTTTTGAACAGGCTGCATGTCCATCTGGTGCCCCAATATGAACTGACAAGCTCACATTGCAGCAGAGAACACGGCCAGCAGCTCCTTTTTAATTCGAACTTATCTCCCTTCTGTGCCCATCAAAGCACTGCAAGCTCTACTGAACTGGCTTTGCCTCAGTGCTGCTCCTAGCCATCATGACCTCGATTGTTATACTTCCAGCCATTCCACAGTAAAACTGAAGGTGCTAAAGGATGGTGCTGGTCTTGTGACTTTCCCTGCTCATTCAGATAATTTTTGAACGTAGTAAATCTCTTAACTATCACAAAGGCCCATAGGTGTATCAAATCTGGAAACTTACTTGGTAACTATCCCATTTCCTCTGCATGCCTTGAGCTGGATGTGTTCCTAATGATGCAGTTTCTGTGGTTCTAGACAGAGTTCTTCAGCTGTCACCTGCTCTTTTCATCTTCAGTTTCTGATGCAGCTTTCACCTTAGCTTGATATCCTGCTCGCAGCACCCCACTTGGAGTTGTTACACCTTGGTACAGGGCTGAATTCTTTTTTCATCGAGGCCACCTTCTGCTGCACAAAAAGCAATACGAAATGCAGTCTTCCTGCTTGAGGTTCCCTCCAGCCCTAGTTTCCATTGACAGTGAAACACCTCGAGTCACACTCTGATTGATAGCCAGAAGTGATTTTGATGTTTGGGCCTTTGTGTTTCCTTGCCTGTTTTGCAGTTGTTTTTTTTTTTATTTTTTTTTAAAAAATAGCATCTTCCAAAACTCATGGCAAATGTCATCAAGGGCTGATACTTCTTTTTCATATTAGTGTCCTGATCCCAAAACTTAGCACTGTAAGATGATCTATACCTTACACAAGTATTGAATAAGTATTACACATAACTTTTTGCCTGATGTTTCTCATGAGTTATATTTTATAGAGACCCTGGATGACACTCCCAGGAAAAGTGTCAAAATCTGATTATCATTTCTTTTGACAATATTGCTAGTAAAATACATAGGTCATCAGAAACAAATTTTTTGACCTTGTACTTTTTTTAGAGATCTGAGAGTGCACAAGACTACACAGCAATCTGTCAAAAGTAATGTTTATCTCTAACATGAACTTGAAATTCTTCGTACGCTGAGTAATTTTTATCCTTTATTATTCAAACAAAAGGAAGACTTATAATATTTGTCCAAAAGTTTAGCTGACAGCAATAATTATGCCTAATGAAGACAAAAGGACAAGATTTTATGTAAGTTTGTCATTTTGACCTGACTGAATCATCTGAAGTGTTCTATTTTCAGTGTGCAGTTTATGTTAAAACACCCAGAGGTTGCTACTATCACAAGTAAAATGGTTAAGGTTATTTTAAGGTCTCTTTCGTCTGGAGAGAAGACGTGTAAAAACCAAACTATTCCAAAACTTCCTTCTTTATTATTAAATTCATTTTGGTAACATCCTTCTACCTAATTCATTATGCATTGAAATTCCGACAATTAAATACTAGCTCATTGCTCAAGATTCAAGATCTGTTTTAAAAATTTACTTTGCATTACAAAGTGTCAGTTGAAAGTTCCTGGGTTTATTGTGGTCAAATATTTTATTACAAGGTGTCTCAATAATGCAACACAAACATGAAGGTAGCTTACCTGGAATGTTTTCACAGAACAACTTAAAGACCAAGATGATCATTACATACAACTTCCAAGACAAATTACAAATTTTAAAAGCTGTTTTTTAAACCAAGTTACTCTTATATTAATCCACATAAGTGTTTTTCATATTTGATTTATTAGAGTCAAGAAGTCTGTCCAGACTACACCTAGAGATATTAAAAGATGTGTGTTGCCTTACTTTTGTGAATCATTAGCTACAGGAATAAAATGTAAGTAAAGCTTCTTTAGGTTAACTTTGATGTCTAGCGTCATCTGCAAGACGTTACATCCTCTGTAATCTGATATTTAGAATCATAAAATCATAGAATAGTTTGGGTTGGAAAGGACCTTTAAAGATCATCTAATTCCAACACCCCTGCAATGAGCAGGGACAATTTCAACTAGATCATGTTGCTCAGAGACCCATCCAACCTGAACTTGAATGTTTCCAGGGATAGCGCATCTACCACCTTTCTGGGCAACCGGTTCCAGTGTTTCACCACCCTCATTGTAAAACAAATTTCTTCCTTATATCTAGTCTAGATCTACCCTCTTTCAGTTTAAAGTCATTACCCCTTGTGCTATTGCAACATGCCCTGCTAAAAGTTTGTCCCCATCTTTCTTGTAAGCCCCCTTTAGGTACTGAAAGGCTGCAAGGTCTCCCTGAAGCCTTTCTCTTCTCCAGGGTGAATAATCCCAAATTTCTCAGCCTGTCTTCATAGCAGAGGTGCTGCAGCTCTCTGATCATTTTGGTGGCTCTCTTCTGGTCCCGCTCCAACAGGTCCATGTCTTTCCTATGTTGGGGGCTCCAGAGCTGGATGCAGCACTCCAGGTGGAGTCTCATCAGTGCAGAGTAGACAGGCAGAATCACCTCTCAATCTGCTAGCCGTGCTTCTTTTTATGTAGCCAGGATACGGTTGGCCTTCTGGGCTGCGAGCGCACATTGCCAGCTTTTCATCCACCAGTACCCCCAAGTGCTTCTAGGCAGGGCTGCTTTCAATCCCTTCATCCCACAGCCTGTATTGATACTGGGGATCGCCCCAACCCAGGTGCAGGACCCTGCACTTGGCCTTGTGGAACCTCATGAGGTTCTCACAGGCCCATTCCTCAAGCTTGTCCAGGTCCCTCTGGATGGCATCCCATCCGTCAGGCATGTCAGCTGCACCACTCAGCTTGCTGTCATCCGCAAACTTGCTGAGGGTGCGTTTGATCCCACTGTTTATGTCATTGATGAAGATATTGAACAGTACTGGTCCCAATACAGACCCCTGAGGGACACCATGTGTCACCAATATCCACCTGGAAATTGAGCCATTGACCACCACCCCCTGGATGTGACCATGCAACCAATCCTTCATCCACCAAACAGTCCGCCCATCAAATCCATTTGTCACCAATTTAGAGAGAAGGATGTTATGGGGGACCACATCGAAGGCTTTACAGAATTCCAGATCAATGACATCCATAGCTCTTCCCTTGACCTCTGATGTAGTCACTTCCCCATAGAAGGCCACTGGGTTGGTCAGGCAGGACTTGTCCTTGGTGAAGCCATGCTGGCTGTCTCAAATCACCTCCTATCCTCCACATGCCTTAGCATACATAGCTTCTAGGAGGATGTGTTCCATGATCTTCCCAGGCACAGCGGTGAGGCTGACAGGTCGGTAGTTCCCAGGGTCCTCCTTTCTACCCTTTTTAAAAATGGGTGCAAAGTTTCCCTTTTTCCAATCACTGGGGACTTCACCTGACTGCCATGACTTTTCAAATATCCTGGAGAGTGGCTTGGCATCTACTTCAGCCAATTTTCTCAGGACTGTAGGATGCATCTTGTCAGGTCCCATAGATTTCTGTATGTTCAAGTTCTTCAGGCGGCCGTGAACCTGATCTTCTCTTACAGTGGCAGGGACTTTGCTCCCCCAGTCCCTGCCTTGCATTTCATCCACTCGAGAGGTGTGGGGGAGAGGTTTCCAGTGAAGACTGAGGCAAAAATATTGTTGGAGTACCTCGGCTTTCTCCTCATCTGTTGACACCAGTTTGCCAGTCCTGCTTATTAGGGGCAGCACGCTTTCTTTAGTCTTCCTTTTCTGATTGACATACCTGTGGAAGCCCTTCTTACTATTCTTTGCATCCCTTGCCATGTTCGGCTCCAGCTGCACCTTGGCCTTCCTGACCCCATCCCTAAACAACTGGGCAGCTTCCCTATACTCTTCCCAGAATACCTGTCCCAGCTTCCACCACCTGTGTGTTTCCTTCTTGCTCTTTAGTTTGACTAGCAGGTCTCAACTCAGCCATACTGGTCTCTTGCCTTCCTTTCCTGATATTTTACACATGGGGATCAAGAGCTCTTGCAGTCTATGGAAAGCATCCTTAAAGATCTGCCAGCTCTGTTCTGCTCCCTTGTCTGTAAGGGCCATTTCCCAGGGGGTCCTATTGACTAACTGCTTGAAAAGCTAGAAGTTCACTTTCCTAAAATTCAGAGTCCTGGCTTTACTCTTCCCCTGACCTATATCCCTCAGGACTGTGTACTCCACCGGTGCATGATCACTGCAGCCCAGGCTGTCTCCAATCTTGTCATCACCAATTAGCTCACTTGCATTGGTGACTAACAGGTCCAGTATCACATCCCCTCTGCTAGAGCTGTCTATTACCTGGCTTAAGATGTTCTCATCAATGCATTCCAGGAGTCTCCATGCTAGCCATGCTATTTTTCTAACAGGTGTTGAGGTAGTTGAAGTCCCCCAGCAGGGCAAGAGCCTGCAAGCGAGATGTCTCCTGTAGCTGGAGTAAAAAGGCCCAATAGATTCCCCTTGACTGGGTGGCAAAGCAGACACCAACCTCAAGGCAACCTTTGTTGCCTCAGTCTCTAATTCTTACCCATAAACTTTCAACCTGCTAGTGGCTATTCTTCAGAGACAGAAGAATATATATTCCCTATAATCGATGACAGGGAATCACAGATCTTTCAAAAAAACAAAGCAGGATCAAGAATCTTTGAAGACCTGGACTAACTTCCAACCCCCAACTGAAAGACTGGGAAAATCCCTCTGTGGGAAGCTTTTTGGAAAACAACGGACACATTGAAATAATGAGCTTATGAACTTTGTGCAACAGAAGAGATAAAAGACAAGCTGGTACAGTCTGAAGGTCGACATGAAGGAGGAATTCACACGCTGATACTGAAACTGCTGCGACCCCTAAATAGATGCTGAATGTGTATTGCTACGGCTGTATTTAACCAATAATAGTTCGTGTATAAGTTTAAAGGCCAATGAGCACAAGACACAGTGCTAACCCATGTGGTAGCAAAAGTATATAATACTTCAAGTATTATAATAAAACATAATAAAACATGATCATATTGGTCTGCGTCTGAATCCCACCGCAATTGGCGCCCGAACATCCCCCTATAATTCTCAAGGTGTTAATAATAACTTTGAAAGGAAAAAAAAAAGAATATTATGTACCTACAGAAAATTGATATAGCCTAGTCACCTGGGAAGAATAGATGGAATGTGTGATTCATATGCATATTCACCTACCAGTTGATTAAAAACACCCACAAATTTTAAGAAATATGAGAAAAAAACCCTTGAAATTACAAAGTGTCATATGACAAAAAAATAATAAAGTCTTCATCAAATTTCTGTCAGAGGCATCTTTATCTTGACTCTACATTCTTACAAAAAGATTGTAATAAACAATTTAGTAAAAACATGTGTTATGGTTACATTTGGAATATTACAGGCTTTCCTCAGTTGCCCACACATAGGCACATGATACCATTTTAAATGCTCTTGGTGCCTACCTTGCCTCCAGCTGCCATCCCAGAAGGCCTTTCATAGGTTCTGTGTCACGTCTGACAGCCCCCTGTATTAACACCATAATAAATTTAAAAAAAAAATCAGATAGTGTAGTATTGAATAATTATAAGTGAAGTTTACTCTTAGACTTGTTATCAACTTATTTTGCTTGTATAATCAGATTTCATAAATTATATACTAGTCAGTAGCTTAGCTAAAAAATTCCATCCAACATCTTTATAATCTGTAATAGAAACAAGCAGAAAATAATCATACAGGAAATAGCAAGATAGAGATTTTACACACCCCTAGTAATTCAGGTCTTTTCTCATGCTCATACTAGAATTGCTTAGATTTAGCAGCAGAATACATGTCACAGAGTAGCATAATACAAAGTGAGAAACTTTTAATATCTGTGAGGAAAATGACATTATTAGCATTCATAGCATAGCCTATAACGTACCATATTTCCATTACTTAAGAGTAGCATTTGTTTGATCTATTCAGAACAATTCTGGATAGGAAGATCTAATTCACAGACACAGTCTTATTACAGCATCTGAGACCAACAGGACTATTGCTGCCTTTCCTGCTCCCCACAGGACTTCTGAGTGCAGACTGTAAGGACACATTCGTGTTTAATTATTATGAAAATGTCACATAAAGAATGAGAAGGGAGTTAAATCACTGTACAAAGATTTAAACTGGAAGCTAGTGAGGTTTTAATAACACTCTGCATGTGAATTATGCTTCCAATAACACATAAATGTATTATGAAGCTTTAGCTGGTATAAAGCAGTTTCTTATGGCTTAATGTATTTGAAAAGAGAATGGCTGTACTTTGCGGTAACAGAAATACCAATTATGAATCAAACTCATAGTTTAATTCACTTAATTATAGCTGCAGTTAAGTTAAGGCAAAAGCTATATTTAAATACTTCCTCTTCAGTTTGTGAAAGTGGAAAGACGACATTAATTTCCTCATATTTATTGGAGTACAGTAACGGCACCCCAGCCTTTTGCTGCAATGCCATACACCCTCTTGGCATGCATCTCTTCTTAACTGGACTCCAGCCATGCTGTAGGCCATGCCCTACCTCTGCCTCCTGCCATCGGCCACACAGAAATGGCAGTTCCTCCATCACTGGCCCTTTCCCTTTTTACCTACCACAGCACCTCCAGCCTTACCTCTGTATCCCAGGATATCTGACCGTGCAAATGTGAGGAGCGTCTGCAGGAGAGGGTAGAGATGTAATTTTGAAGGAAGCTAACACACCTGATACTTGGTGTATTAGGTGCCCATGCCCAGGTGTTGGTGAGAATCACTGAGGAGAGGTCATGGCTGCCCTGTGCCTGACACAGCTGGTTCCAATCAGTTCCAGCCAAGCTCATCACCAAGGCCAGTCGTGCCTCTGTGCTAATAGATTTAAGAAGGGGAAAACCACACAGCTGTGAGGAAAAAGAGTGGGAGACATGAGCCCTGTGAGCACCCAGGATGGAGAGGGAGGAGGAGCTGTGGGTGCCCAAGCAGACTCCCCTGCAGCCCATGGAGGGACCATGGTAGAGCAAATTTTTTCCTGAAGGATGGCAGCCTATGGAGAGGATCCACGCTGGGGCAGGGGAGAAGCATGAGCTCTGCGGATCCCATAAACTGAGAATAGCACATATACTTGTCTTGTCACAAGCCATGTGAATTGTCCTTGAAAAAAACCCAGCCTGCTAAGACCATCTTGCCTCAGCAGGTGAAAGCAACAGCATCACCAGACATTTTGAGAGTGCCTTGTGGTGGCCTCACGTGAGAAATTGTTTACTCTTCAGATTCTTCTTCATTTTACTTACTAATGAAGAGAGGATGAGCAGCTCTGTTCTTACAGTACAGTCATTGCAATAAAAAATTTAAAATAACAGCCCCTGTGTCGGTGGACTGCGTTCTAGCTACAGACTAATGAACATCCCTCTGCAAGCAAAATTAACATTTTAAGGAGTATTTGAAAGAAGGTATTTTGATTGTATTATAGGATTTCTTCACCTCCTATATATGTAGGCTTTATTCTGTTAAAAAGGCCTCATCATAATCCTGACTGCAGGGAAGCCATGACAGAGCCTAGCAGCTCAGATTTGTCCTGACTACTTCTTTTAGGATTTAAATAGCAATCTTCAGCCTCAGCCCCCATCCCTACATCTGCTTTAGCTGGAAGTGAGCGAGAACATCCAAAATTTACACAAACGGACCCCTTTCAGCCTCAGGACAACTGCCAAGCCTTCAAGAGCCACTGCTATTCTGTTCCCACTGCTCCATCTCTGAGAAGGCAACCACGATATTTCATGTACATTTAATACTAACATGAAATATTTATTACCCTTTCCAGCTTTAAGTTCTGTTTAGCGTTTTATCTTAAACCTCAAATTGGCACAAGAAAAACCCCATACATCTGGAAAGATTTCAGTCCCTAAACCCCTGAAAGCTGAAGTAAGTTACTTCACAAGATCACAATTAAAAGTTTATTTGCATTGTATGTAGTCAACCCTCTTACACTTTAAATCACCTTCTTGTTACAGTGGTACAGAAACTTTTTAAGAGATGTTAAAGGATTTGAACCTGCATTATCTCATTACCCTTACACAATCTGTCAATAAATCAATGTATTGTGTACGACTGGATGTGGCTGGCATATTCTTTTTAACTGTCTACACCAACAGTAAAAATCACTTTAACATCCCTGAGCATTTCAGGCCCCACACCTCGGCCTACGATACAACACAAACCCCTCATAACACATCTCTTAAAACACAGGAGTCAAAACTGGCCCCAGACCAGCCCACTGGCCAAGCATATGGGCTTTTGGGTTATCTGTTGGCCTCTCCCTGCCTGCACAGACAGCCCTGCCCCTGGTGATTCGGGCACCCACAGCCTCTGACCACCTGCACAAGGGGCATGAGGGGAAGATGGACACAACTCCAGCAGATGGTCTGTAGAACAAGCTGAATGAAAGCAAAATGAAAGCAAAAACTCAACATGCGATAGCAGAGGTGAAGGACACATGTTGAGGACCAGCTCAAATGACACAGGGAACGTGAGTGGCACAGCACGGAGGTTTGGCCAGGGCACCCACCGCAGAGCGGCGGCAGGAGGAAAGGATGGGGAGTGCTGCAAGACAGGGACAAGCAGCAGGGTAGGGGAATGAGAGGTGGCCAGGAGAGGCTGAGGCCAGCCTGTCACGGGAGGCACAGGGCTGAAAACCTGAGCACCTCCACCTGCTCCCTCAACTGGCCAGTCAGCTGGGGGGACACAGCCTGCAGGCTGGGAGGGGACAACTGCCCCAGCTCCCTGTGGGCACAAGCCTGCAATGGGGCCCAGGCCCCCACCCAGGTCTGGCAAAGGCTCCTGGGAGCCCCAGGCCAAGGAGTCACCACAGTGCTCTTCTACCCCAGCAGTGAAGCTGTCACCCCCCTTCTCAGGGGTATTTTTCAGTCCCTCCCCAAGGGGAACAAACAACTTAAGTTGAGCTCAAAGGATTAGAGATTGTTGTTTAAAAATATATATATTTACAAACACAAATGGAATAAGAGTCTGAAAAAACAGAGGTAGTGCCAGAAACAGCCTGCAGTGAGGGGAAGGTTCTCACCTTCCACAGGCTCCAGCCCCAGCTTCAGGCAATTCCATCTGTTCCCCAGTAAGTAATCTGCTGATACATTAAGTAAGCAACTCTAACTCCCACACATCTGTCTTCTACTATTGCTTCCTCTGAAATTCTACCCCCCAAGCCCAGAAAAAACAAACCCCACTTCAGAAATGTATTTTGAAATCCTACCAAAGGTCTGCTTTCTGTTATGTTAACCACTGGCTAGTCAACATCCTTCCCTGGCTTTAAGGCGAACAGCTTCCAGTAAGTGGCCTTCAACCCACTCAAATTGCAGAGGCTTTGTTACAGAGACACTACCCTGCATGAGACAGATTCCAGGTGGATGTTGATAATTGACATTATTCCTGGATGTTAAACATTTAAAAATATACAAGTTACTTAAGCTTTAAGCAATGTGCTAAAATATAAAGACCAAAGCTTCTCCTTTATTAAGACTTCAAAGACATAGTATATTAGTTCTGGTCATCCCTGCTTTTGCTGAAACAGGTGAAGTTACAGCTCACTTCACATGTCCTTGGCCATTATTCCCTATTGCACATTCAGCTTCCACCTAATTAGTCACATGTTGTGACTCCCTCCCATTTAAGCAAGCCTCATGTGTTTAAACAAGAGGGACTCCCATCAGCACTCATCTCCTCTCTCTCCCTTCTTGCTAATGAGGTAATGGATCATCACAATTCTTGTAGTTCTATAAGTATAAGATGTAGGACTTGTTCCTATTTTTAACAGTGCCACCTCATTTCAGAAAGTTAAAAAAAGTAAAATCACATTATATTGTTTGCAACAGACTAATAAAAAGGCTATGTATCAGCATGACAGGCAATGTATAACTCTTAGTTCTGCTTGTGGATGAAATTACGCAAAGCCTCCTAGTGCTAAACATCTGGAAGGCAAGAACAACCCCACATGCTATATAGTCACAGCCCAGCTCCTGGCCACTCCTTGCTTGCAGGAGAATCAAGCATGTATTCCAGATACTTAGCACTGCTTCCCCCTGTGTCAGCAGCTCTTGTGAACAAGTCAAATCCATCCAGGCAAAGAGGACACACATCTTCTCTGTCTCAACCACAGTATACTTGAAGAAAAGCACACAAGTTTCAGTCTACATACATGGAGAATAAAATGCAACCAGGCAGGCAGGCTAGAACTGTAGGAAGGTCCCTCAGGCATGTCTTTGTTCAGTCATTTTATTTGCTAGAGTTGCATCTGTGACACAGAAGTACTCAAGACTGTAGGCCCAGAAAAGGGCTACCGAAGCCTTCTAAATTTCAGAGGCACGAGGCAGGGAGACTTCTACACATCCAGAGTCAGCTGAACAAAGTAAACATTAACACTGCAGTCGAAGGAATTTCTTTTTATCAAATATGCTCAATAGCAAGATTGCTGTAACTCAGCGGTCTGTGCTGATGCCTCACAGAGGCCAGAAGAACATTCTCAGCTGCATTTCCTGTTCTCCTTCTCATCACCTGAATGTGTGTGTAGAGAATCCTAGGGGGAGGGGAAAAAAAAGAAAAAATAAATAAATTTAAGAGATTTCCTGTGTGACCACTTCCCCTTCAGTCCTTACTGCAAGAGGAGGATCAAAGAACCTTTCACCCACAGGCCCAGGTAGTATTATACCATCCAAACACTACAGTAAGTATTTTGCCACCAGGAGTTGCCCCACCACATTCCCTCTTTGCAGTTTCATCTCTCCTGGCACTACAAGTTTCAATAATTTAAATGATCTTGCTTGGGAAGAAAAAGAAGCATCTTGACACAAACATCTCACCCTGGTTGCACAAGGCAGTCTTTGCTACCACAGCATTTTTCTTTACCTGGGTTAGAAGTTGATGACGTCTCAGCTGTCTATAGAACTGCAACACAGAAGGATCAGCTCTCACTACTTTTGGGTCAAAATCCAGAACACGGAGACCTGCAAGGCTACGGGCTCGGGAAAGGGCTACGTAAGCCTGTCCACTTTCAAAGACACGAGACAGGGAGATTTCCACACAGTCTAAAGACATGCCCTATCAAAGACACAGAGAAGATTGTTACAAAACAAACAAGAACACCATGCTGTATCAACACTAATCTGACCACTGAGTCAGTCAAAGGTACAGGCTTGATTAAAAAAAAAAAAAAAAAAGTCTCTTGCTTGACTATGTAACTGATTAAAAGATAGCCGGGGGCAGAAAAAGAGAGAGGACAGTTTTGCACTGTCAGGAAGTTGCTAGCAGACAGTAGGATCCACTAACTCTGATAAGCCTCATGTGTGAAACTCTACAAATCCCATATACCCAACCCAGCGGGGAAATGAATCCTGCTGTTTTCACACCTAGTAATTAACTGGAGGAGCAACCAGGCTCAAGCAGTCCTCAGGCAGACTAAGACAGAGTTTGGGTTAAGCCCGGCCAGCCCTCTCTGCACAAAGAGATGTTCCAGGAGGCAGCAGAATTTACAACATGGACTGGTTTAAACAGTGGCATGGGAACAAAGTCACAGGTCTTTTACCCAGAAATGTATTTATCAAAGTGTATGAAGTCTTCTGGAAAGGTAGGAACCATATTACTTACATTGAAAAAAAACCCAACACACCTCTGAAAGGAAAGTCCAGCCCGAAGAGCACACCTGTGACTAGTGCACCTTCCTTCAGGTACACTGCAAACCTCAGGGTCACTAATGGCAGCGGCTGTCAGGGAAACACTACCCTGATCAGCCCACAGCAGGAAGTAATAATACTTTATATTCCAACACCAAGTGTGCAGTTTGCAGCACCTTTACGAAAACTCTAGGGTCAAAGATAGGGTATGTGAGCAATGTTGCTAGCCTAAAACTCCCACACAACAAGGGCCACAGTTTTGCTTCCTGTTTTACCAGCAGTGCAAACTCACTCAGAAAATAAGGCTTGTGCTGGTGTCAAAGTCTATAGGCAGCTGTATAAGAACACCCACCTGACTCTTATGAATGGAAATGGCCCATGCCAATTTTAAAGGCAACTGTTGACGACTCAGATGAACTCCTGATGGTCCTTTGAAGACCCATTTCTCCATTTTGATGACCTGTGTGACCCCACATAGAAATCTAACCTTAGGCAGCCCTGTAGGAATGGAAGCAGGAGAGACACATGGAAGTATTCCTGACACTCGAGCCAGGAACCTACAGGAACCTAGCAGCCTAAGAACACTTCCCCCCCTCCCCCATGTCAGTCTTTCAGAAATTTTAGGGCTGCATTAGAAAAAAATATAAAATAAAATCCCCCACAAAAAAAAAAAAACACTATACCCACATGCAGTAAATAGGATGTCCTGAAATGACATTTGGGACCTGCTTACACAGAAGAGTTACAGTCAGATTAATTTTTCTCTGCATCTCAACTGATAAATTTACATACACATTGCAGGTAGCAGAACATAATTCTGAGAAAAACAAACACACCCTACACTCCCACCTTCTGAAACAAGGACATGCTTCAACAGAACAGACAGGAAATGCAAAGGAGCATACACATCTAGAGAATAAGGAAAAGCAAACACAAGAGGCCCTACAGATAGCAACAGCTGATGAAGCACGTGGCAGCACATGACAACACGGCTCATGAGAACTCCAAAGCTCTCACTGCAGAGAAGACTTCCTCCCTGTTTTCCCCCAAATCAGTCATACCAGGCAGCAGACAAAATTAACAAGTCATCAGCAGTCAATGATAAATTGTTTTGTTTCCTCCCCTCCCTCAACAAAAGATTAAAAAGCTTACTTACCCTTCTCTTCACTTTCAAATCCTACAACAACTCCTCGTGCCCCATTCACCAGCCCTTGAGACACATCCAGATTCTTAGCTAGCATCACCTGCAGAGAAAAAGAAAAATCCCTTAGTGCACTGGCTTTATAGCCTGTTCAGCCACCTGCAGCTCAGCTTCTAGCCAAGAAGCACAAGCCCAGCAGGCTCGCGTGGCCACAGCCCCATCATCCTATTGCAGGATACAGCACCATCTCCAATCTGATTGAAATAGTTTAATAGCCTTTCCTTCCTAGGATTCCCAGCTACGTCATTCTGCAGCACTAAACACTTCACTTGAGCTGCTTCTGTCCACAACTGTCAGCTCGGATACAGAGAACAGATTCCCCTTCCCCAAACAGCCTAGATAAAGATTCTGGGAACACCCAAGGAGCAACTTCCCAAGGCAAACAGTGCTGCTGCTAAGCACAAGCCTGCATCCTTTCCACTCCGACAGCCCTAGCTCACAGCAAGGTGCCCGGTCCTGCAAATCTGGCAATCTGTGCCACACAGGTCAGGAGGGCTGCTGTACCTGGAGCTGAGACTGCAGGCAAGGACTGCCTGTGCTCTCTGCTACCTGGAAGCTTCTAAACCTAATTGGAAACATGCATCAAAGTCATAATCGTCACCACTGTCCACAAGACATGGACCTGCACTCAAATTGAATCAATTCTCTGTCTGGATAAGATTCCAAGCAGAAAGGATACAGACTGGGCTAGATTCCTCCGTTGGCCTGTCATAGCCATCCTATACAGAATCTGCATTCTATAATCTACTCTATACAATTATCTGCTCTTCCTTTATTTTTTATGCCATTTGATCTGCTGGTCTTTTACAGATGTATGCACACACACTCACCTGAGCTCCAAGCTTTAGCTCAATTCTACCACCCACAGGACACTGAGCATCAATTAACTTCACTAGCATTGGGTCACTGTCCAAAGCCTCAAAAGTGTGCGCTTCTCCTATTAAGGAAAGAAAGATGTGATAAACTGCAACTATTGAACATATTCCACACAGCACTGCAGGAGGCTCAGCATTTCTTTCTAACAGCAATTCCTCTTTTAATATCTATTCTGCTCCGCTGGTAGGACATTTTCACACAAACTTTGTTACATCTAACAGCAGAAAGTTCACTATTGCCTCTCTTCCCAGCATACCTCTCAGAGCATGAGAAGGCTCAGGAATCAAGGGCCAGCAGTAAATAGGAATTGAGCAGTCACATTTTGAGCATTTGACCAGTTTCACCTGCTGCCAACACCACATC
The DNA here is from genome assembly GCF_965231255.1 of Vanellus vanellus. Taxonomy (NCBI): domain Eukaryota; kingdom Metazoa; phylum Chordata; class Aves; order Charadriiformes; family Charadriidae; genus Vanellus; species Vanellus vanellus. The sequence continues at coordinate 69,368,508 of NC_138910.1, forward strand.
TCCAAAGAGGACTAAGGAAGAATTCTAGAGCCAGACAGGGAGGCAGAAACGAAATAGCCCTTAATTCAAGTCATGGCTGGATAAAGCACTGCCTTTCTGAAACGCTATAGAAAGAAGCAGCAAGGGGATAGAGGCAATAGTGACCCACCCTATGCCACAGCAAGCAACGAGCTTGCTGTGTATTATAGACCAGGAAGTAACAGTGTGGATTTTTAAGCAAAAAGCTGTGAAGTTTTTCCCCAGGCAGCTCAACTCCAACGTGCACATCTTGGACTGGTGCTGCAGTGCATGACAGAACACCAGTTCCTACTGACACCATGCTATCCACATTGCATCCACTCAGAGCTCAGCCCCAAAAGCAGCAGCTTCCTCCAAGGACTTCACCTGATAGCTGTTGCAAGCGGCTCTCATTTGTTATTTCTACATCATCTTTATGGGTGCAGAGCCGCGTAGCCAGGATCCCATCACGCTCAGACCTGTTAGTTGTGGTCTGCATCAACAGTCTGGTAACCTCCTCTGTGCACCTGGTAACCAGGAAAAGAAGATTATTATTTCACGTGATCAGGAACAGGTCTTGAGCAGCAGAAACCTCCACACAGCTGGATCTGGCTGTGCAAGCCCCAGGCCTGTAGAAAGGAAGACAGAGGAAGAGAACTATACAAAGTTGGAGAGCAGTGCAAATGTGCGCCTCAGCCCTGCCCTGGGCAGAGAAGTTGCAAAGAGGGACCCCAGAAGGGATCTTTCCTTATCAGAGCACCATATATAAAAGCTGCTTACATTAACTACAGCATTTACAGCTATTGTCTCTGGCCAGGAATTCCTGATAGAGCACAGGGAAAAAGTGACAAACTGCTCTTTCCTCTGCTTCATCAGTAGGGAACAGGGATTACAAAGAGATGAGTTTCTCCTCACCTGCCCAAACGGACTGCACTCAGGAGTGAGACAAAGGTCTTGTCGGTCTGTCTCCGCACTTCAGTCAGCTCCATATTTATGTGGATGCATTTCCTCCAGCTTTTTGCCTGTCAAATCATTCTCTTGTTAAGACAGAAGCAGACTTAAAGTGTGAGGATGAGTTTAGGGACAGGCTTGTACCTGGAAGCAGAATTTGGTTTCTTCATTAGCCTTGCAGACTGGGGGTAGCTGCAAGAAGTCCCCACAGATGATTAGCTGGATTCCTCCAAAAGGCTCATCCCGTTTTCTGACTGCCCTGAGAGGGAAGGAAGAGGGGAGAAGCTTTGAATGCTCTCCAGGGCCTGGACACAGTCAGGTCTTACAAGTTACTTACTCTATCACTACATTCAAACATATACCACCTGCAGTAAAAGATGATTATCCTCAGCTGTGTCAGAAGAGCTCAAATAATTAAGCAATACTATTACAAGACATACAGATTTCTTTACCTGCCCACCCCAGATGTCATTACCAGCTTCTTCAATAGCTGCTATACCACAACTGCTTCTCTCTTGCAGAGAGAACTGTTGGCCACAGCATAAATGGACAGCTGTATTCTGGGCTCAACTCTACAGACAACACTCAGCTCTGGAGATGAAAACAGCAACCAGAACAGCCACAGCTGTGGAGCAGGGACATCCTATCTCAGGATAAAAATCTATCCAGATGCTGGCTATGTTTCCGTGCTTCCTTCCAGTCCAGTGCCAGGGATTGCCTCGTATCCATTCACATAACCAGATAAAGGAAGCAGCCTGGAAATTTAGGGAAATTCATTTCTGTTGTTTACCTGACGATCACTCACCTCGCCACTGACTCCAGCTTGTCAAAGAATTTGCCATCCACCATTGAGATCTCATCAATAATTAAGTGCTGGCAGGCCAGCCAGTGTTGGCGCACCCCAGGCCTCTCCGCCAGCTGAATGCACTGTTCCAGCGGTGCTTTCCCAGAGCCGATCCCTGGCAGGGGAGAAGAAAGCAAAGCTTTGGGAAGCTCCTGCCTCTTTGGGAAGGGAGCAAGACCTCCCAGCCTCTCACCGTCAGGCAGTACCATTACCTGCAAAGGCATGGAGAGTGGTGCCACCGATGTGGCACGCCGCCACTCCCGTGCTGGCTGTAGCATAGGTGCTCTTTGGAGGGAGGGAACCCACGATCTTTTTCAGCAGGAACGACTTCCCGGTCCCTTGGTATGGGGAGAAGAAGCAGGTCAGCGGGGAGGCCCAAGGACTTCACCCCGTGACAACCGCCCGGCCCCCTCACCCGCACAGCCGGTGAAGAAGATGCTCTTCCCGCTCCTTACGGCGCCCAGCACCGCCTCCTGCTCCGCCGAGAGCCTCGCCGGGGGCCGCCTCTCCGCGCGGGGCGCCTGCGGGACGGGGGGCAGCGCGCTGTGAGAACGGGGCCGGTAACCGGGGCCGCCTCGCCTCGCCTCCCCCCCCCTCCCCCCCCCCGCCCCGGGACTCACCTCCGCAGGGCGCTCCCCCCGCTCCTCACCGCCGCGGAGGCGGCCGGGGCCGCGCAGCAGGTCTCGCTCCTGCAGCGGGCTGATGACGGCGAAGGCCGGCGGCGGCCGGTCCAGCAGGCGGGGGCCGCGCAGCGCGCCCCGCGGGCCGGCGGCGATCTTGAGCCGCAGGAGGCGGAGAAAGCGGCGCAGCGCGTCTGGGGGGCAGTCGGAGAGCAGGACCTGGGCGCCGCCCGGCCCCACCCGCACCGCCGCACGCCCATCGCCCACGAACCGCGTGAAGAGCCGCACGGCATCACCGGTCAGAGCGAAGCTCAGCGCCGCCGCCGCCGCTCCGCCGCTGCCGCCGACCACCCGCAGCACCGGCTGCCGCAGCTCGTTGCGGCCCAGCAGCACCAGCGCGCCCCGCATCACGCGGCGCCGCGGGGCCTGTCCTCCCGGCAGTGGCTGCTCCACCGCCACCGTGCAGCGCAACTCCGCATCCTCCATGCTGATGCTGATACCGCCGCACCGGCCGTTCAAACCCGCCGCGTGCGACCGCCGCCGCCAATCAGCGCCAGGGGCTTTAATTCAGCAGCAAATAGAAGGCGGCAAGAGAATCTGTCCGAAGAGCAGCAGCCGGACCAATCAGCAGCCTCATGGGTGACCACGTGAGGAGTTGCCAGGATACGGGACGCCGCGCAGCCCGGCGGAACCATGGCCGCCCGCAGCGGGGAGAAGGAGCCGCCGGACCCGGTGCGGCAGAACCAGCTTCTGTGCGAGCGGGTGCGGAAGGAGCTGCAGTGCCAGAGGCTGCACACGCAGTACAGCGTGAACCCGCTGCACCGCGGTGAGGCGACGCGCGGGGCCGCCCCGCAGTCGCGGAGAACTGGCGCGGAATCCCCGAGGGCATGACAAACATGGCAGCGAGGCGCAGGGCGGGTTGTGGGGCCTGCCTGCATGAGGCAGCGGCCCGAGCAGGCCCCAGAGCACTCGGCTGTGTGTCAGAGACAAGCAGCTGCACCCAGGAATACCAGCAGTGGCCAGTAAGAGGGGTAGATCTGGAAGGAGCAACTGGCGGGCTTTTCTTTTGCCTACGGAACCAGGCTGCATGCCCGACGACAGAACAGAGATGTGACCAATTTGCCCAGATTAGACAGTGCCTTAGTAAACGTTTATTTACATGCGTGAGGCAACTATTTAGGATCTGGAATCCACAGATCCTGAGCAAACACCACAGAGCTAACGTAGGGTAGAGAGCTTCTCAACAGCGCACCATGTTTCTTCAGCCCCTGGGCTGATTTCTAACTGCCAATTCAGTCATAGAATCTGTGCTGGCACAGACAGGTGATGTGAATAATTCAATCAGGTCTAGCTTTTACCACAAAACAAAAACAAACCAAAGGAAAAGAATTTCCTGATACTTGGCGCTCTGCAGGCCACCACTTGGGTGGGGTGGAACTTAGCTGTGGTGAATGCAGGCAGCATCCAGTAGAAGGGCCTTTAGCATACTTAACGCCCCTTCCCTTTCTAGGAAGTTGCTATTAGTCAGTACTCTAACTCATTCTGTTCTGTTAACATGCTGTCCTTTTACAATTTCCAATGATAGATACCCTATACCTGGCTGTGATGCTAAATTCACATTAAAGTAATTCACCTGCATCATTTCTTTCCAGTTCACACTATAACCAAGAAGCCTATGTCTTGGCATGATAATATAGAAGAGCCGGCAGATGGTAAGACATGTCTGAACATCTTGTGATAATTACGGAAGAAAATGACTAAAAAATAAGGTTTAAAAATTCCAATTAGTCTAAAAGATGACATACATGGAAACACCCCTGTGACAACAGAAGTAAAACTCATTCATTTTTCTTAAACATAAGGCAGGTTTTTTTCCGCTTTAAGGCCCTTTCCCATTTCTTTTCATTATCAGTACAAGCTTGCATTCATGCAATTATGCTTTCATTTTTGGTTTTATTTATCACACTCAAATTCTGCTTCAGAATCTAAACCTGTTTCACAGGAAAACAAAAAAATCTAGAAAGATATTTTATATATACATGTTGCCTGTCATTGCAGATTCTACCTAACCACTGCATACAGTAAACTACTGAAATGGCTGCTGAATCTTGCTTTAGAGCGCTAATTACAGGAAACCTTATAGCAACTGCTCACTTATTTCTAACATGCCAATTTTGTGTAAAAACCTTAATGGTCAGTTAAGGTTGGCCTGCTCTAGTCAAGGACTGGGGTGAAAAAAAAAAAAAAACACAGGGAAAAGCAGCAGGTCCCAGGGAACTGAGAGCTCACATGGAGCGCTGGTTGATACCAGATGTGGTATAGGAAAAGTAAGGTGCTGCATCCAGTAAACAGGGATGAGAGAATTAACATGACAGTATAAGCAGGCAAATCTTGAAACTTCATCAGGATAAATTTGAGTAGAAATGTCACCCTGCATTCTCTTACAAGATCATTTGCAGAAGTGCAGAGGTTGCCTCCAATCTTCACTTTCTTGCTGTTGCTTGGACAGCATTAGGATGTCCCATTCTAACACACATCCACGAGTGACTTTTTTAAACATACTTTTTCATTTGCATTTGTGTCTCTTAAACCAACAGACAGGTTTCTGAATCTTATTCACCATGCAGCACTGGAGCCAACAAAGAAATATTCAGAGCCACAAACTGAAAGCCAGGAAATTGGCTGGAACACAACACCTTTGGTGAGTAGGGTGCTTAAGGACTCAGCTCTTTGCAGGATTCAGAGAGGTTCAGCCCATCACATTTAAAGGCATTCATGGAAGAAAATAACCTGCGACAAACATGGAAAACAGGAATGACCAGGGATAAGCATAGCTGTTCATGGACAAGTTTTCTGAACGTACACCTAAGAGGACTCTTCACACTAGCATAGGCTTGTGAACACAGAAACAGTAGACTTCCCCTGAGAAACTTGCATGCAAAATATCTGCAATAAGAGCTGATCCCGAGCATATTGCCAGATGCCACACGTGTAGTCACAGCTGTTTATTAAAGCATCCAGCCATGAGAAATGGCGTAGTGAGCAATGTGAAGTGACATACATTAAGTACTGTGAAATGTGCTGCTGTACAGTATCTTTCAAACAAATTGCAAGCAGAACCATAAAATTAATAATTAGCTAAGTAAACCCAGGGCAGAATACACCAGTGAGGATTCATCTGGGAAAGCACGAATAAGCAGGAGAAAAAGAAATCTTATTAACAAGCTGAGACATCAATCATATCTGACAAATGAATAGCTGTGATGATGACTGACTTGGAAGATCAGCGTTTCGAGAAAGGCAAATGAGAGCCTGATTAATTTTGGCCTGTTACAAAGAAAACAAAGATAAATGAGAAAATAAGATAGTCTTCTGCAACTTTTCATATTACACTTGAGGTAAAATAGTTATTCATGAGAACGCTAGAGACGGACATCCCAGCAGGGCTTGACACTTAGATACTGCTGGTAGGATTAGGCTGGCAGGAAAGAGGCAACTAAATTTGCATGTAGGGAAGTGAGTTAGATTTATAGAGTCAGGACTCACAATGCTGTTTCATACGTCAAGTTTTCCTTTTTCACCAGGTTCTACTGTAATGAAGCAGTGAACAGTATAATCTCAGATAAGTGGTATCCTACTCATTTGTCTTTTGGGCATTTCTCAGCAAGACCACCACTCTTCTCAGGAGAGACTACTACTACTAATTCTAGTAAAAGCACATGACTGTTCATCATTTTTCTTTCCCAGATTCATGTGGACCGTACTGATCGCAGACTCTACTTGCCACGCCGGAGAACTGAGATCACTAAATAAACGGCTGCCACAGGGAGGAACAGTCTGAGAGCCTGCAGTAATAGAGTGGCAAAGCCACACAACTTAGACAGAAGCAGTTAATGACATCTAATATGTTAGGCCCTGCTTGTTATTAGGTGAGTCTGGTAGATTTCTGGCAAGAGATGTCAAGAAAAGGGGAGAGTCTGTCCAGATTTGCAGCCTGACAATAGTTACAGAAATAAACCTATTTTTAAGACTGCTGCATTTGTCTCACTGCTGTTTCTGAACCCATTTATAGGAATAGTCTAAAAAAAAACACTTTAACATCTTGACAGGCTTCAGACTTCTTATTCTGACATCGGCAACATGACCCAGAACTCAAGTTCACCAAGTACATGTCAACAGTAGCTGTGGAAAAAGCTGTCAGAATGAAGGGAACAAAGCGTAGGCTTCAGATTCGTAACACAACTAAACACAAATTAGACACAGTTCTGTGCAAACCATTTAATGTGTTCACACACCAAAGGTTTACGTAGAAAATAATCCTTCAACAAAACAGACGATAAGAAATCAGCAATAAGGCACTAGTTTCCACTGACTTTTTTTCTTGCTACTTGGAAGCAGCCAGCTTGCTCCATGGTTAGCTGCTTGATGACAGCAAAAACATATCTTAGAACACACAGAAACACAGGAACCCCACCGGGGAGCACAGTCCTCTTATCGTGCTCGGCTCTTCATTTTCTGCCTTGTTCTTTTTCCAGGTCTCTTCTGCAAAGAAAGGACAGGCTTATATCTTTATTTTCATGTCCTCAATCTTTGTTCTAGCTCTATAGCTTGGGGAGCATACCAAGGATATTTGTCAGCGCCTCTGGAGAGTGAAGTTTTGGGACACAGGTAGCAACAAACAGTACTTCCTAACTCCCCCGCTATTTCACTACTGAAATACTGAACCACCGTCCTCAGCTCTGTCTGCAACTGAATTATGTTCAGCTCCCAAAGACAGACATTGTGACTTCCAGACGCTGGAGGCACCCATCGCACACTCAGCTCTCCCTCCCAGACCAGGGCTGGCTTCCTATCCAACCAGGATCATTTGCATGCAATATTTTACTTACATTGAGGGCTTTCTTTCCTCCTTTTCTTGCTTTTCCTGGGCCTTTGTTGTGAGCCACTTTTGGCCGGAAGCTGGATACATCATTAAAACTCTCCTTTGTGTTCCACTTTGAGCCCTTCTTCTTCCCACCAAACCCAAACTTCTGATTCTTGTATCGTCTTTTGGCATTTGGTCTAAAAAACAACCAAACAGCATCATCGCCTGTATTCCTTTCCTCGGGAAACTCTCGAGAAGGCACATGTATCTGCTGATGGACTCCCATCTGCTATCATAAACCTTTCCCCTCTTAAGAAGAGGTAAAAATTAGCACATTTCAGTCTCTGTTCCATTCTGGCCACAGGTTTCCTCCTCTACAGGGACAGAAAGCCACCTCAGACTTATTTTAATGAACGTTAATCAGAATGGCTTTCTTGTTCCACAAAACGAGCCCCTAAAAGACTGAAAGAATCAGGGATTCTGCATTTAAATATCTTTCTTTTCTGGTCTCACCCCTTCTTCATCTGTTGACTTGCACTGCCTTTTTTATTCCCCTGAGATGACGTCTGCTCTTCATCTAGAAAATCCAGCTTATCAGAGAGACCTGCAAGAGCAAAGACATAACAGTTGCTCAGCTACCACCACAGAATATGAATTTTCAGTCTAAGCAATTAATAGGAACAAGTCACCCTCACTGAAGGGTGAAGAACCACTACTTGAGAGGATTTTCACTGCCACTGGCATGTGATTCTGCACAGCAGCAGCCTTTCAAGCTCACTGTCCAGCACTACAGACTGACATCATGCATCACACTACATTATATTGCTCACACATCACTATTACCATTCCACATTTGCTCTCTTAGACAATTTACCTTTCTGGTATTTCTTGACTGCATTCAACATATTTTTTTTCTCCTTTTGCCTCCTCTGCAGAATCTCAGTTTGCACCTAAGATTAGAAGCAGAATGTTACTGTTGTTCCTCGTTGTATCCTTTTTTTTTTTTTTAAGGTATCTCATCTTTTGCTGTCTTCCTTCAAAGCAGCTACATAGAAGACTAGAGAGATTCCATATATTTTAGCCAGCCTCCTGAGGTCTAAGTTCCTCATGCAGGCTCTAGATTCTTGTCACACATAGGTCCGTTCTGTAGCTCCTCCTCACCTTCTTGCCGTATTTTCTCATTGCACGGAGCTGTTTTGCTTTCTCAGACCTCTCCATAGCTTCCTGTTTACTCTTAAGCTTCTGTCGAATCTTATTAGGAGATAGAAAAAAAATAAAATTTATCAGTAACGCAAAAGAAAATATGAGAATTTTGACTGTCGTGCAGTACTGAAATCAAAAATTATATTAAATATCTCTCAATCAGATAATGCTTAATTTACCTCCAAAGTTACTCACTGGCTTCCGCCCTGATATGATGTTGGGTTTTTTTCACAAATCATAAGGCATAACATCCTTTCAACTCAAGGTGGGAACAGTTATTACTGAAAATCCTGAACTGAACTATTAAAATCTGGTTAACAAGATAAAACTCACACAGAGAGACAACAAAGCCTTATAATGGGCTCTAATGGAACCACTAAACAAGAGTATCTTGTCACCCTACTCAGGTGTACGTAGAAGACTTGGTAGCTTCTTTTTTGTCATTATTAGAAGTAAAGCACTGCAAAGAGTTAAGTCCTTCCATGCCATCGAAAACACCTTTTTCATTCCTTCCTTGTTCATAACCGTTTCTATAAGGATGCCACATTACAAGGAATTACAAAAATTTCAACATAGATCTTTTGGATTCAGTCTGTGACTGCACTGGGAGATAAAAACTGACCTTCAAACAGAAGCCAGCAAAATAAGGTAACAGCGATATGCAGAATCCACTTAAGTCTCAGCAAAAGCTAATTATTAATCATCATCTTCTCTAGGAAGATTCTATCAGTCATCGAAACAGTGACCAAGTCATACATGAACCGCAAATTAGACTCCAGGTCATGTTTGTTTAACTTATACAATGGAGTCTTTTTTTTTTTTTTCCAAAACTAAAACAAAAATTAGGGTTCTGTTTGAGCAAGTTTGTGAAATTCTTATTTCCTACACAAATCCGAGTTACTACCCATGACAGATTAATTCAATAACATACAGTTTAAAAATCACAGAGAACCAAAACACAGTAAGTATAAACAAAGGGTGATACTTAAGTAGGGAACAGTTGACTGCAAATCTTAGGACAAAGAGAACAAACACAGCCAACTTCACAACCACTGTCACGCATATGGAGAAAAAGTCTCCATTTTGAATACTAAATACATTCAGGACAGAATATAAATTGTGCTTTTCTACTTTATGTTACAACCTGTTATGGAAACTCCCACATTGCACTGAAATACCTAAACAGGGGGAAATTTCCTGCCACAAACAAAATTTCAAACACAAACATTGTCGCAAACATTTGTCAAAGAGATGAAGGTAAGTATTCACACATCACACTTTAAAGTTAATCCCTAATACAGGCTAAAACCAACACGTAATACAGGAAAGCAAGCCATTATTCACTGCACGTACCTTCTGCATCTGTTGGTCTGATTTGGCCATCTCTGCAAAGTAATCATCTGGCCTTCGAGTAGGAACCTGGAGCTTGCGCAACCTAGGTAGGGCGTCCAGCACCGCAGCCTGAGCCTGACGGTAACTAGGGAGACAGCACAACACCAGCTCTGTCACTGGGTATCGGGCATCTCACAGCACTGACAGAAACTTTGCTCACATAAGCTAGTCGATGCTGGGATCTAACATACATTGGTCCAGAATTACATCAACTTTCTGTGCCCTATAACATTCAGTGCTACTAAAAGCAATTTAGGTGCCAATACAGTATTAACGCTTGTATCTTGCACACATACATTTATCTAGTTTCCAGTTACAGTTTTGTATGTTGAATTATAAAAGGCAAAGCAAAACAAAAGAACTGTAATAACACCAAAAGAAATCCACAAAGAAAAATCCATATCCTGTGCTAAAGCCACAGTGCTGCAACCAAGGAACTTCTTAAACAAACTTTTCAGCAAAGGATGGAAGGCTGCCGCAAGGAGGGAAATTATTTCCAGTCACAAGTTAAATATATTAGCATTAATTTGGAAAACATTCAGAGCCATCACATGTAAAATACATGCCCCAAGAGTGACATGATACTGGTGACAGCCACTGTGGCAGTCTGCAGCACACCTATGGAACATGACTCTGAGCACGCAGCAGTACACCAAGACCCTACAAGAAATCTCCCTTTTTGACACTCACAAGCTCATCTCTCTCTGGAAATCATTCTCAGGATCAACAGCATCTTTGTTAGAAGCGCTCGGTGAGACGGGATCGATGACCTGGCCCAAAGTCACATCCAGCCTTTCCACCCAAGGTAGCTGCTGCCTGAATTCGGACAGGCACAGCTTCAGCCCGTCCTGTGAAAGAAGCACAGCTCTGCACACACACCCCCGCACACAACCACCTCCCCAAGGCCAGCCCGGCTCAATACCGAGGTTACACCGTGGGCTGCTCCTCCAAGGCCGCTGGACGATACCCCAAACCCCATAGCAGCGCAAGCACCCCGGCGGCCTGCCCAGCCCCGACCCCCGCGGCCCTCGCACCCGGCCCAGGGCGACGCAGGCCCCAGCCCGGGGTTTCCGCCCTGCCCCGGGAAGGCCCCACTCACCACGTTGTTGTGCCGCTTCGGCCGCTCCTCCAGCACCACATTGAGCCCCGGCTTCAGCGCGCCCCTGGAGAAGGCCTCTTGGAGCTGTGGAGAGGGGCACGCTCAGGCCGCGCCGCCGGCGGGGGCACCGGGCGGGCCTCCCCCGCGGCTGCCGGGGGAAGACCTCACCGCCGGGCCGGCGCTCCGGCCCCGGCCCCACCGCCGCGGCCACGGGCTCACCTCCGAATCCGAGAGAGAGGAGTCCTCCGAGCCGGAGTCCGAATCCGAGTCGGAGAGGGATCCGCGCCGCGCCATGCTGCCGCCGCCGCCACTTCCGGTCGCGTGCGCGCGACCCCACCGCCCCTTCCGGAAGCGCCGGAGCCGCGGTTGCCACAGCGACGGCGGCAGCATCAGCATGTCGGCGGTAGTGGCGCAGCCGGTGGCTGTCTTCGGCTGCCGGCCGCGGGTCGCCGGCGGCGTCTGCTTCTTGGAGGACCAGGTTGTGCTGCACGCGGCAGGGACGGGCTGCCTCCGGCTCCACCTCGAGCAGAAATGGCACAAGTTCATCCCAGGTGGCCCCGGCCCTAGCCCGCCCCGGCCCCGGCGCTGGCCCGCCCTGTCCTGACCTCTCTCTTCCCCGCAGGCACCGAGAAGAGCCGGGGCGTGCAGGCGCTAGCTGTCAGCCGCAACCGGCGGTACCTGGCCGTCTCAGAGACAGTGGCGGAGCAGCCGGTCCTGACGATCTACGAGCTGTCGGCGGTGCCGGCGCGGCGGCGGAGGACGCTGGCCGCCGCCGAGCTGCCGGCGCGGGAGGCGGTGTCCCTGGCCTTTTCCCCTGACTGCCGGTACCTGGCGGCCGCCACGGCCCCCCCTGAGGCGAACCTCACCTACTGGCTCTGGGAGAAGCAGCAGCTGATGGCGGCGGTCCGCATCGAGGCCCCGGGCAGCGGCATCTGCCAGGTAAAGGCCATGGCCACTCCAAATTCCACCATGACAGCACCGGGCCCGTTTGGCTCCCCTGGGCCTTGCCAGGGTACTGGGGTGTGCACACTTGCCTCCAAAACTGAGCTGGGCCAGCCTCTCTGCGGCTCATTTTTAATGTTTTGATTCACAGTTGCTGGTTTTGATTCACTGGTGCTTTGGGAGCATATTGCACTCTTTCAAAAAGGTGGATAAAGTGATCAAGCGTTAGATCAACAAGTACTGGCTGCCAGGGAGCACATAAGTTCAGTTGGCAGGATACGTGCACAGTACATTTTCCAATAGCCACATGGCTTCTATCCAGGGCAAGGTAGGGAGGAGAGGGCCCCACACTGCATATTTTATATAGTTTCTGTGGCCTTTCTTGGTGTCTCTTGTAGGTCTTCCTCAGCAATAGGACACTGGGCTAAATAATTTTTTTGCTTTGACCCCTAATGGACATTCTCATGTCTGTATCTCTTATATCATATGAGATTCTCTTACATCACATGAGACCTATGGTATGGGGCTAGTACAACTGGCCAGTGAGCGTGCAATGTGTCCCTTGTGTCCCTGCAGAAACACTCATTAAATATATTGGCTGTGCTCAGTAGGCATAACACACATCTTGGAAGCTCTTGGCATACTCATGCCCCTTTTCCTTCCTGCAGTCCGTTCCATGTGCAGATCAGAGGAGCAGCCCGGGAAGAGTGGCTAGGAGCAGGCTTGATGGCACTCAAACAATTCCTGCATCCTGCTTTGGGTGCCCTTTTTTAGTATCTTTCTTGCAGGGAGGTTAGAGGCTTTCAGTACATGGGTTGGTTGGACCCCAGCTGTCATTTTTTCTGGGGTACAGCTACAAGCTGAGGTTGAGTGAACTACTGACTTCACAAGTTCAATTTCTAAAGAGAGGAGAGTGACTGTAAAGACAACTGCTGTCTAAAGTCCCATTAAGCATGAAAAATGAGGTCTAACTACCCCTACTATCCTCCATGTTGGGTATTGGGATGGCTATTCCACTGTTTTCACCAATAAACACCTAATTATGTAAATTAATATTTGTAATGGGCAAGGTTTGCCTGAAATACAGAAATACAGAGTTTATTCCTGGCCTTTAAGAATGAAAGGTTGCATTTTTCAGGAAGCTTACTACTGGAAAAACAACTTGCTAATCAGCGGTACAGAGGTATTTTGGCCTTACTTTTGTCATTTAATCCTGAAGGGCAGATACAACTTTCTCTTTGGTATTGCATTGTGATTCAGATAGTGCCTTAGCTTAATAGACCTAATGTGTTTGTTGAATCATGTAAAATTGATATACGCAGTTTTGAAAGGGGGAAAATGCAATATGTAGTTATGATGTCTATTTCTTAGTCTCTTCTGTATTCCTTTATGTTTCTATGAACCTTCTTCCCTTGTTTTCCTGTATCTGGTACTGAAAGTCTTTGGAACAGGTATAATATTTGCTTATTTGTGAACATAGTTGTGTAAAATAATTTCTCTTTCTTTTTTTCCATAGGTGAGCTTTAGTCCTCAAGACAACGCACGGGTTTGTGTCACTGGAAACAGCTTTTTTAAACTGTTTAAGTATAGTGAAGGAACTTTGAAACAGACGAATTTACAAAAGGAAGCACCACAAAACTACTTGTGCCATGCCTGGCTGTCCAAGGAGGAAGTTATATGTGGCACTGACACAGGCAAACTTATCTTGTTTCAAACTGGGGAGCTGCACTGGGAGACAACTGTAGAGTACAAAAAACCACCCAGGGAACAGGAAGAAGATGCAACAACAAACGAATATGAGAGGTAAATCTGTTAAATACTAATAGCTTCATGCATGTGCATGCAGATTAGTTACAGGCCATTCACTTATTTCATTCTTGTCCAGTTTATGAATTGGTTACAATATTTTGATTGCTGCTGATAAGCATTTTTTGTTTTGTCCTTTAGTCTTACGTTTTCATGCATTTCCTGCTTGCAGTTCTTCTGATGTATCTTGTGGACTGACCTCTGAAGATAATGGTTCGCAACAGGATTCTTTGCCTCAAATATCTGCAGTTGCAGCATATTCCAAAGGCTTTGCATGTTCATCTAGCCCAGGAGTTGTTCTTCTGTTTGAGAAGACCAAGGAAAAGGAGATCTACAAGGAGAGTCAAGAAATCTGGGTAGGGAGAAAAAAGGAAGGGATTTGCCAGAGGTCACACTGAAAGTCAGTGACAGATGTCCTTTTGCAAGGTAGCTCTGCATCCTCCCACTTGTAATATGGGCTCTGAGGCTGCTAAATTTCAGGAAACCTTTAAGAAACTTTATTTATGGAGACTTTTGGAGCTAAGAAGTAATGTACATCAGCTTTGAAGAATTAGGCTGCTTGTTTTTTTTCAAGGCAGAGCTTTTCTCCCCTCAGATATTATGGCTGTCACGAGACTTGTGCACTCTTAAGTAATGTAGTAAGATTTATAACAGTTCTATGGCAAGCTGTATGCATTGACTTACTGCAGTGTCTGGATAAGAACATTTAACTCTGATGACCTGGTCAAGCCTTCATACTCCGGGCCTAAAAGGTCAGATCTTCCCTATGCACGAGACCGTGTAATAAGACTATTATCAACCTGAATGATACAGTGCAAAGAATTCTGAGGTCACAGTTTTCAGGCAGTTTTCATTCTGACACTTGCTAGTTTTTTTCCTTGATATTTTTCTGCTTCGTTTTTGTTTAATGCAGTATGTAAGATCACTGCTGAAATGTCCTCTGATAGTGTTTTCAGCCCTAACGCTATAGATACAGTTAGGTCATCTTGTCCTCTATTTCCTGCCTTACAGTAGTTATGTACTATTAAATATCCACGTTGTCTTACTGATGTTATGTATATGCTTATTAGAGTAGCATTACAGCAAAAGTCTGTGTGTGTGCATGCCTGCTACTAAAACATGGAGACCTGGAGTATCCCATGGGATGCATTTCTTGTGCAGCTTCCTCAGGACCTGTTCAGCAGTGAGCCAAAAAAGTCAGGCAGACAGGACATTCTATGTATATGCTTCAGCCCCTCTGAGGAAACGATGGTAATTAACACAAATAAAAATCAGCTTTACATGTTTACTATGGTCACCGATCTTATGAAGGTGAGTGCAATCTTACCATGTTCCACAGCAGTCATGTCCAGTAAAGGATGTATTGTAATGGCAGAGCATTGATTTCTATGATGCATTCTCATAAAATCCATCAAATAGCATTTGAACCCTTAAAGCTCATGATATGAAGGGCTCTGAATGCTTCTCTAAGAGCTGTATTTCAGTAGCCCCATGTTCAAGCATCCCTCCATATGAATACCTGATGTTATTCAGCAGAATCATAGAGGACACTGTTGAGACCGTTCAAGGGTCCGTGTCACTGTTGAACCACTTAAGTAAGGCTTTAAGAGAAAGATTTTTAATGTAACTGTAGTAGTTTATGCTCCTCTGTAATATCCAGAGACTTTAATGCAATGATAAAGCTGGAACAGCCATGGCAATCTCATGTTACTCTAAAATAATAGTAGTTAGAAGTGAAGCCCCTTTGTGAAGGACAAACATAATGAAAAATATTCCCTACTCTGAAGGAATTAAATAATACAAAGATAAGAGATAAATGTATTATCATGAAATAGACTTGCATGGAGTTAAATACCTATCCTGTGTACAGGCGTATGGAAAGATCTTTACAACAAGAGGTTTTGTAGTTACAGGTCCTTTTTCTGCATGCAGCCTAAAATTTAATTGGTGCTTCACTTCCAGCACGTACTAGCTAGACATCCTGGTTAAGTTGCTTATCACTCAGCTTTTGGTTATTTTTAAATATGTCTCTGACACGAGACATATTTATTTATCGAGACATTTATTTATCTAACTTGCATTTCTCTGGGCACCTACAATTATGTTCTGCTCTCACTAGTGTACGAGAACTACCGAGCCTACATCTTCCCTGCATCACTTTTTTTGATTACTAATTATGAAGTTAAAACCGATTCTAACATTGTTATGTTTTAACATTGTTGTTAACGTTGTTATGTTCAGACCAGTGCAATGAAAGGATTAAGTTTCCTCAAATCTATTTGATTACTGTATGCAAAGAGCTATGATAGATTTCTTATCTGACTTACTGCCTGCAGTGAAATATTTGTGATTTTTTTATGTTCTCATTGCTTCTCAGGAGAAGACAGCTTATTTTGCATATTTGAATTTCCCATTGCATTCTGCTTCGATCACTGGTCTGGACGTCTGTATTTGGAAACCCATTCTTGCTACTTGTTCCCTGGATAGATCTGTCCGCATCTGGAATTACAAGACGAAGTAAAGAGTTGTTTGTGTTTTTTATTACCTCTTATTTTTTCATATATTCTATTTAGCAGGCATCAGCAGCAATCTCATATCAATGAGAGTGTGGCTCTGGTAAAATTCTTGAGTGGAGTGGGATGCAAATGGTCTTAATGACATAATTTGGGGAGTGTGAATATGCAGTGCCTTTAAAACTGGTGCCAAAAGAATCCAAAGTCTTTTCTCTTAAGCCATTTTTGTGTCAGACTTCTCATGTGTTTAGAAAAAGAAATCTTCAGCAATGTTTCATTCATTTGTCTTAAGATACTGTTGTCCCATCTCCTGCTTTGTAGCCATAGTTCTTAAGCAAAATGACTCCACCTTTCAAGGTTCTATGGGAGGGAGAGAGGGAGAAAAACAAGCCTCAGAAGAGATATTTGTGTGGGTTTGCAATCAGCGGTTCACTTACCTTCTTTGTTATATTACAGTAAACAAGGATTTGCCCTTGCACCTTCCACACCTCTGTGAACCAGAAAGTTCAGATTTGCCTTTGTTTCCTGTAACATTTTAACATACTTAACCAAATGACAACAGATTTCCTCAAGGACAAAGCAGAGTCAGATTATAGCTGCAGGTGTCCTTGCCAGGCCAGATAACCTCCTGTTAAGTGTGCACAGGGAGTTTGTACTATTCCATACTGCACAATGGTTTTCTCTTTCAGCACGTTGGAGCTTTATAAGGAATATCGGGAGGAAGCATACACAGTATCACTTCATCCCACTGGCCTTTTCTGTTTGGTTGGGTTTTCTGACAAACTACGATTTATAAGTCTACTGTATGAGGACATGCATGTTTTCAAGGAGTTTGCTGTGAGAAAGTGTAGAGAGGTAAGGAGTGATGCAAAAATGAAATTGGGGAGTTACAGGGAGCAGAGTGGTGAAGAAAGTGACAGAAGATAGAAACGTCTCCAATAGATTCTAGTAGGATTTAGGATATCAAAACATAGAGAAAAGGATTCCGACTATTGAAAAATGAGCTTGGACACTGATGCATAACTGTAGACCTAGGAAGCAGCAGAAGGGATAGTTTGCTCAGAATTACTCAAGGACTCAATTTTACAGGGGAAAGCACCAATTAAGAAAGCAGTAAGAGTCATGTCATAGAGTTTTCTTTTTGTGTAAGTCTGATATTAGATGATGTCATTGGAATTCAATGTGTGAATTTTTGTATCCACTGCATCTGCAGTAATGGGTGGTTATGTTCTTTTTGTAGTGCTCATTCAGTAACAGAGGCCATCTTTTTGCTGCAGTTAATGGAAACGTGATTCAAATTTATTCCAGCATCACCTTTGAGAATATTAATAATCTGAAAGGACATAGTGGGAAGGTTAGTAAACAAATCCTATATGATACAACTCATTCAAGTATGAACTAGTTGGTAAGATGCATTTTGAAAAGGTAAAGTACAATTTTGGATCAAAAATGGGCCCAAAAATTAAAAATACAAAAGTCAGCTTTCTTTGGTCAGAAATCAATGTATGCATGCACTAGATAAATCTAAAGAGTCTGTCCTTAAATTGAAGGTGAATGAAGGGCAGGTAGCTGAACCAGGAAAAATATCCCAGTAATAAATTATAAAAATGTACTACTCATTATTGAAATGAGCTTTTTCCTGACAGTGTGTTCATAAAGTAGTTCTTACTGATTATTTTTTTTTTGAATGCTAAAATGGAATTAGTTGAGAAACATCTAGGGGATTTTAAGTAAGGCTTAGAAATATGATTCCAAAGCTGTCAAGGATTTAATGGTAAAATGACTCTATGCTGTATGTCTATAACTTACACATTGGGCTCCTTGTTGTGTTTTGCTTTTGCCAGATACATGCAGTTAAGTGGAGCGCAGATGATGCTAAATTTGTCTCCTGTGACACACATGGTGCTCTGTATGAGTGGAACTTGTTGACAGGTAAAAGGGAGTCAGAATGTGTGCTCAAGTCCTGCATCTACAGCAGCATTGCCCTGTCTTCTGATGCCAAAATCATCTTTGCTGTTGGATCTGACCAAACTCTTAAGGAAATTTCAGAATCTTCGGTGAGCTAACAAGTATTCTGGGATTTTGCTAAATTCTGTTGGGAGGGTACTAGTGCTTTGGTTTCCTTATCATCCATAGGAATCAGTCTGGTTTTGATAACTGCAATATTGATTGACACTTTTCTTGTGTTCTTACCTCCTTTACCATGAAACCTGAGATTTTGTTGGAGTTTTGTATTTTTATAACTTTACTTGGATTTACCTAAGAAATCTTCTAATCCAGCTAACAAACTAGCTTGGCAATATTGTATCAACTGTTTTTGCTGAAATACAAGTGTATTGCATCTACCACTGTAGGCTATGTGCATTTATTTTTTTTTTTTGTCCAGAAAAGTAGTAAATTGTATGTGATAACCATTACAACTTTCTGAAGTGATCAACTTGCGTAACTTAGATTGAAATTTTTAGAGTGTATATTTATAAAGCTTAATACTAATTATTGTTCATGGCTTTACTCCTGTAGCCATGTAGATTCTTTTAACTGCACTATTCGCTGCAGGCAGAGGTATGACAATTGCTTATGCAATAAGTAATCAAATAGTATTGGGAAACTTAATGTAATATGCAGGTTTTGTGTGGTGGTTTGATTTATTTTTTTTTTTTTAGATCCAGCATGAAGTGCCTGCTTTTGGTGTTGTTTATACTGCAGTAGCTGTTTCTCATTCTGGGCACATGGTATTTGTTGGTACATCTCTGGGTACAATTCGAGCTATGAAATACCCATTACCTTTGACGAAGGATTTCAATGAGTATCAGGCCCACGCAGGTGCTGTTACAAAGGTAACATAGAGTACTTTCTTTCCCTGCAGTACCAGCTGAGGTCTCCTTTAGTGCTGATTCTCCTTCCCGTTTCATAGCATAATACATTAAAACTAAGGTTGAGCCTGCACATGGAGAATGAATATTACAGCATTGATAGAAGCCCTGTCTCTAGAAATAGATATCACTGGAAAGCTGTTGTTGGCTAAAAAGTGGCTGACGCCAGGATATATGACGTGGCATATCCCTGATGGAGAACTTTGATATAGCTCTTTCTGGAAAGAAGAAGGTAAAGTTATGCAGGCACAAAAACCTCTTGTGAGAATGGAAGGAGGAATGAGATAAATGCATTAAGCAACTTGCTGCCAGGGTAAACAGCAAAAGAGATTGCAGTGCTGGTCTGCTAACCAGTGTATTTCTAAATGGCTAATGAACAGCATTTGAAAGGTGGGGATATTGTGAGTAGAGCCTGCAACCATGGAACGTTTCAGTGCACTTTCTCCAGGAAGCCACATGTTCTGTCTTGTTAAAACTGTTCATACTTTTGGCATTTTATGTATCACTGTCAAATACAGCACCTTGACTTGGACCTGCACAGTCCAACATTAGGCTATGAACTTCAGTTAGTGGAACTCTACTTTCGCCTCGCTTCTAAGCTGTGTCAGTTCCCAGGTACTCTGTGCCAGCCCACACGGTCATGGGAGGTCTGGAGGAGGTGACAGTAGTTATTACTACGTAGTTCTTGGTGGGCTTATTTGCAGATTCAAAAGAAAACGTTTAGCCATCTGTTGCTCAAACAACTTCTCAAAGAAAAAAGCTAGAGACCTTTGGAATTGTCATACAAACTGCCTGTCTGTGCTGTGACTGTCTAGATGGTTGTTTCTGTTTCAGGTTTTTAAAAAACTTCGTACAGCTTTGAGAGCAGAAGCAGATACAGTGTCTTCACATGTTGTTCTTTTCTTTCCCTTCCCCTGTTGTCTGGACCAGGGTGGAGCAGGAGTAGAGGACATAATCAAAATGTTGGTAGTGGGGCTATGTTAGTATTTCCACTGTTGACTTTCTGTGGTAGAAATGACAGGGAGTATGTGGGTGGGGAGAAAAATCTGGTATAACACCAAACTGTTGTCTCCATTCTTCCTTATCTTTGCTGTTATTTTGTTGTTTCTTCCTTCTAAGATGTCCGTAACAAACGATGACCTATTTCTGCTGACTGCCTCAGACGATGGCTCTATATTTATATGGAAAGTGTATGATAAAGGAGGTGGGATACTGAAATGGGAAAAGGAAGTTGAGTATGCTGAGGAAGTGCTGATCATGAGATCAGATATAGAAGAGAAGGTAGGAGGAGCAACTTGTGAACATGTACCATAGGATTCCTAGTGCGTAGATGTCACGACACGACAACAGCTTATGAATTACATTTGTATGATGTTTGTGACTAGCCGTTCCTATATGGTCTTCTGTTTTAGAGGGCTTGCATGGCTTTTGTCATAAAAGGTTACAGCAAGTAGCTGCAGCTGCTTGTTAATATACAAACTGCATTGTATGAACAGTTAGTGTGGAGAAAAATTTAGACGTTTCTCTAATACTTTCCCCAATCTCTTGAAAGCATTTTTAATGCAGTAGAAAAGTCAGAAGCTGCATTTCTGTAAACCGTCTTGTGAAATAACCAGGGAACCTTACTTCTGGAACTTATTCTTGTCTGTCTGAAAATTCTCTGCAAAGACTGTCTTTCATAAATATGTGCATGTAAATAAAATACCCTTAACAGATGTTGCTAATGGCAAATAATCTCTCTGTTAAAACTGTCTTCTCATCCATGTCCTAACAGAGTCAGGCAATGCTAGACCTGCAGATCCGTGTGAAAGAGCTACAGGCAGAAAATGATTACCAGCTATGTCTTAAGGACATCTACTTTAATGAAAAAATAAAGGAATTAGAAGAGAATTTCACTCAGGAAATAGGCTCCCTCAAAACCAAACACCAGGTATGATTCATATTGCAGAACCAAATACCAAGAAATCTTTCACTGAAGAGACAAATTCAAGCTTGCATTATGTATGTATGAATGCCATAAAGCATCTGAAAAAGGAAACATTCCTTTCCATTAAAGACATTCTTCATATTTGTAAAGCATGAAGCTACCTTTGAGTCAAGTATCTTGTAAGTACGAGGGGGTGCAAGAGTTCTCCTAGGTAACCTATAAGTATCTTCACATAAAACCAGTTCCAGCAGTAAATGCTGCCTGAGACCAAGCTACGTTACCCTTTAGAAGAAATGGGACCATGCCTTAAAAGCACTGTCACGTGTAAGGTTGCAGCTGCTGCAGGATCCAACACTTATTCTTCTTAATGATGCCTTCTTTATGCTCTGGCCGCTTAGCTTTTTTAAGAAAGTCTGCTGAGATATCTTGTATACTTTTTGAAAACAGAAGTAAAATATATTCCCTAGATTTCTTTGGTTCATGCGTTTATTGATTTCTCTTTAGTCATGAAGCAGGATTTCCCTGAAAGGCAAAAGCCACCATAATACCTTCCCACGGTCTTCTTTATCTGTGTCTGTTAATTCTATTCTGTCCATCTGTGTGGCGCACACACCAAATTTCTGACCTGTAATTTGCTGTATTTCTGGACCCTTTTTAGAGTTAGAAAGCAAGCAATTCAATAGCAATTTCTATGGCAGTAAGATGGCTTGAAGTGAGGTATTACATATCACATGATTCAATTCTGTGTCAGCCTCATGTTCTTTTTGAGCTTTTAGATTACTATTTTCCTGTCCTGGTGATTTTTTACTGCTTGTTTTGATGAGTTGTACACAGTCCCTTCAAGCAGTATTTCAGTTTGACTCCACATAAAGAAGGATTCCAGTATGAAAGCTTGCCAAGTTACTTCCTAGTTTTATTATTTGTTGCATCCATCAGGCAAATGGAATATTTGTGCTTATGCAAGATCCCTACAGTTGTTATGAGAAGAAAGTGAAAAATGATATCTATGGTACAATTCCCAACTTTTCTGGGAAATTTCTCACCCATTTTCTTGTTCCAGTTCTTTGTGCTTTCTTAGAAGATTACGTCATTTGTAGTGGTAGTCGGACATTCCAAGCAAATGGCATTCAAAACTGACTTTTGCATAGGTTTATGTCATTCTATGCAAATGTCAGTGCTTTAGGACCTCAAGGTTGCTTCAAGTGAGACAGGAAGCAGCTTGAACTTTAATATCTGGACAACAATTTGTGGAACTGCAAATTCTCCTCAAGCAGGCACACACAAAGAAGTGGAGGCTTTTGTAGCTCACAAACTTTTCTTGTTAGATTACGATTATACATTATTATAATACCCTGTATTATATGAACTCCATTTGCTACTTTCCCTCAGCTAACTAATCTCTTGGAGAACTTTGCTTAGTGACACGTGGCATCTGAATTTTGGTGACAGCCTTCAAACATAAATTCTGTTATGTTTGTGTTCCCCACCATGGGCAAGAGCACAAACAATTTGGACACTGCTTTGCCTAGTTTCAAATTAAAATGTATTTTTCTTATTTTTTTCCCCAGATTTTACAGGCAGAGAAAGAAAAACAGGAGCTACAACACCAGTTTCAACTGTCTGAGCTGATGAATAAACAGGCCAGGGAGGTGCAACAGCTAGGTTAGACTATAATAAGTGTTTGTAACTTGAATCTGGAGGAAGTGTGTTAGATCCATAACAAGTAATGTGTCAGGGAGGGATACCTAGAGTACAAGTACAAGGAAAAATGCATGTATGTCATATAGATATTGCAGACCACACGTTTGCCTAAACTGCACCATGCACGTGACCATGATGAGAACATGCACACGGGTACTGTATCTTAGATGTTTGGGTTTTGAGATCAGTAATTTCTTCATTTATCTTATCACTCGTGGTGCAAGAATAGTGAAGTCGTACAGTTCAGCAAGGAGGCTAATGTACAATGTACAACATGGAAATACCTGGACCCCAGATTCATCGTCAAGATAAAACAGAAATAATGCAAATTAGTACCAAAAAGCAAGTCCACCCATAAATGAGCCCATTGCCTACTCATATTCTGTAACAGTTGTGCTTATACAGCTCTGTCGTGGTTGTCATCTCAAGGGAATGCCTAAATTAGCTGTTATTAATTTGTTGTAATGGCAGATTTTGGTGTAGGTTTTAGATTTGTTCAAGCTGGAACAGAACAACATTCTGTCCCGATGCAGCAAGCAGGGATATAGCAGAATGTTTAGAGACACAACTGAGAAAGGTGAATGACAGCTTTGGAACAGGCTTTATTAGTAAAGTGGTAAGTAAAAGGAAACTCAAGAGATGGTTTTGTGATGTAAAATTTTGCACATCTGCAGAGTCTAAAACCCCTGTATATCTGATGAAGAAAGTGATTAAGTGCTTCCAGTGTAAGTTATTACAACCAGCTGCCAAAAAGACAGTAGAGAATAAGATATTGATGACTGTAGAAGGATAGGATACGCCTCTCTTTTCTATCGGTTTTATCTGTTCCATATGTTTCCTGTTACCAGAATCTGACAGTAATCAGAAGCTTTTAATGGAAAATGAGAAATACCAGGAGCTGGAAGTGAAATCCCAGAGGATGCAGGAGGAATATGAGAAACAATTGCACAGTTTGGAGGAAAGCAAAAGCAAGGCTGTGAAGGAGCTAACAGAATATTATGAGGAAAAACTTAACGAGAAATCTGCTCTGCTGGAAGAGGTAGGAAACTTGATTTGCAGTTTGAATTAATGACTAATTTTATCTCCAACTGTGATAAAATGTTCCCTGGGAAAGGAAAGGTTGGCTCCCTCCATGCAAGTCTTTATCTGCCTGTAACCTCGGGGCTATATGTTGACAGGTAGAACAGTAATGAGGAAAACCCAGCTGACTTACCAACTTTTCTGGGCTTCGTACCTTGAGTAAATAACCTGCTAAGATTAATCTCCTTTGGCATTCTCAGTTTTGCCTCTCTTTCTCCTAGATCAAGGAATTCCTGTTTATTAATGAGGGTTAGATGATGCATTTACTGTGATTGAAGAAAGATTTGATCTCCTTGTTCTAGTGAAGAGATAACATTTCTAAAATGGTGAATTCCATTCCTGAGTCCCTGAGGTTCCTACCTGCATAATTTGAGGATCAAAGAGAAATACCCCCAGTAATTAAAAAACTCCTGCATGTTGAGGTCAAAGGCTTGGCTTGACAAAGGGCAGCCAGAGAACTGATACTTACATATCTAAAGTCAATAAATTCTATCAACGTTACTGTTTGCAGCCCTATGTTGCAATACCAATTTGGAAAGAATGTGAAGAATGAATGTGAGAAGAGAGGCATACAGAGACTGATGCAAACCTGAGTGGTTATTGGTCCTAATGCGTCAGAAACAGCAATTTTAAAAGATCTTTTCATGCTTTACTCATGTTTGCATTTTCTGTAGCTGGAACAAGTTTGCTGATGTTAGTATTTGGGCCAGGTTCCTAACATGGAGCATCCAAGCCTTAAGAATAATATTTTTACTTTTGTCTCAACAGTTTTTAAAGTTACATTAATCCCTTAAGAAGTTAAGTTACCTTAAATTATATTGCTGTAATTGAACAGTCCACTAAAGATAGATCCTCATGGGAGAAACACAGTTACAAATAAAGAATTCTTCTTTATTGGTCTCTTACTGTTGTCTTCTCTAATGTTTGCTTTCCTTAACTGCAGGCAGAGGAGAATATGAGGCAGCAGCTTCAAGCACATGAAGAAATTAAGAAACAAATTGAAGAAGACGAAGACCAAGAAATCCTGGAAATCAAAATCAAGTATGAGAGACGGCTCTTGGAAGAAAAGGAATCAAACCTGCAATTGAAAGGAGAAATAGGAGTAATGAATAAAAGGGTATGTCTTATTCTGTGATAGGATCAGACCTGCATGTGGAGGCCTGTAGCTGAGGACTGAATGTAATTAGGGCTTGTCAATTTAGTCTATTAATTTAGTTTGTAAATATGTGGCATTTCATATGAGAATAGTAGACCTTTCTATCAGTTTAAATGTTTCAGAATATTTAGGCAGAAGAAGAAGCTGTGTGATGATTGTATTGCTGATATGATTAGAGATAGATGATAGAGGAGGTGTGTTTTTATTAGTACACTCTTTTTTATCTTACATAGTTTTAAATTATAAATAATAATATTGTTCATCCTATGATGGGAAAGAAATGAATCTTTTTATTTTTCCAAGATCTAATGCATTGCTTTATTAGAAAAATACTTCTACTGCTTCATTCAATGCAATAAACACTTTGTGTTTTGTGTGCATCATCTTTTTTTTATTGGTTTTACTAAGATTTTTAAGGCGGCATGAAACCTTTTACCTCTCATATTGGCTGGGTATTACATTTGCATAAGAATGTTAGAGGGACATTTTTTCTTCGCTATCTATCTGGAGACAGAGAGGTTCTCTTCCTTCGTACGCTCTATTATCATGGTATTGTTTTCAGTTCTGTTGTCTTTTCAACACCAGGAATTTCTTCATGGGTCCTCACAGTTTGATCAGCACCATTTCTTGGTTTTGGCTTTCTTGGCTTCACAGATATTAGTACTGAGGTGGGATTTTGAGAGTACCCAAGAACTACGAACTAGGCACCCTTCCAGTCTACTTTTGACATCTTTAGAGATGTATGACAAGTGATTGCCTTAAAATAATTTTCCATGGCTTGAATGTTATTTGAAGCTGATGCTTGGCTACAATATCCATACCCTTCTTGCTTCTGGATACAAATTCCTTGATTCCTTGTAGTGCACTGAGTATTCTGTCAGAATATACAGAAAATGCAAAAATGGATATTCAGCCCCCTTTTGAGTTACAGGTATTCAAGAGATATGATGCTCCTTCATCATATCTTAGTTTAATATCCTTTATCCCACAGTCTACAAGGTATCTTACAGAGTAGGATGGCTGAGTTGTGCGCAGCTTTTGGAGAGTGTTAAGTTCTTATTTGTTTGCATCTCTAGTTGAACAGCCTACAGAAAGAGCTCAAGGAGCGAAACAGGGACATTGAGGAAATGAGACTGGAACAGCAGAAGCTGCAAGGCATCATTAAGTCACTGGAGAAGGACATCTTGGCACTGAAGACAGAGATTCAAGAGAGAGCCGACACTATCCAAGACAAGGTGAGGAACTGGACAATTGGCTCAGATCAAAGTCACCCTCCCTTAATTTAATACAGAAATTTATTTTAATATTATTGTGTTTTGATAATATCACATGACTGGAGACTCAGTTTTAACTTAAAGAATTCGCTATCTTTTGTTTTGGGATTTTAGTTTTTAGTTGAAATTCTAAGCTTTTCTTGGGAAGCTCAAATTCAGGATGTTGAGTTTCTCGTCCCCTGTTCTGGCATCTGTAGATGGCTCTCTGTATTATTTGTCCCCTCCTTTCCCACCCAATCTGTGTAGATGTACAACTGAAGTTCAGTCTTCCACCAGACCTGTGACTGCTGTTTTTGCCTCGACCATGTTTGGGCCTTGTCCTAGGTATCTGTTTGAGAGTGCTGTGTCTGATTCAGATCTCTGTCCCTATTTCTCCCAGGAGAAGCATATATATGACCTAAAAAAGAAAAATCAGGAACTGGAAAAGTTCAAGTTTGTACTGGATTACAGAATAGAGGAGTTTAAAAAGCAAATAGAGTCACGTGAAAAGGATATTAAAACAATGAAGGAGCAGATCTACGAGGTGAGTAACACTCTGATTTGGCCTCTGGTACTAAGCCCTTTGTCTGAATACAAAGATGACCCGGCAAGTCCCATGGAAGGCTCCATCCTGTTTGTTCCTTGACTTCTTTCAAGAATACACAGCACTGTCAATATCTTCACAGCTAATAAAAATATTTGCGCACAATAGCTGCTATTTAATTTTCTATCACGTGCTACCAGTGATCAACACAGTTATTTAAGCTCCTGTTTTAGTATTTAATTCTAGACTCTCAGTAGTATCAGTTTTGCTTCAAAAGAGATCTTGTCCTTATGTGGTTGGCCCCCACATACCACGTAAAGTTTGCAAGACACTGCCTTTACTGATCTGGGAGAAGAGAGAATGAACTTCTCTCAGAAAAGTTGCAGATTTATGCAAACATAACTCTGTTTAGGTGTTAAGTATGTGGACAAATTGCTGTTCATCAGCTGATCCGTGGAAAATTTCCATGTATTCATACTTAGCTTGCAGAAAATTCATTGAGGCAACTTATTTATAAGAGAAACTTACTGTCATCTCTCTATAGATGTACCTTTAGCTCAGCCAAATTAGGGCTATGGTGACATAGCTAATCAATGACCTATTAGTTTTCATATGTCTGTTTATTCAGAACAAAAACTTTTTAAATAAAATGCAAACTAATGAACAATTATTTATGTACATCAGACTAGCATGATGAAAGCCCTGTTCTCACTTCTGGTCAAAGTCTGATGCCAGTAAATACTGTAGTACCCTTATTACTTTTTTTTCCCCTGTGTTTTACCACAGCTTTTCAATGCATTTGTTTCTTGTCAGTATCAGGTTCTTCTTATTGTTGCACTTACTCTTTCCAGTATTGACTGTTTTAATTTCCATCTTGCCCATTTTTATTCAAATGGAATGGTAGAGCTCCAGTTCAGCTCAAGGAAATGAAGGGACATCACATCACTTCAATAACTAACTCAAAAGGGAGTTGAATATCCATTTTTGTGTTTTCTGTATATTCTGACAGAGGGCAGTGTTGTTCCAAAATTGACTTTTTTCATGTTGTAATTCAACCTGAAGGGGGATCTACTCCTTCAAGTCAGTATTTCCAGTCTCTGATTTTCCTGTTATGTGTTGTTTTTTCATGTCTCCTTTTAGTCCTGATTTCCTCCTCCTGCTTCCTTTCAGATGGAGAGGGAGCTGGAACGATTCCATAAGGAGAACACACAGTTGAAGCTGAACATCACACAACTGCAACAGAAACTAAAGGCAGCTGATCACGAGGTGCACAGAGAGAGGCAGAAGGTATGGGGTACAACCGCTGTGCAGGTCCTACGTAATGAAGTTTGTGGGGACAGAACACTTCAGAAGCATTACTCTAAGCAAACAGGTAGTTCAGGAATACTGTGTCCAAGGACCAGGAGAGTCTCTGGTCAGTGGGGACAAAGACAGAAAGCTTCCAAGCCTTCAACCAGGTTAGAGAGTTGATAATAAAAACATCCAGTTATTTATGTGTCAGTTTGTTCAATCAGCACATATTCACCTGGGTGTAACAGAGCAGCGAGTCAAATGCTAAACTGACTACCCTTTCCTGCCCAAGCCTGAAATCTGGGAACACTTGGCCTAAACAGGAGCAGCACACAGGCTACCACCTACAATGAGATGTAGGCATTAGTAGGATGAAATGAAGGATGGGCTTATTAATGGAGGAAACGACCCCTTGTGTTTGACAACAAGCATGTCAGTCATGAGGGAGGAAGAGGGACTGCAAGTGAAGGTGAAGGAGCTTAGCAGGAAGTGCAGGACTGAGGAAGCAGATAGAGGAGCAGGTAGAAACCAAGTGAGAATGAGAAGGCAATCTTGATGTGAAATCATCAAGTTGTGCATGTGTCTGATATGTTTTTTTGTCCTTTGCCTTCTCTCATTAACTGCATGCTGTTTCTACATAACAAGATAGTTTGTATGGAAGGGACAGTTGCAGATAGTGTTCGTGATGATAAGTCGCTGTTTTTCAGATGAGATCTCTGGACGCTGGCACTTACATTACCTAATGCAAGCATCTTGGATTATTATTACTGCTAAAACTTATCACTGCTATCCAACATGTAGTGCTCACATCCCCAATGTGTTTTTTAATGACATATTTTTTAAAAATTAAAAGGAAGTAAAGTGTATGAGAACTTTCACTAGGTCTACTAGGCTTCGTAGAAGAGCGCACATGATAGAGTGCTCTGATGAGCCAAGTAAGAATGTACCTACATCATTCTTGCAGAAGCAAAATATGGAAGCTCTCATCAAACGATTTAAAACAGATCTTCATAATTGTGTGGGCTTCATTCAGGATTCAAAAAAAATGAAGGATGGCATCCGTGAGCTCTACAGCAAGTATGTGCAGCAATCCGACACGGTGAGTCAGGGCCTTTGCCTTCTCCTTGCAGATTGATTTCTCTGGTAGTGTAATTATTGAGGCAACATGCTGTGGCCCCTCAGGTGGAGACTGAAACAGTAGACACCGATTTGCAGCAGGAGTACATGAGACAGCGAGAGTATCTTGAGAGGAATTTGGCAGCTTTAAAAAAGAAGGTGGCGAAGGATCAGGAAATCCACCAAGCTGCTTACACGCGCATCGTGCAGGTAATAAGCCTTTTCCTTGTGGTATGGAGAGGGAAAAAGGAAGCAGCTGCACAAAAGACACTTTAGTAGCCTTACCACTATGGTTTCTTAGGACTTTGAAACAGTTTTTGTTTGCTTCCTTGCCAGAAATTCCTAAGTTTTTTAAGTGCTTCCATTCAAGGATAATATTCATTGGGCTACTAAAGTTCTATAATTTTCTGGACAGAATGAGCAAGATCTCTGAAGTCAGAAATTGACGCTGTTTTGTGGATACTTTTGTTTCTCCCCCATTCCCTAATGTAAAAGGAGACACGGAATCTCTGCTGCCTGGATATTTTTAAACAATTAATGTACTTATTTTTTATTTCAAACAGTATTTATAATTGCAATCATAGTCAATTTGCACCTGTCTGAGTTCCAACCTGTACTTGCTGTGTGGTAGTATTTAGGAAGTAATTTTGGAGGAAGAAAAGAAAAGAAAAATAATTACTTTCTTTGGCCACATAGTCCCACGCCTACTGGTCTGAATTCAGAAGAATTTTCTGCTTTTCACATCCAGGTTTTTTGAGGAAGTGCAGAAACACATGATGAATATGCCTATTCGCACTAAGTTCTCTTGCTCAGAATCCTTGTTCCTTACAAGGCAAGGTAAACTTGTGACTGCTGGGGCCAAAGATCCAAATTGTTTTCACGTGGAGTGACAGGATCTAAACCCCCACACCAAACATCCTAGGAGGACAGCTCTTTTACAGTCTCTTCTTACCATGATCTCCTTCTGCTCAGTCAGCATTTCCTTTTCCCCTCACTAGCTCTTTCTTCATTGTTACTTTTTTTATGCTTCCTCAGGATCATTAGACCTCGGTCCCCTCCTAAGTCATTTGTTCTTTGCTGTTTATTCATAGTGCTTCTTCAGGCCTAGGCAGCAGCGATCTTTTTCCCTGGCCCTGTTTTAATTTTTTAATTCCTTTTGTGAGTTAGATGTTTCCTTTTGGCACAAAAGGAGATGGTTTCAGAACATAACCTGAAGAATTTCCTTGTTGGAATAGGGTGACAGATGGTACTCATAATGATAATACTTGATGTCTTGGATCAGTAAGCCTAACATGAAATGATGATTAAAACCAAATTAATAAAACATCTGGAAGATGAAGATATCAAAGGTTCTAACCAGCCTGGTTTCTTCAAAGAAAAAGCAGTTCTCTGAAGTCTAGTAGATTAATGAGACTTTACAGCCAGGAGGAATTATCATGGTCTTCCAGTCCTTCACAGGGGGCTTTTAAAACTAGTTTAGACAAACTTCTGTCAGGACTTGCTTTGAAAAAGTAAATGACATCTTGATGGCCTTCTAGCTCTGTATTTCTATTATTCCTCAGTTGTACTTACATTTTCAGAGCTGTGCATTCCTCTTTGAGTGACTACTCATAGGTACATTCCACTAGTGACTGCTGCAACAGATGATTAGAACTGTCAAGATTATTTTACTTACTCTTATCAATTGGCAAGTTGTTTGTTGTTAGACTATTAGTTTTCCCTCCAGCCTTCTGTATTTGTAATGGCTTCTTTGGTCACGTGGATACATCAGAACACTGAATAATCTTGAAGTAACGCAGCTTGAACTGAGGCATGTATAGGATGATCTTTTCTATAATGTCCTACCTGTCTCTAACAGTCAGCACTGTAGGGGCTTCCTAGGCTGTAGACTGCATCCAGACATCATATGCAGTTGTATCTGATGGCCTCACCCTCCATGCATTTGATTAATCTCTTTTCTGAAACAATTGGTACCTTTTTCAAGGTGCAGTGAAAAAAGCAAAAGAAATATTAGCTTATTGAGCTAACATGGTTTGAATACTGTCATGTTTTGTGTCAAATCTACTGTGGCCTTATCTGAAATGTTGCGTACTGCACTGATTGCCTCGTATCTTCTGCTTTTGATACTGATTCTATACTGGTCAGTATCCTTCCCAATGATATGAAGATACATATTGCTGAGCCAGATAGTACCTATGCTTTTCCTAATAGGGCATATTGGTTTTTTGCAGGAAAACGTGAGTCTGATTAAGGAAATTAATGAGTTGCGGCAAGAACTGAAGGTGGCCCACACCCAGGTACACGACCTCCGGTCAACACTTAGATTAACCAAGAAAAAGCAAGCAATTCAAGACACAGGTGAATAGTACTTCTTGTATGTTTTCCACATTGTCAGTATTCATTCCAGAAGCCCTTTTTGTCCTTAGTGAACAATTCTGTTACTGTCTGCATATCATTTCATCTTGTCTGCCTGCTGGTACTGCCTGTTACATTGTAATGGTAGTTGTAGAAGCTGCTAAATACTGCAGAATCTTACTATTTAGCTCTACTCGTTCAGCCATGAAAGGTGCCTTTCCTTGTTCGTGCCAAAGAACTCTGTGAGCTGTACCTTTGTTACTCTGCACCATCCCCTCTGATTTTATCTTCTAGCTCCCTCCAGTGAACTGCTGTCCAGCCCAGCTGTCCTGAGGTTGAATGCAGAGAAGGAAAGTGAGAAAATCATAGAAATGCAGCACCTCGAAATTCAATACCTGAGAGACCAAATCCAGGAGAAGGGGCAGGGCCCAGCAGTTCAGCCTCTCTTAGACGGCAGTATTCCTCAGCTGAATCTGGAAAGAAGCCACAAGACACAGCAGCAGTGACCTGGTTCAAGGATGCCTTACATTATGATATTCTCCTGGCAAGATCAGAAATGCAATGGCGTAGATTAGCCTTCCATGATCCTATTCTCTCCCACTAGAAGCATTTGTACAGCAGTCACTGCTCTGAACACAAGGCAACAACCTTCACTCCCTTCTACTTTCCTGGAATCTGCCCTTTCTATGAATCCTACAAGCCAAGAGAAAAAAAAAAAAAATTGTTTTAGTGTAAGACTGATCTTTGTGCCTTCATGCTAGGGCAGGTACGCACCTTTCTATTGACAAAAAGCGTGTCCTAGTTCAGAAGAGCTGGTCAAACTCTGTAAGCCTTTTCTGCTAGAATTCGAATTTGGTGTCGTTGTGCTGCAGAAATCAGCATCAGCCTTTTTATCTTACCATATTGAATTGTCTATGTCCATACGAAGGACTGCTTGTAGTTAAGATAGATGTCAGTGTTATTCCAAACAGGTATCCAGTCACAGACTAAAAATCAATTACCTTGTGAGGGCAACCTTTCACTAGTGGTCAAGCACAGCTGAGCTACAACCCTTCCTCAAGCCCCTGTCTCCTGTCTAGAGATGTGTTGTCTCATCTGTTACAATCTTTTCAGCGGGACAAAAAGGCAGCCCAGTTTCAGACTCCAAAATCTGAAATAAAGTCCAAAACTTATGTCATAACTCTCCTATAACTCTGATAAATTAATCTTTGCTTGTCTTTTTTCCAACATCTGCAATCTTTTTAGTTCAGTTTTTCAACAAAATTCTCCTAAAAAATCACTCTGCAAAGTACTTATATATAGAAAAAGGCAGGGAGTAATTACTTTCATAATGAGGGGGGGGAAAGTACATTTTTCATCCTTTGTTGTCAGTGCATGACACACTGTCTCACTGAGAAATACTTCACATACATCAAAAGTTTAAGCTACTGATTGAGCATGGAACTATATGGTATTATAACAGCCCGTACATTATTGTTTCCATTTCCTGTCCTGAATCATAGAGAACTGACGAGTGCTTTCTATATACTACTACTAATATTATCCAGAAGATGGTGGTGCCAAGGCTGGGTAATGTGTCAGCCGTATTACCACTAGGGATATCAGGCTCATTTCCAGGCTAACACCGTGGCAAAACAGATGGTTTCATGAGCTCCTACAACCTGGGAGACTTCAGTTGAGTGCTTTGTCCATGAACATGGCATTAAGTTTCTTTAGTCTTGCTTTTTTCATTTTGCAGCTTTAACCTGTATGAAGCATAGGTTTCACAGGAACAAAAGGAAGAAGTTATGATGGAATTGGTCTGTTAATGTGCTAGCTTAACACCCTTTCTTCCTCCCCCCCTCCCCATATAATCATCTTGATACTTCCTGTACAGAAAGAGGATGTAATTAATGTAATTAGCAAATATTTTAGAAACTAGTTCCCTCTTAAATTTTCAGAACACACCCATTTTAATTTGCTAGACTCCCATGTGGTATAATTTTCCCCTCTCTCTGTCAGATTAAACTGAGTGGTAGAAGCCACCGCTTTAATAGATGTGGTTTAGAGAAATGGAATCAATCTTTCTGGAAAAAAAGAACCTTGTCCTAATAAGAGGAAGAAGTATATACAGGTGAAGAATGATTTCTAAGTGGTGATTAATATGCTTAAAAGTATGCCCGTGTGTCACCCTCATTAGAAAGATTTTAAAGGCAATACGAGACCTACCGGATGAAGCCTAAGCAGACGGCTGGCAAACTAGCTTCCAGAGGATTTTGAACTTGATCTTCATGGCCAAAACATTGTTTGTGAGGGAGAACATTAAAAGTCAGGCACAGCAGAGCGTTACCACTGAGATTTATCAGAGACATGCTGAAAGCAAAACAGATAAACGAGTCCCTTCCATACTGGGAAAACTAGACCAAGGTCAGTCTCCCACACACGTGCTGTAGAAATGTTTTCAGAATTATGTTGTAACTGGATTATGCTTTTGTATGCTTATGGTCTTCTGAATTCTCTAAGGGTGCAAAGACACCATTCACTTTCCTCTTGTGGTCTGCATTGCCTGTTTCTCCTCTTGGTACCTCTCTAAAGGAGCTGGTAAGCACCTCATGCTCTTCCAAAGTTACAGCCCACTTTTCAAAGTGAATATATGGCTATCTTTAAAGCCAAATAAGGTTTTCCCTTGGATGATGTGTTTGTTAACTGGCCCAACTAAAGGACAGTTTTTTCTGGGTAGGGGCAAGCTCATTGTGCACGGGTGTTTGTGTAGGGAAATCCACCACATCCTATTTGTTGTTTTAGGTTTAGGACAACAACCGCTGGACAGATGATATTTCACAAGTTTCAAAAGATCTGTCAGATTTTACTCAGACAAATTCCTGAAGCTGTCACACTAATTGGTGTCTATTGTATTAGCATCTCCTAAGCTTCCCTTCTCATAGCCTGCTAAAAAACTAGCGTGCGACTTCATAACTGAGCCTCCCTCTCCATTAGTCAGGCAAAAGCTGTTGTTTAGCCCCGTTCTCCTCTTCCTACATCTCTCAGCTGCTCAGACTCACAGTAGATCCCTTCTGCTGTCTCTAAGCCCAGCCACAAAGGAGGGGGCATGCACTCAGTCTAGGGGTCCCATTCCTCTGCTGGCTTCAACGTTCCTGCTACTCCCTTTTTTTCTCTTCCTCTCTCAAATGATTCCGTTTCCCTGATTCCTCTCAAAATGCTCACCCTTTTCTTTCTGCTAGACTAGCAGGAAGTCAGCTCTTCTGCAGCATGGTAGGCTCTGCTGATGCCGCGGTCTCCCAGGGAGGGGGGGAACTGCGGCTGCCTGGTGATGGGGAGACGGCACCGCAGTGACATCTTGCCTGACTTAAGTGCCTGCCTGGACTAATGCCATACAAAGATCCAGTCCTGATGCGACCAGATGGCCCTGGCCTATACCGTAGCGCAGGAGCTATATGTTATTCAATACCACGTAATACCAAATACTTGCTGAATGTGTCAAATCTTCCCTAGCGCTGCCAACCTGGCTGCAGGCTTCCTCTCACCTGCTGCCTGGGAGCTGCTCCCTAGCTCTGGCACCCCTTCACCTCCAGCTAGGAGGAAATGAGCCACCTTCCAGGATCGGTGCGCGGCCAGATCCTGCCCGGGGAGGGAGGGAAGGAGGGAGGGAGGAGTAGTGCCTGCACACCGGCGCGGCTCTGGAGCCTCTCCAAGGCCAGCAGCAGGTTTGCTGAGACGCCACCCTGCTGGGGAATGCACCTGCCCCGGCGAGAGGTGAGGGCTTGCAGCCTGTCCTCTGTGCTGGCCGCGCCGCAGCAGGAAGGGCAGCCGGCAGGAGCACCTGTTTCTTGGCAGGCGGTTGCCAGAGGAAGGGAAGAGATTTTCCCCGTGAGCTCCCTCGTTAGCTCGCTCCGGTGGAAGGAAAGCCAGGAAAAACCCTTGCTGCCAGCCAGGAGCGGGGAACGGTGCCGGGCTGTTGTGTGTGGGCAGCGTCTGCGGCAGGTGAGTGAGCCGTCCTCCCCGGGACCCGTGCGTGTGCAGGAAGGGCTGTACTTCACCAGTAGCTGCTGGCAGGTTTGGGGGCTGCTTCAGACATACTTCTTGAGAGATCCTGCCGCTTGCCTCCACATTGTTTCTTCCTTGCACCATCGTGTTTCCTCATGGCACCTAAGGCTCGGGAGTTACTTTTTCCTTTGGGACTCCCAGGCCTCCCTCGGCAGAGGTGCATCAGGACAAGCACTGTGGGATCAAGGTGATGGATGCCTGATACACATACAGAGAGGAAGAGGAACACAAAACGTTATAATGGAGCATGCCAAAGCTATCTAGATTTCTGTAAAAAGCAGCTGCATGCTGACCTTGTTACAACAAGCCCTCCACCATCCTTACCCCCAGAGTCCCTCAGCTTGGAGAAGGGAAGGGATGGTCCACCATCACCCAGGGCTTCCCCGACCCTTGCCGAATGATGTCTGGTGGCAGGAGCGCTGGTGGGACAGATGCTGGTTTCTGGGGAGAGCATTATTCCTCTGGCAGGGTAGAGAGGGTGGGCTCTCTTGATACAGATTAGACAGCATAGGTTTGCCTGGATTTTGAGCAGCCCCAGAAAGGAGGAGCACTGGGAACTGGTGGTTGATGTAGCAGCCAAAGGAGTGTGGATCTCTTGCTAAGATTTTTGGGTGAGGCAGACAGATGCCACATAAAAGCCCCATTGTTCCTATTCCCCACAGGTTCTTCTGTCCAGAGAAGAGCCACAAGGATGATCCGAGGGCTAGAGCACCTCTCCTGTGAGGAGAGGCTGAAAGAGTTGGGGCTGTTCATCCTGGAGAAGAGAAGGCTCTGGGGAGATCTTATTGCGGCCTTCCAGTACCTAAAGGGGGCCTACAGGAGAGCTGGGGAAGGACTTTTTACTAGGGCATGTAGCGATAGGATGAGGGGGAATGGCTTTAAACTGGAAGAGGGCAGGTTCAGACTGAACATTAGGAAGAAGGTTTTAACTTTAAGGGTGGTAAGGCACTGGAACAGGTTGCCCAGAGAGGTTGTTGAGGCCCCATCCCTGGAGGTGTTCAAGGCCAGGCTGGACGTGGCCTTGGGCAACCTGGTGTAGTGGGAGGTGTCCCTGCCTATGGCAGGGGGGTTGGAACTCGATGATCTTCAAGGTCCTTTCCAACATAAACCATTCCATGATTCTATGATTCTATGATCCTCACTCCTGAGTTCTCAGGAGAAGAGAAGGGACCTTCCCACATGTCCCAGGGCAGCAGCATTCCTGCTCCCAGGGGCAAAGATGGGCCTTGAGCACTATGACATTCAGAGCTTCTGGTGTGTGTGTTGGCAGTAAGTCAGGCATAAACCAAGACATATGAGCGTCATTTTTGAGCCTACGAGGGAGTTAGAATAGAATAGAATATGCTTAGGTTAGCCCTGAATTGGTCATGCATTTGGACTAGATGATCGTTGTAAGTCCTTTCTGACTGAAATAGAACAGAATAGACAGAATAGATTATTTCAGTTGGAAGGGACATACAGCAATTCAGGGCTGACCAAGTTAAAGCATGTTATTAAGGGCATTGTCTAAATGTCTCTTAAACACTGACAGGCTTGAGGCATTGACCACCTCTCTAGGAAGCCTGTTGCAGTGTTTGACCAACCTCTTGGTAAAAAAATACTTCCTAAAGCATTGGAAGTTGGAAAAATTACATAAAGGATGGGAAAATATTTATGCCTATTCAGGACTAGAGGTTTCTGTGAGGCACAGAGTGGTGGCAAGTCTATCCCAAACAGGCTGTGGCCAGACCTGGCCTAGAAGCAAATAAGCTGTGATGGACTGGAGAAGCAGGGGGAAGGAGATGGCTTGTATCTGTTTGAGATTGTCAGGCTCTGGTGGCTCTTATCTAGATTGCTCCTGCAAATCGTTTTATGTATTGTTATTTTACAGCAAATCTTGCCGGACTTTCCTGGTCTCTATGATGCTCACAAAGTCCACATAGCTGCATAAAACTCCTCCAAGGCTGGAAGCACTGCAGGAGCCTGTCCCGTCCCCTGGCTTCCCCTCCTGAACGCTGTGGGTAAGCAATGCCTCATGGTGTACCCTGAGTTTGGGGAGAGGAGGGAAGTGAGAAGCTGAGTTGTATGTGGCTCTGAAATGAGAGTGTTAATTAACATACAATCTGTGGCCCATCTGTCAGATATCAGACAGTCAGACATAAAAAGTCTATAAGTAAATAAATAAATGCATATGCCATTCCCAGGCAGTCAGCAGGCGTGCGTCTACCACACTTGCAGCCAAGAGTGGCCAGAAACCCGTTGATGATGACCCTCAATTCCCAGTTAAATTTTGTCAGAGTAGGAAAAAAAACCACCCAACAAGAAAGGAAAAACACGAACAGTTTTGTTTTCCTGCATTCCCAGTGCTTTCCTGTTCTTCCTCCCCAGCTGCCAGCCAGCAGTGGGGAAGGAGAGCCTGTCAATATTTTCCTGAAATGTGACCTTCAGTCAGAAAGCATTGTGTGGCTGAGCTGGTCCTCTCCTCCTTTTTCTCTTGCATACAAAGATGGGAGCACTGAAGGTACTGGGTTCAGTAGTAAGTAAACGGTAGAGATTAATGACCTCTGATAGAAGTTATCAAACTGGCTAATCTGACAGGCTAACTGGCTTAAGCTCCCCAAGGGTCTGTGTTACAGTCTGTCCCAGATCAGTGAGCCCAGGTATCCCAAAGAAGAGCTACAGAAGAGGTTACTGCTGTGGAAAGGCTGTCCTCCTTCATGACAGAGCAGGGATCTACATCCCTTCCTTTCTCTCAAGCTGATCTAGGCAAACTGATGTGCTGCATAATGCCAAGAAATCAGATCAGCAAAGTTGCAGCGAGATCTAGTTTCATCCCTTCTCCAAGGAGTGGTGGGTGACAGCCCAGGATAGGGCTGCTTTGATTTAACATATAAAGACAGTCAGATTTTCCTTAAGAGGACAGGAGACAATGCACCCACACTGAGGAATGGGAAACTGTAGTTAGATTTAAGGAAAAATTTATTTGTGGCGGGGATGGTGAAACACTTGAGTGATCCCAGAGGGGCTGTGGATCCTCCGTCCTTGGCAGTATCCAGCACCCGAGTGGATGGGCCCTGAGCTACTCAGTCTGACTTTGAGGTTAACTCTGCTTTAAGCAGGTGGATGGACCAGGGGATTTCATAAGGTCCCATCCCACCTGAATTATTCTGTGATTCTAAAAGTAAAAATACTGTCATTAGTTAGTTGCACAAACCCTCTCAGTCTAGAGAAGCCCAAGCAAGTGTGGATGCTTATAGAGCAAAAAATTATATTGCCAAAACATTTTCAAACAGACACAAGAAAACGTGGAGGCACACTTCAGTGGAAGCCTTTGCCTCTCCAAGTCATTTGTTTAATAGAGTTTAATATATACAGTAGGAAATACACGCTTGTAGAGGTCACACCTTATTTTGTTCTGCAGCCAGACGCCCTAACAGTTTTATCTTACCCCCTGTCCTTCTCCTGAGCAAATAAAAAATAAAACAGTTGCATTTTAAAAGGTAACGTGAGAATGCAGTGCTGTAGCTTGATTTTTGGTGACATTTTCCCTCACTGCGGTTTGTGCTGTTGTGTTTTCTTTGCTTACTGTTTGACTCACAACTTGTGTGCGCAACTTCGGTCAAGCAGCAGCAGGCCGCAGACCTTGCACTTCTCCAAGCTTCATGTTTTCTTAGTTCAAAATCTCACTCTAATCTACAAACCTGCTATCTGCTAGACTCACCCGTTTGCTGGTAAGGAGGAGATAAGGCACTTCTGTACTTGGAGAAGGAAAGGCAGGAGGAAGTAGTGCTTAGTACTGAGATGATTTGCATGGGCTGGGGAAATGTCTCCAGGCTCAACGTCTTCTCACCCCTCTACTTTGAAAGTGGCCCCTGTGACATCCTCACCTTCTCGGGCACCTGTGTCTCGGGGACAGCACAAGGTATCTGCTGTCTCATGCAAAATCAAAGTGGGTCCCAGCAGGCACAAATCACCATACTCAACCATGGTTCTTTTTTTTTTCTCCCTAATTGATGCTTTCTGATTGTTCTGGGTGATCCAAGCAGCAGCGGCCGTGCAGGGCAAGCAGCAGGGTTGGCAGCTCGCACGGTGCGATGGGTCCTGGGCCTGCAAACCCGCCGCGGTCACAGACTTCCTGGACACGTGCTGCCAGCTGGCAGCCTGCCCCGAGCCACGTCCAAAGTGACCTCATGCTCCATCACAGCCGGGGAGTGACTCAGGAGGAGCTTGGCCTGACACGGTCAGGCGGTGTCTGGTTCGGGCACCCCCCCCAACACACTATTGTCCTCCTTCTCCCCCCCCCCCCCCCACGTTGGCTTGTCCCCAGTGGAGGGGAGGATTCTGAGGCGTTTGCTGGCGGCAAAGGCATTGCCATAAGGGGAATGTGGTTTGTAGAGACTGTCTGAGGACAGGGAGAGCTGTGGGAGGAAAGGTCCCTGGTGCGTGCAGAGCTGCCATGCGTGGAGGTCACAAATTGTCCCCACCTGTCTGTAATGAGCCCAATGTGCCAACACCATGCAGAGCAGGGCACGAAGACAAGCAGAGTGTGTTTGGCGTGGGCTGATGGGCTCCTGGAGACCCATTTTTAGTAGGCAGGGTGCTGCGTGGCCGTCTCCCTGCCGGGGAGAAGTGACACAGCTCTGACACAGGGGATCTGCATCAGTTCCTGTCCCCGCCACGGACTCCCGCGGGACTCTGAGTGGTTTGTGTATGTGTGCCCGTGATGGCCGATGGTGCATCACACTGACTGGGAGGTGATCAGGGAGGTATTTTGGGGGTCTCCATGTCTCAAGGGCTCAGCCATATCGGAGATGCTCCTGCACTATCCTCCCCCAGCACCACTCCTTGCTGTGGGTACTAGCTGTGCTGGAGGGTCCCTCAGGTGCTGTGGGACCAGCTGGAGCACTCACGTGCTGGGGCAGGGTGTTATGTGAGAGAAATGCAAGTGGTTTCTGCTCTTGGTGTAAAACTGTACCCAGAGAAGTGTTGAGGGGGACCAGGACACTGGGGAGGTGGAGGAACCTGGGAAGCCAGGCTGCGGGTTGAGACAAGGCGCTGTGCTGAGGGGAGAACCCAGCTACGCACAGCACCTGGAGCCCACCTCCACCCTGCAGCCACCGCTGCCCTTCCCCTGCTCCCCTCCACTGGTGAAGTGCTTCAGGGACCAGAAAAGGGGAGAGCAAAATTGCAGGGTACCAGGTCCCAGCTGTATGAGGTCTCTTTCCAGGTAAGTGCTGAGACCACTGGAGATGTAACTGTCGTATTTTTGTAGGGAACTTGGGAGGGGGAACCACTGGCAGGGGTAGGGACAGGGCTGAGAACATGCAGCAAGGGCAGCTCTCAGTCTTCCAGCGACTGGAGTGGAAGGGTTAAAGCCCCGGTCCTGACCCCCACCTCCCGCTGTCATTCTGGGCAGCAGAGCCAGTTGGTGACAAGAGGCTGATGCTGATGAGGGAGCATGTGAAGCCAGAGCTTGTGAATGGGGCTTTATCCCAGGAGGGACCTGCCTCTGCTCCGTCCCTGCCCCGCTGCCAGCACCAGCTGCAGGCAGAGTCCTGCGGGCAGCGATGTGCCAGTAGCCTCTGACCGGGCACACGGGGCTGGGGAGGCAGGAGACTCGCCCTTGGGGCAGGCTGAGTTTCCCCCACAACTCGTGGAGGTCTCCTGGGAAGACGTGCGTGGCTGAGCTGTGCTCCAATGCACGGGGCTTTCGTGAGGGAGGCAGGGGAAGGTGTGCAGGCCAGCCTGGAGCAACCAAGGGCCAGGGTTTGGCAGGGGATGGTTCGGTACAGGGGAGCAGGGTCTCTGTTTAATGATGTCTTCTCTTCTTGACTCTTTCAGATGAAAGACACAGGAAAGGAAGGACGCAGCCCTGGTTGTTCCCTTACCGTCCTGCTCTGGGGATGCTCCACCACATCCTGCAGACCTGCCTGGAGGGTGGGCTCAGCCGCAGCGCATGGACCGTAGCTCTTCAGGTGGCACTGCTGTAGAAGGGAGCTCCACCAGGCTCCAAAGAATGAGACGGAGGCATCCCCGCTTGAGAAATGCAGCTGCCTCCACAACCGCTGCTGCCTTGACCCTCCACTTCGCTGTAAGGGTGTAAATTAATCTGTGCAACCACCCCACCGTGACCTCCCCACCAAGCCGCCCACCATGCCGGAGCTGGCAGAGCTGAGCAGCCCCCGCACCCCTGCAGATGCAGACCACATCCAGAGGAATATCTTGGAGGAACACGTGGAGCTTTGGTGGTTCCAGGACCCCAAGAAGTCCATCCTGTGCTATGGGATGGCTGTGGTGCTGATCCTGGCCTGTGGCATCGGGGGCATCATCCTGCTGTATAGCACTAGCAGCCGGTCTGGGGAGTGGCGGCTGGCCGTGGGCACCACGCTCTGCCTCCTGGCCCTGCTTGTGCTGCTGAAACAGCTGCTGAGCTCTGCAATCCAGGACATGAACTGCATCCGCAGCCGGGATCAGATCGAGCTCCTCAAGAGCGGGGGCTTCTCGGACTGCCTGGTGCTGCTGCTCAGTGCCCTGGTGCTGGTGGTCTGTGGGGTTGTGCTCACCATCCTCTCCACCACCACCATGCAGCTCAGCCCTGCACGGCCGCTGGCCAGCATGTTCACCAGCGGGGTTGTCCTCCTGACTGCTGGCAGTGCCATCTTCCTCTGCCTGCTGCTCTACCTGCTCTGCACCTCCTGCCGCCAGGCTGCTCCTCGGAGCCTGGAGACTGGTGAGATCCGTGTCTTCACCATCTCCGGCCGCCTCGCTGCAAACAGACGGCTTCCTCCCACCTCCAGCATGGCCAACCTGATCTGAGCCAGGACACTCCTGTGTGAGCTTTGCTGGATACAACATGTCACTAGGGCTTGTGCCGGCCTTTCCCCAAGGAACGGCAAGCGCTGCGGTGTGCCTTGCATCTTTTGGAGATGACTGGCATTTGCTTTGCCCCAGGCTGGTGGCACAGCAGGGATTTGGGGTGCCTGGATGGGCTCTGTGACCTGGCACGTTAGGAGCACAGCGCTGGCCTGGTTGGCGTTTTATCACTGCAAAACCTCCTGCGACAGCTGCTGCCCGCCCGGCTGTGAGCCCTGTCACAGAGTTAAGGTGAGCCTGTCCTGTACCCCTGGGGACCCCAGTACTTGCTTGGTGCCTGCAGTTCCCGGGACTGTGTCGTGCGCTCTCCTGGCAGGAGAGGCTGCCACTGCGGATGGTGTAAAACCACCCTGTGCTCTGCGCGGAGACACCAGCTCGGACCCCTGTCTCAGCTGGCACCAGCGCTTCGTGCCTCTGAGCCCGTGAAGGTGGGCACACGCTGAGCCCTGTGTCGTGCGTCCCCTCTCTCGTGCGTCCCTGTGGGACCCCTGAGCAAGGTAGAGCCTCTAACAGCTGATGAATGGCAGGAAATATTCTGCGTGTCAGCAGGCACACAGCGCAAGCGAAAGGAACTCGGGGGGAGGTACGGCTGCAGGGGCTGCTCCCGAGAAAGCACCTGCGTGTCTGTGGGAGGGAGCGTGGGATTTGCATGGCATTCCGTGTGCCAGGGCCCCAGCACAGCTGGACCTCACACGAAATGCCTTTCATGTTTGCAATGTCAGGATCTGTTCCAATATTACCTTTCTGCAGCCCTCCATCTTCTGTGGTTTATCAAAGGGGTGACCACAGGGTGTTGGTGTCGGGCCCCTGAGGGGTTATCAGTGCCGGACTGTGTGTCAGTGCTCTGTTATTGCACCGGTGTGCTCCAGACACACGAGCCACAGACAGCAAGGTGCAGTCGCTGGGGGATGGTGACGGGGTGCCCGAATCCCGGGGCTGGGGCAGCTGCCCTGCAAGGGCGGTGTGAGGAGGGAGCGCTGTTGCCCTCTGACAGGAGTTTCCCAAGTGGAGGCACCTCTGCTGCCATGGGAGCGCTGCAGCTCATCCCAGTCCCTGCTGGGAGCCTGCCCAGCACAGCAACGTTCCCACGCTGTTTCTGTCTCCCAAGTGCTTCAGCTGCTGCGGGGCAGAAGACTTCTTCTGCTATCACTTGGGCCTTACCTGGAGCTTTTTTGGTGTTTTATCTCTCCAAGGTGTCTATCACCAAGTTGTCTTTACCAGAGGCAGACTAACAACTCATCCCTGGGAGATTTTCCTGTGACTTGAGGCTAATTTACCTGTGAAAATTCTCATTTCCTCCATAGGCCCACGAACCATTTCACTGCCCTTTCTATAGACACAGATCCTAACCTCCTAGCAAAGCTGCTCCTGCGCAACCTTCTCTTCCTCTTCTTCTTCCTGTCTGTTCCCATCTCCCCCTCACCTGAGCTGCTCCGCCCCAGCCGTTAGTTTTGCTCATTATTTGCTAAGTTTCCTCTGTAATGGAACAAGACCGAGCTATTATTTTTTGGTGCCTGGTAGCAAATTTATTTGGAAGAGGACAGTAGCTCATTCCCTTAGTAACAGCACGAACTGCTGTCCGTGTTACACCTGGAGGCAATGTTCAGCATCAGTGAACCCCACCAGGTATACACTGGGCAATGAGGATGTCATCCCTTCACAGCTCCAGACCACACTATAACTCCCATACGCTCAGATCGCATACTACTGTATTCATCCGCTCTTGCCCTGCTCCTGCTGGCTTTCCTTCCCCCAAAGCCTTGGATTGTTTTCCCCAAAGTATGGGAACAGCGTTTTGGCTCTTCTTTCTGGATGTCTGTTATTTCTACATTTTTCTCTGCCATTTTCACATCATCTGTAGACTTTATTAAACTGCTATTTCCTCCTCTCTCTGCATCGCTTCCCTTAATCTGCCCAAGAGTTCAGAGGGTGTTACTAAGCTCAGGTCCTTCTGTGCTAAACCCTCTGCAAAGCAAAGAGCCGTCCTTCCCCTCTGGGCTGTTTGATCCCAGGTCCCTCTGCGTACACAGGGAGGGACAGGCCAGAGCCGGACAGTTTTGCACCACCACCGTTGCTGCTGCTCTGCACATCTGTGTCGGCGCATGTGCGGTCACGCCAAGCTGCGCCGCCTCTGCCTGCATCAGTGCTTTAGCACTTACTCCCAGCTCCCCCAACCTGCACATATGGACAGGCCGCAGCTGCCTGCACACCAGCTGTTTTGCACATCTGGGCACTTGTGTGAAGATGCGTGACTGTGCCCAGCTCGCAGCTCTGCCCTGCCTGCACACCAAGGTGAATCCTCTGCTCCATAGCCCCTTCAAAAGGCGCCCCAAGTGCCCATGAATTGTGCCAGAAAAGGATGCTCGTGGGCTGAGAGCAGGCTGTCCCCAAAGATGGCGGTTT
This sequence comes from Vanellus vanellus, assembly GCF_965231255.1. Lineage (NCBI taxonomy): Eukaryota > Metazoa > Chordata > Aves > Charadriiformes > Charadriidae > Vanellus > Vanellus vanellus. The sequence continues at coordinate 69,413,333 of NC_138910.1, forward strand.
GGGTGTCTGGCTGCCCAGATGGACAGCCTGCGCTGCCCCAGTCACTGACTCTCCTCTGCAGCAGCAGTACTGGTTTGTTCCTTTCTTGATTCCTGTGCTGTGTCTGGAAATACCTAATAAAGTGTTACAGAAGTTGACCGTGCCGAAGGCTGATGCTCGAGCGTTGCCCTCTCTGTGGAGCGTGAGGTGACAGAACTATGCAGAGCTGGCCTCTGCTCAGGCTGAGCCTGGGGCAGAAACCATGACAGCCCAGGGTCCCTCCCACAGCTGCGGTTTCGGCTTATTAGCTAGTGAGGCAATGCCACCACAGCCCCCCCAAATGCATGTACTTATTTCCTGATACACGACTCCCACCTCCAGATGTGCATGCATCTCTCTCTGCTTAAGGACCTAGACATAGCCAGTCCCCCTCACCACCGCTCTCTGAACCCAAGACCTTGCTGTGCCCCTGAAAGATGCTCACGTGGAGCACGCAAAGCCTGCTGAATGTGTCGGTGCCAGCTGGTTTGTTTACAGAGAAGCTATTTCACCCTGCGGTAGGGCCGAGCCTCGAGCCCGGCGGTGGCAGCTGTTGCCTGCAATGAGCCGGGAACCAGTCTGCCCGCATACCTGCCACTGCTCCCGGCCACCAGCCTCCACCAGGGTCCTTCCTGGAGGCTTCCTGGGGGAACCCCCTTGAGAAAGCCCCTCCTTTGCTGCTCTGACCCCCTTGTATTCCCAGCTCCCCTTGCCAGATGCATTTCCCCCCACGCGAGCTGCCAGGCTCCTGCCCGCTTGCACTGGAGCTGCCTGGAGAGGGGGCAGAGGGGCTGCCACGGGACAGAGCCCCCCTGCACACCATGTCTGCTCTGTTAAAGAATAAACGGGTGGGCCTCCCAGCAGGGTCAAAGTAGACACAAGCAACCTACCACTAGGCACTGAGGCATGAGAGTGAGCCAGATCCTGAATAAATAAGCCTGGGCAGTTATATTTTTAATCCCTTTTAAGACATTGCTGAGACCAAAAGTAAAATATTGCATCTAGCACGAGTTCATGTAACTGAAAAGCATGTTAAAAAGCCCAGAAAATACCCTCCAATAGATAACTGAAATACCTTTTCCCAGCCCTCAGGTTTAAGTTTCCTGTCTTACCTGAAAGATATTAGAAATTTCCTGCAAAAATAAGGGTCAGTTTGGCCGTACGGCATTTAAGAGCGAAAACTGGCTGACACTGAAACAAGCCACCAGGCTTTCCTCCTCCTCCTCACGGCTTCAAACGGCACGTTCCCTCTCTGGACGGGTGCTTTAAGTCACTGGCCTGTATCGCCCATCCAGCGCCTGACCCAGTCATCCCCTTTGGTTTACATTCTCTGACGTGTATTATTTACTTTTGTATACACTGTGCTCTAGAAATATCTTAATGAGTAGAGAAATAGAAAGGCAGTTTACAGTGAAAGGGAGGTTTGAAGGAGACGGGGGAATTAGCCGTGTGGCAGGGCTGCAAGAAATGCTGTCCCTGTGATGCTGCTTCATACTCTGGAGCGTGACAGAGAGATTCCCGGGCTATCAGGGACTGTAACGACACGGCTGTGCCCTGGGAATTCTTCCCAGCCGGATGGTACCAGCCTTGTGAATCACCTAGTAAGGAGGGCGAATGTCACTGCTGCGCCCCGCTTTTAACTCCCGCGTGACCCACACGGGCACGACCGGCTACAGCAGAAACAATCTGCAGTTACCTATGTCTCATGTGCTGTTTATCGTACCACAAAGATGACAGGAATGCAAAAATTAGAGTGTTCGTGTAACTCCACGGTTAGAGATACAGACGGGACTCTGTAATGGGTGCCGGGGGACAGGGCTGTGTGGCCCCAGCGCACGTGCCTGCCTGATGCCGCGACCAAGCACTGCCAACAAGTTTGCTCAACTCTGCAGAGCTGACATGGGAAAAGTCAGTGCCGTTCTAGCACGTCTTGCTGGAGAAGGAAGAGAGAAAAGAGAGAAGGGACGCGCGGCAGGAAGCAACGCTGGAGAGACCTGCACAGAAACCCTGCGAGGACACGCCAGGGCTGCCTGTGCCACGGCAGGCGACAGATTTGTTTGCACAAGAGCACTCGTGCCACAGACCTGTTCTCTCACTGCCGCACTTAACGAGGAATGTATTTATGGTCCTTGAAAGCACATGCAAAAAAAGCCGCACCCCAGCTGTGGGGCTGGGGGCCTCCTCCCGGCACTGCCGCTGGGAGAGCCCCAACAAACCATCGCAGGCAGAGGCAGGGTTAAATCATGCTTTAATCACACCCTGGAGTGACAACACATTGAGGGACAGAGCAGGGCTGGGTCCAGCACCGTGGGGCAGCAGGGCCGGTGCATGAGACCTTGCAGGGAGCACCAGGGCAGGCTCCTCTTCCCACCCCACCAGGCTGCCCGGGCATGATAGGCACCATCTCCTTCATCCTCAACATCTGAGCAAGGCTGGGAGCCCAGCAGCGGGTCCGGTGTCCCTGTGCTGGTGCAGCTCCACTGGCGTCACGCTTGGGTACTGCGGGGCTGGCTGCCTTCAGCCTTCATCACCATTCCCAACCGACCCCCTCTCTGCCCTCCTCTCTGCTCCTTAAGCTCCCACCCATGGGGGGCCAAAAGCCGAGGGCAGGTGGAAAAGGGCAGGAAGGCGGGGGGACAGCGAGGGGCCGCAGTGATGGTGGCTGGGCTGCAGGCTCAGATGGAGAGGTGCAACTCCCGCTCCTCTTCCTCCGGCAGCTGCTCGCTTGGCTGGATGTAGTTGTCCTCGATGAAGCCATCGTCATCCTCAGCTTGCAGGTCAGCAGCATCGGGCATGGGGTGGTTTTTGCTGGCCCCCTGGCCTGAGGAGCCCCTGTCCCAGCTGCTGCTGTCCTCCATGGGGCTTCCTCCGATCGAGGTGGTTTCAGGCAGCGGCCGGTGGCGGTAGCTGGCGAAGTTCTTGTGGAAGAGCTTGCACTTGGCAGCCAGTGCGATCAGGATGGAGATACCGATTGCTGCCACCAGGAAGCCCACCAGGTACGGCCAGCTCCTTCCCCCCTTCCCAGTGGGCGGTGTGGTGGCTGTGGCACAGGAAAGGCAAGTCAGGGCACGGCGGGTCAGCCTGCAGCATACCTGGAGCTCCCCAGAACCCAGCCCCATGTATGCCTGAGGTACGCAGCCTGCACTGAATTGCTTTTGTTTGGAGCAATATAAATGCTCTTCACCAGGGTGGGGGAATACTGCAGAGAAAACTGCCAGACGGCTGTCTGATACTGCTGCCCATCACCATGGAGTCTGTGGAGTCCATGTGGCTTCATGGCATCTACTAACTTTTCTGTTGCAAAGCCAGCAAACACCTCCAGGTGGTGGCCACCCTCCCCACCAAGCCACCACTGGAGGCCACCCTCCCAACCAAGCCACTGTATGAGCCGTGGCCAGGCAGCCTGAGCCCCTGGGGGTGCGGGGCAGAGCAGGGGGTCTCTGCCTGTGGTCCCCTCTGGGGTGATGTTGGGTGGGAGGGAGTTATACCTTACAAACGCCTCGGTAACTGCACAACTTACTGTTGCTGTGGGTCACTGTGATCTGCTGCGCAGTGCTGACCCCCCGAGGAAACCGCTGCTTCATCCAGCAGCCCAGGTCCTGGGAATCCAGAGCTGCCACCACACGGCCCCGCAGCTCCGGGGGCGACGCACAGGTCACCTGCACAGCTGGGAGACACACGGGCTAAGGTGGGATGGGAGGTCTTCGCCCATCCCCTCCCCAGTTTAGCGAAAACAATCCCTGCTTGCTCCTGGGTTGATGGGATGTATTGCAAGGTGGTTCTGGCTCTGCCCTCCAGCCTCACTGTCCCTCAGCACGCTGCAAGCCACAACTAAAGAAAAAATTCACTGACCAAGGAACTGTGTGAGTGTGTCACTGATCAGCAGGCTCCTTTTAACTGGATAATGCCAAATTCATGGATACTGATAGCAACCCTACTGTCGCAGGGCTGCTCTCGCCTGGGAGCTGAGCTCAGAGTGTTGGAGCCTGATTCAGCTCCACAGGAGGAGCTGCCGAGTGCTCAGCAGCTCTTGAAAATGTGGTCACTCCACGTAGACACATATAGGTGGATTTAGGGGCTGAAGTGTACATGCAGCCCCTTTCCCAGAAGAGTGGCTAAATTATCCTGCTGTCACGCCTAGAAATCTCTGGTATTGTGTGCAACTGCAAGCAAGGAACACACCCATCACCTTTTTGTTCACTTGTCCCTCAAGAGAGGTGGGAGAGGTCCCTGGAAAGTCATCTCGGAATGTGCCCAGGGGCTGGAGCAAAAGGATCGAGCGGGACACCTGCACCCAGGGTTGCTCCTGCCCAACACCTCTCCTGCCACCCACCCCCGTCCGCTCACCTTGCCTGCGCCGCAGCCACTGCTGCAGACGGTGCGCGGTGCAGTCGCAGACCCAGGGGTTCCCTTCCAGCCAGACCTGCGGGACTGCCTCCATCAGCTGCAGGCTCAAAGTGTCCACAGAGACCAGCATGTTGTGCTGCAGGTCCAGGTGGAAAAGAGCCTTCAGTGGCAGGAAGAAAGGGACCTCAATCTCTTGCAGCCTGTTGTTTCTTAGGAGCAGTGTGTGCAAGTTGCCCAAGCCCTTGAAAGCGTCCGTGTGGAGGTAGGCGATGCTGCAGCTGCTCAGGTCCAGCAGACGCAGTGTCCTCAGGTTGGAGAAGACTGCTGGGGTCAGCGCCAGCAGGGCATTGCTAGAGACATTGAGGGAGCGCAGGGAAGGGAAATCCATCAAGAGAGTCCCGTGACGGGGCACAACCAAGGAGTTGAAGGAGAGGTCCAAACTGGTGATGTTGCTTGGAAGGGAACTTGGAGCATGCAGGAGGCTCTTCCTGTGGCAGTCGGCCCATCCCTGGGAAAAGAGCTGCTGTCTGAGATGGGCTCTCTGTGCTGGGGAGGATCTCTAGACTGAGACTCCCCAGAAGTTCAAACGTCCTAATTAATTACCCTTGCAGAGTTTAAAAAAGCAAAGATACAAACGAGTTTAAAAAAGTCAAGAGCTGCCAGTATGGAGTGGGCCAGGATAAATGGAGAAAGATGAGCAGGACAGCCCATAACTGAGAGCAGCCGACTGAAGGAGTAAAGGAGGAGTGTGGACAGCTGGAGGAAACTCAGACAAGGTAGGTGCAAGGGGACCAGGTTGTCACCCTTCTGTCCTCCCTTACAGGGCAGTTGTCATATGGGGTCAGCTTGCAGAAGGCCTTCCTCTTCCTCCCCCAGAAACCCTGGGGAGCTCTTGCGTGACACAAGGGCATCCTCCCAGCTGGGGCAGGGAAGCAGGCGAGACCCCTGCCCGCTCGAGGGCAGGCAGGAAGGCAGGCAGGCAGGCAGCGGCAGCCAGCCGGGCTGAAGAGCGGTGGGCATCAGCACCAGGCACCCATGTCAAGAGCTGCTCCCCGGGGCCGGTGGGGGATATTGCACTCACGTCTCCAGCCCTCCTACGTTTCTGAGGATACACTGTGAGCGGCAGCACCTTCGTCCACGCTGGCTGTGGCTATACTAGTAAACAAAAGAGACCAGGGACCATTCGCTGTCCCGAAAGGCCAGCAGTGCATGCTGGATGGATCGATCAACCCACAGGGATGGATTTTTTTTTCCCATGAAAAACGGGGGACCAAATTCACTCTGGTTTTGGGGAGCGGTCCCCAGCATGCGTTACTCCTGCCTGGGCTTTATGTGGGAGAGGGCCAGCTGCCCAAACTGAAGCTGCCAGAGAGCAGGTCAGCAATTTAAGTTTAGTTGGGCAGGCACGGGCTCCTGCTCGATGCCATGTTTGTTTGGGTTCCGCGGCAGAGATGCCATGCTGGAAGCTTGCGGCGGTCCGTAGTCCCAGGTTTCTGGGTCTGGCTGCTTTCCAGCTAGCCAGCTTTTCCCTTTTGTTGCCTCCCGCCTGATCACCTCTCCTGTCATCCTCCTGTTCACCTGAATCTCCCACCAGGCCCTGCCCACCCTGCTCACTAGAGGAACAGATGTGAACTTATAAACCTGGGCTGCTGAGGACTGGGTTATAATGGGGCCGAGCCACAGGGGCACTGCACAGATCCTGTCTCACGCTCAAACAGGGCTGGGCTCAGGGAGGCTGGAGAAAACGGTGCAAACCTTTTGAGGGCATTTCTGAGAGCTCAGTGGGCTGCGCTGCCCTGTGCCATCCGCCCGCAACGGCCACTTTTCCTGCCTCTTCCCAGCTCCTGCCTGGTGCAGCTAAGCTGCGGCCGCGGCGCTTGTCCCAGTGGGATGGTTTAGTTATATTTCCTGCTCCTCGCCAGGCACTCGGGGATCCTGACCCCATGGTTGCCCTAACCCTGGCTTCGTCACTGCATCACCATGCACTGGAGAAGGGAGTGAGGGGCTGGGAGCCCCTCAGGGATGTGCCTCACTGCTGCTCGCTCGCCATGCACCCCTTATGGGCAGCTGCGTTATGGCTGCAGCCGAGAGACCCCCCAGAGTCCGAAATGCCATGGCTTAGACAAGGCTTTGCCAGCCCTGCCGTGCTCCGGTGAATGGGCTGGACAACGTGACGCGTTCAGCCCCAGGATGGGAGCAGGGCCGCTGCAGGGCTGGGAGCAGGGCAGCCAGGATCCAGGTGCGGGTGACCCACCCCTGTGGCTGCTGGCCACCGGCACAGCACATCTCCTGGTTTAACTCCCCTTGCTCCCGTGGGTTTCCGTGACTCGTCGTCTCTCCAGCCGTGCAGAGCAGGAGCTGCCTGCCAGGGCCTGCTGCCCCACAGGCACGTGGTGCCACCACCCCCGGCTGTGCCAGCAGCACCGGGAGTGGGGTGCCCCTTCCCACCCCCCGCTGCTGCCCGTGCTGCAGCCCCCTCGGCCCCCCTACCTGGTGGTCGAGGCTGCAGGGGTGTCCCGTCACCACTGACCAGGCGCAGAGGAGGCTGCAGACCCCGAGCAGGCAGGCAGGAGCCATTTGGCTCCAGGAAACTGCCGGGGCAGAAAAACAAGTCTCGGGGAAAGCTGGGAAGCCGGCAGAGCCGGCAATGCCGGGCAAGGTGTGGCCACAGCCGCAGGGCCCGGGTCTCCTGCCGAGATCCCCTGTCCCAGCCACACGGCCCTGCAGACCACCAGGACCTGGGAGCCAGCCCGGCTGCCGCCGTGGCCCTACTCCCTCCCTGCAGCTAGGCACGGGTGAAAGGTGGCGGCACCGGTTACACATTAACCGCCGCTCCTCGCCACCTCCCACCCGCTGCCTCCAGTGACAGGTGACCAGCGGACCGCCAGCATCTGCCTGGTGGACCATGGGGTGCTGTGGGAGCTGCCCCAGTGGGACCAGAGTACCCACTGGTACTGAGGGGGTGCTGGGCGGGCAGAGGAGGAGGAGGGCACCTCTGTGGCATGTGGCCTGAGATGGCCACACAGCCAGGGCAGGGGCACGCAGCAAGCCTCGGCCAGAGAAGCTGGGGCTGAGGCAGCAGGAAAGTGTCCTACAGGAAAATAAAAGTCTTATTGGGACTCAGGCGGAAAGATGTTTAAACTGTGCAGCAAACGGGCAGGTCCCTGTGCCCAGCAGCGGCTCAGTGGTATTGGCTTTACAGCATTGGGGAGTCCCCAATAAAAATGTGACTTCCCTGAGCAGCACCCGAGGCTCCTGAGAAGGTCCCAGAGCATAAGGGTGCCCCACCATCTCCAGCACCCTCCATGCAGACCCGCCGCTTATCAGTAGTGCTCCCTGCTGTGGAGTCAGTGAAAATCTGAGAAATCCAGTCAAAGCAGCATCTTGTGGGTGTTTGCTGGCACACGATCCAGTGGGACGTGCTCCCACGACCAGGAGTGATGGGGTGGGTGAGTGGACGAGAGCTGGCAGAGCCACAGCCTGGGCTGGGGAGGTGCTGGCAGCACCCGCTCTCACCTTTGTCTCTGCGGCAGGAGGGAGCCCCAGGCTCTCTTCCCTGCTCCCCACTCCCTATTCCCACTCCTGCTCAGCCTCAGGAAGCCGCCTGCCAACAAGAGCACTGCGGATTTGCAGTTTCCACCTCAGTGGCAGCCGAGACAGGGCGGCCCCTCTTCCCCCAGCTGCCAAGGGACTCCTCCACAGCCGTGCGTCCCACCCTTTCCTCAGGGAAAGGGCTTCCCAGCAGCCAGTCCTTCATCCTGCGAGCGTGGGGTGGATGCCAACGCAGCCAGGCAGCTGCCTGCTCCCCGGCTGCCCTGCCCATGCCACCAGGCGGGATGGGGATGCTCGGCCACCCCGCTCCCGGGCTGCTGTGATGCCTGGTGGCAGCAGCCCTTAACCCAACCTTGCAGGGCCTCCCAGGGACCTGCTCTGCCCCTAAAACAAAACAAACAGCCAGAGAAGCGGGACTAGAAAATGTTGCTGCGGCAGCCCAGCCCCTCGGTGGATTCACAGGGCGTTTGCATTTCCTATCAGGAAACGTATCGGTGCGTTATGGTTTCTGGCATGCAGTGCCGTGCATTAGAATGTGCAAATGATAACAAAAAGGGGTATTTTTGTCACTCTTTTTTTTTTTTTTTTAGTCCGTCGTGATTCAGCGAAAAAGTTGAGGTCTTGTGAAATCAGCAGAAATTCAGGTGCTTTTAGTGTGCTGTGGGTTGGGCAGCTGGAGCTTTCTATATTACAGGAGAGCAAGTGTGGCGAGCTGTTTTGGCTGGGCTCGGCTGCAGGCAGCTCCCTGGTTCCTCCTCTGGAGATACGTAAGGTTAAACTGTAGCTGTAGGGTCCTGACTGGGTGTCCCACAAAACCTCCCGGAGAGGTTTCCTACCCCATCTCCAACTTGAGGGATCTGCACAGATAGACATTCTTATCCAGGTATTCCCAGGAAAAAAATGCAAGTGGACAAATCAGCTTGGGTCAGATGCCTCGATGGATCCCTGAAATCTCCTGGGCATCACCTGGTGCGGAGAGCTGACCTCAAATGGCTCCCATTCCCCAAAAAAGCAAAGCAATGCACCGGTTCCCCTCAGGCAGTAAGAGTTGCAGTTGCAAAGCCCTCCCATAAAGCGTGTTTGTTCTGTGTAAATAATCCTGTCCTCAAACGGATCCTCTTGGAGGACGCTTCAGAGCGTGCATTGTAACCCACAGCTCTGTGTGCTGCTGGGGGAGCACAGAACGAGTTGCTTCCCCAGGCACAGCACGTGTAAGCACACAGTGGCACGATGGTGATTCCAGTTCTGAGCATGACTGGCCTCGACAGCCAGTGAACCAGGAGAAGAAGCCATTTATTTACCTATTTGTGCATCTGTCCCCTTCCTGCAGCTGTACTGAGTGTGCAGATGAGTCCCTGACCCAACGTGCTTGCAGATGAGCTCGGGGTTGGCCAGGCAAGTGGGGATGTGGGGCTTCCCAGGAGGGCACCGACAGCAGGAGGGATCAGCTTCGTCTGCCCAGCCCCTGCGCATTCCCCTGCGGGGTGGCCTCATGCTCCACATTGACATTATGGTTATGTCTCAAGTGTCCCCAGGGGTGTCCCAAAAACAGAGCCCCTCACCTATGCACAGCCCACGGCAACCCATCGTGCTTGGCTTTCCAGGCAAATAGGGGCGGCTGCATCTGGTGTCCCTCTTTTTCAGATTTTCTCCATCCCTCCTGCTGCAGGGTGGCCGGGTGGCTGCGCCGGGGGAGCCCCTGCCCGCTGCCATCCCTCCCTCGGCACGCCATGGGCACCGCGCGGCCCCAGAGCGCGCTGCAAATAGTCGGAAGCGATGAATGGATTTCCCTTTCCTCTCCATGTGTGCTTTAGATTTTTGGCCGGATACGGCATGGGCTCGGGACACACCAAAACATGAGGCTTTGCTCCCCGGCAGCCCTGGCTTTCACGTGGGAACAGTTCGATTTGTGAAGCAGCGTGAGGTTTGGCAGGTGAAGCTGACGGTGATTTCTGGGAAATGCCTTTCGTTTGCCAGGCGAAGAGCCCGGAGCCCGACGGAGGCCGGGGCAGCCTCGCAGGAGGGCTGGGGTGAGGGACCCCCTGGGGCTGGGGGGGCAGCGGGGCCGTGCTGGCGCTGGTGCCCGTGCCGGCGCTGTGCGTGGGAAAGCCAGGCTTTCTGCTGCTTTGCACTTCCTCCCAGACATGTTTACTGCAATGTGGAGGGGTTTTCTCCCTTGGCAGTGGCTGACTGGCTTTTTGTCGCCCTGCTTGTGCTCCTGCTCAGCCCCTTTCAACCCAGACAGCGGCCCCACGATGGGCCGCTGCAGGCGTGAGTCAGGCCCCGGCATAACATGGAGCCCAGGTGGGGCCGTGCCTCGGCACCCCGGCTCGTGGCGGCAGGAGGCCAAGGTGTCACGAGGTGTGTACGGCCTCAGCATCGCCACACGCCGCTCACCGGGGACAGCTTGCGCAGGGCCGCTCCTGCCGGCTCCTGGAGTCAGGGCCGTCTCCGAACAATGGGTGGAGAGCAGGAAACGCCGCATGGGAAACAGGATTTGGCTCCGCCGCCGCCGCCAGCCACGGCCCCTTGGCCCCTTTCCTTTCCCGGCTCCAGAGAGCCCTTCCCACAGCCGTCAGCCGCCGGGCTGCACCGAGGGGACGGGGATGCTGCTGCCCGGGCGGGCTGGGGCATGAGACCCTCTGCACAGCAGGCTAGGAGGGGGGTTGGGACACCTCCCAGCCAGGCTGGGGGACTCAGCATGGCTTGGGGACCCCTGAGCACCCAGCCCTAGCCCTGGAGGGGTGGGCACCAGCTCCCTGGGAGAGCTGCCTCTGGGCAGGGGACCTCAGTAGCCTCTTCGCCACCAAGTCCTACTCCTGAGCAGCCAGGTAGCCACTGAGCAAGTGGGGAAGGGGGCATCTTCCTCGTCGTGCCCAGGCTATGCACCAGAGGAGGTGGTCCCAGCTGCCCTGGACTCCGAGCAGCAAAGCAGAGACAAGATGGAGGGCATGGGCATGGAGGAAGGGTCCTGAGCTGCTGCTCACATGAAGCCCCTGAGCAGCTGTGGCCTCCAGCTCTGACCCCTGTGGCTGGGACATGCCGTGGATTTTCTGACCTCTGCCAGATTCAGGACACGGACCAAGGACATGGGACTCCAGGTTTATCTTCTGCTTCTCCTCCCATGGCTGGCAGGTAAATCGCCTCTTTCCCTCTGCCCCGGGGAGCAGCCCCTGCCCCAGGGAGGCTTGGTGGGACGAGGCAGCAGTGGGAGCTCTGTGGCGCCATCAGAGCAGGGTTTGGAGGGAGGAGGTTTGTGATCGGCCATTTGGAGACCTCAGAGTCCGGCGGTGCCTTCCCTGCCTGCCTCTCCCCAGCCGAGGCTGGGGCATGGACAGCCTGTGGAAGGAGAGGGGCCCTGAGCACCCCATCCTGCTGCACACTTGGCTCATGGTGGGGGGCTGAGCCCATGGGGATCTCCAAAAGGAGAGTGGAAATGCCCACCATGTCATCCCAATGCATCTGCACCCAACCTGGCTGTGCCCTGGCTGTGCCTCCTGGGCTGGGGGTGGCAAAAATGTCCTGGAAAGGGGGTGACATCTTGGTGATGGGGTCGGCCCTGAGGCAGGACTGGGATCGCTGTACCCTTGTCCAGCTGAGATGTGCTCTTGTGCTCCCCTGCCCCAGGGGCCATCCTGGACATCACCCTGATCGCCAACGTGCAGAGCCTGTCCCACTCTGACTTCTTCCTCTCCTGTGTCATGGGGGAACGCGAGGTGAGCTACCTGCAGATCGAGCGGGAGAACAAGATCGTGATGACGCACCCCAAGACAGGCTTCCAAAACTACCGCAACCGCAGCAATCATGTCCAGGCCAGGGGCTTCTCCATGGCTGACCTAGTGGGGATCCTCTACTGCCTGGGGCGCACCCCGACCGAGCAGGCCCAGGTGGTCTACGTGCACAACAGCCACAACGGTGAGCGGCTTGGGGGGCGGCGGGCAGCCCCGCGACTGCCAGCTGGGTCCACATGGGAGCTGCCTGCTCCGTCTTCGCAAGCCCAGTGCCAGCTGGCGTGGCAGAGGGACGGTGGTGACCTACAGGCTAGGTTTGGGGTCCACTGGCACCAGTGGAGTGGAGAGGGGAGGGATGTTCAGCTAGAGGAGCGCTGCCAAGACCTGCAGAAGTGCGCGGGGACGGGCAGCAGTGCGGGCAGCCGGCTGGGCTGGGAACGGTGCCCAGGAGCAGGGCAAGGTCCAAGATGAAGTCGGGCACCCTTGGAGGAGGCGGTGGGGTCTGGAAATCATTAACCAGGGTTGGGGGCAGCCCATCGGAGCCATGCCAGCCTCGTGCCCCTGCCACAGGCTCCTGGGGAGGAGGTAGTGCCAGGGCGCATCTCCGGAAGCCTTCCCGGGCGCTTGGTGAGCACCGTGCTGCAGCAGCAGTGTCGCGGCTCCAGCAATGGTGTCTTGCCAAGAGGCACCACCAGGGCACACCGCAGCCAAAGGCAGCACTGGGCTCTTGTCTCCCACTCCCATTTTGGGCCATATAAGCCAAAGGGCCTCCCTGGGCTGGCCAGCGGCAGGGATACCACCTGGGTCAGCACTCTCCCACAGTGCCACCCACCCCCTGGCTTTTGCCTCAGGATGCTTTTCCAGTTCTTTTTTAGAAAGTTTTGGCTAAAACAGTTGACTTTTTGCTGAGAATGAGGGATAAAAGTTTTCCTGCCTGTGTTAAACCAGAGCTTTAGCAAGCAGCTCTAGGATCTCCAAGCTGGGGAACAGAGGCTGCCAGTGGGGTCCACGCATCCTCCAAGGAGCAATCTGAAAACAGCAGTGACCCTATCGGAAACAGAGCCGGTCGGTCTGGGCAAGCAGAATGGCACAGACGTGCCGAGGGAGGGAAGCAGAGACACCCGGAGACAGCAGGGGGGAGGATGGCCGGCGGCAGGGGGTGAGGAGTGCAGAGGGGCTTCTGCACCCCCAGGTGTCCCCATATATAAGTCATGGAGGGAGGTGATGGCTCTGGGGTTCCATCAGTGTGACAGGGTGTCCCATGGGGTGGGGGGGCTCCCAGCCAGCTCCCCGCTCCTGGGACGACATAGCCAGGCCAAAAAAGCGCTGTGGAGGAACTGGTCGGTGTCTGGGTCCAAGCCCCTGTGGGAGTGACAAGTGGCTTTTTTCCAAGTGCCAAACGAGCTGCTGTTGCCCTTTTAATTTAGAGAGGGAGAAATAAAAAAAAAAAAAAAAGGAAAAAGTAAGCAAAAGTATTAGGTCTTTGCAGGGGGAGGGAGGGCTGTGTACAGAACCCACCAGGGAGGGTTGGTGCATATCGTCTCTCCTGTTAAGCCCGAGAGCGCACCAAAGCAGGCCAGGGTGAAGAAGCAGCGGGTGGGGAATGCTGTTAGAGGAAAGCTGGCATCTCCTGAAAGGTCATGCATGAGGAAGAACATAGGAAGGATGATAAACTTTGGAAGTTTTGCTGTAAAAACAAAGTAAAGCAGACCAAAGAGATCCTGAGGAGCAATTTCAGAAGGTTTCAAATCTGGCAGTAAACTCTTTCTTACAATATCCAGGGCAGAAAGAAGCTCAGAAAAAACAATTGCAGAAAGGCCAAATCCTTTTATTTTTGCATCCATTTGCACAATAGAGAAATTGGGGAAACTTGCTGGGGGATCTGTCTAAAATGCCAGAGCTGATAGCAGGAGACAGGCGATAAACAGCCGAACAGAAGAGCACGGCATTGCCAGACGGGGCTTGCTGTGAGCAGGGCTGTGCCGCTGCCTGTGGGGCGTGAGCGGAGGACGGGCGGCAGGGCTGCTTGTGGGACACCAGCCTTTCCTAAAAGCTTTCTGGGTAGGGTGTCACAGGGCTGTAAACCCAAATCACAAGCGAGCAAATTAGTAGAAACCGTAATAAAGAGCAGAATTTGTGGTTATATGTGGTCCCTGAGAAAGAGGCAGTGTGAGTTTGCGGTGGGAGGGTCTCCAGTGGATGACCCAGTTGACACGGTCTGCTCGGGTTCCTGGAGAAAACCGGGGAAATCCCCTTTCAAAGGCTCTTTTGGAGCAACTCCGCACCCAGGGGATGGCAGGAGAGGTCTTTGAATGGGTAAATAACTGACTAAAAGAAAGGGAGCAAAAATAGGAGTTAATTTGTGGTTCGTGTCACACAGGAAAGTCCCCACTGGCATGGCACGGGGTCTCTGCGGGGACCTGTGCCACCGGTTGTGGCTACAAACAGCTGAACAAGCAGTCGTGGATGGGGGCCACATCTGTGTGCCCTTTACAAGGGACTGCAAAGGCCGTGGTAGAACAATCCCAACTAGAGGGACAGGTGGGGAGGCCATTCTGGGGAATTACTGGGATGCCTGACCTGTGGTGCCCTTCCCCGGGCGTCTGCGGCGTGTGCCGCTTCCTCCCGGCCCCCAGCCTCGCCGGGGCAGGACGTGGGGATGGATGTGCCTTAGCTCCAAGCCGACGTAGCTGCTTCTAGTGTGTGCAAGCTGGCGCGCTGGCAGGCTCCCAGAGCCAGCGCCCGCCTGTGCCCTCTTTTGTGTCTGTCCTGGCACACCCAGGGCTTGGCTTCCCAGGACTGAACGTATTTATAGCCCCGTTTGTGCTCCAAGCTGGGTTCTGGCTGACTCACATGAATGCTGTGAGAAGTCATTGCTGCCACATGCCCCAACACCTGGGAAATCAGGAAAAGAGCCGTGACAGGGGCACTGGTCCCGCAGGGTGGCGTGCAGCAGAGACGTGTAGTGGGTGCTGGGCTGCGCCAGGGCCATGTTTTGGGGTGGGTGGTCTGGGGGTGCCAGCACTGCCCTTGGGCATGAGTGCTCTTGGTGGTGACTGCTGTTCAGCCTGCTCCTTCTCCTCCTCCTCCACAGCCCACCTCTTCCCAGTGAAGGCCACACAGTCTGTGAACATCGCTGAGCCGGCCACCTTCTCTGCCAGGGTCCTCAAGAGGAAGCAGACGGATGTTATGTGGAAAAGAAATGGCAAGTGTCCCCAAGAGAAGGCACGGGGCTGGGGTGGCTCCCAGCCAGTGCCTGCCACTGGCCCCAGGGGTTTGGGGGGCCCCGGGTCACCCTCTGCCCCCTTGCAGGCACTTACTACCAGACCACGGACCGGGGCGAGGTGCGGGGTGACCTCGTCACCCTGACACTCCCCAACGTCAGCGTGAGCGAAAACGGTGTCTACAGCGCCACGTTCATGGGGGACAGCCCTCTGTGGAGCGCTTTCTACCGCCTGATTGTGAGAGGTGAGCGGGATCTTGGCTCCCCAGGATGCGGGGACAGGGGGCCGTACCCTGCCCTCTGGCCTGGTGCCACCCTGCTCCCGCTCTACTCTCTCCACAGCCTGCCCCGCAAAGAAGTGGGGACTGTCCTGTGAGAAGGACTGTCCAGACTGTCTGAATGGTGGGATCTGCCACGACCATGTTGGCGAATGCGTCTGCCCTCCTGGGTTCATGGGCACCCGCTGCGAGCGAGGTAGGTGCCGAGCTGCCCATCAGCAGGAGTTGTATGTGGGGGCCCCGCTGCACCCCCAGATCTGGGCACCGTGGCCAGAAACTCCGCGCGCATCCCTAGTGCCTCCCCACCCGCAGTGCCCACCATTTCTGGAGCAGGGCTGGAACATCCACCTTCTCAGCAGGACACGGCTCCTGTGCCTACTCAGGGCAATTATATGGTGCTCGAGGCAGCCGAGCCAGCGCCGTGTCATGCACAAGCAGTGCATGGGTGAATGGAAGGTGAGGGCAGACCACGCTTGTTTTTCCAGCCTGCCGGGAAGGCCAGTTTGGCCGCAACTGCCAGGAGACATGCCAGAGAGCCCAGGGCTGCAGGGGGCTGAGCTTCTGCCTGCCGGACCCTTACGGCTGCTCCTGCGCCTCCGGCTGGAGTGGCTCCCGCTGCAACCAAGGTACGGGGACATGGTTGTCCATCAGCTCACCCATCCAGCCTGGGCTTCCTCCGGGGCCTATGCAAACCTCTCCCAGCCTGAGAATTGGTGTGGGCTGAGCGGTGCTGCCGCCTGCACCAGCTGCCCACAGTCTCTGCGTCCATGGTCCTGCACCATGACCGGGGTAGCAGCAGGCTCTCCTCTTCCCGCAGCCTGTCTCCCGGGATACTATGGCCCCAACTGCGCCCTGGGGTGCACCTGCCGAAATGGAGGCAGCTGTAACCGCTTCAGCGGCTGTGTCTGCCCAGCGGGCTGGCACGGGCAGCACTGTGAGAAGTCAGGTGAGGCTGGCGCGGGGCTGCAGTGGGTTTCTGTCCTCAGGTCAGCTCTGGCTCCTTTCTCACTGGTGACTTGGGGGGGCCATCAGCTACCAGCCTTGCCAGCTGGCTCAGCATCCTGCCCTTGCCTGCAGAAATAGCCCCCAGCCCTATGGAAACCAGGGCGCTGCAAGGGAACCATCTGGTCTGGCCCCCTGGGATGAGCCATGCCAAGAGCATCACTGAGCCCAGCACATGGGGTGGGGATCGGGGTTGGACCACAGCATCTGGCACTGTCCCCCTGGCACCAGCATCTGGCTGTAGCCGGGAGCAGGAAAGGTACCAGCCTCTCTTGTGCCTGGGGAGGAGCAGGGCCAGCCCTAATGTTGATTTCTCTATGCCAGACCGGTTCCCCCAGATCATCCAACTGGCCTCGGAGCTGGAGTTCAACCTGGGCTCAGAGCCTGTTGTCAGCTGCGTGGCCACTGGCAACCCACTGCCTGCCAGTGACAGTGTGGAGCTACGCAAGGCTGATGGCACCGTGCTCAAGGTACCGCCCCCATGCCCTTGTCCCACCATCATCCCTGTGTTGCCAGCTCCCTCAAAAGCACCTGTCTCCCCACTGGTCTGCTGGGCAGCTTCAGGCTGGGACAGGGAGCCGGGGGGCTGAGCTGGGGGGACTGACAGCATCTTCTGTGCCTGCAGCTCATCAAAGCCATCATCGAGCCAGGGCAGATCACCTGTGAGTTTCAGGTGCAGCACCTGACAAAGGCAGACACAGGGCTCTGGGAATGCCGGGTTTCCACGACCGGTGGTCAGGACAGCCGGAAAGTCAAGGTCAACATCCGAGGTGAGGAAAAGGTGATGGCATGAGTGGGATGAGCCAGGGTTGCTGGGGGCAGCACAGTCTGTCAATGCCAAACCTCCCGCACTGGACTGGGTGCCAACCATCGTGTGCCACAGTGCCAGCAGACAGGTTTGGGTGGTAATAAAAGACTTCCCTGACAAATCTGGAAGATGCCAAGAGCTGGCACACTCTGCTCCTCATTGCTCCCAGTCCCACTGGTGTCATTCCCTCCTTCCCCCCAAGTGCCGCCAGCGCCCCTGAGCCCCCCCCGGCTGCTGGCCAAGCAGAGCCGTCAGCTCGTGGTGTCACCCGTGGACTGCTTCTCTGGCGATGGACCCATCACCTCCATCAAGCTGCTCTACAAGCCCAAGGACGACACCTCAGCATGGTCATCCATTGTGGGTATGTGTCTGCCAGGGGCTGGGGGGCAGGAGAACCTGGGCTGGAGACTACGGCTGCACCAGCCAGTGGGAGTCTGAGGTGGGCAGAGGTTTCCATCCCAGGACCCCCATGGTGATGCTGAGGTGGGTGCCAGTGGCGGGGCAGATTGTGGGGCATCGGCATGGTTTTGACATGTCCAATTGGCTACAGTTGACAACAGCGAGAACATCACCCTCATGAACCTCCGTCCAGTGACTGCCTACATCGTCAAGGTGCAGCTGAGCCGGCCAGGGGATGGTGGGGAGGGCAGCAAGGGGCCCGAGGCTGTCATGGTGACAGAGTGCCTTGGTGAGCCTTCACCTCCCTGACCCTGACCCTGACAGCAACCCTACCTCTAACCCTGCATGGCGCAGGGTCTGCAAAGCAGTGGCACTAATGCGCCATGAGGTTTTTGCTGCTTTTTTATTTGCAGAGCCCACAGTCAAGCCAGTGATCGAAGGCTGGTCCATAGAGGAGAAAAACACACTTCACGTCAACTGGAAATTACCAAGTAACCATGAGCCAGCACACGGGTTCATTGTCCGTCTCTTCGACTCTGCAAGGCGGCTAGTCTGTGAGAAAAACATCACGTCCATCTCTGTGCTCTCTGCCCGCATCGGGGACCTGGAGTTCAACAAAGAGTATGGGCTGGAGGTGCTGGTGTACCACTGCGCCAGCCTGGGGCCCCCCTCTGATCTCTACAAGGTCATGATCAACAGCAAAGGTAGGTCCAGACGAACATGGGGAATTATTACAGGGAATTGCAATGATAAATCAGTTATAATTGTAACAGCAACCATCCCCAGGTCTGGTTGCTCCTGTATCCCACCTCTGATAGAGCATGAACAGCTGCTTGGGGGAGAATGGGTCCTCCTTTCCCTGCTAGACCCTGCAGCCTCCAGCACCAAGTAGCTGAGAAACATCCTAAGCTGAACATGACATTCAGGCTATCACGAGTGATGCTCACAAACAGACTTGTCCTCCACACCCTTGCTCAAGCCCTGATGGACCTCTCTATACTTGCAGCTTTTACAACACCCTGTAGCAATAAGTTCCTTGATACAATTATACATTGCATGAAAAAAGTATTTCCCTTTGGTTCACTTTAACCCCACTGCCTGGTAATTTTGCTGGATGGTCACTGGGGCTTGGGGAGATGTGCAGTTGCTCCTATGGGTACGCACACACATGCATGCAACCCCCCATGTGGATGGGAGACCGTGGGGAGGCGGAGCATCAGCCTGACCAATCTTTCTGGCAGCGAAAGGGGAAGGAGTGCATGAGGCCTTCAGTGTGGCTCAGTTCTGGCCGCTACACTTTAGGAGGGCTGGTGGGCATCAGGCTTGGAGGCTGTGAGGGTTTCTCCACTTGCTGCTTGTAAAAGCTTTGTGTGATTTGGGGATCCGGGTTTAGGGATGTGGGCAGGATGGAGAAGGCTCAGAGGAGGCTGTGGGAATGGTAAGATACTCAAAACCTGCTGTGTGTGAGGGAGGGCTGAAGAAAGAAAACATCGCAAGAGATAGTCAATACAGAGATTTCTAGCTTGACAGTCCCTGAGTCTTGGAGTGTTTGTGGGTGCAGTCCTGCCCTGTTGTTGTACCCAGAGAGCCACTCCTGGCCGCAGAGTCCATGTCCACCTCCTCCTGCCTCCACCTAAGCACGGGCCAGGTGTCCCTGGAGGTCGCTCAAACCTGGCACGGCTTTGGTTGCCATTGCCATCGCCATCCATGGGATCCAGTCTTCACACCAGTGCTCAGCCCCTGCAATGGCAGGAGCCCTGTCCTGGGGCTGACGCTTTCCTCTCCTTGTCCCAGGGCCCTCCTCCCCGCGGTCACTCTTGGCAGAGTCCGTGTCTGACACCGCCATCAGGCTCTCCTGGCAGGTCCCCGAGTACCCCAATGGGGGCATCACCAAGTACATTGTGGAGCTGCAGCAGGTGGGGGGCACCAGTGAGCCCCAGTGGATTGACACCGACAGCGGCGCCGAGACCACCAAGATCGTCGTGGGCCTCAATGCCAGCACCAGCTACCAGTTTCGCGTCCGGGCCAACTCCCATGTCCCGGGGGAATGGAGCCAGCCTGTGAAAGCCAAGACCCTGGGGGATGGTGAGAGGGGTGTCCCAGCAGTCAGGGGGCTCACAGCTCTGCTGGAGCTTGGGCTCAGCATCTGGGTCAGAAAAGAGTGACCAGGGTGCTTGTGATGACCTCAGAGAGTGGCTCTGAAGGAGCAGCCCAAGTCCAAAACACTTGTGGGTATCTTCAGAAATCCTGCTCCTCCTAGTTCTGACAGGGTGGGGGTGGCATCGTGACAGCACGGCACCCACAGAGTGGTTCTGCCTTGGCCAGAGGGTGACACAGTGTGCACGGGGCTAAAGGAGCAGTGTAGAGCTGGCACGGGATCTGGTGGCTGGACCAAGAGCTGGTTGGAGGTCCAGAAACTGTTGGGTTCAGTGGCAGGGCCTGGGCACTGACATCCTCACCCCTGTGCCACCATGGCACCAGGAGCTTGGGATGTGGTTGTGGTGTCTTCATGGGGTCCCAGGGTGCTGGGAGAAGGCTGCTGTCTTGGTGCTTGGCCACCCGTGCAGCCTGGGCAGGGCTTGGCTGTGGACCACGACCCTTCATCCCTCCTTTCGGCAGGAGCGCTGAGCGTGCCACCCAGCCTGGGCAGCCAGAGCACCGAGCAAGGGGGAATAGACCAGCAGTTGCTCTTGGCCATCGTTGGCTCCGTGTCTGTCACCTGCCTCACCATCCTCTTTGCCCTCCTGGCGCTTTTCCTCATCAAGAAGAATTTTTTCCACCGGCGACGCACCTTTACATACCAGTCTGGCTCGGTGAGTGCCGCCTGCCCCACCAGGACCGTGTCCCCAGCTCCCCACGTCCCAGCCCGATCCAGGTCACGCTCCATAGCCTCCAGTCCGGATGCAGCCAGACCTCACTTCCACGCAGAGAGGGTGCGGAGCCCACCCTTGCCCACAACCCTGCCCTGCCGGGACTGCCGCGTGGGCAGAGGGGTGCCCGGTGCCTCTAACCTCACCCGCTCCCATCTGCCAGGGGGAAGAGACCATCCTGCAGTTCAACTCGGGGACCCTGACCCTGACGCGCCGGCCCAAGCCGCAGCCCGAGCCCCTCAGCTATCCCATCCTGGAGTGGGAAGACATCAAGTTTGAGGACATGATCGGGGAGGGCAACTTCGGGCAAGTCATCAGGGCCATGATCAAAAAGGACGGCCTGAAAATGAATGCAGCCATCAAGATGCTGAAAGGTGAGTGTGGGAGGATGGCTGGGGGGATGCAGCTGCATCCTGGGCCGTGCTCAGGGCTGAGGAGGGGCAGGAGCCATTGGCAGAGGAGCAGAGCAGGACCCTTGTTGTAGGACTGAGGTATCCATCCCTTCTTTTCTTCCAGAATTTGCTTCAGAGAACGACCATCGGGACTTTGCCGGGGAGCTGGAGGTGCTGTGCAAACTGGGCCATCACCCCAACATCATCAACTTGCTGGGTGCCTGTGAGAACAAGGGTGAGGGCTGTCCCCCTCTCCCCTCTCCCCAGCCCCACGGCCTCTGCCCAGCTGTGTATTCCTCTTTGCTGGGGAGAGCCCCACAAGCCCAACCTCCTCCTGCCCCCCAGGCTACCTGTACATCGCCATTGAGTATGCTCCCTATGGAAACCTCCTTGATTTCCTCCGCAAAAGCCGAGTCTTGGAGACAGACCCAGCCTTTGCCAAGGAGCACGGCACCGCCTCCACCCTCACCTCCCAGCAGCTCCTCCAGTTTGCTTCGGACGTGGCCAAGGGGATGCAGTACCTAAGTGAGAAGCAGGTACATTTCCAGCAAGCTCCACTGAGCATCCTTCCCCTGCGGCCAGGGGACTCCCCATCAGGGCACGAGACCCCTGGGGCCAGCAGGAGGGAGCGCGTGGCTCCTTGCTGACTGATGGCCCCTTTCAGTTCATTCACAGGGACTTGGCAGCCAGGAATATCCTGGTAGGAGAAAACCTGGCCTCCAAGATTGCCGACTTCGGCCTCTCCAGAGGGGAGGAGGTCTATGTGAAGAAGACAATGGTGAGGCAGAAGCGATGCATCTCCGTGGGGCCTGCACTGACATGCTGGGCAGGACCCCCGCTGTCAGTGGGAATGACCCACCGTACCAGGACCAGCTGGGTCACGGCTGCCCTCTGTCCGTGGGGCATCCCCCTCCCTGACAGTTACTCTGTTTCCCCAGGGCCGCTTGCCAGTTCGCTGGATGGCCATCGAGTCCCTGAACTACAGTGTGTACACCACCAAGAGTGATGTGTAAGTCCTCCAGGCAGGGGCACTGGGGCTGGGGCATGGCCGCAGCCGCCTCCGTCCCTCTCCAGGGTGGTCAGTGCAGCAATGCTTTTGCTCTGGGTGCTGCAAGGGCAGGAGGTGATGCTGATCCACCTTCCTCGGGAGCTGCCGGCTCATCCCAAGCCCTGGCTGCCCACTGCACCGTGGGCTTTGCCCCATACTCATCAGCTGAGCATGGCTGGGGGCTCCATCACAGTCTTGGCTCTTGCCCTTTCAGGTGGTCGTTCGGTGTCCTGCTCTGGGAGATCGTCAGCTTGGGTAAGGCTTTTCTGTGTCCCTTGCTTCCACTCAGGTCCCTGCAGGTCTGATCCTCCTGCAGCCCCGGAGGGGACACTCTGGGGACCATCCCCACCACAGCCAGCTGTGTGTCTCTGGCCGCAGGGGGGACACCGTATTGCGGGATGACGTGTGCCGAGCTCTATGAGAAGCTGCCCCAGGGCTACCGTATGGAGAAGCCGCGCAACTGCGATGATGAAGTGTAAGTGGGCAGAGAGCCCCAGCTGATGGCAGCACCCATGTCCCCCTGACTGCACTGTCCCATGGGGTTCCCACCGACTTGCAGTAGTAGCTCCTGCCTGGTTCCTCTCTGTACTGTGGCTGGGGGATGAGCTGGGGTCCCACACCCCAGACACCCTTCCCAGGCTTTAGTTTCCTGCCTCCTCCCCTCCATCTCCCACAAACAGCTTTTCTGCCCCCTCTCCCCCCATGCACGCTGAACTGCCGCTGACTCTCTGCCCCCAGGTACGAGCTGATGCGACAGTGCTGGCGCGACCGCCCCTACGAGCGCCCACCCTTCGCCCAGATCTCCATGCAGCTCATCCGCATGCTGGAGGCCAGGAAGGTGAGTGGCGGTGGCTCAGCGGGAGGGATGCTCAACCTGCGCAGGGCTTGTCCGAATGCTGGAGCATCCCTTGGGCTCAAGGGGGGAGCAGCAGAACCTCTGTGACCCCCACCATGCATGGGGGTAACCCTGGCATCACTTTTTGGGTGTGGGGATCCCCATCACCTCCCCGGTGGGGAGCATGCCGGTGGAGATGGGAGGTAGATGGGGGACACTGCCACAACTGGCTCCTGTCTGGGGTTCCCCTACAGGCCTACGTGAACATGGCTCTGTTCGAGAACTTCACCTACGCAGGGATCGATGCCACCGCTGAGGAGGCGTGAGGCTGTGCCGGCACCGCACAGAGGGGGAACACTGGCCCCAGCCTGCTGGGACAGTGCTGTGGGAACCAGGGGTTGCCCGTCCCCCTCCGGGGCTGAGCAGCCAAAAGCCGGTGCCCCTTCCTGAGAGCGCCTTCCCTGCAGCAGGACTGTGCCATTCCCTCCCTGGCTGCCCACCCAGCATGTGCTGGCCACGCTGATGTGCCACCGGCCACCGACACAGCTCCACGCTGCTAGGGGACATGTTGGGATGGCCCCCAAGGACAAGCAGCAGCAGGGCGTTTGCAGCAGAGCGGGCAGGAAAAGGGTTCAAGAGCCAGGGAACTGCTGCCCATGGACACAAATGCCCAAGCTTTGGAAACAGAGGGGAAGGAGTGACCCAGCAGCTGCCTGCCCCGTGGCTCTCAGTGTGCTCTGGGCCTGAAGTGGTCATAGGACGGGGCCACCCTGGGACAAGGGACGGCGTTGGCTGTGCACAGCCTCCAGCTCTGCAGTAACCCTTCAGAGGTGCCAGCTCTGCCTTATGGACAATAAATGTAGTGCAACATGCAGCCGGGTCCAGAGGAGGGGAGGTGGGGACCCAGCTCTGCCTCCCTGATGGCACCAAGGAACAGGATGAAGGGCCCCGATGGTCTGCTGCCATGGTGGGCACTCCTCGGGATCCTGTCCCCATCGGGGTCCTCTGATGATCCCCAGGGATGCCCCAGTATCCCCAGACAAACCCCAGGTCTCATCATGCCATGGGGATGGGTTTTCTTAGTATCCATCTGGGATCTCTCCCCCTGCAATTTGAGACTTTGTCCTGTCCTCAAGGAATATGGCAAACAGACTATGTCCTTCCTCTGCACAGCCACCTCTCGCATGCTTGAAAACTGTTCCTGCAGCTTCCCCTTGGCTGGCCGCTCTTCACAGGGATGGCCCTGCTCCACCGTTCGGTCTCTGTGGGGCTGTGCAGCTCCACACCCTTCCCACCCCGGCCAGCTGGCACCTGCCCAGCGCTGTGCCGAGCCGTCGGGTTACTCCCTGTGTCTTGCAAAGGGACTGTTTGACCAGCCTGCTTGAACGCGTGCCACTGGGGCGATTCCGTCTCACGTGATGGTCCCTTAAGGATTGCCTGGGCTCTGTGCTGACCCTCCCACGGGAGCTCCTGCCCCAGGCTGCCGTCCCTCATCCTGCACTGCTGCCATTTGTTATATTGACAGTGGGTGGGCTTCATCGCTGTTGGCTTCAACTTCCTGAGCCCTAGGCATGCCATCTAGCTGCCTGTCTAGCCACCTTCTGCGGTCCATGGGACACACGGGCTGCTCATCCGGAGCCCAGTTTCCCAGCCGAAGGCAGGGGCATTTGCATTTCACCTTCTGGGCAAGAGTCTTTTTTCCCCAGAAGGTGTTTCAACCCTGTCAATACCATTTTGATTTCCCATTCTGGCCTCCAGTGCTCTTTGGTGTCAACTGCAGCCGTTAGTAAGCAGCCTCTCTGCCCCATCACTGAGGAGGTGAAACAGTGATGGGGACCAGCCTTCGCAGGCAGCCTGACACATGCCACTGTCTCTGCACCTCCTGCGCTGCTGGCTGGGAACAGCATCTGAGGCAGCGTCATCAGCCCTGCTCAAACCAAGGGCTTTCTGCTTTTTGCCTCCCTGACGGCAAAGCCCAGTAGCCAGGTGGAGAAGGAAGTGGGACTGGTTTGACAAAATTTGACTGTGACAAATTGGTGCTGGCTGTTCCCATCTCCCCTTGGTTCCTCAAGTGCTGTCCCTGCCTGCAGGGCAAGGAGAACCCAATTCACCCTTGCTGTGGTGGGGACGAGCAGCTCCTCGTGCCCTGGCTGGTGCTCCCTGGGCTGCGCCACAGTGCTGCACCCCAGTGCTGCACCCCAGCAGGGTGGGACACCCCTCTGGCCACCTGCACCAAGTGGCGGTGGTGGATTGGCAAGAGGCTGAGCATGCCTGCGGGACCCCACTATGGTGGCCCTGCTTCTGCACCAGCACCACTAGCAGCTGTGCATCCCCCTGTGCTCGCAGCCCTCCTCCTGGTACAGCCACAGGGACAGTGCTGCTGGGCCATGCAGAGCAGACCTGGCCTACACCAGTGCCAGGTGGCATAGGGCGGGATGGAGTTGGAGCAGCCACCCCATGGCCCCATGCTCCCGTGTGCCTACAGACCCCAACAAGCCTGCCCTATGTGGGGGCCTCCATGGTTTCTCAGGGGTTGTTTTTCTTCCTACTCCAGCCTCCCGGCATGCCGGTGGCCACAAGGGCAGGACGTGCCGCCTATCTGATAGGAGCAGTCTCTCTTGGCACTGCGGCTGGTGGCGGAGGGGCCGTGGGACGGTGGTTTTGGGCACGGGGAAGTGTCGGTGATGGGGTGGGGGGAGCCTCCAGCCAGGCTTCCTGAGCTGCACAGCCACCACTTCCCAGATAAAAGTATCACCCAGAGGAACCGCTGCAGCTCCCGGGCGCTGGGAAGGGCTGAGCACGGCACACGCGGCCCCGGCACACTGGTTGCAGGATGGCAGCCTGCCTGCACCGGGGCTGGCTGCCCTCGCTGCTCCCTGCCATCCTGCTCAGCCTCCACAGCCTGCCATCAGCCCCCGAGCCGGTGACATCCCAAGGTAGGTCCTTGGGGCCATTTTCTCTCTCAAAGGATGGGCCAGAGAGGAGCCGGCATGCCAGGCACGGGCAGCGAGCACTTCACCGCAGCCAAAATCTGCAGGGCTGGGGAGGGGGGGAACCCAGGAGGGTGTGCAGGGGGTGTTCAGAGTGGGCAATGGAGAGCCCTTTTCACCTGTGGGACACCCTGGGGTGCCCGGAGCAAAGGGACATCCCTGCTCTCCGCAGGCAGGACCCAGCAGCCCCCAGGTGTCCCTTTTGGATGACAGCCATGACTCCCAGTCCCATGCAGGTAGCAGAGGGGCTCCTCGCTCATCAGAGGTTCTTGGACTTACAATGACAAGGGTCTGAGCAAAATTCAAGCTAACGTCTGACTGCAGGGCTCTGCACCACGGGTAACACGGCGGCACTGCCAGGCTAATCCCAGTGCTCCCACGCCAGCCTTGTGTGATCTCACTGCCCCACTGGGCATCCTCAGCTCAGCCGGTAGCTGGCCCCAACCTGGCTCACTGTGCCTGCCAGAGCCACTTCCCAGCTTTCTCCCATTTTGGGTGTCTGAGCTTTCTTTGAACCCCTCCTTAGACCTTTTAACACTTTCTCTAACACCATAAAAAGCATTAACTGAACAAAATTCTGTCGATCTCCTGCTTGTCTCTCCAGCCCCACCCCAGGTCTCTGGCCACGGCAGGCTCGGGAGCACATTTTGAGTAGGGGCAGTAGGAGGTAGGTTGAGGTTGGGCTTGTCCTCCCTCTGCCTGCAGCGTCTGCGACATCGCCGTGCCCTGAGCCCACCGCTGGCTTGGCAGGGCTCTGCCTGAGCGTGGCTGATGTGGGATGCAGAGCTGTCTGGCCGCTCTTCCTAGGAAACGGCCTGTGCCCAGCAGAGGTGGTCTGGTAGCCCACAGGACCAGTGTGGCCTCCCACCGATGCCATGGGTTCCTGTGCCGCAGGGCTGCTGGGACCTGTCTCCCTGGCACTGGGAGCTGGGGGGGGGGGGGTCACAGAGCTGGCATGAGGCCTGGGGTGAAGGCAATGGGGTGCAAAAAGGGAAGAGCAGGTGTAGAGGAATCTGTGGTCTGCGGGGGGAGCGTGGGCTGGGGGAGGAAGGCAACACAGGGCTGGGAA
Source organism: Vanellus vanellus (assembly GCF_965231255.1). Classification (NCBI taxonomy): domain Eukaryota; kingdom Metazoa; phylum Chordata; class Aves; order Charadriiformes; family Charadriidae; genus Vanellus; species Vanellus vanellus. The sequence goes on from NC_138910.1 coordinate 69,439,895, forward strand.
AGGAGGAACAGGGCTGGGGGGATCAGAGCAAGGGAAGGGACAGGGAGAGCAGAGGGACACCGAGAAGGCTGCAAGGACATTTGGGGGCTGTCCATTATTTGTCACCCAGGGCAGGCTCAACTGGCAGTGCAGGGGGTGTATAGCAGAGAACAGATGTACTCAGCACTTGGAGCAGGGCAGGGGGGCACTGGCAGGGGGCTTGTTGTGGGGTCCTGCAGCTGGGGACAGCCCGTGGGGAAGGGGTCAAATCCTAGGAGGAAGAGGAGGAGAAGGAAGGCTGGAGCAGGTCCCAGGGCAGAGGCAGTGGGGGAGAAGGGAGTACTGGAGCAATGCTGGGGGCAGCAAGGCCACCCCTGTGCTTCACACGTCTGCATCTTGGGGCATTTGTCCCCTCACAGGCATCCATGTGCCAGCAAAGCCACTGGTGGCATGGAGATCCTGCAGGGTGTGATGCTCCAGTTCATCTCTGCAATGACAGGGAGGGCGGCTTGCTGAGTGGGGCAGAGAAACCCACAGCCCTCCAAGCAGTCCCTGGGCCGGGGTTTGAGCATCTCCCCCTGCTCAGGACCACACGCCCCCACGCCAGCCCCGAGGCCCTTTCCCTCTCCCCGGGGCACTGCTCCTCCTTATCTCACTTCCGCGCACCTTCCGGCGTGAGCAGGGCAGGGGTGCTTCCCCTTGATCGCCGGGCCCTGAGCCCCCCTCCAACCACAGGGCTATTTTGGGATGTTTGTTTGTCCTGAAGGACCCCACACGCTGAGGAGGGGGGAGCAGTGGGGCCGGCTGGGGGGGAGCCCTGCTGCCAGCCAGGACCCTGGTGCAAGCCAGCAGCCAGCACGCATGCTGTGTCCCTCCCTGCCATGCCAAGCTGTTGGAGACACCTGTGTCACAGCCATGCCCACACTACCCCAGGTGCCTGCAGAGACTGGCCTCAGGGGCGAGCTGGCCAGCAGGTATGGGGTGGGGGAACATAGGTGGGATGAGGATGGGTTTATGTCCAGGGTCTCCTTCATGCCTACACTCCTCCCAGATGCTGCGCTGCTGGCAGGGGTGCCCGAGGACATCCTCTGCTTCTCCCGCTCCTTTGAGGACCTCACCTGCTTCTGGGATGAGGAGGAGGAGGAGGAGGCAGCGGCCAGCAGGATGTGCCACTTCTACTACTGGTACAGCAGGTAGGAGGTGGTGGGGACACAGCCTTGCCAGCACAGGGAGCAGCGGGGTCAGGGTGCCACAGCTCTCCGTGTCACCCTGGTGGCTCCCAGCTGCAAGGAAAGATGGTGGAGAGCCCATGGGAGCTACACAGCAGCCACCACACACCCTGCAGCAGGGCTGGAACCTTGGCTGTCCAGCAGTGCCATGGGGACAGTGCTCTGCAGTGGATGGGGGCACAGGGAAGGAGCTGGTGACACCAGTGTCTCGGTGTCATGCCCCAGGTCCCCTCTCCTCCGTCCCGGCCCTGGGCAGGAGGCATGGGGTGCTGCAGGGCCCTGTTCTCTGTTCCTCAGGGATGTGCCCACAGCATGCATGGTCACCACGTGGCGCTATGGGGTCGGCAGGACACGGTATGTCTGCGTCTTCCCTGGACAGGACGTGCGGCTCTTCACCCAGCTCCACCTCCGCGTCCTGGACACCACCACGAACCAGACCAAGTACCAGCGAGAGCTCAGCGTGGACGCGGTGGGTGAGTCCCTCCCACTGGGCAATATCCCTGTGACACCAGGACAGTCCCCAGACCTGGGTGCCCCGTCCTTGTGCCCACCACAAGGAGCGGCAGCACCCTGGGCACAGAGACAGCCCTGGGGGGGACCACCGGCTGTCCCCCAGCAGGACTAGGAGGTGCCAGACAGGGCCTCCTGCAGGAGGGCAATCACCCCGGCACTTTCCCCACAGGTCTCATCGCCCCCCCAGTGAACATCACGGCCCACTGGGCTGGGGCTGTGGGGCAGCTCTACGTGTCATGGCAGCCACCACTCACTGACTACCTGAACTTCTTCCTCTACGAGGTGCGGTGCTGCCCTGCCACCTCCCCAGAGACGCTCTGCAGCACTGCGTTGGACCCTGGTAGGCAGCACCCCGGGGACCCCTCCATTCATCCAGGCCTCAGCACCCACGCACCCACAGCTGGGGCAGCCGCAGCCTCCCCAGGAGCAGGGCAGGTACATAGTGGGGCCAGGGATGGGCAGGGAGATTTGGGGGCTGCAGCCACTCCCCAGCCTGGCCCCTCTCCTGCAGGGGCTCGTCCAGGCCAACACTTGGGTGGTCCTCCGGGACCTGCAGCCAGGAGTGAAGTACCACATCCAGGTGCGCAGCAAGCCTGATGGCACTTCTATGGATGGCATCTGGGGACCCTGGTCGCAGGCAGTGGCTGCAGAGACACCTCGCTCCTCCGGTGAGCGGCCATCCCCACAGGCACAGTGGGGAGGTAGCCACACCTGGGGCTGCGAAGGGTGGGGGTCCTGTGGTAGGCAAGGTGCAGCACCCAGGTTTTGGGGGGTCAGGGGGAAGCAGCCCACTCCCTGCCCTGGCTCTTGCCTGCCTAGGAGACATCGGGCTGTGCTGCAGCACCCCTGACCTGCAGCACGTGCGCTGCGAGTGGAACTGGGACCCTGCAGAGTCCCACAACTCCCACCAGCTCTTTTACCGTCCTCCTCCGAGTGGGGCTGGCACAAGGTAAGGGGCATGGTGGGAACATGGTGCTCAGGCAGAGGGGTGGCACATCTCAGGGACCGCCAGCCCTGCTCAGTGTCCCACATCCCACACTGCACCACCTGGCTTCGTGCCCTGCCCTGCCACCATCAACCTCACACCTCCTCATCACCACTCCCAGCCCCACTGCCCCTCTGGCTATAGGCAGCGCTGGCTTTGCCGAGCAAGTGCAGGAGGAGCTGGCTGGGGGGACAGGGTGGCCCCAGGGCAGGGCTGGCAGTGGGCAAGGAGAGTGGAGTCACCACAGTGGGGCTGACTGCCTCCCCGCTCCTCGCTCAGGGAAGATGCATGGCACCGGTGCGAGGAGGTGAGCGTGGGGGCAAAGGGTACCCACACCTGCACCTTCCAGCCCAGGGCTGGCAGTGCCATCTCCATCCTGGTGAACATCACCCAGTCCCACACACCGTCCATGCTCAGCTACTTCAAGGAGCCCTTCTGGCTGCACCAGGCCGGTGAGTGCACCAGCCACGGCCCCTGCCCTTGCCCAGCTGGCAGGGGACACATGTCCCATTCCATGGCAATGACACGCCCCTGTCCCCAACAGTGCTCACAGATTCCCCACAGCTCGTGCAGGCAATGGTGTCGCAGGGCCGGCTGAGCCTGCAGTGGCTGCCACCCCTGGAGGCACTGGCAGAGCAGCTGGACTACCAGGTCCGCTATGCTGTGGAGAACAGCCATGACTGGAAGGTAAAGGAATGGCCAGGGGTCCCCTGAGCAGCTCTGCCCATCTCCACTGCCAGCACATGGCCCGCATAGGGTCAGGCAGCACGGACCCAAACCCCAGTGCTGCCCCTCGGCCACCCTGCAGCAGCCATCATCACCAGCTAGGCTCTGCCCCACAGGTCCTGCAGGTCCCGCGGGCAGCCAGGAAAGAAGTCCTGGACCTACGGCCAGGTGCCCGCTACCATGCCCAAGTGCGGGCCCAGCCCAGCGGGCCGTGGTACCAGGGCAGCTGGAGTGCCTGGTCCGAACCTGTCGTGGTTGATGCCATGGCCAATGCAGGTAAGGGACAGGGCAGAAGTGGAGACTGCAGCCAGAGGAGCCACATGGCTGAGGGCAGAAGACCGAGAGCGCTGGAAATGGGATGGGGAGCGCCGGGCAGAGGATGACTAGGCTGAAAAAGGGCTCAGTACTGGCAGGTTTGGGGAGATATGGGAGGGCTACAGTCCCAGTGCTCCTCTTCTGATGCAGGCTGGGTCATCCCGAGTGTTACGGTGGTGCCGCTGCTCTTCACAGGAGTGCTCCTGGGGCTGCGGTGCACCTTCCCCTCCCTCTACAGGTAAGGGCTGTGCCTAGGGCAGGTGGGGAGGGTGCAACACCAGCCCTGCGCACCCTGCCCGGAGGCGTCAGGGCACCCCAGGACTGGGCTTTGCCTTCGATGTCCCCTTCCCCGCACCCAGCAACGTGAAGCGGAAGCTCTGGCCCCCCGTCCCCGACCTGCACCGCACACTGGGCAGCTTCCTCCGCGAAAGCGGCAAGCACGGCCAGGTGAGGGGGCCGGGGCTGGGCCCACCACGGCTGAGCGCCCCCCGGGGGGCAGCTCGAAGGGCAGCCCCCATCGCGCTCCCTCTGTCTCCCCCCCCCCCCCCCCCTCAGGCCAACGCCTTCTACAAGCAGCCGCCGGAGGAGGAGACCGTCCTGCCCTGCCTGCTGGAGGTGCTGCCCGGCCCGCGGGGGGAGACGGGCGCGCCGCCCCCGCCGGAGCACGCTGCCGGCCGGCTGCCCAGCACCGACATCGCCAACCAGTCCTACCTGCTCATGAGCGGCTGGGAGCCGCGCGGGCCGCCCTGAGCCGCCCTACCCGAGCCACCCCGACATAAACGAGACTCACAACCACCCGGCCTCCTCTCTCCTTCGCGGCGCGCGGCGCCCGGCCCCAGCCCCGGCCCCGGCCCCGGCCCCCAGGAAAGCGAAGCGGCGCTGCCCGCCCACCTCACTCACCCACCGCCTCACTCACTCACTGCCGGCACGCGCAGGCGGCGGGCGCGATAGAGCCCCGCCCCGCAGCGCGGCCCAGCCAATCGCGACGCGGCGCGCGGTAGTCGCCATGGCAGCGTGCGGCGGTTGGGTTTGAATCAGCCAATAGGAGGAGCGTCTGCGCGGGGTTTAAATGCTGCCGCCGAGTCAGGCTGCGCGAGCCTTAACTGCGGAGTGGAGGTGAGGGTCGGTCGGGTAGGGCTGGTGTCCTGCGGGGGAGGTCTGGGGGGAACCCGAGAGCGGCTGGGGAGGTGGGAGGTGCGCCCTGAGGCAAAACGGACCCTGAGAGGGACCTTGGTGGCGAAGGGGGCCCTGAGGCGCAGCCTTGGGCGAAGGGGGAGGATGTGGTGAAGTGGCTCCTGAGGAGCGGCCTGGGGTGGAGGGGCCTCCTGTGGTAGAGGAGGGGCTTGAGTTGCGGTCTGAGGGGAAGGATGTTCTGGTGTGGAGGGGGCCTTGAGGAGCGGCCTGAAGGGGGGTCCGGCGGAGGACGGTTGCAACCCGACCGGCGTCCCTGCGCTGGGCTCCGCTGACGCCGTCCGCCTGCAGTGCCATGGCGCAGTTCGTGTTCGAGGCGGACCTGCACGGGCTCCTGAAGTTGGACACGCCGATCCCGAACGCACCACCCGCGCGGTGGCAGCGTAAGGCCAAGGAAAGCGGCGCCCCCGGGCCCAGCCCCGCCGCCGGCGTGTCGCCCATGAAGCCGGCCAATCGCTCCCACAGCTCCAGCAAGACGCCATCCAGGACACCCGGTGAGCGGCGGCGACCAGCGGCATAGGTTGGGTGGGGGGAGCGTTGTCTGGGCTGCTTGCCGGTAGCCGTGGGGCTCAGGGCTCCATGCCGGGCTGCCTTAGCCGGCCCGCCGGTCAGGCAGGAGGAGGTGGACTACACTGCCGGGCTCCTGGGAGTCATCCACCTTCTCCCTAGCATGAGGTGGGTAGAGCTCTGTGCACTGGGGCTGGGTGAACTGCTGACCCCTAGCTGAGCCTTGTTGCCACAGCAGTGTATTGGGACAAGCGTGGGTGGGACTGTCTACTGACAGCTTTACATGCTGTAACAGTATTTTTGCATCCTCCCCTTATCTGTGAACTCTGGAATTGCTGCACTAGACCCAAGGAGTTGTCTCCTCGCAGTCCCTAACCAGAGCTTAGTGCCGTTAGACAGGAATGGGTCCAGAAATATTAGTTAGCTGCGACTTGGATGGCATGAGGTCTTCCCAGTCCTGCTTGTCTGGTAGGGGTGATGTGGAGAAGTGCTGGGTTTGCGTCTCTTGAAAGCTCTAATACAGGCTGTTCATTAGCTGTAAGACAATATTTATGCATGTGAATGCAGGTAAATCTGGATCCAAAATCCAGAGCACCCCAACAAAGGCCGGGGGGGATCGCTACATTCCCAACCGAAGTACTATGCAGATGGAGATGGCCAATTTCCTCCTAACCAAAGAGAATGACTCTGCTGAGGAGTCCCCTACCAAAAAGGTGAGCATGTTGCTAAGTTACGATTACAACAACAATCACTACCAAACATCTAATCCTTCCTGGCATTTACAGAGGAGCACACTGTAAGTTCTATCAAGTGGGTGCATGGGGTGGACAGCCCCTGCCATCGATGTAGCGCTGAGCTTCAGGAGGCTGGGGTGAGGTAGAAGCTCTAGAGCCTACAAATGAAACGGGTACACAGCTGCTACACAGGAACCTGAGCATAGCTGCTCTGTACGGATGTTTCCCTAGGTACAGGGAAGAGCATGGACCCTTACACCTCTGCTTCCATTCATTCTATCTAGCCTGTGCAAACTTAAACTTTGGGCTAATGAGGCTTTAAAATATAGCAGGCTGCTGAGACACAAAGCTGCGATCCTGTGCACAGTGAAACTGCTGGTGGTAGCTATTCTAGGACAATGTCTACATGGGGAGCTATTCTGGAATGTGTACACTGTTCTGAAATCTGTTTATGAAGCATTTGGTTCCTTGTGGCTGTGGGTTTCCCGTTGGCAATGAGACACTGAACTTGCCACTCTTCTGTATGAAAATGTAAGCAGGACAGTGTACCGATGTCTGAGGAAAACCTACTTTGGGTTGCTTGTCTGTAGTCTACTCCCACAGCACAGCTGTACATCTCCTGATTCTAGAAGGAGGCTTAAGTATATACTCTGCCAGCTGCGGTTTTAAGCGCAGCATGGGCTTTGTGTTTCAAATGCATCATGCTGTCTTTGTAGGAGCAACAGAAAGCCTGGGCAGTGAATCTGAATGGCTTTGATATAGAAGAGGCAAAGATCCTCCGCCTCAGTGGAAAGCCACAGAATGCTCCAGAAGGTATGACCCAGGGTCTGCATGAGATGACTCAACTTGGAGGGATCTGGGCAGGGGAACAGCAACACAGAGGCTCTGTGTGTGGACATGGGAAAGATCAACTGGTGTCTCGGAGCTCCTGTGCACACTGGAGTCTCCCTTAGGTTTCCTGAGGTTAAGGGGCTGCATAACAGCTACAATGAATTTATTTACAAAAGCTGAAATAACTGCTAGTTGCTTACTGGTACTGCAGGTGGCAAACCTTTCTGATGTCTGCAAAAACTTCAAACTCCGCTGTGCACTTTTTAGCTTGTCACTAAACATAATTGGATATGGCAAACGAAGTGCTTGTCAGTAGAGCTCACCCTGGTTCAGCAGTTAATATTGCCAGTGATGTTAGCACTCTGTTCTTTTCTGAGTGTATCTCTCAGGATGCTGGAAGGGATTTCTAGTTGGGTGAGCAGCGTTCAGCTGGGAGGAAACAATAACTTAGGTGAAGAAATCTGTTCCTCTTCACACAGGCTATCAGAATAACCTGAAAGTGCTCTACAGTCAGAAAATTACACCTGGATCCAGCAGGAAGAATGGCAGATACATTCCCTCAATGCCAGACCGGATCCTGGATGCACCGGAGATCCGCAATGACTATTGTAAGTAGGCTGTAATGTTGAGTGCTGGGCACTGAGATCATTCTGCATTGGAGTGCAGTTCCTAGGATGGCGTGGTCCAAGGAGCTGGAGCTCTAACTGTGCTGTTTCAGTATCTTAGGCACTCAAGCTGGCACGGACCGCTTCTAGAGTGTCCCTAGGGTGTTCCTTATAGGAACAGTGGTCCAGAGTGCTTTATAGGTGACTCGGACCAGGGCTACCTGACCCCACTAGCTGGGCATGGCGATACCCAGAAGGCTGCCCCTTACCTGCATGTGTGTGTGCGTGCACACCTGGTGTACATGGAAGATCTGGCATCAGCACGTTCGAAGGGCAGGGCTCTTCAGGTAGGCGCAGTGTGACCTGCATTGCTCTTCCAAATTGTAGATCTGAATCTTATTGACTGGAGCTCTCAGAACTTCCTAGCAGTGGCTCTGGACAACTCTGTCTATCTGTGGAACCACACTTCTGGGGAGATTATCCAGCTGCTGCAGATGGACCATCCAGATGATTACGCTTGCTCTGTGTCATGGATTACAGGAGGAAACTACCTTGCTGTTGGCACAAGTAATGCTGAGGTCCAGGTGAGTGCAGGAGTAAAACTAGAGGTGTTGTCCAGGGATTGCCAGAGCTGCGGGGCCTTGGGACAAAGCTTGGCTAGCACAAGGGGAATGCAGTGTACTGACTTGCCTTGACTGATGTAGGATGGAAATGTCCACATCCAACCACAGCCAGTGACCAACTGCAGCAGCAAGGCAGAGTTTGGTTTGGGGGTTTTCTGACACCTGGAGTTACCTTCTGTTCTGTAGGCATGAGATCTAAATTGATCTCTGCTGCCATGCTGACAAGGTTGAATGCTGGACCCTATGCAGTTAGGTTCCTAGGGCAAAGCAATGGGGATGGGTTTCCTCATCCTCTAGAGAACTTACTGTCTGCCTCTCTAGCTATGGGACATACAGCAGCAGAAACGTCTCCGAAATATGACCAGCCATTCTTCCCGTGTGGGATCCCTCAGCTGGAACAGCTACATCCTCTCCAGGTAAAGCAGTGGGTGAAGGGCAGTGTCTAGCTGTTGCAGATTGCTATCCTAGATCTGTGAGCGGTGCAGGTTAGGGATGGCAGAGAGGGAGTTTCTGTCCTGGCTTGGGATTCACAGCCTGTTCTGTTGAGACTGTGGGGAGAAGGCCCATCTTCTCACTTGCCCTTTGTGCTGAAGTTGTAAAGAGCTGCTGTGGCTGCTTCACTCATGCCGATAGACCAGCAATGCAATTAACACTGGCTGAAACCCAGTGGCAGGTATGGCAATCTTGCAACAGCACAAAAATGGATTTTGGTGAAAATATGTGCCAGCCTGACCCTGCAAGCCTTCTCTCTGCAGTGGGGCACGGACTGGCCACATCCACCACCACGATGTCAGAGTGGCTGAGCATCACGTGGCCACACTTGCTGGCCACACTCAGGAGGTGTGTGGACTCAAGTGGTCTCCAGATGGCCGCTACCTGGCCAGTGGTGGCAATGACAACCTGGTGAACATCTGGCCATGTACCCAGGGGGACAGTGGAGACTTTGCTCCTGTACAGACCTTTACTCAGCACCAGGGTGCTGTCAAGGTGAGTGCAGGCCTGCTGTGGGCACATGTCTGCGTGCAAGGCAGACATGTGGCACTGGCTGGGCACAGGTTGCCTCTTGCACGTCTTAGAATTAACCCTTTTCTCTCAGGCTGTGGCATGGTGTCCGTGGCAGTCAAATGTTCTAGCCACTGGAGGTGGGACTAGCGACAGACATATCCGCATCTGGAATGTGTGTTCTGGCACCTGCCTCAGTGCTGTTGATGTCCATTCCCAGGTGAGACATGAACATCAGCTTGGTGACAAACACCTTGTGGCAGGATGCCTATACAGAGCTGCTGGCTCCTGAGGCCCAGAGGCATGGGAAAGGAGGGGACCATGCTCATCTCTGGGTGGTAAGCATCAGCACAAGCAGCTTATCTTACCTGCATTATTACCATTTCCCAGGTCTGTTCTATCCTGTGGTCAACAAACTACAAGGAGTTAATTTCAGGCCATGGCTTTGCACAGAATCAGCTGGTGATATGGAAGTATCCAACAATGGCCAAGGTCACTGAGCTGCGAGGTAGGCTGGGCACTTTGCCTGGGGAAGGGAAGGCTGCAGGCAGATGCAATCCTTGGTTTGAGCAGACTGGTGGTCTAGCCTGGAGCACTACTGATGCAGAATGGTATCTGGGGCATGCTGCTAGAGGGAGGCACTTCTGTGGACTGCTGAAGAAACACTGCTGCTCCAAATGCATGCCTAGGATGTGAATTCAGGCTGCTGCAGCATGGTGTAGGGGCAGCTATGCACCTGGTGGTGCTCATGGGGCATGTGGGAGCAAATGACCATTTGGTAGAACCACAGGGACCAGGGCATGTGGTGATCAGCCCAGCCCTGATTGCACACCTCTTCCTCAGGTCACACTGCCAGAGTGTTGAACCTGACAATGAGCCCTGATGGTGTAACAGTGGCCTCGGCAGCTGCTGATGAAACACTACGTCTCTGGCGCTGTTTTGAGATGGACCCCATAAAGAAGAAGGAGAAAGAGAAGGCCAACAGTGCCAAAAGCAGCATCATTCACCAGGGCATCCGATGAAGGCACAGGGCTGTTGGGGGGGAGTTGAAAAACTTGGCTTATGCACTGTACAGTATTTTAAATGTTAATAAACTGCTTTAATTTGATATTTTTTTTTTTTTTTGGAGTCTGATGGAAGAAAAGGCCATGGCTCACAGAGCTAAGCCCTTCCTCCCTGATGTTTGGGATCTGGGCAAGTGGTGGAGCTCTTGTTCTTTAGGGCTCATTTGCAGTGAGTCTAGCACAGCCCTGAAGTCCTGGGAGAAGGAGGATATTGTGTGATGGCTGTATTTATGTATCTGTCCCAGCTAAGGCAGTTGTGTCACCTGCCACATCATGCTGACCACAAGTGCAGTAGCTCCACCAGAAGGGCTGTGGCTTGCTTGTATCCCACAGGGGGAAGCTGTAGCACTGAAACACCTGACATGTATGGGCTTTCTGTTTCCAGCAGGAACTAGTCTCCAAAGGAAGCTTGATGTCTAACCTGCATCTGTCTGACTTGGTCCCTCCTCTAGTAAAGCTCTACCACGAAAACCCAGCCTTCTTTGCACCTCTTAGCTTTCTCAAACCAGAATCATGGGGCAGCTGGGCCTGTGGCTGGATACTGCTTCTGTTGTCCTGGCTCTGGTAAGATGAAGGGAAGTGTTAGGGGACAAAGGGCCTCTATATCAATGTCTGTGCTCTTGGGTTCTTTTAGAATAGAGTTAAAGCCTGGGTGACTTTCTAGCCCTTCACCTCTGATCAGGGTCTGTCAAAACTGACCCTTCCCAGGGCTCCAGCCCTACAGTGGGGCTAGGAGGAAGGATCCCTGACTTGTCTTAGTTTCCACAGAGCAGTGAACCTCTGACCAGCTGCTGCCTGCTCTTGTGGGGAGGAGCATGGCTCAACTAAAAGCACTGCTGCTGCTGTGTCCTGCCCTGTGGCAGCGTGGGCCTTGCTGTGCCTCTGCAGGTAACTACCAGCAGTGACGACCTATGTCAGAGCACTCTGGGGACTTAGTCTTGGCAGTTTGAGCTGTAGCATTGCCTGCACACAGCAGTTAGTTGTGTTCTGCTTACACACAGCCTCTGTGCTGCAGCCAATGCTGGCTGCTCTTATGGTGCTAGGGTAGAATAGCTATTTTTGCAGTGAGTTTAGTACTGAATTTAGGAGCCAAATGCTATTGGAAAAAAAGGGAAGCCAGGAGCTGGAAACATACAGCAACAGCTGTAACCACCCCAAAGGCCAGAAAGGGGCTGGCAATGGCATGAAGCCTGATGCAAAACAAAAGGTTAGTTTACATTGCCACAGCCAGCTTGGACATCACACAAGAGACTCCCAAAGCACCATCAAGCCAGTTCATGGCCCTTAGTCGTGTATTCTTCCAGCAGCCCAGATCTGTGTCCTCCCCTCCTGCTGAGGGGAAGCCCTGGTGCCAAGCTGAGGCAGCAGGGCTCAGGTGACATTTGCTTGAGCTTGGCTCCCCAGCTCTCAGAAAATGCATTTTTTCCAGGCTCAGTTATGCTGGTGCAAGTTGTAGGGAGCATATTTGAGCCTTTACATTAGCAAGAGCCAGCAGGGCTGCAGCTGCCATGCTGCTCTGCATGTTGGAGCCATGGTGTCTGAGGTGGTGGGGCTGCACCAGACCCATCAAGCCTGTCCTTCAGCTGCACCAGCACAGCAGATTAGCACCTTCGCCTGTGCAAAGCAGCTCAACAAAGTCTGCGCCTCCCATCAGCTTGTGATTAGCTGAGGGTGGATTATTATTAACTGTTTTCACCTTCCTCTCAGCACAGTACCATGCTGTACCTGGCACCAGGCTCCTGCTCAGCCTCCTGAGCTTTAAGCCAGCTGGAGCCTTCAAAGGTGAGCAGTGCCGGCACCAACTCGTGCTGTGCTGAGGCTGTCCAGTGCACACCCCCCACCCACCAGAGCAGTCCCACACTTGTTGCCAAGATGGCAGGAAGGGCACAGTCTCAAAAAACAGCTTGCAGCAGCTGAGCCCAGCGCTTCCCAGCAAGGCTGTTGGTGCATCCCCACCTGGGGAAGAACAGAGGAGGAAGAGGCAGCTCTCTTCCTCCTCAGAAGCAAATCCCAGGGCAGCAGCTGGATCTAATGGGGAAGGGGGCAGGAACACACATGCAAGGTTTGGCTCTTCCCCAGAGCTGTGCTGCTGTTGTAGGAACCCTGCCCCACACCCCTGCATTTCAATGCTGGGAGTTAGTGCAGATTTGCCCTGTGGCCCCACAGCAGATTAAGGCTTCCAGTGGTTCCTGACCCTGGAAGGAAGGCTTTACATGCCTGAAAGCTGGTGCAGTTTCTTCAGTCCTATGTAATAGCAGTTTATCTTTCTCAGACAGAGCCTGTCTTGCCTCTCTCCTTAGCACATACCCACCCCCAGAAGCTGAGTATTACACACTCCTTGAAAGTCCTCTGAGCATTACTGGAAGGTGACAGTATTGCAGTGTCTTCCTTCAGCCTCATACTGGTCCTACTGCCCTGGAGTGAGGAGGAACGGAGGAAGGAGCTGGGCACTGACGCAGCAGGCCCAGGAAACACTGCCATATAAGGTGTGAATTCAGTTCAGGGCAGCAGCCCAGACTGACCATGACAGGGTATAAATTACCAAGTGTTGTAGCCAGCCCATGGAAAGATCACAGCTAACAGGAACAATAGGAGGAAGGGAGAGCAGAACACACGTAGGGAACAGCCCACTTTAAAATGCCAAGCATAAGTAGTTTAAAATATTATTACTATTTTGGGCAAAAGCAAAGACAGTCCTGTCTTCACCAAGAGCCAGCCCAGGGGGGAGAAGGAGGCTAGACAGGAAAAGCTCCATCCAAGCTGGACTCTCACCTCCAGCTCCTGAAGCAGTGACTCCTGAGCACCAAACTAATGTTACACACCACTTCAGCAGGGACCAGAACAAAACCTCCTTCCCCTCCTTTCCCACAGAGAAGTGGCAACAACTGGGAGAACACTACACAGTGCAGCAGCCAGATCCTATTTTAAAGCTTGATACACGCAAGGGCACTGAGTCCTGTAAATTGGGGTGATGCTGTTAGACATATTGGTGGCACCAGTTCAGCTCACTTGAAGAGATTGTCCTATATGTCAGGGCATGGTCTTGATGCGTACAGCAGCTCAGGCAGGCTCAACAGAGCTTTCCCTCACACCAAGCTCTGCTCTAAGGCTTTGGCTAGACATCGACTAAAGCCCTCCCACATCCCAGCTGCAGTGAAACACAGCTTCTGGAGGGCTTCTGGTCTAAGGTATTCCTCCCAGCTACCCACCCCCCTTCCCAGGCTTGAGTAAGCACCTAGGCTGGCCTCTGCTCAGGAGGGCCCCCACTCACAAGGTAATGGGGAAGGTAGCACTGCACCCCAGCAGCGCTGAAGGGAAGCCAGACTGTCTCAGGTGGTAGAGAGGACAGAGCTCAGCCAGGAATATGCACTGCTATAGCAAGAGCGAGGCAGCAGCAACATAAACCTCCCTCTGACCTGCCTCATCTGTGCTCTGCACAGATTCACACTGCAGGGGCGATTACAGATGGCAGCAACTTTGGCTTCAGCAGATGCAGAAAGCAGCCTGCTGTTTCCCCATCACCTGGATTTCCTGGGTCTCTTGTCCCTGCTCTGCCACACCTCAGCTCCCCAGGATTTCTGAAAAGCAGCAGCTCCTCCTGGGCAGCTGGACCAGGTCCCAGCCCGCACCCACACTCCACCCCAGCCATTCTTTCACAGGGCGGACCCACTTTCACAACAGGAGCCTTGACACATTTCCTGCCCTGAGCACTGCTCTACCGAAGCATTTGGCAACAATCTGCCATCTGCTTCATCAGCACACTGCTATCACCCTCTCCCCCCAACACACAAACCTGCTACACCAGCTGCTTCTCCCAGTCCTGCCTCCAACCACACTAGGCAGAACCAAGCACCTGGATCAGCTTCTGAGCACAGCAGGCCAGGGAAAACAAGAGGGCAGAGCCATTTCTCCTTCTGTTTGTTTATTTGTGATAGAAGAGCAGCCCACTCTGACAGGGCCTGGCTCCTTCACCTCATCCTCAAGGCCACCAGCATGGTTTTGGTTACAGCCAGAGCAGGTGATGGGCACCAGGCCCAGGAGAGCTGCTGCACTGCCCTGCTGTAAGGCAGAGCACACGTTCACCCAGGCCCAGTTGGATCCACAGAAGTAAGAGGTGCTCACTATTACCCCACAGCAGGGCACGCTACAACGATCCTCCACTGTGCTCACACTGCACCAGAGCAGGGCTAGTCCCAAGCAGGAGAGTCTGGGAGCCGATTCTAGGGGCAATTATTGCTCAAGTCTTGAGTTTGCAGGAATGGAAGTGGTCCAAGGCAAGGCTGAGCTTGGCCACCCCCACTCTGGAGCAAGCCACCAGCTGCCATAGAGGATCAGGTAAGTGTGGCTAAAGCACACACTAAGCACCCAGCCCAGGCACAGAAAGGCACAGCAACCTGGGCTTATTGGGGGGGTGGGGGAAGGCATTTCAGGCTGTCACAACCCCTACTATGTACTAGGTACAGGGCATGTGTACTGTACTGGGCAGGTCTGGGCCCTCAAGTCCCATAGACACTGCCCCTACATTTTCCACAGCCACACCTGAGCATGGACACACCAGGGCAGGACCCCCCCCCCCACCTGGGCACACAGGGACCAGAAGGGACATGCAGCACTGTGGCATGGAACAAGGTGGCACAAGGCATGGTAGAGCAGGAGCACTCACACTTGAGCTGGCAGCAGCAAGCAACCAGGGACAAGTCTGCTCATCCACACAGGCTCTAATGAGCCAGGGAAGAGGAGAGGGCACCAGGACAGGGACCGGTCTCTTCTTTTGGTCCTACTCAGAAGAAAATGGCCCCCAGGCAGAAGGGCCAGATGTAGGCACTTGGGGGAAAATTCCTTTGGAAATACTGGAATGGGACTGCAGCCCTGCAGCTGTGATGCAGGCAGCTGCCTCTCTGCTCAGCAACACCAAGAAACAGCACAAGCCCTCCCAGACAGGAGAAGTTGCCCATGGCTGCTCGGAGCAGAGGGGCTGGGCATGCAGACAGAGGACAGCAGGGCTGGGCACAGGGGTACAACAGTCTGTAGGCACTTGACTTGGCTAGTGGCACCCAGGAGCAGGGGAACAGGTCCCAGCTGCCTCTGCCCCGGGGCTCTCATTGGCTCTGGGAGGGCCTTGCCCTCTAGTTGGCTTTGACCTTGCCATTGGTGACAGTGCCATTCTCGTGGATGCTGCTACCGTTGTGCTGGGCTGCTTGTGGAGCCACCCTGGGCAACCGTTTGCCCTTGGTGTAGGACTGGTACCAAAAGTTGGAGAAGAGGATGAAGAAGATGGTCCCATAAATCCAGATGAGGTGGATGAAGATGGGGAACTGGTACTGGCAGCTGGGCATGAAGTAATACTGGGAGATGTGGACGGAGACAATCACGAACTGTGCCTGAGAGCAATGCA
The DNA here is from genome assembly GCF_965231255.1 of Vanellus vanellus. NCBI lineage: Eukaryota > Metazoa > Chordata > Aves > Charadriiformes > Charadriidae > Vanellus > Vanellus vanellus. The sequence goes on from NC_138910.1 coordinate 69,455,594, forward strand.
GAGCAGGGACAAGTTATTCAAGGGAGCAGGGTCAGGGATCATACTAGAGACCTTCTTTCTAAATGAAACCAACTGGTTCCTTTCCACTCTGAAGTAGAGGACCTTATGGTGAGGCACAGTCAGCAGCAGCTGGAAGAGGCAGGCACAAGTCTCAAGGTAGCATGCACCTCTCACCCTTCCAGTGTGGCCACAGCCCAGGGGCAGCAGGCTAAGCAGCATCCACTCCCTAACCAGGCTGGTAGGGCTATCAGAGGCCTACAGTAGGCCAGAGCTGCTAGAAACCCAGAGTGAGAGGCTGCAGAAGAGACAGCTACAGCTGCTGGTTGCCACCTTCATAGGTACAAGGGCTGGCCTGCCCCTCGCATCGGAGGTTGAGGGCACATGCTCTGCTTCATAGCACAGACTCACCAGCTGGATGGCCGTGATGTGTTTCTTCCACCACAGGTACTTCTGAAAGGCAGGTCCTGCTGCTGAGAGCCCGTAGTAGAAGTACATGACAACATGCACCATGGAATTGATCATGGCATGGAATGAGCCCATTCCTCCTGTTAAGACAGATCTTCATTAGCATAAGTCAATCCTCCATAGCAATTAGCCCTTCTCAGCATGCTGGGGCTAATCCAGCTAACCCCCCTTCCCCAAGCTGGGCACCCAGTCAGTTTTCATCTTACCTGGACCAAACTTTGCTCCCCACCACCAGCTCCAAGGCAGAACAGAGTGGTGGAACAGGTGCAGGAATGTGACCTGTTCATTCTTCTTCCGCAGGACAAAGATCACCTGCAATGAAAGCCCAACAGCATCAAGGACCTGCAGCCCTGGGAACAGGTAGAGCAGGCTGAACCACTAATTCAGCATCTGATCCCAGTGATGCCTCCCCCAAAAAAGCTCACTGCCACCACACAGCTTCTAGAGGTATAACATGCCAAGAGTGGCCTCCTTGACAGTGATGCCAGACAGAAGCACTGCCAGGTCAGACTGGAAGGGCCGAAGAAAGCACCTACCCCAAGCACACAGGGCCCCAACTCCCTGCCCAGCAAGCAGTGACATGGCCTCCTCATAACTCACTTACCGTGTCTGTCAGTTCAATGAACTTGGAGAAGACAAAGAGCCAAGCAACACTCACCATCTGTAACAGAAAAGGTTAATATTAGAGACCCACTTCAGCCTGAGCATGCCGAGTGACCAAGGGTCTCCATACAGTAACCCTGGGGTGAAACCAAGGGCCAGGTACTGTAAGTCCTCCACCTCAGAAGAGGCAGGTAGCTGTGACCCTGCTGTCCCAACACAAGCACTAAAGGCCACCCCCACTTACTGCAAGAGGGATTAGAACTCACCCTGAGGGCCTTGGGGTCCTGTGAGAAGTCCACAGGGTCACATCGCCAGGTGTACCCAGTAAGCCACCCTGCCATCAGGAACTGTAACAAGAGCATCATCAGGGTGAGGCCCAACATATCACCCACTGCACTTCCCAAGCCCTGTGCAGAAGTGCAGGGAACAGCCTGCACAAGGGCTCCCCATCACCCATGCAGCCTGCATGGGCTACTTTGTGTATGCCACACAAAGGCTACTGCCAACAACTCACCTCATAAACTATGTAAAGTGAGAGTCCCACCAGAAAGAAGTTGTATAGCACCATGAACTTCTTCAGGTTTAAAGGCTTCCTGTTGGCCATTAGCCGGGGACCCAGTGATAGTACAAAATAGACATATGCCAGAAGGATGCCCATCACAAGGAACGGGGACTGCATTAGCGGATAATCAGCAATGCGGGGGTCTGTGGAGAGAGCCGCAGGGCAGTTAGCATCCTCACTCCAGTCAGCTGCCAGCAATGCTACTGCCAGGGTGGAAGCAATCCTGTTCTTCCAGGTCAAGAGTGCAGGCAGGGGGCCAGTCAGGGAGCAGAGGCTGGAAGTCACCTAAACTCAGTAAGGCCTGAAGCCATGCTGCAGGGCAGCCTGAAGACCCTCTGCCCAGGAGGGCACAAGTGTCCCAAGAAGACCTGCACAAGCACTGAGGCAAGACAACCTCATAAAAACCAGCCCAAAAGACCCAGAGCTGCCTCCACATCAAAGTAGAGGCAGGATGCAGCTAGACCCAGGCTGCTTCAGGGATGACAGACCACCCCCTGTGCCTGTGGCAGTAAGGCATGTAGCACCACCTGCCCTGCAGCTGAGGAGAGCCAAACACTCACCTGCTTTCTTCATGAAGTCCTGATACATGGTCACAATCCCCTCCATGGTGGCGGTAGTATCTCTGTGGAGAGAAGGGCAGATCAGGCAGCTGTTTTCCCAGGAGGGCACCCTGCAGAGCAGCAAGTCTCAAGCATAGCTTCAGAGGTACAGTCATGTGTATCTGGCCAGCATTACTCTCAGCTGATCATACACCAACATCCACTTTCCAGTTGAGCCTCATGCCTCCCCTTCTCACTGTGCCTGGCCCTGTCTCCCCAGCTCTGCTGGGAACCCTGTCATCCACCACTAGCAGTTCTTCCAGGGCAGGATCCTAACACTTCAAGACAGGTGCTGAGGTTGGAAGCTTTCCTAGCTATCTCCAGCCCCTTAGTCTTGCTCCTGCAGTACAGGCTCAACCATTATCACCCACAACCACCATGATATTGCCAAGAACCTTGCCACCCATACTGACACAGCACACTGCTCTGCCTGACCCTGGTGTAGGGTATCCGAGGCAGATGCAGAGCTGGCCCACACTCTCCAGAGCAGTGCCTTTACGATCAGCTTTGGGCTGCTGACCACTGATCCCCACCAGAGAAGCAACACAGCATCAATGGCAGACATACTGGAAGAGGAAGGAAAACCATCAGTTCAGCAACTGACACCAGCTTCTGGTGCGAGAGTTCCTGGTTTCACATCTTGCACAAACCCTCCTGAGAAGAGCTACCACCCCATAACCCAGCACTTCAGAGGCTAGGTGCATCCTACTTGGCAATGACATTTCCACACCTCTTCCAGACAGGGGACAGTACCCCAGGTAGTGGAAAAATCAGTAGAAGGATACAAGGCTGCAAGTAGAAGGACTGACACTCCCCACACTTGCTCAGCCTCACTGTGAGCACACACCAGACAGCAATCCAGAGTTGCTCTCCAGAAAAGCAGGAAGGGCCCAGGCTCTTACTGCTGCAGGCATATTTGAAATACCCTCACTCAGCCCCCTGTGCTCCCTAACCTCTCCCCAGCCCACAGGACACCAGAGCACCAGGGAGGCAGAGCACAGCCCCAGCCTCACCCACCTGCAAGGGAGGCATTCCCCATAGCTGCTACCAGACACTCCACCTACCCCTTCCTCCAGGAAAGTGTACAGGAATCACTGCCCACACACAGGCCCAGGGAAACAGGTCCCCAGCCCAGTCTCCCCAGGAGGTTTATTGCTGCCGCCACCAGGAAGCATGCAGTCCCTCCCAGGTATGCAGCCAGGAGGCTGAAACCAGAGTAACCTTCTTCCCGGTAATGTCCCAGCAGCAAGTATCCAGCAGCCACTGCCACCTGAAGCCCTCACCAGCCAGCACCAGCATCCCTCCTTCAGCTTTGCTGCAAGAAGAGCTCAGCAAAGTGCTTTTTGCTCTACCTGGGACCCAGGCAGGACAGCAGCAGACACTACCTGTGTAGTGCTACCAAGCACCTATGTGACAGACTTTGCTGGCACCACTCCTCAGAAGCCTGGCATACACCATTCTGGCTCACCATTCTCTGCAAATCACTTTAGTGCAGCAACAGTGCTGGCTCTGTGCCTGCCCAGTCATACCCTGTGTCCTCCTCCAAACTGGGGAGTGCCACCCAACCTCTCCATAACAGCAGTGGGGTGGAATAGCTCTCCCCCCTCACCCCACCAAGCACCCATTCCTCCAAGCAGGGCTCCAGAGCAGCCTGCACAGCCATGCACACCAGGGAGCGCCCAAGAAGTTCTGCTGTGCTTCAGAAAACACAGAAGGTGGTTCCTCATGCTACCTTGGAGGTGGGTAGAGCAATAGGGCAAAGCCCGCTTCAGACTGATCCCCACACCTCAGGGGCACCAGCAGCTGAACAGATGCTCCCATTCCCAACCCAAGGTTTCAAGGGGTTTAATAGCAAGTAATACTCACTTGTAGTATCACCGTGATGAAAGTAATATTTAAGGTCCTGGGCACTGCCACGATTATCCACTCTCCACATGCAGCAGAGGCCAGAAAGGCATAGCAGAAATTACAGCATCTTTGAGAGCCACTCAAGGCTCCAGCTGTGGGAAATGCAGTAAGTACAAGTCCTGAAAGCTGCTGAGCTTTATGTTGCTTTAATGGCTAAGAGCAAGTTCCAAACTCGTCTGTCTAGTTTCAGCTCTCAACCACTACATCCAGCTACACCTTTATTTGCTAGATTGAGGAGCCCTCAAGAGTTAGTTCCCAGCACAGGTACCTGACTATTCAAGCTCTCTGTTTATCTTATCAAGCTGAATGAGTCAGCCTTACTACAGGTCCAGGGCATAGACAAAACTCCTGCAGAGTGCTTGCCTATTTTGGGCAGGCTAGGATGAGAAGATAGTATCAGTTGCCCACGAGCTCAGCGCTATATCCCACACTGCAGGGAAACACTTGAGCTTGGGCCCTAAGGATTGCTTTGCTGACTCTGATGCGAGCAAGGTGCCAGCACCACTGGACAACTAGAACCCCAGCTCAAAAGCATTTGGGGGTCACAGGACACTGGGGACTTGGACGAGAAGACTCACACTGCAGTTTTGCCCTGACAGACCTGCTGCAAGCTGCACAGAGCACACAGCAGACAAGGGATGTCCTAGCAGCAGCCCTGAACCCAGACAACTATCCCCCCAAGCAGCAGGAGAAGCCCACTTCAACACAGCACTAGCACAGGAGTCCCCACCAGTGTGAACAGCAAGTCCCTCTTACTGCTGTGTCTTGTGAAGCATCTCCAGCACTCCTACAGCCATACATGCCACAGGGAGAGGGAAGGCACTGGACTTGTCCTGAACATGGGCTCTGGGCAAGCACCAGGACTTCTACCAGGGCAGAAATAGTAGGATTACATTACAGGCCCTTATGAAAAGGGCCTATGCATTTTTCACAGCTTTTGTAGGTAGAATAACATCCTGCTGCATTCAGCTAACAGAGCTAACAACTCCAGGGAACCCCCAAGGTCTTCATATCTTTGCAAGACCTGGTATCCACACTGGCATGCTACATGGTCCTACATTAAAGGCTGAAGCATGCCTTGCTCAGTGAGCAGATGCAGGTATGTCTCACCTTCCTCTGTCTCCCAAGGGGCAGCCACTGGCCTTGGGGTGTTGGCAGTTGAGCTGCCAAGGGGGAGCTGTAGAGCAGGCCCAAGCATTGCCTTCACTAAGCAGGAGGATGCAAAGTGCACCAGCCTGCCTGAGCCATGATGGTGCAGGCAGAGGGTTTTCAGCACAGAGCAGCAACTGTCTGGGAACATGAACTCACCCCTGCCATTTCCTCTATGCGCAACACCAGCACTTGATGTCCCTCTGCACTTTGAGAGGGGTTCACCATCCAGCCAGGCATCTGCTCTTACTACCCTCCACGCTACGCTGCACATTGCGATGCAGGCAGTTACAGCTCAGCAGTCAGTATCTGTCCTCTCTGCACAGGGGAGACACTCTCCTTTGACTCCTCCCAGATCCTGATCCTCTTGGGCAAGAAACTGGGAGGATATGGGGAACCCAAAGCTGAGCCTTCAACAGCTGAAGAGAAGTCAAGCAAACAGGTCCAAGCATCTCAAAGCACCAAGAACCCTTGGGGCCCAAACACACCCTGCACAATACCTAGAGACCTTGCAACATATCTCCTTCTACCTCTCACCAACTGGGTGTCACTTCCCCATCTCAGCAAGAAAGTTCCCACTATTTGCAAACCAGAGTACCAGGCCACATTCTGTCCCAGTAACCAACATCAAGGATTAGATATTTGCTTACACCAAACAATGTGCAGACTGCATATTTCCAACAAGCTATACAGCTAATTAGTGCAACTTCAGCAAGAACAGCAAGGCCTTTTATAATCAACCCCAGCAGCCCAAGAGTAGTCACACCACTGCACTGTGAACCACGACACTGACAGAGACCAGAGCTCAACCCAGTTAACTTTGTTAACAGCCTCATAGGGCACATCTCTCCCCACACAGTAGCTACCTGCAAGGAACAGACTCAGCCCCAGACATCCAACACTCCAATCCCATCAGCATTCAAATCAGAAATCAGTCCTCTAATAAGTGAGAAAGCAAGCCACCCTAATCTCCCCACTAGTTTAATTACAGGCAGCACCAAAACAGTCTGGTAGGTGGCCACAGAGCTGCTACCCCAGGGAGAGCTGGCACAGGGCCCTTGCTGAACTGGCTAAAGCAGGCCTGGTCCCTGTGGGGCTCCCAAGGGAGCAGCAACCCTCAAAGGTCAGGAGATAACCAGCTGGCGAGAGATCAAACCAACTCTCATCCCTGACCTACAAGCTGGCAGCAAGGCTTGCTGCCTGATGCTGCTCTGAGCTCCAGTCTCCCAGGAAGAGGCATCTCTTCCCCCAGCTCCCCACCATAGCACCTGCCCAGCTTCCTGGAGCTCCAGAAAGTCATTGCAGAGTCCAACAAGGCCTGCATAGACCTCCATGTGCCCAGGGAGCGTGTTTCCCAGCAGAGCTGCTGGGACCTGTGGTTCCGAAGCATCTGCCAGCAGCAGCTGTTGCTGTGGAAGAGTGGGACTGACTAACCCAGGGTCTGGCAGCCCCAGACCAGGCACAGACAGGGCTCCACACAGCACACACACTGAGGCTGGCACCTCAAACTGCCACCAAGAGCTGTCAGTCACAGCTCCAGAAGCAGCTTTCATGATCTGGCGCACAAGTAAACCCGCGCACAAACAACACATGAGCAGCAAGACAGACAGACCAACCAAGACAAGGGAGAAGAGCTTGGCCAGCCCTGAGCAGCAGCAGCACCCTATTCTTCATAAACTCTGCAGCAGAATTGCTCCAAGTCTGAAGTTTACCATGAAGCAGAGAAAACTGGATTTGGATCTCCTCCTTCTGCCACTCTGCACCCAGGTGAAAGCGAGAGGGGCCTGTAACCAGCCAGTGAACATTTGCTTCACACACAGCATCTCAGGACACCAGCTCAAGAACACACAGCAGAGAATACTTAACAGGAGAGCTGTATTCAAGGACATCTGCATTACTGGTAACAATTTCAGCCATCTCCCTGAAGATTCAGTTAAGGCATTGTTGTCCACATGCTACTAAAGTCATGGTTTCCCCTCAAGAGCAAAATCACAGCCTGAAGGGATGCTTGTGCACCAGCTTACAGGGCACACAAGACCAGTCTGGCAGCAGAGCATAAGCTGCTATGTTTCAAGTGTGGAAAGCAATACCAGCAGATTAGGGCAGAGCAGGAAAGTAGAACTCTCCTGGCCTGGCATTTTGGCTCTGAGGACTCGGCTCTGATCAGAACTTGAAGACAGCTAGTCCCAGAACTCTCAGCCCACAACATAACTACAAAGTCTACAAAGCAACTTCATGCTAACACCACCACATAAGTTTTCCTACTTGAATCATGTGTATTTGTCACTTCCTCTGGCTCAGCTACTTCATGCTGAGTGTCAAAGGATATGGCTAACAGACTGGTACCATACACTCTGCATCAGCATACTTTGAAGCCACTACAGGACAACTGCATTCACAGAGAAAGGATGCAAACTCTCAAACCCTTGATATGCAACAGCTCTTGCAAGAGCTGCTGTTGCAGCTGGTGCGGGAGTCACACTGGCTTCAAGTACCAGGAAGCGACCTGCCTGAAGTTCAGGAGTTTCCCCATCTTCACCTAGCGTGTGTCAATACCCTACCACTATGGGTGGTAGGCTGTGAAACCCTGAGGCCTTTGGATAGCATCCTATAAACAGAGATTAAGTTCTTCCCTTCCCATGCTCGCTGGAAGCAGGGAGAGCAAGAGGAGACTCTCAGATTAGCAGGCAAGCTTTTCAGAGCCTGAGCAGTTAGTGTGGCACCTCACAAGCTTTCAGAAGGAGCAAGCCCACTGCAATAGGGTGGTAACCTTGTACAAAACCCAAGGCAGGCAATCAGACTCCAAGGTCTCACCAGAGCGTAAGTTGCAGTAAAAGGTCTATATACACAACACACTGTTTTTTTTCAGGGACAGCACCTCCTCAAGCTGATCAGGCAACCAGTTAGAGTAGTCTTACTCTTTATCACATTCAACCCTGGTGGCTGCACATTCAGGGCCCCGGTATTGGTACAGATGAGAGCAGTCAGGGAAAAGGCAACATTAGGCAGAATGTCTGACATAGCAAGGAAAAAAGGAGTAAAGAGGTGAACAAAGAAAAGAACAGAGGATGATATGCCTATAGAAGTGGAAAACAAGGTACTTCCTATCCAAGCTAGCCACACTGAGCTGTGTCCACTCCCCAATGCAGCACCAGGTGAGGGGGAAAGGAGGTGGAGATAGATGGGCTCCCTCTCTGAAGTGATGGCACCCAGCAGCCCCCCAGGGTGCAGGAGAGAGCACTCAGGAAGGATAGAGCTAGGCAGGTGACAGAGGAGGACAGGCAGGGTTAGACCAACCAGGGCTGGCTCCCAACACCTGCTTCTAGATATAGGTCAAGCCTTCCAAAACCCTCTAGTAGAGGAACACAGAGCACCCCTATCTGGACATGGGACAGACAGTACCAGAGCATGTCTCTGTGGTTTTAATCATTATGCAAGTGCCTCACTACCAGGTTTCACCTCTGTTCCCACAGCAGTATCTGTAATCATTACACCGTAATGATTACTGTGCTCTGTCCCATCCGGGCCTGTACATTAATTGGACAAGCACACCAAGACAGGATGGACACTAAAAGTCTGCAAAGCAAGATGCAAAAAGAAAAGACTCCTAAAATGCCTCCATCTCTATCTGGATCATTCAAGGAGTCCAAGTGTGAACCCAGAGCCACTTCTCACCTAGAAAAGGGGTCACTGCCTGGAATTCATCATGACATCTACTTTGGAACTCCCCTACCCTCCACACCAAGAAGACAGTGCAGTCATGCAGCCACCTGCTAACAAGAGCAAGGGGTGTTCTCTGACAACACTAAAGATGCCAGACTCCAGCAGCATAGAATAGGCACCACAGATCCCAATAGGTATAAGTCTTAATAGATAGTACCTTTACCTTTAACAAGGTTCACAGCCCTCCAACACACCAAAAAAAAAAAAAAAAAAAAAAAAGCAGCATTAGGCCTGAATATCTCCACACAGGTGTAGATGGACTATTCAAAGCCAGGGCTGTTGTTCCTACTGCTGGTCCTGTACAGACATGGAAAGCCTCTTAGGGTTAAGTAGAAGCAGCATCATGAGATATAAGTCTGTATGTATACAGAGCAAATCTATTAACAAACCATGAGAACAAGCTAGCTGATCTGATCCACAGGGTTAGGGCACTCCTTGCAGGAAGGCTGGAGAACTTGCTGCCACAATGACAGCTCACCACTTTGAGCCATCCCACAGGGAAGAACCCACCAGAAATTAAGTACCCTGTGAGACGCTGAGAGAAATCAAGAACCATCAGACCTAGTTACCACCTCCACCAGCCCCAAGCCACTAAAGTCTCAGATAGCATCCAGACACAGGCCTGCTGGTAGGGAGCTGGCTGTGGCAGCTGCAGCCTGTCATCTAAGCAACAGCAGCCCCACAACTCCTGCAGGGAAGAACCCTGGCTCCTGGGGACCAGCTCCTCCCTGCAGGAGCCCAGGCTGCCTCACCTGTTTGACTGGCAAGAACCAGACTTTCCAGCCCAAGTACTCCCACCATCTGACAGACAGTAGGGCACATGCTAGCACAAATCCAATACAAAAGCACAGAAAGATCTCTTGGGCTGTCACAGGCACCACTCCCAGTATCTCCTGTGAGACCCTTCCTTTTGGAAGAAGCTTAGCCTGAGCATTGACTGTGCTGTAACCCCAGCAGAAGAGAAGAAAGCATTCACCCACAACCTTCAAGGACAGTGCCAAGCCAAGCATGCAGCAAATGCACCTGCTTCTGACACCAGCTTCAGAGCTTCCTGGGGATGAAGAGACTTTTCTCCACCAAGAGAGAAAGGAGACATTACACACCTTGAATAAGCTCAATTATTTTCACCTTCAAAACACAGTGTGAGACACCTCTAAGAGTAAGTTTTTACTCCCCTAGCCTCAGTTTTAACAGTACTTTCTCTCATATTGCATTTCTGCCCTGAAGGACCATATAATCCCCCCCCCATCGGGCTTTCAGGAAACAGAGGTGAGAATATGATGCAGGGCAGGACTGTGGAGGCCCAGGCTTGCGTGGGTGGCATGGCTTAATCCCCACAGCAAGATGCAGCAAGAAGATACCGCAACAGCTGGCACCATGCTACTTCTCAAAGGAACAGGCTGTCAGCAGCAGCTGACACCCATGAACCAGAGGGGCTTCCTAGGAGAGAGATAAGACACAGCAGTCTCAGTCAAGCCCCAAGGGCTCAGCCAACTGTTTGACTCTCTAAACCATCCTTAAGAAGCTGCCCAGCAGGTCTGGTGGGCAGGTCAATTCCATCCAGCTAGGAATCTGCCCTGGCTGCATTCTGGCAAAAGAGAAGGTGGTCAATTTAGGGCAGCACATCAGGATGGATGCACTGCTGCACAGGCAATCCTGGCCTCAGAGAGGAAGAGATGCTCTGAGGGAATGTACTAGAAAGGAAAGTGCCCAGTGTCATCCCACATTGCCCACTGAGCACAGGAAGGGTATTCCCTTCACTTCTTTCTGCCCTTAGGACTCCAGAACCAAGGTGGTCAGTCATGGGGAAAGCACCTGACAGTCACCCTGTGAGAAGCAGCCTGGGCACTGAGGCATACAGACTGCTGCCCCCAAAGCCTCCCCTCCTGTCACAACACCTGTGTACTTATGCTGTCTCATTTAGCTTGTTGCAAAGATCAAAAAGAAGCAGCTTTCCTAACTGCCTCTTCATTACAAGACAGGAACAGGCCCACCTAAGAGACCTACAGACCAACTGCAGTACTGCCTGTGGAAGGTCAGATGAGCATTTGGCCATGGTTATTAAACCTGCAGCTGCCCAGCAAGAGCAGACCTCTGTGCATGACTGCACACCAGTCCGAGGTGAGCTCACAGCTACTGCTGCTACCAGGAGGGTGACAGGGACCTCCTCCCACCAGCGTTCCAGAGCAAGAGCCAGAGGGAAGCCAAGCACCTACATGAGCCAGCACTCAAAGCTAACATTGTGTCGCAGCAGCGGGGGAGGCCTGGTACTGCCACCCTGCCCGGAGGAGGAGGAGGGAAGAGCCATCTCAATGGTACATTGATGCTGAGGGCTGTGTAGGAGAAATCTCTCCATCCACCAAGCGGCCAGCACCACTGCTGGAGGCTGCTCTCACCCTGCTGCAGTGAAGCCCCAGCAGACCACAGCCCTCCTCGACTGCTCGACATCCCCACAGCTCTCACCAAGGGCCCACCCTGGCGGCCACACCAGGACGGAGGGTGTCAGGGAACCAAGCACAGCTGGGGCCCCCGGGCAGCGCCCCGCACGGGCCTCACTCCCACCCCCAGCGAGGCGGCTTCAGCGCAGGCCCCCGGCCCCGCTGCCGGCTGGAGGGAGCGCCGAGACCCGCAGGGACCCCCTCCCGCGCCTCCCCTTTCCCCCCCCGTGCGGGAAGCGCGGGCGGCTGCCGGTAGGGCCTCGGGGTGGGGCTGCCGCCGGGGCCTACCGCCGCCCCGGGCCCCGGAAGCGCGGTGCCGCGGCCCGGCCGAGCGCCGGCCCCGCCACCAACGGAGCCTGTACGGCCGGGCCCGGGGCTGCCCGCCCGGCTGGGGCTGCAGGGGAGGGCCGCTGCTGCGTGACATCCCGGCAGCTGCTGGCCCCAGGGAGGCACCGCACCGCCGCCGAGCTGACCGGGGGGGCTAAGCCCCCGGCCGCGGCCTGCCCCACTGCCTGCTGGAGGGGCAGGCCGGGAACCAGCCACAGAGCTGCCCCCAGCCCCACCAGAAGCACCAACACAGCGATGCTGATCCCCTTCCCTGAAGTCATGCAACCGCCAGATCTTGACCCGGAGAGGAAACAAACCCCTGACTTGAGGGCCCATCTCTGGCAGCAGTAGGGAGGCAGCCCGGGCACAGCCGGGACCCTGTCCCCAGCACAGCCACCGCGCTGAGACCTGCCGAGCCGGAGGCCAGGGTGTTTGCGCCCTGGCACACAGCCAGCAAGGGGAGACATTCCTCCCTCCTGGCAGGCTGGAAAAGCATCCCAAGCACCACACCAAGACAGCACAGACAGGACAGCTCTGGCATACAACTGCCCCAAAGGAGGGCAGCCAGGCTGCAGGAAGGGAATTACACCCTTCCCTGGGCACCCCGGAGGGTGCTCTGGGGCAGCAGCACCCAGCCATGAGCTCTGGGGAGCACTACAGCTCCTCACATCATCAGGACCCATCTGTTTTTAAAAAAACACTTCAGCTACCCAACGTGGACTTTGCTTATCTTCCTCCTGACACAGGCAGGGTTGCACACCACTGGCCTGTCACAAGCATCCACGCTGCTATTAGAGTTAATCCCACCCCTCCAGGGGGGTGACAGCCCTCACTACCACCTTCCTGTCTGGTGGCAGCCACACCCAGCCTCACCACCTGCCAAGGGCATGTCGCAACACCCATCCCACCCATCAGGCCACAGCCTACCCAGGCTCATCCCTCCAACGCTCTGGCAAGGGGGACACCACCCACCGCCTTCCCGTGCCCCAGAGCATCCTGGGTGACAAGGACACATAAGTCTCCTCCAGCCTCTTCCACTCCTGCAGGCTGTTTGGCAGGTGCCAACCCAGCACAAGGCCTCGCCAAGGCAGGGCCCACCATCCCTGACAGGCAAAGCTTCAATCCCAAAGCAGCTAAAGCTCATTAAGGCCTCAGCACTCCCCTGGGAAAGACTATGCACCCCCAGCCCAGTCCCACCACGCAGAGCTGAACCCAGCACCCACAGCCCCGGCCGAGCCGTCGTAGCCCCTCTCAGCACCCACCGCCACAGCGGGGTCCACCCTCCCCTTCCCACGTGGACGCAGCACCCCCACGGCCGCACCGACTCACCGCCAACCGCACCCCTCTCTGCCCGCCACCACGGCGGCCTCCGCCCCTAAATACTGCTGCCCTACCCCCCTCGCCGCTGTCGATTGGCCTCGAGGAGGCGAGCTCCGCCCTTTAGGCGGAGCTCGCCTCCTCGAGGCCAATCGACAGCGGCATAGCGACCCGCCCATCCTCAGCCACGCCCACGCCGGCAGCGCCTCAAGGGCCGGAGCTGCGCAGTGGCCTGATATTTTGAGGGGGGGGCCAGTGCTGGGTTTTGGGGAGGTTTTGGCTGATTTTTAGAGGCGCGGCAGCTGTCTGGGGAGGCGGAGAGGCAGCAACAAGAGGGAAAAAAAATGGAAAGTGGCTGGGAGTAGGCTGCCGGGTTTGGGCAGGGTCTGGGTGGGGTGCAGAGGGTTGGCTCAAGGGTGGTGGTGAGGGCATGAGGGAAATGGCGGAAAGAGGGGCCTGGAGTCGCGCTCACACCGACGTCTGCGCTCTCTGGTGCTCGTGAGGTGAAGCCGGTCCTGTCCTAGTCTAATGCCATCTATTTCAAATGAGAGCTCCAGTCCTCCTGCAGGTTGCCCCAGGGTGGCCACGGCCCACCCCAATAGGTGAAGCAGCAGCATGGTGGGCAGAGAGGCCAGGCACAGCCAGGGTCGTTCTCTGCAGCCAAGGCACAGCAAGGTCACTCACAGGTGGTGGTGTGCACACCCTCACAAGAGTTCATTGTCAACAGTAAACCCTCAATTTGGATGGTTTAGGTGGACTCTTCCAGTCTTACACCAACAACAGATCAGTAAACAAGTGGCACGTATGCTCATCTTTTTCCCGATGGCACCAGAACAGCTACCACGAGCATTTGGAAACACAGGACAGAAGGACACCCCAGAGACACTAAGTCTGGCTGCGTGCTGTTTCCAGCACCGCTTCATCCTGTGTTGTCTTCACAGACTTATCAAGTTCCATCTTAAAAAGTGGCTGGGTTTTGGCTCGCGCTCGTCTGATCTGAAGGCGGTTTCAGAATTCACTGTTCTAATTGTTAGGAATCACCTTCTAATTTCCAGCTTAATTTGATGCATGGCCAGTTAATATCCATTTGTTCCTGTGCCAACGTTGTCTTTTATCTCACATAGGTCCCTGCCTTGGTATTTATGCTCCAATGTATTTGTAGACAGCAATCATCTCCCTCTCAGCCATTACACAGAAGACTAAACAAGTTTTTCCAGCATTTTCTTACTAGCCAGCCTGTCCCCGCACCTAATGCCATGGTAACTCGTCTGGCCATGCTGCTGTTCAAGTTCACTCTCCTGAAGACAGGTGACCAGGAGTGGTTGCAGATTTTGTGCTCACCTGGTGAGAATTCCCTGTCTGGACACAGCCAGGGCTGCATCGCCCTTCTCAGTCCCGCTTTGCAGTGACAGCTCAGACTCACTTTGTGGACGGTTACTTCTGTAACCCCGCTTCTTCAGGTGCTTGCAGCTCACAAAGTCCCCCACATGAAGTAAAGAACTACACTCCTGACTTTCATACCTTTTTTTGGTGGTACAGCATTCCTTTACTTTCCTCTACAGTGCCAATGCACCACAACATTCTGATTTCATCAAATTGCACCTAATATTTGTGCTAGTCCTCAAGGAAATCAATCTATAAGAACATCCACAAAGTACCTCAGTAGTAACCTTTGTGTCCTGATACGCTCCCTTTCACCAGGCTCTCCTTTCATCTTGACCTTACCCACTCCTTCCCACATGAAATTCCTGTGCTTGTTTCTGCCCCAACATCTACCAAGGTTCCCAGCTCCTTCCCCGGAGTCCACACAGGGACTATAGCTTTATAGAAAGTTTTTTTTTTTTAACTATCGGGTTAGTCAGACATAATAGACTATATTTCATCCCACTTTCCATTTCCTGTCCATGTGCTGCATTACTCTTTAATTGAATACTATTACCATCAGACTGGCAGGCCTGCAGCTGTCTGGATCACTCTTTCTCCCTTGTTAAGTATAGATATCAGTCTTGTTTGCTATTCTTCACTTCTTTTGTGTTCTCCTTTTATTTTGCACGATTAATCTGTTTTTACTTGATTAGTGGTCAAATTTAGAGGGAATCCTGCTATGCTGTTTGTCATTAAATGAGATATCACCAGTGGATTCCTTCCCACTCCCTACCAGATATTTTTCCACCCCGTATCCCACATCTCGTAGTTTTCTCCAAGCATTCCTTCTCTCCTCTGGATCCACCCTTACTGGCAGGCTTGTCAGGTTCTAACAATGAGCCCCAAATTGCACAGCACAGCCTCTTCCTGCTATTGGAACAAATTTCCAGGTCACTCTCTTTTTCTTCTGCTCTGAATGCAATTTTCTTTCTCCTCTGTCTCGGTCCTGGAATCTCTGTCGCGTCTGCTGTCTCCACCGTTTTTCCTGTGGGGTATTTGCTTTTTGGTTTTGCCTTGCTACCACATCTTCCATTTCTCTCCTTAATTCTCCAACACATCAGATATGTTTTTCCATTTCATTTCTCCTCTATTAGTTGGTTTTTCTTTTCACACTCACTTGCTTTGATGAGTTACCTTTGTCTGCATGTCTGCCTTTTTTTTACTGCTTATGCTCAGCAGGTGTCTGCAGTTCCTCCCTGTTCCCCCTTCCCACCATGTCCCTGGAGCTGCAGCAGCCTGAGCAGGAGCTCCAGCTGGTGGGAGGACCCTGCTCTGCCAGAGCAACCTGGCTGCAGCAGGCAAGTGAATCTGGCACAGTGCTGGCCCAGTTACGGCTCGCTGAGGGGGTGATGCAGAGTGCCCTCCTAACCCTTGGGGATGAGCCTCCAGCAAGGACTTGACTAACCTGCTGTGTGTTGTGGATCTGGGTTTCTGCCTTCTGGCCTCTTTGGAAGCAGGGTAGCACGAGCACACGTAGCAAAGAAAATCCCTCAAAAATAAGGGAGGTGAGGGTGAGGGAGACAAGGCCAGAGTGACGTGATCTGGTGTGTACAGCCTGAAGTTCCCAAAGTGTCTGGAGAGAGGCTTTTGTAAATGGATAATCTTCTGCTTCCATCTCGAATGCTGCCTGTGTGACCTGAAATCTGGGAGAGAAGCTGTTTGCAGCCAGCCAAGTGTGTCGCTCTGACTGCAGTCTGG